>NC_083225.1:168238827-168868827 GCF_032191835.1 Heteronotia binoei
CCCTATTCTACTTCCCCCAATCCCTGAGCATGTTGTTTTCCTGACTGTTTGCCACTTCTGAATGCCTTACCCTAGTAGGGTTCCATGGGCAGCATTGCCTGGCAACGGGCTGTTCCCCCTAAGCTGAGTTAGTGTGAGCTAACTCACAGATTTTTAGTCTACAGATCACACATTTCTCTATTAGCTCAGGAAGGATGACCCAAGAGCACAGTAATTTATTCAGTAGCTCATAACTTTAATGCCAGTAGCTCACAAAGTAGAATTTTTGCTCAGAAGGCTCTGCAGCTTAAAGGGAACATTGGGCAGGAGGGCTGTGGATAGGGTTGGGGGGTGGGCTGAGTTGCATAGTGCTGCATCACACCACTTCTGGAAAGAAACCATAACTTGCACAAGTAGATCTAGAAATCACCAGAAACTCCCTGGAAAAACCATAGCGCTGCAGCCAGTCTTGCAGGATTTTTTTTTTTAATTCTCCCACTACTGCTCAGAGCAAACTGCTCTTGGTTTTGTTCATTTTATTTTCACCACAATCCTGTGAAGTATATAAGGATGAGCAACTGATCAGAGGTAGAGAGAGAGCATCAAGGCTGAGCGGACAGCATTGCCAGATCCGACTCAGGAAATATCTGGGGACTTTGGAGATGAAACCAGGAGCAAGGTTGTAACAAGCACGATTGAATTCTAAAAGGAGTTCTGGCCATCACATCTAAAGGGACTATGTTCCTTTTAAATGCCTTCACTCCATTGGAAATAATGGAGGATGGGGGCACGTTCTTTTGGGGCTCATAGAATTGGACTGCCTGGTCCAATCTTTTTGAAACTTGGGGTTTTTTTAGGAGGGGCACCAGATGCTGTGCTGAAAGTTGGTGCCTATACCTCAAAATACATCCTCCCCAGAGCTCCAGATAACCATGGATTGATTCTCCATTATATACTATGGGGACCGGTTTCCATAGGATATAATGGATTGCCCAGCAGGCATCCACCCACCACACTTTCTGATAACCCTGAAGTGAGAGGAAGCCCTCCAAAAAAGGGGATCCTCTGTCCCCAACTGTAGATTGGCAACTTCATTAAGTGGGAGATTTCTCTAGTCTTTGTTCAGTATTTTAACCAATACATTTGACTGGCCCTCTGAGGGGGTGTCACCTTCTCAGACTCTAATTGGTATTACAGTAAAGGTTGGAGCAACTGTCAAGAAACATTCTTTTGTTACATCTCTGAATCATCCATACATCTGTTCATTCATGCAAAATCATATTAAAGGTCAAAGGAGGGGAGAAACCAGAAATATTACCCACATACACAGCTTCTATATTCCTGTGTAGGCTGCCATCTTCCTTTCAATAGTGGAAGTGGCAGCAGTTGTATCAAACATATTTGCCATCATCAGGTGGGTGGCCTCATGGGTCTGAAGCAACAGAACAGTTTGAGTCCAGCAGCACCTTCAAGACCAACTAGAGTTGCCAGGTCTGACTCAGGAAATATCTAGGGACTTTGGTGGTGGAGCCAGGAGCAAGGCTATGACAAGCATGATTGAACTCTAATGGGACCATACTTACTTTAATTGCCTTCCTTCCATTGGAAAATAATGGAGGATAGGGACACCTTCTTTGGGGGCTCATAGAATTGGACCCCTAGTTCAATCTTTTTGAAACTTGGAGGGGGTTTTGAGGAGAGGCACCAGATGCTGTGCTAAAAATTTGGTGCCTCTACCTCAAAAAAGATACCCATGGATTGGTTCTCCATTATACCCTATGGAGATCAGTCTCCATAGAAAATAATGGAGTGTCCAGTGGACATCCCCCCCCCACTTTCTGATAACTCTGGAGCGGGGGGAAAGGCCTCCAAACCAGAGGATCCCCATCCCCATCTGGGGATTGACTACCCTAAGACCAACAAATTCTGGGTATAAACTTTGATCTTCGTCAACTGTTTAACATTTTTGCTGTGGATTTGCTTTCCATTTCTTCTCTCATGTACTTTGTGAACACAGAGTGTAGCCTAAGATTACCAACTTCCAGGTAGGGCCTGGACTTCTCTTGGAATCACAAATGGTCTCCAGTTGACAGAGTTCAGTTTTCCTGGAGGAAATGGAAGCTTCAGAAGGCAGAGTCTATGTCATCACACCTCTGCTGAGCTCCCTCCCTTTGTGTATTAAATTATGAATATGTTTTATACTAAATCAGACCATTGGTCTATTAAAGTCAGCAGGGCTCTATTTGTTGCAGGAACTCCTTTGCATATTAGGCCACACACCCCTGATGTAGCCAGTCCTCCAAGATATTACAGTAGACCCTGTAAGAAGAGCCCCGTAAGCTCTTGGAGGATTGGCTACATCAGGGGTGTGTGGTCGAATATGCAAAGGAGTTCCTGCTACAAAAAAAGCCCTGAGGGTCAGTATTGCCTCTGTGCATTGCCAGTGGAACTCCAAGGTCATGGGCAGAGGTCTTTCACATCACCTGCTACCTGATCCTACTAACTGGAGATGCCAGAGATTGAACCCTGGACATTTTGCTTGCAAAACAGACATTCTGCTACTGGCACACAGACCCTCCCTGCACATATCAGACCTTCCAGACCCACAGCAAATTGCTAGGCCAACATGCATGCTGATCATGAATCCCTTTTGTGGCTTATTACTATGCAAACTTTTTAAAAATTTAGGATGATACCCAAAAATGAAACAGTGAAATCTAGGTGCATATTTCTGAATAATTGCCTCAGTTAACATTCATAAGACTGTCAGGATCTGTGAATGTTTGTGCCAGTATCTCAAAGTGCCCAGACAGACACACATGAATAATGAAATTGCGGAAATCACTGCAAATCAATTCCACACATTTATACAAGAATATTTTTAAAGCTGTTTTGCCGAGCTCAAGTTTAGAGAGGTTTGGGAGTGATACAATGTCTGTCACTATGAAATTTGGAAGGGGGGAAGAAAGCAACATCTGGCCAATATGTTGGTGCCTTCCCATCAGGAACAGAGGGACAAAAAGGTCACTCTTTACAATATAAAAATGCATTAATTAATTCTATATTTTGAAATAATTAGATATGTAGGGAATGCAGAAAGAGCTAGGAATACATTTCTCTTGCCCCCTTTTCATCCATTTCTGATGCTTGTGAAACTGTTGAATCCCATCCTTGTTGCCAGTGTAAAATACTGGGTTCAGAGACATTCAACCATATCTATGTTTACTGTAATAACACATAAGAACAAGACAACATGGTGGGGCCGGATCCCTGCTTATATAGTCGCACCTGGATCAACCTCTCCCCCCCACCCCGAGTCTTGGCCAGTCTGGGCAGTTGAATATTCGCACCCTAAATGCCCATTGGCTCCCCGGAAGGGTCCAGCCTCTCTCAGGTGACCCATGGTTACTCGGAGT
This sequence comes from Heteronotia binoei, assembly GCF_032191835.1. Lineage (NCBI taxonomy): Eukaryota > Metazoa > Chordata > Lepidosauria > Squamata > Gekkonidae > Heteronotia > Heteronotia binoei. The sequence goes on from NC_083225.1 coordinate 168,242,223, forward strand.
GCATGAAAACCGTTCTGAGTTGTAAATTCAGGTCCTGAAATGCAGTACACAACAGTGTCAAAGATGTTTTCTCCTTTGAAAGGTATTTATATCCTGTTTTCTCCATAATAGGATTATGACAGTGAGTATCCAACAATCACAGTCATAGAGTGGGCTTCCTGCTACAGCTTACTGAACCAACCCAAATTTTCTTCCTGGAGCTCTGTGATCCTTCAGGAACAGCACAGGAAGAAGGAGAAAAATAAAATTTCACTGCTCCTGTTATTATTTGCCATACTGATTCTATTCTATTATTTCTTAAATTTAGGCTTTTGCAAAAAAGTGAGTGTTTACCAGTCACTCCTCAGAAGTTTTGGCTACTTATTCCCTATAAAATAGTTAAGATTGTGCTCAAGTTCTGGTGGTTTCTCATCTTCATGATACTAGTATCATCCAGCATCTCATCTTTTTCTTCCTCAGCCCTTAATTCTGCTGTAACATTAGTCTGACCATTCATTACCTCTCTAGATTTTTCTTCACCAGCTTTTTTTTTCTTGTCCATTTTTTATAAGCCTTCTTCATAATAAGGCTTTTTATGGTTGGGTCTCTCCCCCCCCCCCCCCCCCCCCGCTTTTGATTGCTCTTTATGTGCTCACTTATGCTTTATGCTCTGTTCCATTTAGTCTTTTGCTTAGGCCTATTGGGATATTTGGTTAATATGGCAGAGTTTTGCCCAGTTATAGAAGCGTGATTCTGAGGGTGGGAATGAAATTTCCCAAGAAGTATATTGAGGAGGAGGAGAAGAAGACATTTACTCAAGTAGCTCCAGTTCATTTCAGGTTGCAATTGAAAGAAGAGAAAGAAGCTCAATCTAAAGACTACTTTCCCTATTCCAAATGGCCAGCTTGACCAGCGTCATGTGCATGGGAATATGAGGGCTTTGTATCTACAAGAGAGACCTGCAGAGAAATGTGTTTTCATGGAAGGCCATGTAAATAGAAAGAGGGCAACACAAGAGAGGGGAGAGGTCAGAGGGCAGCTCCCAGGTTACAACAAAGAGGGTTATCCCATTCAAGGAGTTAACACCTATACACACTTAGAGTGATGTAACACCCCCCCCACACACACACACATACACAATGTACAGGCATGCTGAGTCACTCACTCTAACAAGGTCTTCCTTTTCTGGCCATTCATTATGATTCCTCCCTGCGGTTCTTAATATCTAATTTAAATTTTCTCTTTTTTTCTTTTAAAAAGCTCCCCTCCTTTCCATAAAGTCTTGGGATGTCATAGTTGGGTGTATGCGTCAGTCTTTCCAAATCTATCCTTTCATCATTCTTTCTGCTTCCTCTCTTCTGCTTCTATGATTCTCCCCCTCCCCTTTCCTTGTCCATTCCCCTACTTTTCCTATCAATTTTAGATTATGTGCCTGCAGGAATAGAATTGTCTTTTTAAAATTTATTGCACAATGCCTAGTAATTTTAGATGCATTATAAATAAAAGATGATAATGATGATGATGATAATGGCATGGGCAGAAAGATGGGCTGCCTGGATTTAACACAATTTAGAAGAATTTGGTCTTACATCTCACTGCATTTTCTAGCAAATTGTGGAAAGGGTTGTCAAGTAGCAGCTAACTTTGACCCAGTAAGGTTTTCAAGACGAGATGTTTAGAGGTGGTTTGCCATTGCCAGGCTTTGAATAGCAACTCTAGACGAGGGGTATCGAACTCATTTATTATGATGGCTGGATCTGACATAAATGGGACTTTGTGGGGCCAGGCCAAGCAGATCATAAAATGTAATGCCAGGTAGTGGAGATATAAACTTTATAAAGGTTATAGAGAAACACAATTAAAGATATTATTTGTTAACAACCATCTTCCTTTTCTTCACACCCCTTCCAACCCTCCCAGCAATTAACACAGAACAATGGTCACAGTTTCCTTATCACTACCCTTCCAGGAAGCCCCACCAAACAATGGGCACATCCACAAACCTATTGCCCTTTCACCACACCCCCTCCAGCCTAGAAATAGCAGCTCTCCAGCAGCCCTGGCCTCACTCAATGCACAGCAGCCAAGAAGGTCAGAGCGCCTGCTCCGGCTGCAACGCCACTGAGGATGTTCTCCGCAGCCGAGAACGAAACATCTGGAAGAAAAACTTTCTCCAGTAGAACACGGCACTTGAGCCCGAAAGATTCTACAAACCCTAATGATGTTACCAGCCGTGAAAACCTGAAATCTTATTATTTGTTACTTAAAATTCAAACATGCTTAAAACTCTAGTGATGTTTTGTTTAAAATGGAGAGGTAAGGGCATAGTGGGATTTGGCAATGCAATTTTTAAAAAAACAAAACATCAAGAAAAAGCACAAGGATCATAGCAGAGACTAAAAATATAAATCAAAAATATAAAATGCTCTGAGCTTAAGAAAACATGAAATGGCTGGCCATTGCAAGCTTCTTCCCCTGTCCCCAGGTCTATTCAGATTGGCAATGGCTCTCCGTGTAATATTCCCCTTTGGCTGTGGGTTCCCAGGTTAGAGTACTCACTAGGCACCAGTTCTAAGGTCCATTCAGCAGAGACATGCTGGCTCAAAGCAGCAACCCTTTATTTACAAAGTCACACAACTCCAGCAAGGAACAGCTTCTAGCTGGCCATATAAACACTGCAGAGTGAAACTGAGCTCCACTAGAAGCAAGCAAATGGAATTCCTAAATTTATATTTTGTCCCAAATCAAGCTGGAGCTTATACTATATTGCTCCAAGGATTGTGCCACTGTATTCAGCTGGTGCAAATAATATGTTTCAATCATTCTCCATATTTTTATGTAAACAATCTCTGCAGTAGAATCCTATCATGTCACAGACAAGACTCATTTTGGCCACTCCCCACATCCTGGTGGGGTTTCCCCCATTTTGGGGAGTTTCTCCCTGCCACCAACCAGCTGGCTGGCAGGGAAAACACCCCCCCCCACCACCAATAGCAAGGTCACTGCACAACATCCCTGACACAATGGCACCTGGAAGCAGTGTCATCACATTGGGGATGCCATGCAGTGATGCTCTGAGTTGAGGGCAAAACTTTATGGTTTGAAGCCAGTTTTATCTTAGAGTTTTGCCCAAAAACTAGAGTGCCATTGCATGATCGCCCAGTTCCGGCTGGCTTGGTGTCAAGGGTGTGGCCTAATATGCAAATGAATTCCTGCTGTGCTTTTTCTACACAAAAGCTCTGATCTCCCTGATTTGATGATGCCATTTCTGGGTGATGTCATCACATTTGGGACATCCCTGAATGCCCCCAAATCTCCTCGCCAACGTGACAAGGGGATCTGGCAGCCCTACACAGCTGACTCATGGTGTAGAGTTAAGACTAGAGACAAACAAAAGTGGTTTGCCATTGCTATTGCCTGTCTCTGCCTGATCTCCCAGCGAAGTACTAACCAGGGCCAACTCTGCTTAGCTTCCAAGATCTAACAAGATCAAGCTAATCTGGGCCATCTATGTCGGGGCATCTTTACACCACGTGATATTGTTATGGGGAAGTATTCAAACAGAAAGCCCCTCATATTAACTCTGGAGTTCTTGTCAGACAATGGGATCTCAAATCAACCAGACCCTTGAATTGTTGCAAAGTTAGGCTTTATTTGATAATCCATAGGCATTAGAAACGAAGAAATTGGGCCTGGGACTATGTAGCAGTGCAGAGCATACTTTAAGGGGAATACATCAAAGGGTGTCACACAAAGCCACAATTCTAAACATTGCTCAGCTGAGGTGCGAAGGTTCACAAGGTCCCTCTCTCTTATCTCATTGTTACGGTTAGTCTTCCGGGGATGGCCAAGCAGTTGTCCCTGGAGGCACTTTATCTTCAAAGGGGAATTCTTGCCTTTTGTTAGTATCAAGGGAAAGAAATGTTCATACCAAGCACTAGCAACAATCTACAACTCTCTACTTTGATATGCAAGGTCTTTCTCATGGTTAGTAACAGTGGTTCAAGATGGCAGCAGTTCAGCTAAGCATTTTATTTCAGGAAAAGTTACATTGTCTGACAGTTCTGGTATGCAGTACAGCCCTTTTTTCTTTTAAAGAAGCTTTTCTGCAGAAGAAAAGGGAGAGGCAGATATTAAAAAAATCAAGGAGAAGCCATACCAAGTGGTACTGCAGCATTATCTCTGCATTTGGATCAATTCAATCACCCAATGAAAATGGATTGTCAGGGAATAGAAATTCCACAAGCGTCCAATATATAAGGGTCGCTGAACTTCTACTGGCTTGTGACTTGAAACATTTTATAGAAGAAAGAAAGGAGGTTAGACTTGAGCTATATGCATAGATGCATAGGGGCTGGGCATAGCTGCCACAGAATTGCAGCCCTGGCCCAGGGGAATTGGGCAAGGCAACTGTTGCAAGGCACTACAATGCTGTGTGCACAGAAGTGGTGAATAAGAAATCATTTCATAGAATCATAGAGTTGGAAGGGACCTCCAGGGTCATCTAGTCCACTGTCCAATCCCCTGCATAATGCAGGAAACTCACAAATACCTCCCCCTATCTATTTATTTAATTCCATTTAAATCCTGCCCTCCCCACCAAAGCAACCTCAAAGTGGAAAACAAAACCAATAGGCAAAAACTATTAAAACTAGTTAAAACAACCATTACAATAACATTAAAAGTCCTATATTCATGAGTGCTGCAAATTATCTTCATCATAAGATTTAAATCCTCCAAATTCAGATGGGAGCTGAGGGCGAAGCTCCGTGCTGACCAGATCAATTTTGTCCTGGCAGAAGTACTAGATTTAACAATCCAATCATGGACAAGCATGGGGGGGGGGGTGGCCTTATTCATCCTGGAGGCTTTCTCCTTCAGGGCACTCCCATTGCCAAAGATCACCAGCATAGGGTGTCAGCCTTTTGTTGGAAGCCAAGGAGAGTATGGCTATCTGGCTGGTGTATTGACTGCTTAATGCACTAGCCAGTACCCTGCAGGTTCTCCTGTGCCTGTATGCCTTCTACTTCTTAAGAGGGTGCTCAGCATGTTGTACAATATGGCTTCCTTCCTCTGTATTCAGCTGTCACATGAACACATGAAACTGCCATATACAGAGTCAAAGAATTGGTTAATCATGCTTAGTCTTGTCTTCTTTGGCAGGTAGCAGCTCGCCAGGTAGCAGTTCTCCAAGGCCTCCATATGAACTGGGATGCTAAACCTTGGGGTTTCATTTCACTTAAGAGTCCTGGGAAGGAAAAAAGCTCCAGTTTGGAGCAAGTGCCTACTCTGGAATGCCACTGTCAACTGTCAACTCTGGAATGTCACTGTCACCATCAACAGGGCTTCCTAAACCTGGAACATCTCGATAACATTCTGTGGAAAAGGGGGAAAGGAGGAGTACAGTAAAGGGTGTGTGTGTTAACACAACATCTAAGCTGCATTCATGTCTGGTAGTTGGATGCAATCTGTGCCTCACCTCCAGCCAGTCTGTCTGCCTAGGACTGCTGTGTACTGACAGCAGGGCTTTTTCGTAGAAAAAGCCCAGCAGGAACTCATTGGCATATTAGGCCAAACCCCCTGACATCACCATTGTTTCCCAGCAGGAATCCTTTACATATTAGGCCACACCCCCTGATGCCAAGCCAGCTGGAACTGCGTTCCTGTGTGTTCCTGCTCAGAAAAAGCCTTGACTGTCAGGAATTAGGTTGCAGCTTATTGACAGAGCATTTGCTTTCCATGCAGAAAGTCCCATGTTCAATCCCTGGCCATTCTAGTTAAAGAGGATGGGTAAATGGTGATATGAAATACCTCCTTCACCTAGGATAGGACTCAGTAAAAGGCAGCTTCATATCTTCCTACAATGAAATGGGAGGCATTTAATGGAACTGACTGGGAGCTGGGATTAGACACATGCATACATGTGGGTCGTTTTGATTAACATGCCCTGAAAAATGGTGCACAGCAAGGAACAGCCAGTGTGCAGCCATTTGAGTTTAATGTGCAAGACACTCATACTGCCAGCATGTGTGCTGCAGTATTAATGAAGCTTGCACCTGTATTCAGTAAAATGAAAGTAATACATACAGTACAGTAATATAAAAGTAAACTCTGCTGGATCTTTTTCTTACTTTGCATTCTCCAATTCTGCAACAGGTAAAAAGGTTTTTAAAAATTCCAGCTGAGTGTCCATAATCTCCGAGGCTGCAGGGATGCAACTCTTAGACTGGATGCCAGTTTATTAACACCCTTGAAACATTACCATCCTAAGTAATTACTTTCTAGCACTAATGTTCAAAACCTTCAAGGCTCAGCATTATAACGCCTATCTTGGACAATAAGAAGCACGTGATAAACCTAATACAGGCTGTTTTAGCTTCAATCCAATTGATTGATTTAGTCCCATGGGAACCAAATCATATAAAAGCCCAGGTAATCCCAGGGTTTTTTTTAAGCAGGAGCACACAGGAACGCAATTCTGGCTTGCTCTGTGTCAAGGGGTGTGGCCTAATATGCAAATAAGTTCCTGCTGGACTTTTTCTATTAAAAAGCCCTGTGTGAAACAATGGCAATGTCAGGAGGTGTGGCCTACTATGCAAATAAGTTTCTGCTGGGCTTTTTCTACAAAAAAAATCCCCTGAATAATCCCATGGGAGTCTTGTCTTTCCAAATCCTTTGACTTCAGTGGACTTAGAAAGGCATGACTCCATTGAGGATTGCAGTGTATGTTTGTAGTCTGCAGCACATTTTCTTGGGACTCATCTCCACTGAATCAATGAAGCTTCCTTCTTAGTCAATGTATTTGGCATAAAGTACAATTCTGTGAAAACCAATGATTTCAAGCATGAATTGAGAGCTAAATGGTCCCAAAACTAAAAGAAACCAATAAAGCGCAAGTAAATTAAAGAAGTAATTATGTAAATGCCAGTGCAATAGCATCCTGGACCAGATGGAATCACTGCAGAATTTTATAAGCAAACATTAGCTGTCGTTGTAGGTAAATTAACTTTTCATTTTAATGAGAGCAAGGAGACAAAGGGAATAACAGATAAAGGTGGTCTGGTGATACTAAACAAACTTACCTGCACATTATAGATTTATTTCTATTGTGAATCCACTTTGACCTCAACATCCAGAACAAATATCACTGGAAAATATTTAGTAAGGAATAAGAAAACGAATGACCTGGATGGCTTGGGTTAACCCAATTTCATCAGATCTTGGAAACTAAGCACGGTCAGCCCTGGTTAGTATTTGGATCCAACTGTCAGGAAGTTCTTCCTAGTGTTTAGTCAAAAACTCTTTCAATTTAATTTCAACCTGTTGGTTCTGGTCCAACCTTCTGGGGCCACAGAAAACAACTCCACACTATCCTTTATATGACAGCCCTTCAAGTACTTGAAGATAGTTATCAAATCATATCATATCATCATATCACTTCTCACTTGTCTCCTCTTCAGGCAAAATATATCTAGCTCCTTCAGCCTTTCCTTGGAGGAAACAATCTTTCTTGCCCTCCTATGGACACATTCCAGCTTGTCTATATCCTTCTTAAATTGTGGTGCCCAAAACTGAACACAATACTCTACCAATCATTGGTAGAATCTGGAATGATACAGTTCCCTTCCTAATAATTCCCAGCATGGTGCTGGCCTTTTTTATTCCAATTGCACACTGTCTTGACATTTTCAGTGAGTTATCTACCATGACCAAGAGAAAGATCTTGGGGTCATGGTAGATAACTCACTGAAAATGTCAAGACAGTGTGCGATTGCAATAAAAAAGGCCAACGCCATGCTGGGAATTATTAGGAAGGGAACTGAAAACAAATCAGCCAGTATCATAATGTCCCTGTATAAATCGATGGTGCGGTCTCATTTGGAATACTGTGTATAATTCTGGTCACCGCACCTCAAAAAGGATATTATAGCATTGGAAAAAGTCCAGAAAAGGGCAACTAGAATGATTAAAGGTTTGGAACACTTTCCCTATGAAGAAAGGTTAAAGCGCTTGGGGCTCTTTAGCTTGGAGAAACGTCGACTGCAGGGTGACATGATAGAGGTTTACAAGATTATGCATGGGATGCAGAAAGTAGAGAAAGAAGTACTTTTCTCCCTTTCTCACAATACAAGAACTCGTGGGCATTCGATGAAATTGCTGAGCAGTCAGGTTAGAACGGATAAAAGGAAGTACTTCTTCAACCAAAGGGTGATTAACATGTGGAATTCACTGCCACAGGAGGTGGTGGCAGCTACAAGCATAGCCAGCTTCAAGAGGGGATTGGATAAAAATATGGAGCAGAGGTCCATCAGTGGCTATTAGCCACAGCATTTTATTGGAACTGTCTGGGGCAGTGATGCTCTGTATTCTTGGTGCTTGGGGCAGGGGCCAAGTGGAAGGGCTTCTAGCCCCATTCGTGAACCTCCTGATGGCACTTGGGGTTTTTTTGGCCACTGTGTGACACAGAGGTCGTTTTCGCACTCACCTTCCGCCGGCGCGACCTGCCTCTTCACCGCGCAGGATCTGCGCGGATTTCGCACTAAACGCTGCGGAGCAGCCAGAAAAGCCGGAAGCTCCCGTCGCAAAAGCCGTGCAAACGCCAAACTGCTTTTTGGCGGTTTCAGTTTGAGCGGCTTTTGCGCCGGGAGCTTCCGGCTTTTCTGGCTGCTCCGCAGCGTTTAGTGCGAAATCCGCGCAGATCCTGCGCGGTGAAGAGGCAGGTCGCGCCGGCGGAAGGTGAGTGCGAAAACGACCAGAGTGTTGGACTGGATGGGCCATTGGCCTGATCCAACATGGCTTCTCTTATGTTCTTATGGAAATACTATACAAAAACCTTTGGGTGCAATCCTATGGGAATATCTGCTAACCTTTCTGTTTGGAAGATACTCCTATCAGGTTATCTACTGAGTAACTCTCTCCCTCCACTATCATAGAATCATAGAGTTGGAAAGGACCTCCAGAGGCAACTAGTCTAACCCCCACACAATGCAGAAAATTCAGAAATACTTTCCCCCACCCTCATTGCAGGAAACTCACAAATACCTCCCTCCCTCACACTATCCCATTGTCCTTTCCTCATGCAACTGTGGAAATCAGACATCAGAATAATGACTATTTGTGAAAAATTTTCAGGATAAAAAATGATTGATTTGTGTGTGTGTGTGTGTGGGGTTGCAACTTCCAGATTTTTTATTCGTTTATTTATTAAACTAATTATACCCTATCCTTCCCTTGGTGGCTTACAATTCCAGAAACTAAAAGATACAAAATGCAGTAGAATCCTATTCACCCCCTCCCACAAGAGAATTTCTGCAGATTAAACCCTATTAAAAGTCCTCTTAAAATGGCCTTACAGAGCCTCCTAAAAAACTCTACAGAGGGTGCCCCCTCACCTCTTCAGGGAGCTTCTTCCATCTGATCGAAGCCACTGGAGAATAGGAGCAAGCATTAACAGGCATCAAGTAGTTAACCTTAAGTGGGGGAACAAGTAGAAGGTGGCAACCAGAAGACTGTTGTGGGTTCATGGGGACACAAGAAGATCTGTAAACCAATTAAAGAATGGTTCCGAATTTTTTGTGAGGTGTGTGTGTGTGTGTGTGAAGAAGAATTGCAGTTTTATACCCCGCCCTTCTCCCTGAATCAGAGACTCAGAGCGGCTTACAATCTCCTGTGTCTTCTCCCCCCACAACAGACACCCTGTGAGGTGGGTGGGGCTAAGAGAGCTCTCACAGCAGCTGCCCTTTCAAGGACAACTCCTGCAATAGCTATGGCTGACCCAAGGCCATTCCAGCAGGTGCAAGTGGAGGAGTGGGGAATCAAACCCGGTTCTCCCAGATAAGAGTCCGCACACTTAACCACTACAACAAACTGGCTCTCACACCAAACTGGCTCTCATGTGTGCGCGTGCACATGCATGTATGTGTGACTGGAAGTCATGGCTGACTTCTAGCAACCCCAGTGGGATTTGGATGTTCAGAGAGGTAGCTTGCTATTGCTTGCCCCTGCATCCTGGCCCTGGTATTTTTGGAGATCTCCCATCCAAGTACTTGCCAAAGTCAGCCCTTCTTAGCTTCCAATATCTGACAAGATCGAGCTTGCCTGGGCTATCCAGGTCAGGGCTTAGGTCTGGATTTTCATTAGTTAATTTTTCAATGCACATCCCTACTGGGGTGCTTCAGAAATCTTTCTTCCTACATAAACCTAGCCATCCTCCAAAAGACAGCAAAAAGAAACCTCTCTTAGAGCTTCTTTAGTTGGCATATTTATGGATGGTCAGGCACAGGGTTTTCTCTCTTGAATCTACTGTAGAATCCTGGTCCTCAGAAAGTTCTAACAATGTGAGGATGGAAGCTCTTCTTATTTAGAGCTGTCAACTCCAGGTTAGGAAATATCTGGAGATTTGGGGGTGGAGCTTGGGGAAGGTGGGGTTTGGGGAGGGGAAGAACCTTGGGGTGTCTGATGCCATAGAGTCCACATGCCAAAGCAGCCATTTTCTCCAGGGGACCTGATCTCTATAGTCTGGAGATCAGATGTAATTCTGGGAGATCTATAGGTGCCACCTTCAAGGACTCCTTGAAGAAATCCCTTAGCACCTGTCACATCAACCATCACCAGTGGTCTGACCTAGCCTCAGATCGCAAAGCATGGAGGCACACCATCCACCAGGCTGTCTCTTCCTTTGAGAACGCACGCATAGCTGGTCTTGAGGACAAAAGGAGATTGAGGAAGAATCGCACTGCTACAGGACCAACCCTAAATCAGACTTTTCCCTGCAGCCGCTGTGGCCAGACCTGCCTGACCCACATTGGTCTTGTCAGCCACCAGCGAGCCTGCAGCAAACGTGGACTATTGCACCCTTCTTAAATCTTCGTTCGCGAAGCCAAGCCGAGAGAGAGAGATAGGTGCCACCTGAAGGTCGACAACCCTATAAAAGACCAGGCTTCATTTTGGGTAGGAGCTCACAGAAACGGAGCTCCAGAACCTCTAAATTTTATTGTGCTCTTTCTTTCTTAAACCCCCCCCCCCAAAAAAAAAGACTTGTTCTGGGCTCCATTGTTCAACCCCCCTGTGAGAATTTTGCTGAACTCTAAAATTTGACAAACTTTTTAATATTATTCCCCACAAAAAGGGTGGTGGTGGGGGGGAACAACCAAAATATATAAAGCAGACAGATGGAAATCTTCATCAGTGCTTCTGTGACCACACAGGAGAAAGTAATTTTAAAAGTATGATGGGAGTAAGGTTTTATGAAGATAATTATAATTCAAGAAGCATTTTAAGGTAGATGTTCAGCTGATATAATTTAGTACACCTTCCAGTGATGTCAGGGGTGTGTGGCATATGCAAATGAGCTATGCAAATAAGTTGTGCTAATGATCTCTGGCACCTCCTTTTCTACAAAATGACCCCTGAATCAGACACATGGAGTTGCACCAACTCTGTGTTGCTTTGCTCCATCGACTGAGATAACTCAGCATGTGATGTGACATCATTGCACTGATCGTTTTCCTGTGCATAGTAGCCAATAATGTGAGACAGGGATGGAGAGGTGAACAGCATGATAATGTCACATCAGATGTTTGTTGTAGGACGAATCACCAGGAGAAGAAAACAGAGATATGGAGCAGCAACAGCTGTTTTTCTTCTGATGTCTAGTTCAGCTTTTGGTCTCAGAGAGCATTTTTTGCTTCCAAAATTTCATTTTAGCCTGCAGCTGGAAATAGATCTCCTTTCAGAGACTCTTGTTCTTGGCGTGAGTATATTTCAGATCATGAAGGTGGAAGCTTGTAGCAGTTGCTGCTCATGAACAGACAAACAACAAACTTATGAGATTTGAAGAATTTGTGGAACTGAGCGCTGCATTTTCAGATCACATCTGGGCTCCAGTTATCTTGCCAATAGCAAAGTTTCACCCCCCATTGAAGACATTTTCAATTATTTACCAGCACCAACGAGTATAATGTGGCCTAGTATCTAATCAGGAATCTCTTAGACCTGTCCCTGTTTATCTGAGGTTGTGTGCTGACCTACTTACTTACCTGGAGAGATGAGCCTGCTGCAGATCTGCCCTGATGCTTTTTAAAGACAGATCTACACATTTTAAAAGTGAATTGAGTTCTAGAGCTAATTTTCCAAGAGAAGCCATCTCAGCAGAATCCTGAATGGCTGGCCCATGTGATAATTATTCTTATTCTTAGGAAGAGAAGTAGCTGAGGAGGAAGAGATCTCTGGTGGACAAAATGTTAGGCCCTCCATCCACTGTTCCTCTACCCAGATCAGTAACCTCTCAATAGGGTTGTCAAGTCCAATTCAAGAAATATCTGGGGGCTTTGGGGGTGGAGCCAGGAGCATGGTTGTGACAAGCATAATTGCACTCCAAAGGGAGTTCGGGCCATCACATTTAAAGGGACCGCGCACCTTTTAAATATAATGAAGGATATGGGCACCTTCTTTGGGGGCTCAGAATTGGACCCTGCTGTCCAATCTTTTTGAAACTTGGAGGGTGCTTTGAGGAGAGGCATCGGATGCTATGCTGCAAATTCAAATAACAGCTCCCCCAGAGCCCCAGATGCCCATCAACCAATTCTCCATTATTCCCTATGGGAATCGGTCTCCATAGGGAATAATGAGTGCCAGCAGATATTTCCCTCCCCCGCTGCTTTCTGATGACCCTGAAGTGGGGGAGGGCCTCCAAACTGAGGGATTCCCTGCCCCCACCTGGGGATTGGCAATCCTACCTCTCACATATGTTTTTAATGTCAAAACCTATTTAGAGACTGTGGCTCATCTCCGTGATAATTTCGGCTAATGTTATTCCTCATACTGCATGTGGTTGAAAGATAGTGGCTGCCCTAGGGCTGTGCAATCAGATCATGCCTGTGAGCATTTCCATGTTACTCTGCTCAGCGCTGTACTCTGCTATTGAAGCATAACATGCCAGGACTACAAATGAAAAATGTATGAAGTTGTCCTTCTTGACATTTTCATTAGAAAATTGATAGAGGGCTAAAATTATCTATTTCAAGGCAGATATTAGATTGTTTATAAAGTGCTGTCCAATAGATGAATTTTGCGGGAAAGGTGCCCCGGCACCTGAAACAGTACTAGCCAATACCTTCATCATGTGTTTGGCTGAAGAAGCGACGGTACACATCTTTAAAAATGACCCTCTTCCCCCCAAAAATGGAGGGGTTGCAAGGCCTGGGGAAGAATCCAAGGAATTCTTAGCCACAGAACTGAAGAACTGGGTCATATCCACAGATGGAGCTAACAAGAGTATAAATGAAGAGGAAAAAACTTAATGTAGACATGTACTTTTAATACAGTGTTAAAAGTATTGTGGTGTTTCTTTAGGCAAATAATTAAAATGTGATCTGAGGTTCTAGTTAGTGCTAGCTTCAGGGAATTTGACTAATGAATCCCCTCTGTAAAGTGTAAAGCTAGCTGATTGTTTTAGAAATACATTTTTCGGTATCTTTTTTTTAAACCCTTACAAAATGTTGCAGTCAATTCCTTGAGGGATGTGAGTTTAAACATCAAAATGAATCTCCATTCTAAAGAGGTGACTGCTCAAGGAAACAAACTCAGGAAAAGGGAATGGTGGCTTTCAACCAGCCAGTGAACCCTTCATTCATTTCATTTGTACAGGGCCTTTGGCAATACAGCCGCTAATTGTGTGATCATTTTTCTGCTTAGTGCGCTGGACTTCAGTACCTCCTTTAGCGTATAGGCTGTTAGTGGAGAGGGAATGTGCTGGCAGAGTAACATCCAAGCTGGCCATCCATGATAACCAAATAAAAGAGGGATTATTAATTAAATGCTTTATTTTCCAAAGAGGATTTAGTGCTAAAGATGCCAAAAGGGAATTGGTGGTGTTCTCTCGTATTGCAAAAGTATAGTCTTTGAATTGCATGAACAAAGATGATGAATGCCTGGAGGGATGGACATTGGGGCTAGATTACTGAGTTGGACCAATGGTCTTAAGTATCTCCTACCACTGCCAAAACTACGTCTGTATGCTTCAAAAAGCACTGCCACAATATAAACGGGACCATGAAAAGCCACAACAAAAAGAAAAAACTCTCCATGTAAAATGCAATTTTAACTTGTTGTGAAAAATGAGTATCACAATACAAAATTAATATTATCAGTACATATCACCAAGTTAAAACCTCATAAGTTACTCAGTGCTCCTACTGCCCTTATGTGGCTAAAAGCCACTATATTACTTTCAGTCCAGTGTTAAAAACAAGTGGTCCAACGGAGAACCGGTCTGCTTTGCAAGCCATTTCGGATCTCAGATCCTTCTTCTAGGGACCATTCTTATAAGAATTGTACAGTTTTCCAGGCCCAGTAGTGCCAAATGAAATCCTAGCTTTCTCTAATTGGCACGCATAATAGTGGGAACACCATAGGAAGTACTATCCCAGGGACGTCTGCATTGCTAATAAGGATAGTACTTCCTATGGCGTTCCCGCTATTATGCGTGCCAATTAGAGAAAGCTAGGATTTCATCTGGCACTACTGAACCTGGAAAACTGTACAATTCTTATAAGAATGGTCCCTAGAAGAAGGATCTGAGATCCGAAACGACTTGCAAAGCAGACCGGTTCTCTGTTGGACCACCTATTTTTAACACTGGACTGAAAGTAATATAGTGGCTTTTAGTCACATTAGGGCAGTAGGAGCATTGAGTAACTTATGAGAACATAAGAACATAAGAGAAGCCATGTTGGATCCGGCCAATGGCCCATCCATTCCAACACGCTGTGCCACACAGTGGCCAAATTTTTATGTGTACACACACACACACACACACACACACACACACACTGTGGCTAATAGCCACTGATGGACCTCAGATCCATATTTTTATCTAACCCACTCTTGAAGCTGGTTATGCTTGTAGCTGCTACCACCTCCTGTGGCAGTGAATTCCACATGTTAATCACCCTTTGGGTGAAGAAATACCTCTTTTTATCCGTTCTAACCCGACTGCTCAGCAATTTCATCGAATGCCCACGAGTTCTTGTATTGTGAGAAAGGGAGAAAAGTACTTCTTTCTCTATTTTCTCCATCCCATGCATTATTTATAAACCTCTATCATGTCACCCCGCAGTCAACGTTTCTCCAAGCTAAAGAGCCCCAAGCGTTTTAACCTTTTTTCATAGGGAAAGTGTTCCAACCCTTTAATCATTCTAGTTGCCCTTTTTTGCACTTTTTCCAATGCTATAATATCCTTTTTGAGGTGCGGTGACCAGAATTATGCACAGTATTCCCAATGAGACCGTGCCATCAATTTATACAGGGGCATTATGATACTGGCTGATTTGTTTTCAACTCCCTTCCTAATAATTCCCAGCATGGCGTTGGCCTTTTTTATTGCAATCGCACACTGTCTTGACATTTTCAGTGAGTTATCTACCAGGACCCCAAGATCTCTCTCTTGGTCAGTCTCTGCCAGTTCACACACCATCAACTTGTATTTGTAACTGAGATTTTTAGCCCCAATGTGCATTACTTTGCACTTGGCCACATTGAACCTCATCTGCCACGTTGACGCCCACTCACCCAGCCTCAACAGATCCCTTTGGAGTGCCTCACAATCCTCTCTGGTTCTCACCACCCTGAACAATTTAGTGTCATCTGCAAACTTGGCCACTTCACTGCTCACTCCCAACTCCAAATCATTTATGAACAAGTTAAAGAGCATGGGACCCAGTACTGAGCCCTGAGGCACCTCACTGCTTACCGTCCTCCACTGCGAAGACTGCCCATTTATACTCACTCTCTGCTTTCTATTACTTAGCCAGTTTTTGATCCACAAGAGGACCTGTCCTTTTACTCCATGACTCTCGACTCTTTGATGAGGAACTTTATCAAAAGCTTTCTGGAAGTCAAGGTAAACAATATCTATCGGGTCTCCTTTGTCCACATGTTTGCTCACCCCCTCAAAGAAATGTAACAGGTTAGTGAGGCAAGATCTTCCCCTACTGAACCCATTCTGAGTCTTCCTCAATAACTCGTGCTCATCAATGTGCCTACTCATTCTGTCCTTGATAATGGTTTCTACCAACTTTCCCGGTATTGAAGTCAGACTGACTGGCCTGTAATTTCCTGGATCTCCTCTGGAACCCTTTTTAAAGATGGGGATGACATTTGCTACCTTCCAGTCCTCAGGAACGGAGGCAGATTTCAATGAAAGATTACATATTTTTGTCAGGAGATCCACAAGTTCAACTTTGAGTTCTTTCAGAACTTTTGGATGTATGCCATCCGGACCTGGTGACTTATTAGTTTTTAATTCATCTATCAGTTGTAGGACCTCCTCTCTTGTCACCTCAATCTGACTCAGGTCTTTCAACACCCCTTCCAAAATACGTGGTTCTGGAGCAGGCAAACACTTATCGTCTTCCACAGTGAAGACGGAGGCAAAAAATGCATTCAGCTTCTCAGCCATTTCCCTATCCTTCAGTAATCCTTTTACCCCTTGGTCATCCAAGGGCCCCACTGTGTCCCTGGCTGGTTTCCTGCTTCTAATATACTTGAAGAAATTTTTATTGTTGGTCCTTATGTTTTTTGCAATATGCTCCTCATAGTCCCATTTTGCCTGCCTGATCACAGTCTTGCATTTGATTTGCCACAGCCTGTGTTCCCTTTTATTAATCTCATTTGGACTAGCTTTCCACTGCTTAAAGGAGTCCTTCTTACCTTTTACAGCTTCCATTACTTTGTTTGTTAACCATGCAGGCCTTTTCTTATACCTGTTTGTGCCTTTCCTAACTTGTGGTATATATTTTATCTGAGCTTCTAGGATTGTAGTTTTAAATAGCCTCCAAGCTTCCCCAAGGGTTTTGACTGTATTTACCTTTCCTTTCAGTTTCCTCTTCACATGCCTCCTCATCTCAGAGAATTTACCCCTTTTAAAGTTAAACGTGGTTGTGCTGGTCTTTTGGGGGCAACTCTCTATTTATACAAAGGGTGAAATCAATAATGTTAGCCGGAGAGCCGGTTTGGTGTAGTGGTTAAGTGTGCGGACTCTTATCTGGGAGAACCGGGTTTGATTCCCCACTCCTCCACTTGCACCTGCTAGCATGGCCTTGGGTCAGCCATAGCTCTGGCAGAGGTTGTCCTTGAAAGGGCAGCTGCTATGAGAGCCCTCTCCAGCCCCACCCACCTCACAGGGTGACTGTTGTGGGAGAGGAAGGTAAAGGAGATTGTGAGCCGCTCTGAGACTCTTCGGAGTGGAGGGCAGGATATAAATCCAATATCTTCATCTTCTTCATCTTCTTATGGTCACTGCTCCCAAGCGGTGCGATCACTTTTATATCTCTCACCAAGTCTTGGGCATTACTTAGGACCAAATCCAGGATCACCCCACCCCTGGTAGATTCAGAGACCATCTGCTCCATAGCACAGTCATTGAGAGCATCAAGAAACTCAATCTCTTTCTCTTGACCAGAACACATATTGACCCAATCAATCTGCGGGTAGTTAAAATCACCTATGATGACACTTTTTACGTCTAGCCACTACCTTTAATCCTTCCATCATATTATAATCCTCCTCTATCTTTTGATTTGGTGGGCGATAACAAACTCCCATAGTTAAATTTCCTTTGGGGCCCTCTATTTCAACCCAAAGCATTTCTAGAAGGGAATCTAGTTTTCTGACCTCAGTCTTACTGGACCGTATGCTTTCTCTGACATACAGAGCCACCCCACCTCCAACCCTTCCCTCCCTATCCTTTCGATATAACTTATATCCAGGAATCACCATTTCCCACTGATTCTCCTGATTCCACCAAGTTTCTGAAATTCCCACAATGTCTATGTTTTCTCTCAACACTAAACATTCCAACTCACCATTTTTACTTTGAACACTTCTAGCATTTGTGTACAAACATCTATAATTTCCCAGGCAAGCTAGGCCCACCACCTTCCTCCTGCCGCCTCGAGACTCTGGCAGGCAGTCCATACTGTTTGTCACCATCTCAGTGGACAACTCTGATCCATTACCCGGTAGAAAAGTAACAGCTAACCCTTCATCTCTTTGAGATGAGTCCTCCCGAACCAGAGACATTTAATCTCCTGTCGGCTTTTCTCCAAGATTTAGTTTAAAAACTGCTCTGCCACCTTTTTGATTTTAAGCGCCAGCAGCCTGGTTCCATCTGGGGACAAGTGGAGACCATCTCTTTTGTACAGCTCCCGCTTGTTCCAGAAAGCATCTCAGTGCCTAACAAACTTAAACCCTTCCTCCTTACACCATCGTCTCATCCACACATTGAGACTTCTAATTTGTGCCTGTCTCTCCAGCCCTGCACGTGGAAAAGGTAGCACTTCTGAGAAGGCTACCTTGGAGGTCCTGGCCTTAAGTCTCCTGCCTAGCAGCCTAAATTTTTCCTCTAGGACCTCACGACTGCATTTCCCCACATGAGGTTTTAACTTGGTGATATGTACTGATAATATTAGTTTTGTATTGTGATACTCATTTTTCACAACAAGTTAAAATTGCATTTTACATGGAGAGTTTTTTCTTTTTGTTGTGGCTCAGAAAGCACTGCAACAGTGAAGCAGCCACAGGGGGACTGGGCTCTTCTGGTGGTTTTCAAGCTTTTGATGACTGAACCAGGGCTGGTGCTATTTTTGTTTTCTTTCTGGGTTAAAGCTGATGGCATGCATCACTCTAAACTTCAGAGAAGATGCTTATGTGTTTTCTTGTTCATCAGGGAGAAGAGGGGGGAGAAACAATTTCAGGGAGACTCTAGCTACCAGTCTTGAAGAATAAGGTCCATGGAGGAAGCAGTGAAATGACCAGCATTTCACAGAGCAAAGAAGAAAGTATCCAAACAAATTTGGGAGAGTGGAATATAGATCTGAGAATACACACACATACTGCCATGGAGTAGGGTGCAACAATTATAGGGGAAAATGCTTCCTAAGGCAGCCTGATGTGTTTGCCCTCAAAACAATAACCTGATGGGTTTTCCAGAGGTAAACAATTATTTAGGAGAACCCTGATAGCTTTACCTGAGGTGGAATACAGGTGTTAATTGATAACCCTCTAAGTAACCAGGTTTGGTGAATACTGTTAAGTACTGATTAATTAGGGTAAGTGGGTGAGGGGAAGCAAGGTCAGGAATGACTGAAGTTAATCCAAGGTGAGGTAATATTTTTCTTAGGAGAAGCATTATGCCTTAATTATGAATCTCCCTAGGGTGAGGAGGAGGTCATTAGCTGGCCAGCCACTCTTTCCCACACTTCTAAACTATATGTCCAGCCTTGTCTCTGGCTGGCATCCATTTTGTGTCATTTTGGGCCAAGCAGTGTATTGCAGCTTAAGATATTTGAGCTATTTATAAATTAAGGTATATTTCTATTTATAAACTGACCCTCAGTGGGAGGAGGGGTCTGACTGCTAACAAGGTCATACCATACATCTATACAAGGGCATTGCAATATTGGCTGTTTTATTCACAATCCCTTTCCTAATAATTCCTAACATACTGAAGGAGGATAGGGAAATGGCTGAGAAGCTGAATGCATTTTTTGCCTCCATCTTCACTGTGGAAGACGATAAGTGTTTGCCTGCTCCAGAACCACGTATTTTGGAAGGGGTGTTGAAAGACCTGAGTCAGATTGAGGTGACAAGAGAGGAGGTCCTACAACTGATAGATGAATTAAAAACTAATAAGTCACCAGGTCCGGATGGCATACATCCAAAAGTTCTGAAAGAACTCAAAGTTGAACTTGTGGATCTCCTGACAAAAATATGTAATCTTTCATTGAAATCTGCCTCCGTTCCTGAGGACTGGAAGGTAGCAAATGTCACCCCCATCTTAAAAAAGGGTTCCAGAGGAGATCCGGGAAATTACAGGCCAGTCAGTCTGACTTCAATACCGGGAAAGTTGGTAGAAACCATTATCAAGGACAGAATGAGTAGGCACATTGATGAACACGGGTTATTGAGGAAGACTCAGCATGGGTTCTGTAAGGGAAGATCTTGCCTCACTAACCTGTTACATTTCTTTGAGGGGGTGAACAAACATGTGGACAAAGAAGACCCGATAGATGTTGTTTACCTTGACTTCCAGAAAGCTTTTGATAAAGTTCCTCATCAAAGGCTCCTTAGAAAGCTTGAGAGTCATGGAGTAAAAGGACAGGTCCTCTTGTGGATCAAAAACTGGCTGAGTAATAGGAAGCAGAGAGTGAGTATAAATGGGCAGTCTTCGCAGTGGAGGACGGTAAGCAGTGGGGTGCCGCAGGGCTCGGTACTGGGTCCCATGCTCTTTAACTTGTTCATAAATGATTTAGAGTTGGGAGTGAGCAGTGAAGTGGCCAAGTTTGCGGATGACACTAAATTGTTCAGGGTGGTGAGAACCAGAGAGGATTGTGAGGAACTCCAAAGGGATCTGTTGAGGCTGGGTGAGTGGGCGTCAACGTGGCAGATGCGGTTCAATGTGGCCAAGTGCAAAGTAATGCACATTGGGGCCAAGAATCCCAGCTACAAATACAAGTTGATGGTGTGTGAACTGGCAGAGACGGACCAAGAGAGAGATCTTGGGGTCCTGGTAGATAACTCACTGAAAATGTCAAGACAGTGTGTGTTTGCAATAAAAAAGGCCAACGCCATGCTGGGAATTATTAGGAAGGGAATTGAAAACAAATCAGCCAGTATCATAATGCCCCTGTATAAATCGATGGTGCGGTCTCATTTGGAGTACTGTGTGCAGTTCTGGTCGCCACACCTCAAAAAGGATATTATAGCACTGGAGAAAGTCCAGAGAAGGGCAACTAGAATGATTAAAGGGCTGGAGCACTTTCCCTATGAAGAAAGGTTGAAACGCTTGGGACTCTTTAGCTTGGAGAAACGTCGACTGCGGGGTGACATGATAGAGGTTTACAAGATAACGCATGGGATGGAGAAAGTAGAGAAGGAGGTACTTTTCTCCCTTTCTCACAATACAAGAACTCGTGGGCATTCGATGAAATTGCTGAGCAGACAGGTTAAAACGGAGAAAAGGAAGTACTTCTTCACCCAAAGGGTGATCAACACGTGGAATTCACTGCCACAGGAGGTGGTGGCAGCCACAGTATAGCCACCTTCAAGAGGGGTTTAGATAAAAATATGGAGCAGAGGTCCATCAATGGCTATTAGCCACAGTGTATGTGTGTATATAAAATTTTTGGCCACTGTGTGACACAGAGTGTTGGACTGGATGGGCCGTTGGCCTGATCCAACATGGCTTTCTTATGTTCTTCTTATGTTCTTAGTGTTTGCCTTTCCATTGCTGCAGCTCACTAGATTGACATTTTTCATTGAGCTATCCACTACAATCCACTACAAACATGAGATCTTGTCTCTTCTCAGTCTCAGCAAGTTCAAACTCTATTAGCTTGTACTAGAAGTTGGGATTTTTTTTGTCCCAGTGTGCATCACATCACACTTATCAAAACTGAACTGCACAGTCAGTTATACCAGAAAACTGGAGAGCTGCAAAGGTGACATCATTTTAAAAAAGGGATCCAGAGGGGAACCAGGAAATTAATGGCCAGTTAACCTAACAGCTATCCTAGGCAAATCAGTAGAAACTGTATATCAAAAATTGTTAGGCACATAGAGGGACAAAGCTTGCTGAAGAAAATCAGCATTGCTTCTGCAAAGGGAAGTCCTGCCTTACCAACCTTTTGAAGTTCTTTGTGGAAGTGAACAAGCATGTAGACAATGGTGACATGGTATATATGGGTTAGTAGATCAATGATCTCACAACTGAATTCTTGGGAGTATGCCATCAGGAGCTGGAGACTTAATTTTCCCAGTAAGTCTAGAATTTCATCTCCGGTCATCTCGATTTGGTTCAGTTATTTAGGCTCCCCTCATGAAAACAGGGGCTATGTCATGGGTATGTGCCCCATACTTTCCACAGTGAACACAAAAGCCAAAAAATAAAAATAAATAAATAAATAAAGAAGTCCTTTAGCTTCTCTGTCATCTCCCCATCTTCCTTTAGCAATCCCTTGATTCCTCTGACATCCAAAGGCCCCACTGATCTGTGGCTAGCTTCCTGCTCCAGATATATTTTGCATGCCTAAGTATTGACACATCTCTTTTGCCAGAGCCTGTGGTCCTTCCTGTTCAATTCATCGGGGTGCACCTTGTTTTTTAAAAAAGCCTCTTTATATAGCTTCCTTGACTTGTATTTTTAACCATGCATGCTTTCTTTTAGACTTGGCAGTGCCTTTCCTAACCTGTGGGATTCATTCTACTTGGGCTTCAATTAGTGTGTGCCTTTAAATTGCTTCCATGCATCCTCTTGGGGATTTGACTCTCCTGTGTTTCCCCTTCAGCTTCCTTTTTTACTATTCCCCTCATTTTCATAAAGTTCACTCTTTTAGTTTGGTTTAATTGATTTCTGTCCTGCTCCATTTCCTGCAAGCAGAATGCAGGGCAGCATACAACATGATACGTACATGATTAATACATGATAAACATATACAATACAGTTAAAACCCAGTACTATTCAGCAGTTTAATCTACTGTTGGATGGCACCACAAATCTATTCCACAGATAGCTGGGGTGGCTAGCATATCTGTTCCACAGATGGCTGCTGGTGTACATATTCCACACACAGGGAGGATCTTAAACAGAAAAGAATAAAGGAGGAGGGAAGAAACCTGGGAGGTCACTGTTCTCTCTCTCACTATCCTCAACCATATGCCCAGAAGAATATCTCAGCTTTATAGGCCCGGTTGGAACTGAGCCAAGTCCCACTGGAGAGAGAGTTCCACAAGGCTAGGGCCAGGGCCAAAAAGGCATTGGCCCTAGTCAGGAACTGCCAGACTGCTCTGGTACTAGGGACTACCAGCAAGTTTGAGTTTATGCTGCCTTTGATGTACAAGACACCATCACCACCAATCCCTCCCTCCCTGTCCTGCCTATAGAGATTATATCCAGGAATAAGTATATAGGGATTATAACCAGAAAATCCCTTAGATTTTCCCCATTCCACCATATTTATGAGATGCATACTATATCTAAATTGTCATTGAACACCAAGTGCTCCTGTTCCCCCAACGTGGTTCAGAGACCAATGGCAAATAGACAACTATAATGTATTTCCCTCTCCAGTAACCCTTGCCTCCCTCAGAAAGTGGTTCTAGTTCAACTTCTCTCCACCACAATGTGCTAATATACAGTTTGCAGGAATTTTTTTTTAATGTTTAGTCCTGTGATTCACCCACTGACAGTGCCAAGTGGTATAGCCCTCAACATGAATTTGGCTTTGAGTCTTTTTACAGCAGACATTTGGGAAGACCGCTGTGGTTTGTGCTGGATTCCATTCTGTTTAGAAACATGGTCCCTTTGTGGAACATGATGCATCAGTATCCTGGAGATATATTTTGCTGAGGCTAATGAATCAACAGACTGAATGTTAGACAAGCAACTCTTGCATTTTCCTTTTAACCTTCTCATCTTCATCTTTCCTCTCAGTTACAGTCTGGAACAGTTCTAATAATTACTGTGAGAGGCTGGGTTTCATTTCTTTTACAAGGAGAACGAGAACTGGATGTTGTCTGGGACACCGGCTTTCCATTAGCTTTTATTTTATCTCTGTTCTGCAGTTATTTCTTCAAGGACAAATGGAGGCAAGGGGTTCTCTTTTTCTAATGAACACTGAACGCATGAGGAAACAAAATACAGCAGATTCTCGAAAGCTGCAAAAGCACACTATCGTAAGTATCTCAAGACATCATCTGTGCTTACAGGAGACTCACTCACATTTTCAATTGGAGCTGGCATCTCAGGAATAATAATGGAGATCTCTCTCACAGGGGTGGCGTCAGGACTAATGACAGTGCATATGAAGTGCTTTCAAGTCTCAGAACAATGCACTAATTTATGCTATTCATCCATGTATTTTGTAAGAACCAGTCTAGAGTATTCATGAAGTAAATAAAAAAGAATAAATAAAAAGGGCTAGCTCATCCCCCAAGCCCCTACATATGGTCAATAAAGTAGAGTTCTTTCAATATTTCCCCCAAGTTTTGGGAAAAATTTAAATGTGTTGGGTAGTACCCAGGATTGTTTAGAAACGTAGTTGGCCATTACTAGAATCATAGAGTTGGAAGGGACCTCCAGGGTCATCTAGTCCAACCCCCCGCACAGTGCAGGAATCTCACAAATACCTCTCTCTCACACATACATCCCCAGTGACCCCTGATCCATGTACAGAAGATAGCAAAAAACTATCCCTTGCCAAACTGGCCTGGAGAAAAATTGCTGACTAATCCCAAAGTGTCAAGCAGCATTTCCCAGGGCATGTAAGAAAGGACCATGAGAACTAAGCACAGATGCAACTCTTCATTCCCTCCTTCTCATGATCTGCCTAATTCAGAGATTCAAGAGGGCAGCCGTGTTGGTCTGAAGCAGTTGAACAAAGCTGGAGTCAAGTGGCACCTTTAAGACCAACAAAGTTTTATTCAGAACATAAGTTTTCATGTGCTCTGTAAGCACATTTCATCAGATGAGGGGATGAAGTGTGCTTAGAGAGCACATGAAAGCTTACGTTCTGAATAAAACTTTGTTGGTCTTAAGGTGAAACTTGACTCCTGCTTTGTTAAAGAAACTAGGTGTTGATGAACTACTCCCATGCTGATCCTATGGTGCAACTCCTTTCCCTCATCATATGTCCTGGTTTTGCCATGCTGAGCATCATTTCCCTCACAAGAGAAGATTGAGGAAAAGTAGGAATTGAGCTGTTCTATCCATTCTTCATAACTGGTTACAATTTCACTTTCCTGTTCTCGCAATGAGTCTACCATGTCCTTGCTCTTTTTCTTACTTTGTACATAAGAAAAGAACTCTTTTTGTTGCTTGCCCATTTTTTCTGATGTTTGCACATATGCAGGTGTCACTAAAGCTTTTTGAGGGAGTTTACTCCCCAATAATGCTTGTTTTTAAAATTTCGTTTTTCCTGCAAAATTGGTAGTTCCCCTGATTTTTAATAACCTTTGTGAGGAGTCACAGTTGGCCTCATTGCACAAAGATTTGTCCATGACCATGAGACCCCACTTGGTTGGTGGAGACAGCAAAAACTGACATTGGCTCATCCAAGTTTTATAGCTCACACAGCAGTGTAAGTCACACTAGGACTTGGCTTAGCTTGCTACAGGACAGTAGTCCACTGGGAGCTTTCCCAATATGTTCAAGAGCCCTTGAGGTTGAGAAAGAGGCCTTTCTTTCAGAATGTTGAGATATTGACCAACTTATACAGTCAGTAGTCTCAAGAGGAAGAGGGCAATTCTACTTCAGGCTGGAAGTGGAAAGTGGGTAGGTTTTATCTTCCAGTGTTCCTCCAAGGAAAAAAAACCTCTTCATATAGAAAATTAATATTTTATGACATTTTCAGCCTAGCCTTCTGATTTTTCCATGTGTGTTCATGTACAGAAAATTGTTTTTCCCTAAAACATGCAACTATTGACCATATCAGCTGCAAGAAGTGCTACAGCACAGGAAAACAGCAGAGTCTAATAAAAACTTTAGGGTTGGGTCCTGGGCATATGTTCCATGCATGCTAGATTGAATGTGCCATGGAGTGCACTTCTTCCTACTAAAATGTCTGTTTGATCAAGGGCCTATTGAAAACCATTGATCTTATGCAAACAGAAGTTTCATGGGAAGACAAAGTGTGCTCCACGGCACAGACTCTCTAACACATGCAGAACTAGTTTGCAGGATCCAAAACCTTCCTCCTTGGTTCTTCTAAATGCACAAACCACCTTGACTAAGCAAGCAGAATGCTGAATACAAAAAAGGGACTCCAACACCTTGTGAAAGGATAAGCATAGATATAAATGCACCTGTCTGCATGTTTCTTCCTTGTCTGGTAAGACCTGTTCCCTCAGCTTGGCATTTGAAACACCTTTTGTTAATATCACCTTGCAATAAGGCATGCTGGTGATAATAAGGCATTAACACAATACAAGCTTGGCAGGCAGTGTTCCGCTGATGATCGCCAGGTAAATCTTACCTCAGGGTGCATAGTTGTTTCACTAGCATACTGAGTGCAAATAGGCTCACTATTACCATTCCCCACAGGGGTTTTACATGCTTCTATAATTAGCAGGTTTGAAAGCATGGTGGTATCCCAGAGCCAAGCTTTCAGTGCCTTAGAGAGCTCTTTTGTCAGGTTCTAAAGAAGGTGCACAGACACCATTTGCAAATGACGTGCATAGCAAGCAAAGGCTGGGCGCCTTAATTATGTTCAGAGGAAGGAAAACAGACTCTCTTCTGACAGGCAGTGGAGAGTCCTTATGCTCTTTGGAAGTTCGCTTGAGGCTCTTCGTTCCTTTTAAAAGATGCCTGCTCCATATATAAAGCAATTCAGAAATGCATGAATAGAAAAAACACTGTTAGCCTGGGATTTTACCAGGCTGGATGGTAAAACAGAACAATGAGTCAGAAGCTATCAATAAATACCTGAAGAAGAAGGCTTTTGCATTTCTTACGGTAACTTTTAACATTCCACTGTACTTTCCATTTATTTAGATTTTTTACCCTGTCTTCCTACTAAAAAGGAAAATTCAAGGTAACATTAAGACAAAATTCCAAGCAGATAATATAATAGAAAAGGCTAAACATCTACCAACAACAAAGCAGATAATGGTAGCAAACCAACCACAAAAATATGAATAAAAAACAATCAATAAAACCAGCAATGAGCCTTTCATCTTCAACAGGTATAATCCAGACAGTTTTTTATCTTAATCTTTTCCAGGGGTGGAATTCTAGTAGGAGCTCCTTTGCATATTAGGCCACACACCTAATCAATAAAACCAGCAGTCGGCAATAAGCCTTTCATCTTCAACAGGTACATAAAGACTATTGTCAGTCTTTGAAGAGCACTTCTATGGGACAATAGCTCAGTTTGGATGTAATGAGATGGATCTAACCAGCATTCCCACTGGTTAAAAAAAAAAAGAGGATGACCAACAGGTTATATTGGAGATCCTAGCATCTGCATGGACAAAAGTCATATGGAATGGTGACTGTAATAAGGTGAGAAATTAGAGAAGACCGGGGTGGAATTCTAGCAGGAGCTCCTTTGCATATTAGGCCAAGCACCCCTGATGTAGCCAATCTTCCAAGAGCTTACAAAAAAGAGCCTTGTGGGAATGCTGGTTAGATCCATCTCATTACATCTAAACTGAGCCACTGTCCCGTGGAAGTGCTCTTCAAAGACTGACAATAGTCTTTCTGTACCTGTTGAAGATAAAAGGCTTATTGCTGACTGCTGGTTTTATTGATTAGGTGTGTGGCCTAATATGCAAAGGAGCTCCTACTAGAATTCCACCCCTGGAAAAGATTAAGATAAAAAACTGTCTGGATTGTACCCATAGACGATAGTTGCAAGACAACAAAACCAGGGAGCAATCCTAAGCAACCTTACTCAGAAGCAAGTCCCATTTTATTCAGTAGGCCTTGCTCCCAGGAAAACTGGTAGTTTCTCTGTATATATCTTACTCTCACTTCATCTTTCAACATTCTTAGCTACTTTCGCCTTCTCGCCTTCTCACACATTGTAGTAGCAGCGTTGTCCATGGTGCTGATTTTGTTTCACCACTGGGACAATGTGTTTCATTGCTAATTTCACTCTAGATAATGTTGCGTAGTCCAACACATTCAAAGGGATAATTTTCTTTCTCAATCGTCTGTGCTGGAGGAGACATAACTTACTGAAGCACTTCTTAATGTTCATTAAATGGAAATGAGGACCCCAGAGGGTACAAACAGTTCCTCTTCTAGGGCTTTGCTGCTATTTCTATGCAAGAATGCAGCCCTATTCATTCAATCTGAAAACTGCATTTCCTGCTCCAAATATATCAAACTCTTATTTGGCATAAGGTAAATTACACATAAGGTAGGAGATTTGTTCACAGATCTTTGAGTTTTTTTAAAGGCTTGACATTGACAACCTGGGTCCTAATTTACCCTAGTGGGTGATCATTGACCAGTGAGAACATCCGCAATAGTTTGACTTTATTGAATTAAAATGGTTTATTATGCCCAGTGCAAGAACCAATAAAGGAAATAACCTAATCAGGCATGACACAAAAGCAGTAAGCAGTCTAGCACATAAAACATATTCTCTGATACATAAAACAAATAATCACAGTAGGGGGGAGGGGAATGAACAAAACATCTAATATGCTACAGACCAAGCTACTAGGAATAATGGATTTGGATCCATGATGCAAGAGAAGATGAAAATGGAGGAGGGACAAAGGGATTGTCAAGGAGGGATCAGGGTTGAAAAGAGGGGGAAGAGGCAGCTGGGAAGACATTAAAGGATACTGTTAAAAGAAGAGAGATATGCTCTTAAAGAAGAGTATGTGGGGAAAATAATGTAGCTGAAAATGGAATACAGTCTGATAAACCAGAAAAACAAAGTCAAAACCATCATCTCCCAATATGGCCTTTACAATAATGTTATGGTACTCAATGTTCAAGGAGTATTCACTTAGCCTGGGGGAGTATGTGTTACCCTACAAAGACAAAGGTTGGGATCTCTGCCTGCCTTGAAGCTTGCTGAACAAGATAATTGGTATGGTGTAATTGTTAGAAAAATTAGGACTGGGGAAAGCTGGGTTCAAATCCTCACATGCCACAAAGACCCTTGGGTTAGCCAGCTGCTGTCTTTAAGAACATAAGAGAAGTCATGATGGATCAGGCCAATAGCCCATCCAGTCCAACACTCTGTGTCACACAGTGGCCAAATTACACACACACACATATATATACACACACACTGTGGCTAATAAACACTGATGGACCATCAGGAGGTTCACAAGTGGGGCTAGAAGCCCTTCCACTTGGCCCCCACCCCAAGCACCAAGAATACAGAGCATCACTGCCACAGACAGTTTCAATAAAATGCTGTGGCTAATACTCACTAATGGACCTCTGCTCCATATTTTTATCCAAACCCCTCTTGAAGCTGGCTATGCTTGTAGCGGCCACCACCTCCTGTGGCAGTGAATTCCACATGTTAATCACCCTTGGGGTGAAGAAGTATTTCCTTTTATTCGTTCTAACCTGACTGCTCAGCAATTTAATTGAATGCCCACGAGTTCTTGTATTGTGAGAAAGGGAGAAAAGTACTTCTTTCTCTACTTTCTCCATCCCATGCATAATCTTGTAAACCTCTATCATGTCACCCCGCAGTCAACGTTTCTCCAAGCTAAAGAGCCCCAAGCGTTTTAACCTTTTTTCATAGGGAAAGTGTTCCAACCCTTTAATCATTCTAGTTGCCCTTTTCTGCACTTTTTCCAATGCTATAATATCCTTTTTGAGGTGCGGTGACCAGAAATATACACAGTATTCCAAATGAGACCGTGCCATCAATTTATACAGGGGCATTATGATACTGGCTGATTTGTTTTCAACTCCCTTCCTAATAATTCCCAGCATGGCGTTGGCCTTTTTTATTGCAATCACACACAGTCTTGACATTTTCAGTGAGTTATCTACCAGGACCCCAAGATCTCTCTCTTGGTCAGTCTCTGCCAGTTCACACACCATCAACTTGTATTTGTAACTGGGATTTTTAGCCCCAATGTGCATTACTTTGCACTTGGCCACATTGAACCTCATCTGCCACGTTGACGCCCACTCACCCAGCCTCAACAGATCCCTTTGGAGTGCCTCACAATCCTCTCTGGTTCTCACCACCCTGAACAATTTAGTGTCATCTGCAAACTTGGCCACTTCACTGCTTACTCCCAACTCCAAATCATTAATGAACAAGTTAAAGAGCATGGGACCCAGTACTGAGCCCTGAGGCACCTCACTGCTTACCGTCCTCCACTGCGAAAACTGCCCATTTATACTCATTCTCTGCTTCCTATTAATTAGCCAGTTTTTGATCCACAAGAGGACCTTTCCTTTTACTGCATGACTCTCGAGCTTACTAAGGAGTCTTTGATGAGGAACTTTATCAAAAGCTTTCTGGAAGTCAAGGTAAACAATATCTATCGGGTCTCCTTTGTCCACATGTTTGTTCACCCCCTCAAAGAAATGTAACAGGTTAGTGAGGCAAGATCTTCCCTTACAGAACTCATGCTGAGTCTTCCTCAATAACTTGTGTTCATCAATATGCCTACTCATTCTGTCCTTGGTAATGGTTTCTACCAACTTTCCTGGTATTGAAGTCAGACTGACTGGCCTGTAATTTCCCGGATCTCCTCTGGAACCCTTTTTAAAGACGGGGGTGACATTTGCTACCTTCCAGTCCTCAGGAACGGAGGCAGATTTCAATGAAAGATTACATATTTTTGTCAGGAGATCCACAAGTTCAACTTTGAGTTCTTTCAGAACTCTTGGATGTATGCCATCCAGACCTGGTGACTTATTGGTCTATCAGTTGTAGGATCTCCTCTCTTGTCACCTCAATCTGACTCAGGTCTTTCAACACCCCTTCCAAAATACGTGGTTCTGGAGCAGGCAAACACTTCTCATCTTCCACAGTGAAGACGGAGGCAAAAAATGCATTCAGCTTCTCAGCCATTTCCCTATTCTCCTTCAATAATCCTTTTACCCCTTGGTCATCCAAGGGCCCCACTGTGTCCCTGGCTGGTTTCCTGCTTCTAATATACTTGAAGAAATTTTTATTGTTGGTCTTTATGTTTTTTGCAATATGCTCCTCATAGTCCCATTTTGCCTGCCTGATCACAGTCTTGCATTTGATTTGCCACAGCCTCTGTTCCCTTTTATTAATCTCACTTGGACTAGCTTTCCACTGCTTAAAGGAGTCCTTCTTACCTATTACAGCTTCCATTACTTTGTTTGTTAACCATGCAGGCCTTTTCTTATACCTGTTTGTGCCTTTCCTAACTTATATATTTTATCTGAGCTTCTAGGATTGTAGTTTTAAATAGCCTCCAAGCTTCCCCAAGGGTTTTGACTGTATTTACCTTTCCTTTCAGTTTCCTCTTCACATGCCTCCTCATCTTAGAGAATTTACCCCTTTTAAAGTAAAACGTGGTTGTGCTGGTCTTTTGGGGCAACTCTCTATTTATATAAAGGGTGAAATCAATAATGTTATGGTCACTGCTCCCAAGCAGTGCGATCACTTTTACATCTCTCACCAAGTCTTGGGCATTACTTAAGACCAAATCCAGGATCGCCCCACCCCTGGTAGGTTCAGAGACCATCTGCTCCATAGCACAGTCATTGAGAGCATCAAGAAACTCAATCTCTTTCTCTCGACCTGAACACATATTGACTCAATCAATCTGCGGGTAGTTAAAAATCACCTATTACTACACAGTTTTGACATTTAGCCACTATCTTTAATCCTTCCATCATATTATAATCCTCCTCTATCCTTTGATTTGGTGGGCAATAACAAACTCCCATAGTTAAATTTCCTTTTGGGCCCTCTATTTCAACCCAAAGCATTTCTAGAAGGGAATCTAATTCTCTGACCTCAGTCTTACTGGACTGTATACCCCCTCTGACATACAGAGCCACCCCACCTCCAACCCTTCCCTCCCTATCCTTCCAATATAACTTATATCCAGGAATCACCGTGTCACCATTTCAGCCTAATCTACCTCATGCAGATGTTTTGAGGATAAAACCAAGGCTTAAAGGGCCTATTGTAAGCTCCAGGAGGACTGGCTACATTAGGCATGTGTGGCTTAATATGCAAAGGAGTTCCTGCTACAAAAAAATTCCTGGATAAAACTCAGAGGGGAGAACCACCTCAGAGGAAGGGTCGGACAGCAGTATGATGGACAGCTGTACTTCTGGTATGAATCACCAAATAACACTGTATATGAAAAATACTGTCTTTTGAATCATACTCTGAAGATCAGATTGGTCCAGATTTTTTGAGCAAGCCTGTTACATGGTACAAGTGCTGAGAAGACTGCCATCTCGTGTTATTCAACCTTCCCAGTTAAGATCTTCTCAAGCCCTGTTCTCTCAGTCCCTGCTTATAGAAGTGAGGTGGGTGACAACAGGAGTGTGGGTTCTTTCAGTGGTGGCACCTCACTTTTGGAATACCCTCCCCAGTGAGGCTCACTGGGCACCTCCTTACTCTGTTTTAGGCACTATGCCAAAACATTTAGAAGATGAAGAAGAAGAAGATATTGGATTTATATCCCGCCCTCCACTCCGAAGAGTCTCAGAGTGGCTCACAATCTCCTTTACCTTCCTCCCCCACAAGAGACATCCAGTGAGGTGGGTGGGGCTGGAGAGGGCTCTCACAGCAGCTGCCCTTTCAAGGACAACCTCTGCCAGAGCTATGGCTGACCCAAGGCCATTCCAGCAGGTGCAAGTGGAGGAGTGGGGAATCAAACCCGGTTCTCCCAGATAAGAGTCCGCACACTTAACCACTACACCAAACGGGCTCTTAACTAAGGCTCTTTAGAAGAAGAAGATATTGGATTTATATCCCGCCCTCCACTCCGAAGAGTCTCAGAGTGGCTCACAATCTCCTTTACCTTCCTCCCCCACAACAAACACCCTGTGAGGTGGGTGGGGCTGGAGAGGGCTTTCACAGCAGCTGCCCTTTCAAGGACAACTTCTGCCAGAGCTATGGCTGACCCAAGGCCATTCCAGCAGGTGCAAGTGGAGGAGTGGGGAATCAAACCCGGTTCTCCCAGATAAGAGTCCGCACACTTAACCACTACACCAAACTGGCTCTTATATTTTTAGGATGTTTTTGTTATCTCTTCATAGCCTGTTTATCAGACTGCTTTCTTTGGTTTTTGTTGGTTTTGTTTGATTTTATTGTCATGATCTTTTAATTGTCTTGGGGTTTCCTCCCCCTTGTTTTAGCTTGACCTAAGAGGCAGCACACACATTCGCTAAATAAACAATAAAGAACAAAAGCTATAGCACGGTTCTAAGCTGTTGTGATATCTCCTACTCCCTGGGGCTTCACACAGTAACCATGAGAGTTCCCAAACTTCTGTAGAACAGTCCAATGTTTGATCGCTTCTCTCAACACAGCCTTCCCAGGTGTTCAATGCAACCATGTCACCAGGAAGGTTCAAACCTAACCAGCTCTTGATGGGAATTGTACGTTCATGGAATTTTCTTTGAGAAGAAATCATTTCTAAGTTTTCTCCCCCCCCCCTTCCCCCAGTCTGAGTGGTATAATCTGGCAGCAGATAGATCACATGAAGTTGATGATAATGTACTCTAGGCTTACTCTATTTCAAAACAAAGACAAATGCCGATGGGAAAATAAACAAAATGAATAAGCTGATTTGGCTGTAGCTCATCTAGGATTCGCTTGCTTATTTACTTCCTTCCTTCATTTATCAACTGCCTTTCTTGCATAGGCTCAAGGTGGATTACGGAGTTATAAAAATGCAGCAAGGTTCAGTAAAATATACAAACAATGCAGTAAAATCGGATTGAACAGAAACAGTATAAAGCAACCAACAACCGATGCAATATTAGATAAGAAGAGTAAAATACATACAGTAAACAATGCAATATGAGGAGAGAAAAAAAGATAGAAAGGGGGGGAAGTTGCCTCCAAATTTTCACAGACTGTTAATTAAACAGCTTCCATCTGTGAAGCTGTTTCTTAATGGAAGACATTACAGCTATTGTCTTGTATACCCAATGGGTTATGTATGTATATGCTCCCCTTCCTATGTATAGCTGAATGCTGGGAATTGGACCAAACCAGATGGAAGCTCACAGCCATCCCCCAAGCCCTCTCCCGCTCTCCTGAACTCAGCATCTCTGCTGATTTGCCAAGTGGCAGAACTTAAGCTCCATTCTAATTCCAGAGTTCAGGACAACGTCTCCCCTTGCCAAATGGACAGGATGTCTGTGGCAAATGCTGTTTCCAATTAAACCTTCGGGTTGCCAGATGGATTTCCAGAACTGCAATCAACAATGCATTTCCATGCTCGTGCTGTAGAGATGTCAGTCAGCAACTCTGTAGCTGCTGGGCCTGAAGGTAATAAGCTTGCTGAGAAATCTGGACACACTCTCTGCATCAGGGGACGGCTTGCTGCTGGAGGTAACGCACATCAGATGAGATGTCACACTTCTTGAAGAAGTGCAGAGGCGTTAAGACAAGCCAAATTCTCAGTTGCTTATACTTCCTTTCACCCAATCAGGGAAGTCAGGATGGCAACAGAATGCATAAGGCCATCTGGCATGATAGGAGCAATTGACAGAAGTAAAGAGGGTTAGACTCTTTGGGTAACTGGTTCTCTCTGTCTGAATACAGAAAGTCCATTCGATGGAAAATTCTCTTTCTACGGTATCCTAAATTTCATAAAGCAAACGGAGGACAAGGAAAGGGTGGAGACACACAGTGACTTCTAGAACTTGCAAAACACAAAGAGAGGAGGTGACAACTACAGCTGGAACGATTATCAGGAGTTATGCAAAGCACACTTCTTTGTAATTTCACCAGTAGCCTTGAGCTGAGGAAAGGCAGAGTATAAATATTTGAATAAAAATAAAATAAATATGCATTAATAAATTAAACATCCTGAATAATGAGAAATAAAAAGGTCCACTTCTGGTTCAGACCAATGGCCTATCTAATGCAGCACCCTTGTTCCTGCTGAGCACAGCCAGAAGACCCTGGAAGTCATACAGATAGAGGCATGGAAGCCAAATCCTCTACCTTTTATGACCCCCTAGTGACTTGATATTGAGAAATATTGGCCCTTCTCAGCCATGCTGGCGGTCATTGAACCTATCCTCTATGAATTTTTCTAATCCCCTTTGAAAGCTGTTTCAGCTAACAGCCTTCATTACATCCTGTGGCAGCAGGTAACACAAGGTGACTAAGCATTGTGCAAAGAGCCATTTCATTTTGTCAGTCTTGAATCTAGTGCTTAATTGGCTGCTTCTATGTTCTAGTCTTTTGGGGACAGGAGAAAAAGCTTTCTCTATCCACTTTCTCTGCACCATGAGCAATCAATTTAAAATACATGTAACAAAGTCATAAGTACCATTAAGGGATGGTTTGCAGTTCTGACTATTCCTCAGAGGGACCCAATATTTATGGCCAGATCTCAAATTCTACATATAAACTACAGTTAAACACAGAGCATGGAGTGATTCAGCCTGTTGACTTCTAGTTCCGTTGAACTCACTGAGTGCTGCAAAAAGAACTTTCACAGGAGAAACTCCCAGAAGGTGATAATCAGAGTTCTCAAAGTCAAGACAACTCATTCAGTTCAATGCTCAATTTGCATTAGCAAAGTTATCGCAAATGATGGGAAACAGGCACACGTGGGAAGAGATGTTGAAGTATCTCCCTAGGGGAAATAGTAACAATCAAAAAGTTTCCATTTCAGAAAGATAAGAGAGTAACAGTGGTCTCTCACTTTGCTGCTAAAGGCTTACAGAACAAGGGAAAAAGAGGGAATTGTTCAGCATACGGTTGTTGTTTACATAGGGCAAGCTGAATTAGAGACATCACGTAGTGAAGTAACACAAATGTTGAATGTCCAACACGTTTCCCTTCTCCCCCCCCTGCTTCTCGGACTTACTATTCACTCTTCATCAGCAGTTTAATCCTTTCGACATGTCTTTCATTACTTTCTTAGATAATCAGGGGACATCTGGTGCTAATTTCTTTTTCAGGAGCCCCAGTCAGAGCTGTTTTCTCTCTGTGTGCCTCTCCCCACCACCACCCAGCACTAGCATTTGGTAATCAGATCACAGCACGGTTAAAAGAGGGAATGAGTCAAAGAGGACAGATGTTGAAATCCATCATCAAACATATCTTCAGCCTTCACTTTTTAAAAAATCAGGAGAATCAGGAGATAAGGAGGTTTGAGCGGGGAAGATGTCAGAGAAGGCCCAAGACATTTTGATGCCTGAGGCAGAAAATCCACATCGTGCCTGTTTGGTAAAAAATGTAATAATAAACTAAATAATTGGAAAATGGTGGCTTTTTCATGGTAGCGCAAACACTGTTGGCTTGAGGCAAGCAGGTAACTCCTAAATATCAGGACCAGATTGCCTTGTGAAAATGGCTGGGTTTTCATTTAATTAAAGTTAGGAAAGTCCAGAGGAACAGTGCTCAGGGCTCCTTTTGAACCCTGAAAAAGTCATGCTATGGGACCAGTAGGGCTTTTTTTGAGCAGGAACGCACAGGAACGCAATTCTGGCTGGCTTGGAATCAGGGTGTGTGGCCCAATATGCAAATGAGTTACTACTGGACTTTTTTAAAACAAAAAAAGCCCTGTGTGAAACAATGGTCATGTCAGGGGTGGGTCCTAATATGCAAATTACTTCCTGCTAGGCTTTTTCTACAAAAAAAGCCCTGGGGACCAGTAAGGGCAAAAATCATTTGGGACAGGAGCTGAAGTGAGGAAGGAATTAGTCAGGATTGCTCCTTCTTTTGGGGTGAGCAAAAAACCTTGTAGGATCCAGCCTTGTATCGCTACATTATTCCCTCATGCAAGATGGTGAGTGAGACCTGTTCATTTAAGCTGGACATTTTGATATTGTGGTGTTCTACCTGCAAATTCTGTGGCCACTCACTTTTCCTGCCTCACAACTCAGTCTTTTCACTGGCACACTATTCCTGAGAGAGACCCTCAACTTCAGTCTGGTGAGGGAGGGATTTCCTCCAACTTGCATCCCTGGCAAGTGTCTGTCCAGCCGCTGCTTGAAGACTGCCAGTAAGGGGGAGCTCACCACCTCTCTAGGGAGCTGAACTATTTATTTATTTATATTTTATTATATTTATATCCTGCCCTTCCCTGACAGGCTCAGGGCGGCTAACAACAGTTAAAACAACATGACATTAAATCGTTACAATAAAATTATTAAAACATCTCAAACATATACAGTTCTAATCCCTAGATGGTGTTATTATTAGTTCTTAATTGGCACTATTTACAATGATGTTATTGGATGTTGTTTAGTGCTTACTCTTACTGATCATGAGTTCCCAATCTAGGATGGGATTTGGCCCTTCATTGCAACTGACTTTTGCTGACTGCTGTGATAGCTGCGGGACATCACCTGCATGGAGCTTGACATTTGGAAGAACTTTGATGTTAATATATCACCTTGTACAGGATTCTGAATATCTACCAGCAAGCAAGCCCCAACAGAAGTCAACAGAGCTTACTGCTGAATAATAATAACTGCCTCTGGTCTAAGGACAAAATTTTACCAATTCCCCCTTTAAACATCTTTGATTTTAAAAAAAGAAAAAGGAAAGGGACCATCATTTCACTTTGTCTGAACGACAGCCGCCCGCTGCCGCAACCCATTGCTTTTGTAATGCAGAGGAGAGTCACCTCTCTTGACATCATTCAGTTGGCTCGAGGCCTGGTGTATCACCACTTTTAATGCATTCCATACAAATGAATCATCAGTCAAGTTGGCCGTTTGCACATGCATTGAATGTGTAATAGGCTGTCCTCCGCTGGCCTGAGCAATGGGGAACATTTTCGGTTGGAAGCTGCAGTGGGATGAGGCACAGGGAGAGGAAGGTGGCTGTGTGCTCAGTTACTGTGCTAGACTAGGATGTGATCCTAAGCCTATTCACCAGTAAGAAGATCCTATTGGCCTTAGGAGAACTGCCTGACTATATGAACAAAAAAACCCCATGTTGGGTAAGGGAAGGAACTCATCAATTTTGATGGCCTGTATGGCCCCTTTCAACACTGTGATTCTATGTCTGTATGATACTATGAAATTTCCCAACATGTGGTTTGGGCTTAAAAAGCAGCCTCAGGGCTCTGATTTGGACTGGGTAGAGGAAAAAGACAGGGAATTGTCTTTGACTGTCTTTTTTCCTAATCTTAACCAATAGAAGCTTCTTGGAGGGACTGGAATGCATGACAAATGGGATTTATTAGTTGCTCTTGAGCTGTTCTATGCATTACCCAGATTCTGGAATATAGTACTCCAGGCTGCAAATTTTGTATGGTCCCAGACATCAAAGTTCCCCTTCTGTAATTGAGCAAATCATGGACACTGCTGTGTTGCTAAACCTGCCTCCTTAAATGATTAGGGAGTGTCTAAAATGGTGCAATCCACACTTCTGTCATCTCAGACTGCTTCCTCATTCTGCATCATATGTTTTGTTATGATGAGGGGAGTACTGTGATCTCTTAGGGTTGGTTCACCACTCAAGTGACCCAAGCTGATGTCTGGAGGAAGTGACAGGAGTGACTTGCATCTGTTGTGACCTCTTGTACTAGTACAGCTAGTGCTAGGGATCCAAGATGGGCTACAGAGGTTCTTCCTCTGTGGCCCCCACCTGGGATCCTTCTGGGCAGCACAGGAGGAAGGGCATGCCTTCATTTGTGGCAGGGGTTCACTGTGCTTCTGTGGCCCACTTTAGATGTTCAGTGGCAGCCACACTGGAGATGATAATCCTCCTCCTGTGCTGTCCTGCAAGATCTAAGGTAGGATGGGATGGTGGCTCAGTGGTAGAGTATCTGCTTGGGAAGCAGAAGGTCCCAGATTCAATCCCTGGCATCTCCAAATATGGTCCAGGCAAATAGGTGTGAAAAACCTCAGCTTGAGACCCTGGAGAGCCGCTGCCAGTCTGAGAAGATGATACTGACTTTGATGGACCAAAGGTCTGATTCAGTATAAGGCAGCTTCATATGTTCAAGCATCTTGGACCACAAGTGGCAGTACTATGGGCCACCTGGCAGGATGCAAAGCAGTTCTTGCATCTTGGATCCTGCCAGGGTATCATGAGAGAGGGATACCTGGAACATCTCAACAGCTTTAGCCAGCTGGCCCTTTGTTTTGTGCAGGAACTCATTTGCATATTAGGCAACACCCCCTGACACCACCATTGTTTTACACAGGGCTTTTTTGTAAAAAAAAAAGAGAAAAAAGCCCAGCAGGCACTCATTTGCCTATTAGGCCACACTCCTGATGCCAAGCCAGCCAGAACTGCGTTTCTGTGCATTCCTGCTAAAAAAAAAAGCGCCCTGTTTTGGTGATGCATGATAGTTTATTCATCTATTCTATCTGTTGCCTAAGCTGTAAGTTAAAAGAAGACTCACAGAAGCCACTGACTTCTCCCCACTTTATCTAGGTTTGTGTCATCTTGCTAAAAAGAGCCAATGTAGTACAGTGGTTAGAATGTCAGACGAATCTGAGAGATCAAGGTCTGATCCCTTACTGTGCCATGGAAGTGCCTTGGGCACATGCCCAGCCAGACCTATCTTACAAGGTTATTGTGAAGATAAATGGAGAAGGGGGAAAAGGTGTGAGTCACTCTGGGTCCCCATTGGGGAGAAAAGTGGGGTATAAACAAAGTTACAATGTCTTAGTAATTGTTTTTTAAAAATGCATGTCTTAGCATTTCATCATCTCTATCTCTCTCTTACAAGCAGAGGAAGGACATGGGGTGGTAAGGTAAAGGTAGTCCCCTGTGCAAGCACCAGTTGTTTCTGACTCTGGGGTGATACTGCATCACTACGTTTTTATGGCACACTTTTTATGGGGTGGTTTGCCATTGCCTTCTCCAGTCAGAGGGAGCACTCCCAGCAAGCTGGGTACTCATTTTACCGACCTCAGAAGGATGAGTCAACCTTGAGCTGGCTACCTGAACCCAGCTTCCATCAGGATGAGACTCAGGTCATGATATGGGGTGGTAGGGAGATGCGAATGCAGTCTTCACCTGTGTTTCTTTCTCCAAGTACACCTTACCAAGGTGGTGCAGAAGGAGATACAGGTCATCAGCACCCCCCCCCCCATGCAATTAGGGCCTTGAGCTTAAGAAGTCATGTAGTTCTGGCTCTACATTTTGCTCTTGCTCCTCTGAGCTATCTGAGTCACCCAGTTTCAACATGCGATTGCCAAAGAATGAAGCTAACGCCTCCTCCTTGTAAATATCAGATGGTTCTCTAAGCAGAAGCAGAAACAACGTTTTCCCATTGTATCTATCAGTCTACAAGCTTTATTGCTTCCATTCATCTTGCAGATTGTGGGACGGAAATGTGCCCTTGAGACTAGAAGCACGTGCAGAAGTTTAACTACCACCTGCCAGTCGAACTGCTGCACTTTCTGTTCCAAGCTTTTCTCATACAGCCCCTGCTTAGTAAAGCATTTAATGGCTCACTCAGATGTACTGTGCACGTCCAAATGATCTTCTCATGGTTTAACTGTGTTGTTTGCCTTTTCAGACAGGCAAATCTAGGACAGGTGCTAGAGATGGACAAAAACATCCTACACGTTGGGTATCTCAAACTACTTTACCAGAGCCATGAATGAGGCTTCTTTACAAGGGAACGATGATCCTAAGCATGTCTCCTTTCGAAAAAAGTCTTATTGAAAGGGAATTAGTGAGACTTGCATAGAATTATGCTAGGATGGAGCAGACATGGCTTCTTCTGCCCACTCGCTGGCATGCACACAGGCAGCAAACTGAAACAGATAGAAACGGATTAGCAGCAACACCGCTGGAGGGGTCTGCAGAGGAACATTAGTCCTTTCCTGCATGCTTCTCTCCAAGATTTGATCTTCTATTCCCCTGTCACTGAAGTAGGAGGCCATGCCGCAGAAGGAGTTGAGTTATGCGAGAAGTAGAATTGGAGAACCTGCAACAGAAGGAGCGGGGTATCAATGCAATCCTAAATGGATCTAGGTTTAGTCTGAGTGTAGGGATGGCAGCCTCCAGGTGGGGATCTGGGGATCCCCCAGAATTACAGCACATCTCCAGGCTACAGAGGTCAGTTCCCCTGGAGAAAATGGCTGCTTTGGAAGGTGAATTCTATAGCATTGTACCCCATTGAGGTCCCTGTGCCCCATCTCCAGACTCCATCCCCATATCTCTAGGAACTTCCCAACCAGGACCTGGCAACTATCCTGCCACCCCCCCACCAGTGGCTAGGGGGGGACCAGATAACCCTAGCCCAAGGTCACCCAGTGATCTTTCATGGTCCCGCAGGGATTCAAGCCTGGATCTTTAGATCCTAGTTTGACACTCTACCCCCACACCACACTGGCTGTCCAGTTCATCCTCCAGCTCTGAGATTTGGCCTTGGACCTGTTCTTCAACCCAAAGAAAGAAGAAAATATAACTTGTATACACCATTGTGGTTTCTCTGTTGCAACCAACACAGCTTGCTGCCTGCTCCAATCTTTCATTTGAAAGGATTTAAACCTTAGGGAGGAAAAAAAAATCTTCTACACCAGAAGAGAAGGGCAGCGGGAAAAGTGGAAGATCAACATGAGACGGATTCACTCAATAAAGGAAGCC
Source organism: Heteronotia binoei (assembly GCF_032191835.1). NCBI lineage: Eukaryota > Metazoa > Chordata > Lepidosauria > Squamata > Gekkonidae > Heteronotia > Heteronotia binoei. Next base: position 168,283,442 of record NC_083225.1, read on the forward strand.
ACAGTCATCATTTTGCAAGATATGAGCAAAGCAGTTAATGGCAGGATGTTTTGGAGGTCATTAATTCATAGGACCAGCAAAAGTCAGAAGAGAGTTTATGGCATGTAGCATACATAAAGAAGGGCACTTTAATCATTTGCGATGTTTAAAAGTTGGGCAATAAAAACTTCACATGTCCTGGCTTTACAGACTTCATAATTCTCAGGAAATGTACGTTACTGAGAAAGCAAATCAGGTCAGGGTGGGGGGACAAGGTGTCAGTTGCCAAAGTAACCAGATTCATTTGTTGTTGTGTCTTTTCCTTTACCCAGTAACAACACCCAGCAAATTAACTTCCATAGATTCAGATGCAATTAGATTTCAGTGGAAACAGAAAGCTGCAGCAGAGAATAGAAGCCAGAATAGCTGTGCAACATGCTCCAGAATGGCACTCGATTTCTCATCCCTCTAGCACTCAGCCCTTGGGGACTGGCTACCAAATATGTGAACTCCTGATATTTTGCCTGCAGGTGTTGTGTTTACTTGGTCAGAGTCTCAATGGGTGTAGACCCAGCTTTGAACCAAAGGCTGCTGAAACCCCATGCCACTTTAGAAATCCTGCGGTAGCTTATGTTATCCTTGCCTCCTGAGTAATTCTACTGGAGAGATGTCTTTGCTTTAGTCCAGCTCCAGCCCTCATGTGCTCCTATCTTTTCTCAACCCCAGGGCTTTTTTTTTTGTAGCAGGAACTCCTTTGCATATTATGCCACACACCCCTGATGTAGCCTATCCTCCAAGAGCTTACAGGGCTCTTATTCCAGGGCCTACTGTAAGCTCTTGGAGGATTGGCTACATCAGGGGTGTGTGGCCTAATATGCAAAGGAGTTCCTGCTATTAAAAAAGCTCTGCCCCATCCTATGACCCCTCATATGGGCAATCCTTCAAGGATGGCCTTCTGCCCTACTCCTGTCTCCTTGCAAGGTGTATGGGAGCAATCATCACCCACTTCCCAGCTCTATTTTGATCCTGGACCCATGTACAGTAGAATAAGTCTGTTCTCCATGTACATAGTTGCTTTCCCTCTGTGCTCCTTAGCCCTGAGTCTTTCTCTACTTTTCCTTTGCAATGTTAGCTCACTCCTGTGGGATCTTTGCCCTCAAGAGACTATCCAGTAACATCAGGTGGAGAGCAGTTTTTGTCTTCCTTACTCTGGTGTTCTCGAGTGCTGTGCTTAATGTTTCCTATAAAAACTAAACCGTGATTGCTCACTTAGAAAAATAAGAGGATTTATTTATTTAAAATATTTATATCTCCTTTGCCTCAAAGTGGCTCACAAAAACAATGGCAAATTGAAAAACACATTAAGAATTATATAGGAGACCATCAAGATAAAAACAGCACACAGGATTAAACACATCGGCAGTGTGACATGATGCATGTAAAAATTTACAAATAATGTCCTATGTTAAAAACTGTGTCTTGATGGGGCTATTAAATGCTATGGTAGTTAGTTGGGATGGGGGAAGTTTGTTTGTGAGGCAGAGTGGCTTTGAGTGATGAAGGAAGTGAACTGTTTTGATTGGATGAGAAGACATGAGTGAGGGGGATATATGTTAGAGAGGCTGAGGAAAGATGGGAGACAACAGGATAGGAGTTTGGGGAAATAAATTAATCATAGGAAGGGCTAGGCTAGACAGGTTGAGATTTGTAGAATAATGCGGTTGGGAAAAGATTAGTCCTACTAATCCTCCTGATAGGATTAGAAAGCGTTAGATTTATTGTTGTGTCTTTTGTAAATTTTCCCTTGACTGATTTCTGTTTTTCTAGTGTTGGGTTGGATGTTGAGAGAAGCAACTAAATATTCTGAATGCTATATGATTCGTAAAATACAACTTGTTTTCACTCATTTTGTTTTGCAAATGTTGAGTCTTCAACAGTACTTCACCTATGATTAATGGATTCAGGGATAACAAATAATACTCATGCGCGTCAGTCTTGGTTACTGGAAAGGGGGCTTAAATTAGTGAGGATTAAGGTTGCCAACTCTGGGTTGGGAAATACCTGGAGATTTGAGGGTGGAGCCTGGGAGGGTGGGGTGTGAGGAGGGAAGGGACTGAGCTTATGTTGGGAAAGTGGACAACATGAAGGGACATTTTATCATATGTGGAAAGCCAAAACATTCTGGATACAAATACATTTATTAATACAGAGGATTTTAAAGATTAATATACAACTGAAACCAGAGTCTTTTGGGGGGGGGGGGAGGATTAATGGACAGTCAACTGGAAAGAAGTCATGGTACTTTGTTTTTATATATGACAACGTTTTTATACGACAACGGCAGCGAGACTATTATATGAACAAAAGTGGATGAGTCCAACATTGCCTATGATAGAAAAATGGTGGCTTAAAGCCCCGGAACTTGCAGAGATGGAACTTACATAATTGATTAGAAAAAAAGACAATAAGCACATTTCTTGCTGATTAGAAACCCCTTATAGATTTTTTTGCATGAAACAGATACATTTTTTGATGATTTCATGATAACCATCTTCAAGTACTTAAAGCGGTGTCATACAAAGGATGGTGCAGAGTTGCCCAATGGGTTGAAATTAAATCAAAAGATTTTTGATTTTTTTTTCAGGTAAACATGAGGAAAAACAGGCTTCCATGGGAGGTGGTGGGCTCTGCTTCTTTGTAGGTTATTAAACAGAGGCTAGATGGTCATTTGACAGCAATGCTGATTCTGTGAATTTAGGCAGATTATGAGTGGGAGGGCAGGAAGGGTTGAATGAAAGCTAAGGTGCTTTTTTGCCATCTTCTGGGCATGAATGGGGTAACTAGGTATGTGGGGGGAGGTACTTGTGAATTCCCTGCATTGTACAGGGGGTTGTAGAAGACAGGAGGGCCTGGCGTGACTTGGTCCATGGGGTCGCAAAGAGCTGAACTCAACTGTGTGACTAAACAACAACAGGGGGTTGTACTAGATGACCCCAGAGGTCCCTTCCAATGCTATGATTCTATGATTTGTAGTTTGGATAAATAAGGGAAAATTTACATAATAGAAAAAAGAGAGCCCTTTTCTGTAACCATAAATTAAAATAAAGTTTTGTAATCATACTTATATTTGCCTTAGAGAAAATCAGAAGTCTCCTTTATTTTATATAGTTTTCTTTTCTTTCACAATTTATTTGTTATGTGTTATTCTTTCTCTCAATAAAAGCTTTTTATAAAAAAAGGGGGAGGGGAGGGACCTCTGTAGGGTATAATGCCTACAACTTTCCAAAGCAGCCATTTTCTCCAGGAGAAGTGGAATGAATGTTATTCATAACATTTATTAACAAATAAATGCTATTTTTTGTAGTCTGGAGACCAGCTGTAATTCCAAGAAATCTCCATCCCCAGCCTGGCAACCCTAGCTGGCATACCCTAGAATTAGAAGTGATTCCCAGACTACAAAGATCAGTTGGAGAAACAGCAACTTTGGATGGTGGACATCCCATGCCCACTGCACTCCCACCACCTCCCAAATTCCATAATCCTTAGGCAGCTGGAGATATCAACCCTGCTTAGTACTGGAGCTTCCAGCCATTGAGAATTCACCCCAGCTCTCTCAGTGTTCGAGAGCTAGTTTGGTGTAATATTTAAGTGCTCACTTATCTGGGAGAACCAGGTTTGATTCCCCACTCCTTCACATGCAACTGCTGGAGTCAGGGTTGGCCCTAGACTGTCTGGCACCCTAGGCATGGCTAACTTCTGGTGCTGCTCCCCACATTGATAATGTCACCAAGTCGTATGGGAGTGCCTAATTTGGTGCCCCCAGAAGGGTGGTGCCTTAGGCAATTGCCTAGTTTGCTTAGTGGCAAGGCCGGCCCTGGCCCTGGGTCAGTCATAACTTCTCAGAGCTGTTCTCTCAAGAGCAGTCATCAGAGAGCTCTCTCAGCCCTACTTGCCTCACAGGGTGTCTGTTGCAGAGAGATGAAGGGAAAGGAGATTGTAAACTGCCCTGAGACCCTAAGTGAAGGGTCGGGTATAAATCCAATCTCCTCCTCTTCTGCTTATGAAGTTCTATAGGAAAGAAATGCATACCCACACAAAGGGAATGTTTGCTGTATCATGGTTTCTGGAGTAACCACCTTCCTGTTCTTCACAGGAAAAGAACAGGAATATATATCTTCTCCAGATGGCCTGTTGAAAAGCCATGGAGGAGAGTGAAGGAACAGACTTGGACAGACCAGAGATTCTCTCTCCTGCAATATTCCCCTTCATAAATCTTTCTGAGGTTCTTTTAAATCTTGCTTTAGTAGTGGTCGGGTGATATATATTTGTCTTTAAAGGAGAAATGAAAAACCTAATTGGTGCTGTTTGGTGAACTATGGCTGCCAAAAAACAACAACAGCAGAGGCAGTGTGGGAACCACTGATATAGAATCAGTCTTTATGCAAACCCTCCAATATTTCACAGATGAGAAGAAGAACACATTTATAGCATCCCTATACTCATACCTGCAATTTGTGTCCAACAATCCACAATTAAACAATACTGAATGATCTATTCTGTCTGCTGCTTGCTGAATTGATTTTCTTTGCTGCAGCCTATCCTAAATGATTAAAAAGCTAAGATGTTTCTTCTTCAAGTTAAGCTTATACTAGAAAAAATTAGCCTTACCGGCTTGTGAAATGGTTGACTATGAACTCATAAGAACGTAAGAAGAGGCCTGCTGGATCAGACCAATGGTCCATCTAGTTGATCATCCTGTCTCACACAGTGGCCAACCAGTTCCTCTTGATGTCAAACAACAGGACATAGAGGCCAAGGCCTTCCCCTGATGTTGCCTCCTGCCTCTGGGATTCAGAAGTTTAGTGCCTCTGAACATGGAGGTTTCCCTCAGTCACCATGGCTAGTAGCCATTGATAGATTTGAATCTATCTAATCCTCTTTAAAGGTGTTCATTCCTGTGGCCATTGCTCCCTCCTCTGGCAATGCATTCAACATTTGAATCACTATCTGTGCAAAGTAGTACTTCTTTTTGGCCATTCTGAGCCTACTGCCTTTCAGTTTCATTGCATGCCCTCAAGTTCTAATATTTTGGGAGAGGGAGAAAAAATGGTCTTTGTCAACTCTTTGTCAGCTCTCTCTACCCCATTCATAATTTTATAAACCTCTATCATGTTCCTTCTTAGCCATCTCTTTTCTAAACTGAAAATTCCCAGACTCTTTAGCCTTTCCTCATAAAGTAGGTGGTCCATGCTCCTAATCATCTGGGTTATGCTCCTCTGTACCTTTTCAGCTCTGTAATGTCCTGTTGGAGATACAGCGACCAGAACTGTACACAGTATTCCAAATGAGGCTGCACCATAGATCTATAAAGAGCATTAAAATATTGGCTGTTTTAGTTTCAAGTCCTTTCCTTAATAATCCCTAACACCAAGTTTGCCTTTTCCACCCCTGCAGCGCACTGAGTTGACACTTTCATTGAGCTATCCACAGACTCCTAGATCTTTTCCTCTCAGTCTCAGTAATTCAGACCCTGTTAGCCTATACTTGAAGATATGATTGTTTGTCCTACTGTGCATCACCTTATACCTACAACATGGAACTTAATTTGCTTCAGCAGTGGGGTAATTTTTTAAAAATACAGCCTTGTGTTCTTATCAGAAACTTTATCGGTTTACAGTGATCCCTAGAGCTACTTTTAAAAAAAATCACTCCTGGGGTTGCTCTGGGAATCACCAGAAATACTATGGTTTTACTGTATTGTTAGAACTAGGCTTTGTCAGTTTGTCACTTCTGTTTTTATACTTGAAGTGACATAGCGCCGCACTCAATGCTGCACCCCCAATGGCCCAGCCCACAACCCTCCTGCCAGTTGCTAGGTACTGCCTGCCAACCTTAATAGTTTTGAGGACATACATGTTTTCTGAACCTTACAAGAGGAATCAGCAGGTGTGCCCCAAATATAAGTAGAGAAGTTGCTAGGAGGAAAAAGGAGGAGACATTTCAGGAGTCAATTATTTGAAATGTAGGATATAAAAGAGTCAAGGGTTAATGAATGAAAAAGACTTAAACAACCCTCTGTAATATTTATAATCCTACTCCATGTTTTCTTGTAGTTTTAGGATATCTGAATCTGGGGAAGATCCAACTGCAATGTGCCCACCTACAGTATAGCTGCCAATTCAACACACTGGCAGGCTTTCCCAGTTTCCCTGCCCAGCAGTGGCCATCCCCGCCCCCCTCCCTTAGGCCACTGGGGATTTTTCATTTTTTGCTTACACTATATATGTAATAGGTTCATTTTTTAAAAAGAAAGCTTCTACCCTTTTTGTTGCATGGATATACCCTTCCTCTTATATCTCCACAAAGGAAGGAGCTTTTTTTAAAAAAAGAAAAGAAAAATGAAACCGGGTAATTCAGAGAACCTGTTATAGATATTATTATAACATTGTTATATAACAATGTAAATGATGTTTGGTTGTCGATTTTATTTAAAAAGCTGTAGTAGAGAGAAGAAATGGCCACTGTGGGAACAGAGTCAGGAAAAATTCAAACTTTCTCATTCACCCAGGCTTTACTGCAAGTTCCCCAAAAACTTTGCAGCAAACCAAGTTTGAGGATAATTGGAGAAAAGCTGATGCTATATGGAATCAGGGAAGAAAAAAACACTTCCCAATAGCACTGAACCCAGAGCATGTAACCCATGTGGAAATGGCCTAATTTGCTGCATGGGAAATGTTTTGTTGGTTGATAAAGAACCTGCAACTGTGCAGCTATGGCAATTTTCACCCTGGCTGCTGCTTACATTAGATTGTGAAGACTTAGGCTAGTGCAAATTTTATTTCCTTTTGGGAATATTTATACCTGTTTAACTTCCATTTAGAGGGGAGGGACGGTGGCTCAGTGGTAGAGCATCTGCTTGGGAAGCAGAAGGTCCCAGGTTCAATCCCTGGCATCTCCAAAAAAGGGTCCAGGCAAATAGGTGTGAAAAACCTCAGCTTGAGACCCTGGAGAGCCGCTGCCAGTCTGAGAAGACAATACTGACTTTGATGGACCAAGGGTCTGATTCAGTATAAGGCAGCTTCATATGTAGTGCCCACGCAGCCATTGCTTTCTGTTTTTTCAAAAGGCCTGGTAAAGAATGCGTCCTTTCTCCCGCTTCCCTTTTCCAGCTCCTACCAAAATGTCAGCTGTGCACCTCCATGCATAGTAATTGTACATATTCCATTTCTAACAGATGGAAGCTCAAGCTGGTTCTCTGCCTCAGGTGTGAATCCTTCTCCATCTCTTCCAGCAAACTTCAATACGCAGCTTGATTTGGCAGATGTTACTAGGATCCAAACTCTGACAGTAGCCTCTGGCCTATAGATTTCTTTGCAGGGGAAAGAATCATAGCCCTAATCTGTCTGGGGTAAATTTTTATATCAGGAGAGTCTCCCAGCAGCCAGTGTTTTAATGTTTTATCCTTGCCCTCCCTCGGATTGATAACATAGCTACAAATTGCAAGGCGCAGGATGTCAGAAGTTAGAACTTAACAGCTCTCCTCTCCAAAAGAAATGTGGCCAGAGCAGTATTATAGCAAAACCAATTTTTATAAGTTACCAGCAAGTGTTCCTCCAGTGAGTCACAGAGACATTCCATTGGCAAGATGCAGAGTGTAGAGTTCCCAGGATAATGCTCCCAGTCCTAAATTATCACACAGTAGAAGCTCCCTGGCAATTGATCTTGCTCTGTTTCTAACCGTTTTTCTTTGTACTACTAATTCGAACCGGAACACAGCCATCTATTTATTCATAATATTTCGAACTCACTTTTCTCCCTCATGACTCAGAGTGGGTTGCACTAATAAATATAAAATAACAATAAATATAGTAAAGGTATATGATGAAGCCCTCACTCAACAATGCATATTCATCTTCCTGCTGCAAGACTGACAGCAGCATCATTCCACCTTTAATAAAAATGCTCTTCTGAATAATTTAGTTTTATGTAGCCTCTGAAAGAGCAGCAGTCCGGGAGCTTTCATGACATCAGGGCTTTTTTTGTAGCAGGAACTCCTTTGCATATTAGGCCACACACCCCTGACGTAGCCAATCCTCCAGGAGCTTACAGTAGGCTCTGTACTAAGAGCCCTGTCTGCTCTTGGGGGATTGGCTACATCAGTGGGGTGTGGCCTAATATGCAAAGGAGTTCCTGCTACAAAAAAAGCCCTGCATAACATCATCAGGTGAGCTATTCCATCGAGTGGGAGCTGCTGCTGAAAATGACCCAATGTGAGCAGACAGTGGATTCACCTAAAAGGCCTAGATTTGTATGAGAGGAGTGGTCACAGTCAGGGCCAGTGTCAATGTACCTGTCATGGAGCAGCTGTTGGGTCCCAGGGGTTCTGGTGGGGCCCACTCCAGCATGGTGTAGTGGTTAAGAGTGGCAGACTAAGCTAGAGAACCAGGTGTGATCCCCCTCTTCTCCACAAGAAGCCTGCTGGGTGTTCTTGGGCCAGTCACTTGAGGGCCAGTTTGGTGTAGTGGCTAAGTGTGTGGACTCTTATCTGGGAGAGCCCAGTTTGATCCCCCATTCCTCCACTTGCAGCTGCTGGAGTGGCCTTGGGTTAGCCATAGCTATTGCAGGATTTGTCCTTGAAAGGGCAGCTGCTGTGAGAGCCCTCTCAGCCCCACCCACCTCACAGAGTGTCTGTTGTGGGGGGAGAAGATATAGGAGATTGTACACCGCTCTGAGTCTCTGATTCAGAGAGAAGGGCGGGGTATAAATCTGCAGTCTTCTTCTTCTAGAATCACAGAATCATAGATTTGGAAGGGACCTCCAGGGTCATCTAGTCCAACCCCTTGCACAATGCAGGAAATTACTCTTCTTTTTCTTCTCAGTCATCTCAGAATACTCTCAGCCACATCTACCTCACAAGGTGCCTGTTGTGGGAAGAGGAAGGGAAGGTGGTTATAAGCCACTCCGAGAGTCCTTTGGGTAGTGAAGAGCAGGGTAAGAAAACCCACTCTTTCCCTTTCTCTCATTGAACCTCCCTTGCCACCTGTCTTTGTACTCTTTTTTGCATAACTCCTGCAAATAAACAGTCCGCATCATTGTGTGCCAACTGATATGTCTGAGCTGTCATGGTCCACTGGTATTAACACCAGCCATACATGCTTGGTTGCTGTGGTCGGGTGGTTAAACTCGAAACCAAGTTAAAACTGCATCCTGACAAGATGGTGATGCTCGGGGGAGATACTGATATATAAATATGGCAAATAAACATAAATAAACACAGATTGGTGATAGCAGGGATTCCTGTTCAGAGCAGCATGGCCATTATCACTGATCTGCATAAGTTTCAATGAACCCCAAACTTACAACGTGGGATGTTCTAAAATGATGTTTTGCATTGGCAGCTGTGACACTGCTCCATCAAGCATTACTTGTTTTCTATTAATTGTCACTCTGATAAGCCAAATGAGATTCTGTTATGTGAATTGCCTACTAATTAATACACCGAAGCCAATGGAAAAGAGGAATTCTCCAGTTTCTCATTTCAGTGTTGCCATTTCTTTCTATTGAATGTGCATTATGAGCCATAGTGGATAAATTCTTCTCTCCTTGTGATTGACTCCTTGAAGTCCTCACTGAGAAGAAATGTATGATTTCCAAAAGCTAATGAATATGAAGTGTATGATTTCAAAAAGCTAATTTGCATATTAGGGCACACCCTCTGATGGCACCATTGCTTCATACCGGGCTTTTTAGAACACATTTGCATATTAGGCCACACCCCCTGGTGCCAAGCCCAGCCGGAACTGCTTTCTTGTGTGTCCCTGCTCAAAAAAGCCCTAATTAAAATATATATTTCAATGAGAGAGAGGTTCCTCTGTTTCTCTCTGTGTACAATCTCAGCCCTAAAACTAAGGGGTTTAAGCAGCTTTTATAAATTTGATTACTGTTAGTACACATACTAAAAAAACATCTGAATTGCCATTAGAGATGAAGGTGCTATACTGAGCATGGTATTCTGCAGGAGCCACCTTTTAAATGGGCAGAATCAAAAATCCCCATACAAATGCATTCCTTATTGAGGCTCCCACCTTGTAGAATGTATTTATTTAATTGATTGATTTGTACTGTGCCTTTCTCCCCTCAGTGAGGACCCGAAATGGCTCACATCATTCTCCTCTCCTTCCCAGCAGCCCTGTGAGGTAGTTAGGCCAGGGCTTTTTTTGTAGAAAAAGCCCAGCAGGAACTTATTTGCATATTAGGCCACACCCTGACATCACCATTGTTTCACAGAGGGCACCAAGTCAGCCGGAACTGCGTTCCTGCATGTTCCTGCTCAAAAAAAGCCCTGGGTTAGGCTGAGAAAGTGTGACTGGCCCAAGGTCACCTGAGAAACTAGAAGGAATTTGGTCTCTCAGATACTAGTTCAACACTCTTAACCACTAGACCACACTGGATCAAATAGAACGGCCTGCCTGCTGAGGTCCTTCCACCTTCCTGGCTTTTTGCAAATTATGCAAAACTGGATGAGTCAGAAGGGAATTTTTCACACAGGTAATAGGTCTATGCTGTATAGGGAGAGGGACTGTGGTTGTAAGGCCTATCGCATACTTGTTGCTATATGTATGATCCTGTTTTATGATTCTGGCACTGTTTAAAGTGTCATGTCAATGCTTGTGCTTTGTTTCAGCTCTTTATAAGATTTCTGCTTGTTTTTAGGCTTCTGTAATCAAACCTCTTTTGTATTGTCTATTGGATGTCCTGTTCCTGTTGATTTAAATTGTTTCAACTGCATAAACCACCTTGAGCCTCAGTGAGAAACGTGCATTATAACTGACATGAATAAATACAAAATATCTAAGCCCCTTCTCCATTTTAAAAAACCTGCCCAAAGTAGCATGCATTACTCTAAAAAAAATAAAAACTATAGTATAAGCTAGTAAAATTCCTAGATTCAGCCTCTCCTATCCTGTATTCAGGGGCCATCAGAGAAACAGTATCACCTTTAGTTTACACTCAGCAATTCCATCAGAAAACATTAACACTTCCCGTCTACACCTGACCATCTTACAAAGCACCATCAGTTACACTCATGCAAACCCTCATGAGTTTCCCTTGGTCTTTGTCCATCCATGGGAAAGCCATCAAGCCTCTCCTAACACATTGTTCCACCCCCCCCCACCCCCAGCCAATCGTGGTATTGTTTTAGGCACACACATGTCAGACTGCCTCAGGATGATATTCTGCTATAATTGCACACACTCTGCCCAGTGCAAAGTGTGAATATTCCATTGGTGCAAAGCATTGCACCACTGCTGGCTTGCGGGTCTTATTTTCTCTGGGAAATGCTGTCCAGTTCTCTCTTAACTCCTGCAGGTCTTGACTTCCAGCACTAGGTAAATATTGCCCTTCTCGATTGCTTTTTTCTGCTATTCCATTTCTACATTTCTTCTTGGTTATTTTGCGTGTTTTTCTTCTCCTTGTGCTTTGTATGTGTGATTGCTCTTTATACATTCTTTTTTTATAAGAGAACACCCTATCTGTAGCATTGCTGTTCATTTATTTGAGAGTTCTCAGGGAACAATACCTGTAAACATTGGTAGAGATTCACTAATTACCTCCTCTATCTTAACTCCAATTAGCTAATTCCCCCAATTAATTTGGAGGAAACCCCCTCCCAATTCAGGTAATAAAACAGAACATAAATTGCACCAAGCAGTTATCAGAATGCTTGGACAAACAACTAGGTTTTCACTTAAAGGGAAGAAGGGTCAGTGCTCATAGGTGGGTGGGTGGGAGGCTTCTTCCTACATTATACATCAAAAGTTCTCATGTAAGGAATTTTGCAAGACCAAGTCTAATAGGGCCCATGGGATGCGGTGGCCTCTAATGACATCAGCAGAAATTGTCAAAGATTATTTCCTGACCTTCATGGCTTCTTGTAACACCAGGGAATGCAGTTCAAATATTGCAGAAGCACCCCTAAGGAGAACCAAGTTAATGTGCTGTGACATTATTGAAAGGGCTGAGAAGTCTGTGTTCTGAGGTTTGCTAATATTGGCTTACACATTCCTAGGATCTCCAACAAGTGAATTAATTACTGAGTGATTCATACCCTATCAAGAAAATGTAAGCCTCTTGGAAACAACCTCACATGTCATCAGTCAAAGTGACATTTGTGTTCTCTTAGGGAAAATGACAGGTTCCCAGAGAACAGAGAAAAGGGTCCTTGAATCATACTGTATTGCTAAACAAGGTCATTGTAATTACTGAAAGCACTTGTTGTACTAATAAGACTGCAGAAAAATAACCAGGAACTCCATTTCCCATAAGTGTTTCCAGGGTTCAAAGTATTTTGTCACCTCAAGAAAGTTACTCCCGTGGTATCCTCCTGGGCTGGGGTTCAAGTTGAAGATAGCCAGATGAGCTTGGCTTGGATCCAGCAAAAGGCATGGCTTAAAGAGGCCATTTATTGAAAGCCCCAGATGAGTGCCCTTTTCACTACGCCACCTCACAGGATCAATTCTATAATAAGATTACCTGACATCCCCATCTAAGATGGCATCCTTCCTGAAGGCAATCTCTAGAAGAAGATATTGGATTTATATCCCGCCCTCCATGCCGAAGAGTCTCAGAGCGGCTCACAATCTCCTTTACCTTCCTCCCCCACAACAGACACCCTGTGAGGTGGGTGGGGCTGGAGAGGGCTCTCACAGCAGCTGCCCTTTCAAGGACAACCTCTGCCAGAGCTATGGCTGACCCAAGGCCATGCTAGCAGCTGCAAGTGGAGGAGTAGGGAATCAAACCTGATTCTCCCAGATTCCTGTGTGCGAAAATGGTATTAGTTTTTTCCCCCAGCAGGTTCCAGTAGAAAAGCCTGAAATCCAAATTTGCAAGTTATCCAAGTTATTTTGGACAATATCATGTCTGTGTGCAGTGTTGAATCCATGGAATAGTTAATCTGCTTCTTCTGGATCTTTGCTGTCAATGAAATTTTGATACAGCCTCTAGCTCTGACTGCTCCAGCCTGGAATATGTTCTTTCTGATATCCTCAAGGAATATGCCTTTTGGCAATAGATATAACAGCTCCAAAGAATCAGCAACAGTTTTTATGAGTTGGAGGGAGCTATCTATGACACCTATCCAGATTTTCACTGAAACTTGTCCAGTTCACTCCTGTAAAGTTCCATTGTGGTCTTGGAAAAGACCTGATAAATTGTATTTGGTGGACAAGTGTTGGACAGGTGATGGCAGTTAATACTGCACAGAAGGGGGTGGCAGCAATGATGAGGCAGGTGGGCAAAGGGGCAGCTACTACTATCCTCAGTCCACAAAAGATCTTTCATTTGCTTGGGAAGCTTGTCTAAAGAACCTAAGCAGGACTCAGTAGGAATGACAGAAAGAATCATTTGTGTTCTCTTGTTGGTTCTAGAGAAAAAAGGAACAAAGTAATTGGTTCCTTTAGACAGGCATCCATAGCTGGAAGAATGCAACAGCTTTCTTTTTAGTCTCATAAGACTATTGCTCTGGTAGTAGGGGAAAAATGGAACAGAAATATTTTTGAAGATTGGGATGACATTCACCATCCTCCAGTCTTGTGGCACATCTCCTGTTCTCCAAGAGGTCTGGAAGATTATTGACAAAGGCTCTGCAAACTCTCTGGAAGGTTCTTTGAGCACTCTTGTAACTTTTGGAGCATTCTTTGGAATAGTGATGGCTTGAACTTGCAAGAGCTCTTGTTTTAGGAGAGCCCACCCTCACTTGCTCCTTTCCCTTCTAGCAGTCTTGTCCATGGAATAATTCTCATCACACCTCTGAGTTTATTAAAATCTGCACTACTGAAATCCAACAAATATGTGTGGCTAAGAACTTTCTTGGTTCCACACAGCAAAAGGAATTCTAGCAGGATATGGTCACTTTCCCCTAAGGTCCCCACCACTTCCGCTCCATCTACCATCTCTAGCCTGTTGGTCAATATTGTCAAGTGTGGCTGAGCCCCTCATAGCTTCCTCCAGAAGCCAGTTTGGTGTAGTGGTTAAGTGCGTGGACTCTTATCTGGGGAACCGGGTTTGATTCCCCACTCCTCCACTTGCACCAGCTAGGGTCAGCCATTAGCTCTGGCAGAGGCTGTCCTTGAAAGGGCAGCTCCTGTGAGAGTCCTCTCAGCCCCACCCACCTCACAGGGTGTCTGTTGTGGGGAAAGAAGATATGGGAGATTGTAAGCCGCTCTGAGTCTCTGATTCAGGGAGAAGGGTGGGGTATAAATCTGCAGTTCTTCTTCTTCTTCTACACCATTTGATGAAGGAAAATGTCAGCCAGACAGGACAGGAATACGCATGACTATGGATGCTTTGCAGAATTTGTCTCCCAGCACACTTCAGGGAAGTTGAAGTCACCCATAACTACCAGGTCATATTGTTTGGATACCCTGTCAAGCTGTTCAAGGAGGACAGCATCCACCTCCTCATCCTGGTCAGAAGGTCTGTGGCAGGCTCCAGTCACAGTACTTTTTGTCCCTCCTTCCCTTATCCTCACCCAGACACTTTCCACTGGACTGTTGCCCTCCTCCTGCAGTATATCCTGACAAACCAACCCTCTTCTCACACACAACACCACTCCATCTCCTCTTCGAACCTTTTGATTTTTCTTGAACAACTCATATCAATCCATTACCACATTCCAGTCATGGGAATCATCCCACCAAGTCTCTATAAAGCTTACTAAATCATATTCCTCTGCATTAAAAGCTCATACTCTTCCTTCTTATTGCCCAAGCTTTGGGCATTGGTACATAGACACCTGACATGTTGCACCTTTGGCTCCATTAGATCTGGCCCTCCCAGGCAGACCTCCATTTGCTCTCCTTCATTTAAATCCCTATGCTGGTCATCTCTTTCCCTTGTGCTGTCAGTTTAAAGCCCTTCTGATGAATCTCTCCAGGTTTCTGCCAAACACCTTCTTCCCGGACTTTGACAGGTGAATCCATCCCATGCTAGTAGATTATCATAAAAAAAAAGTAGCCTGTGGTCCCAGAATCCAAATCACGCTGGCCAGCATTACCAACATACCAATGGTTCACCTCCATTATTGTCTGTTCCTGTTGTATTCCCATTCCCACACCAGGAAGGATAGATGAGAACACCACCTGCGCTTCCATTCCTTTCAGCTTCATCCCAAGAGCCTCATAGTCAGCCTTAATGCTTCAATGATGTTCACAGCTGTGTCATTGGTTCCCACATGGATTATCACAAATGGATCGTGCTCTGTGGAGAGAGAATGCCTGAACAGAACAATCTTCCCTGAAAGGCCTAGTCAGGCTTTTGAGTTTGTTGTTTTGTGTAGCTGAGTTTAGCACTCACTGAGAGTGTGGTGCCTTGTTTGCACTGGTCTACATACTACTGTTCTCCTCAGCATAGCTTGAAGGCTTCCTTCACCCTAACGAGTTTTCCTACAACTCAAGTGTCTCTTCAAAGATACATGCCATTCTTTGGGCCTGATTGTTTGTGACAAAGTCTGACCTTTTTGTGTTTTTCTTTGGTATAAGATGATGCTTGAGATGAGTGTGACATCTGTTGTAATTAATTGCCTGTTTAGGGTCTTCTAGGTGAATTTTCTTCTTTGTGAAAAAGTCTGGTCTCTTTGTGTCCTCCTTTGGTATAGGCTAAGGCACAAAATGAGTTGTGCATCTATTTATTTGCTGTTCAGTGTGTTCTGTGGAAGTAGCCTGCAAAGGGGGAGGTTGTATGTGCCAACATGACGAAAAATTGGGTAGAGGGAGATATGGTGGAGGAAGAAGATGAATCAGTTTAGGGGAGATGAGATAAAATATCTCAGACATTATTCCCCCTTTCATTCTCCATCTCACACTTCAACAGCCTGAGAACCATGTCAGCAGCCATTCACATCTTAAACGGCTGCTGCTGAATTCCAGATTGGTGAGCAGAAGTTCTATAGCAAGTCAGAATTTACTTGAGGGCCAAATGGATGTTTATTACTGACCATGGATGGATGTAGGTCACTATTGCATCCTCCAAGGTTCCTAAACCAGCTGCCTCCTTGCTTCCTTAAACTAAATGATAACATCACTGTGATTTATGTGAACTATTCTCACATATCTGGTCCTCTGTGATGCAGTGCAATCTTCATATTTTGAGTGTGGATACTTGGGGCTGGAGAGGGCTGTGGAGCAGTGGTAGAGCATCTGCTTGGCATACAGAAGGTCCCAGGCTCAATCCCCATTATAATACAGTGGGTTCAATGCAATGTAGAAGCGAGGTGGTAGTGATCATCCGCTTTTTATTGGGTACAGCATAGTATGTTGTTGTTCAGTCTCACAGTCGAATCCAGCTCTTTGCGACCTCATGGACAAAGTCAAGGCAGGCCCTCTTGTCTTCTACCATTCTCTGAAGTCTGCTCAAATTAATGTTAGTTACATCAGTAACGCTGTCCAGTCATCTCATCCTTTGCCGTCCCTGTCTTCTTTTGCCTTCTGTCTTTTTGACTGTGCAACTGAACAACAACACACTATAGCATAGTATAGGGCTGCACTTAAAGACTGACTAATAGGGCCAAAGAGGCCAACTATATGCATCTCAGGGTTCCCGCGCAAGCACGTTATTGGGTCATTCAAACCAGCAGGGGGCCCATGATTGAAGCAGGGCAGCAGGGATTTGGATCCTGCTGCCTATGGCTCCCAAGTCCCCAAGCTCCGTTCTAATGGCTCCAATGAGTCAGGCAGGAACTCCCATATAAGTCCTCACTAGAGTCCACATACACAACACCCATCATCAGTTAAACGGATCAGGTAGTAGATGAAGATATCTTTGCCTGAGACCCTGGAGAACCTCTTCCAGTCTGGAGTAGACAATACTAACCTTAATGGACCAAGGGTCTGAATCTAATTCAGTATAAGGCAGCTTCATATGTACATGTATAAAAAAGAATAGAGATCCTGGGGAGACCATCTGTCAGCCTACAGTCTGCTGTCCGAGATGGTAGTCTTTGGGGTGATGATACAGAGAACTTCAAAAGCTGATAGTCCTGAGGGTCATTGACATTAAGATATTATGATCTCCATGGTGACTGTGGGTCTTTCCATGATCCGGCCCTAAACGTTGGACATCCTGTAATCTTAGTATGGCATACTGCTTGAGAGCTCTGGACATTTAATACAACTTCCTTGTCATGGGCAGATCATTACTTGGGTGGGGTTTAAACCTGGTCTCTGTGACTATGCAGTTGTATATTAAACTGGCCTGCCCTTGGATCCTGACAGTTTCCTGTTGGATAATCCAGGAGGTGAACAATTACAATTACATAATATCCAACAGTATGTATTTACAGTCTAGTTATAGTCTTAACAGTATCAGACAGAAATGTACAATCCCCCTTCAGGTTTACACTACTCAGTTTCATAGGTGAAAACTTGGAAAATTAAACTGTCACAGGATTAGAATATATTCAACACTATCCTTGTCCTGCTGTTAGGAATTACATTTCTATTTTTGGTATTAGCCCTTTGGATTCTGATCTTCTTTATACTGTATTTATAGTCCCGGGAAGAACTCGTAATCATTATAATGAAACAGAACTTTGCCGAGGCTCCTGAAGACAGAAGATTGTGTTGACAGCTTGCATTAAGTAAACAGAAAGCCATAGAATGCAATTCATTTTTTACATTTACGTCTTTTGTGAAGCTTTTGTGTGTGTGTGATTTATTTTTTAAAAAAGAAATAACCCTTCTTAAGGTCTCAGTTATCACAAAATGGTTGTTCTGGGTATTTATTCATGTCAGTATTTAAAAAGGGAATTTCCAGACTGGCATAAAGGTCTGCATAATTGACTCTTGACTCAATAGGAAAATATATAGCTTGACATTCTCCTAGGGACAAAGGTGGGACCGTTATTTTTTATCCCTTTAACATTATTAATAGCGAACTGGGGGAGGGGGGGGGAAGCATTTCAAGTAATACTCTCCTATTATGGGAAGATGACCATTTCTTCATTTTCTTGACTGGGGGAAAAAAGAGCCTTCTTCAGGCTTACCAATATTCTTATCAGTAACTGGGACAAGGCCGGCCTTAGCAACAGACAGGGATGAGGAAGTTTGCCTCAGGCAACAGATTTTGAAATCTTCTTAATGGGCAGAAAAGAGTTATTTTGTTCATCGCTCTATTTTACCATGTGGGGGCGAATATGGATTTTTTCCCCCTCTGGGCGAAAACTGTAAGTGGATTGGGGATCTCTAACTGGATCACACAACGTGTGATTTATTGGCAAAAAACAGCTCTGGACATTTGTGTATGACATAGATTAAGGTCAGGGTGCTAAGAGAGGGAGTCAAACCCTTCACCATCCATGCCATTTCCATGATCAAAAATGTGTCCCATGGGCTTGTTTCAAAGTGGGCACAATATGTCACAGATAATTTGGCTGTTACAGTGGAATCATAATCAGAGTTATACCTTTCTAAGTCAACTGAAGTCAGTGAGCTTAGAAGGATGTAGCTCTGCTTAGGATTGGAGTGTTACACACTGAAATGTCTTGGTTGAACTCTTTCCTGCATGTACCTCCGAGTTGTGGACATCTGCCGAACAGAGGTGGAACAGGGTCAACCGCAGTTTTGGGAACATGACAGATGGGATAAACTGGGGACTTTTCAGGGAGAGCTGTACAGTTAATGTGTGGCCTGGGAGGTTCTAGTTAGCATGTGGAGTGAGGTTGCCAATCTCCAGGTGGTACAAGAAAAAAAATCACACTGTGATTTATTCAGTGTAATGATTGCTACAGTTTGAAGAGAGTATATATGAAGAACATGCCGCAACAAACAGTAGGTAGCACCTTATACATGGGATTCTTTCCAAAAAATGTAAAGAAAACTTAACGCAATTCCACAATGGTATAGCACTTTCATAAAAGTCCCTTATAGACTCACGATGAATCCAAACGGTCAACTCCCTGTACTAATTTACTCTTTAACTCTCTATTTGCAAATGACTTCTGAAAGGAATGTAAAGCAAATCCTCCGTTTGTTATGCTGGTTTCCCTTCCTTTCTAGCAGTTCACTGGGAGCAGCCATGTTGTTCTGCTGGCTCACCCTGCCCCCATTCAGCCTGGCTACTAGAGATTTAAAGGCACACACACCTTCTAAAAAGCAAGCAGTTTCCAAGCTTCTTTGGGCCTTCTGAAGCAGAAAGGCACATAGCGGCTGTTGGGGCAGGGCTTCCCCCTGCCGGCCAGCTGATTGGGGCCAGGAAGAAGCTTGCAAAACTGGGGAATCCTCCACTGGGACCTGGGGATTGGGAAGCCTAGCAGGGCCCTGCTTCATTCCTTCAAAAACACTACCTTTGCAAAGAAGAGAATAAAAAACAAGGCCTCATTTGTTGATCTAAGTAAAGAGAGTGTGACTGGCACTGGAACCATGTTGTTCCACATCAGGATGGAGAGGCAAGAACTAGATGGAAGATCAGCCATGAAGAGTGGGGGGAAGGGTTATTTTTAACTTTTACAGCTGCAAAATAATTTGTACATCAGCTAGGGGAGTAGTTACATCACTCTTCCACCTCGGCTAGCCCCAGGCAGTGTTATACTTCCCTTTTAAGCTCCACCTCATTATACTCCTGATAATGGACCTCCGTCCCTTAAACTCACTGTGCCACTGTCCTCATTCCTAAGGTATTACCTGCTTCACTGGGGGCACTCCTCATTAGGGCTGCGGCTCTAGGTCTGGAAATTTTGAGGATGGAGCCTGAGGAGGGTGGAACTTGATGAGGGGAAGGACCTCACTGGGGTATAATGCCGTACAGTCCACCTTCCAAAGCTCAAGAGCCGACCTGTAATTGACTAGACAAGTTGCTGCAGTTGGTAAAGATTGACTTTGTTCTGTCATATTGAATGTCTTAAGACTTTGGTTCTACTGTTGAATGACATGGCCCTGAGGAAGACTGAAACCCCTGCCACTCCGGAACCTTTGGTTTCCCTGCGTTAATCTGAAGAACTTGATTGAATATATAGCAAACGGTTACATTCAACAACTCTGTGAGTAAATTGCCCCAGTAAGATCACAAAAGTGTGGGATTGCAAACTGTTTATTTTGGCTGCTGTGTGTGTGTGAGAGAGGGGGGAAGATATGCAGCTGCTGAAGGTTGAGGAAATGAGGACTGTATTCAGGGGAACTGCCCTGCTGTGTTTAGGGAATATGAAAGTCTCCTGACTCCACCCCCAAAGTTTCCAGATATTTTCTGAGTTAGACTTGGCAACTCTAGGCCTTCTCCATGATGATATCACCCTGTGGAACTCTGTTCTGGGTTAGCCCACTCTTTCTACATGGCACAAGCCCAGTTAAAAATCTCTTCCCCCACCAAGGGTTTTCCTCCAAAAAGCATGCATTATGGTGGATCCAACCATCCTCTAAGTAGCCCTCCTCCAGCTTAAGTGGCCCTTCCTCCAACAGTAGAGCCACTTGTTACGGGAGGACCCCTTAGACTGGAGGTGTTACACAAATAGATAGTCTCCTAATTAGTTCAAGGGAATTAGCTTTAAGGAGCTAGAGTGGTGTGTGTGTGTAACTGGGATTTTCCACATATGTTTACGAGGATTTTCCCTTTAAGATAGCTCTCAAATAAACCACACAGATGTTTAACCAGAAAAGTTTTTATTAAAAGAAAAGAGAAATGTTTGCACACAGACACACCACTTAAAAGAGCTAGCTAAGAGGGAATTGCGGAGGAAAGGGGAAAGCTTTTTTAGGGAAGAGTGATAATTAGGAGTCTGGAGGATTCATAATTTTGTTCTGAGCAGGAGAAAACTTCCCGCCTTAAAAAAGTGGAGGTGTATGTGGTCATACATCACACACACACATACACACACTTTACTGGGAAGCAGGATGCTTGTGATAAAGGGCAAAGCATACCCCGGGCAGGGTGATATATTTGCCAGAAAAACAATAACTTAATGGGCTTTTCTGAGGTAGTCAATGATGTGTGAGAGGCTTGATGTACCTACAAGTACTTGCTAGGAAGGGCTAATAGATTAGGTGAATAGAACTAAGCATTGCTTAGTTATGATAAATGGGTGCAGGGAAGTGGGGCTGGGTATTGATGGGATTAGTCCAAGGGTGAGCCAATAGGTCTTTAAGAGACTCATTGTCCTAAATTACGCATCTCTTCAGGACATGCAGAAGGCAGTAGACAGTCAGTCACTTTTACTCACACTTTAAAACTACATGCCCAAAAGGGTTACCAAGTCCAATTCAAGAAATATCTGGGGACTTTGGGGGTGGAGCCAGGAAACTTTGGGGTGGAGCCAGGAGACATTGGGGGTGGAGCCAGGAACAAGGGTGTGACAAGCATAATTGAACGCCAAGGGAGTTCTGGCCATCACATTTAAAGGGACAGCACACCTTTTTAAATGTCTTCCTTCCATAGGAAATAACGAAGGATAGGGGCACCTTCTTTTGGGGCTCATAGAATTGGACCCCTGGTCCAATCGTTTTGAAACTTGGGGGGTACTTTGGGGAGAGGCACTAGATACTATACTGGAAATTTGGTGCCTCTACCTCAAAAAACAGCTCCCACAGAGCCCCCAAAACCTCCAGATCAATTCCTCGTTATACCCTATGAGAATCGATCGCCACATAGGGAATAATGAAGTGCTCAGCAGACGTTTCCTTCCCCCCCCCCACCCCATTTCTGGCAACTCTGAAGCGACAGATTGGCGTCTCTACTCACAAGTTGCTGCCAACTTCTTCAAAGTAACACAGACACACCATCCCAAGAGGAAGCCTTTCAATCGGAGACTGAAGCCTCCAAAGGCACATGGTCCTCTGGGGGCGGGGCTTCTCCCCGCCAACCAGCTGACTGGGGGCGGGATGGAGCCTGGGAAAGTGGAAGAACCCCCGCTGGGACCTGGGGATTGGCAAGCCTAATGCCAGGCTTGTTTCTGACTGGCATCCATTTTGTGTCATTTTGGGCCAAGCACTGTCTTGTACTTATGATTTTGAAGTTATATTTTGGGAAAGGTATTTATGGCTATAAACTACCCCTCAAAATGAGGAGAAGTCTGACTGCTAATAGGGGAAGACTTCAAACCTGAGTCAAAATGTAAGGTGAAGTACAAATTTTTTAATACATAACAAACTTTGCTCAGTGAAGTGATAGGATCAGGATAGGATTCATCCCTTTATTTCCTGTAGATCATCTTCTGCTTATATGCATGAATTGGTGAATGCACTCTGTCTACTCCAGGTATTCAGGAAAGCCCAGTCATGGTATCAGTGAAGGTCAGGGAAATCCAAACTCTATTCAGTCAATCCTGTTCATCTCTCATTCAGCCATGCTATTTAGAAGACAGATTGCAGCAGGGGTGTTAAACAGGTGGCCTGTGGGCCAGGGCCGGTCCTTGAAGGTCTCGGATCTGGCCTGCGAGCAACTGACCCCCCACCTAGGGTTGCCAAGTCCCCTACGTTCTCCGACGGGGGACTTTCATGCACATGCAAAGCACTCACGTGCCTCAATGACATCACCAGGAAGTGACCACGGCTGCTCTAAGTGTTTCCAGGAAAACTCTATGGTTTCCTGAATACTCTAGCAATTTAGGAGGGGAAACTCTATGGTACAATAGGTACCATAGAGTTTTGTCCTCCAAAATTGCTAGAGCATCCGGGAAAACCATAGAGTTTTCCCAGAAATGCCTAGAGTGGCCACGCACAACGTCGCCAGCGCGATGATGTCACCCACATGTGAAGTCATTGTGCCAGCAACATTGGGGGAGGTTTCCCTCACTGGCCTGATGTGGGCCGTCGGGTTGGGAACCTCCAGGGTGGGAGAATCCCTGCCTGACCTGGTGGCTTGGCAGCCCTATCCCCTCTCCCAGCTTCTCTGATGGTCTGAGAGGCACAGGCCAGCCTCCACTTGCAGAAACAGGAGAAATACTCCCCCAGTGCACCTCTTTGATGTCGAAGAAGTGAGGGCAGGTGGGCTTTCCTCATGCTTCTGTAGCCATGGTTGCAGAGGCAGGAGGAAGATCTCCCCACCCGGGTCTCTCCCAACTGTCAGAGAGGTGAGCTGGGTGGGATATTCCTCATGCATCTGTATCTGAGGCTGCAGTAGCAAGAAGAAAGCCCAGCTTGCCCGTGCTTCTCTCCCCTGTGCTTCCCCGCTTGTCCAGGTGTGGGGTGGCTGGGTTTTCCTTGTGGTTCTACAGCCAGGCTGCAGGAACCACAAGGGAGATCTTCTCCCCCTACCCCATACTTTCTGGGCTGTCCAGGAGGTGCTGGTTTGCTGGGTTTTCTCCCTGCTTTGCAGCCTCCTACTGACCACCCCCCCACACACACCTGGCATTACATTTTATGTCATGCATGACCTGGTCTGACAAGGTCTCATTTATGTCAGATCCAGCCCTCAGAAAAAATGAGTTTGACACCCCTGGTCTACAGCATAATATAGTTAGGGTCTGCTTCTTCATTCCCAACTATATTATCTATCATCAGAACAGATATTTTGGCAGTCTTTATTATTAGTCTTTGAATAACACTTGCTTACTTTTATAAATTATCATCCCATTCTTTTATATAAAGATGTCAGAAGCTGCATCTTGTAATATTTTCTTGATTTTTTTTAAAAAAAGTTAGTTTGACAGACTGCTGATAAATACTTATCAACAGGGATGTAAGTAATTATAGCCACCTTAAAAGGGTTTTTTTAAAGCTATCAAGTATTTAAAAAGAAGCAGAAAAAGCTGAATTTTCAATGGCTCATTTAGTGCCACTACAGAAAAAAGATATTCAAATATTTTGAGCTAGTGATTTAGAATTACAAAGGAAGACCTCAAGTGCTGATTACTAATTAAGTTCATATTTAGCACCAGTAAAATATGAGGGTTAGTAGGGAGTTTGACAAGACAAAGCCTCGAGTATTCTGTACAATTTTCCAGTATAATTATATCTGAATGTTGTGTTATCATCGTTACAACCAATAGTGAGATGGGAAAACAATGAGTACCCTCACCAAATGGCAGTGGCAGGGTGCGTAGCTATATCACTGTGTGCAAAATGTTTGAAGAGTTTAAAGTATATTGATCTAGATATTTATTGAATGTCCCATATTTACTTCTTTATTTTACAAAATTTATATCTTGTCTTTCTGCCTTCACAAGAGCCACCAAGGCAGTGAACAAATTTAAAAAAAACACAATAAAAACACATTTTAACACATCACCGCCTCCAACCTCAGCATTAAAATAATTAAAAATAGAGCTAAAATATGCATAAAATAAAACAGCAATTAAAAACATTGGGCAGGAAGGCGTGATCACTGAGGAAATGCAAATGCAGCAAAAAGCTCTTCACCCTTTGTCAGAATATGACCACAGAACACAACAGATGAATTTCCCTAATTCTGGAAGTTTTGGTACCATTACCAAGAAGGTAGATTCATATACTGTAATGGTGTAGAATCAATAGTTGCCTTTTCTGATTGGTAGTTGCTATCCAAAGTCTCAGGCAGAGAGCTTTCCCAGTGTGAATACAAATATATTTTACCTGAATCTTTTCCTCATAGCCTAGCCCACTTAGTATATTGGGTTGAGGGGGAAATTCCTTAGGAAAGTATTACCAGGAAAGTAAACCATTGACTGAAGTGAGAGTGTTCAAATCAGACTCCATCTTCTTTTTACATGATTGTGACAGTTCCATGATTCAACATACCTCAGCATGGCTGCCATCATGTCTACTTTGGCCACTACTGTCTGATCTAAATGCAATTGTGTAGTTACAATTTCAAGCCAAGACCAGAGAGATTCAATTTCAAATCCCTACTGAGCCATGAAACTTGCTTTGTGTTTCTTGGGCTAGACACTTTCTCTCAGACCTACCTCACAGAATAAAATGGGAGAAGTAAACCCCTATACTTCATCTTGGGCTCCTTAGAGAAAGGACAGGATAGAAATTATAGGTAGCCATGAGTTTTCGTCATCAACCTCATGGGGCAAGTCAACTTTAGGCCAGTTACTGCTGCTCAACCTAATCAGACAAGGGTATTGTGCAAATAAAATGGGGGTACATACCCATAAATATTACCTAGAGTTCCTTGGAGAAAGGCTGGGACACACACCACTTAGTGCTGCATACTGTTTTGAACACAGGACTAGGACTGGAGAGAGCTGGCTTGAAATCCCTCCCTTGCCGTGAAATTGTCTGAAGGACCTTAGGCCAATCTCTCTTATTTTGTTCTCTCTGCCTCTACCCCCTCCCCCTCACGGTGTTGTTAAGATAAAACTGATGAGGTAAAAACCCTGTGCAGTGTCCTGAGCAACTTGGAGAACAGTTGGACTAAATTTTACAGTTAAATATAATTCTAATGCTCTAATATCATGCCTCCATTCTCTCAAGACAGCTTTTGAAACCCTGAAGTGATGGGAGATTCAAACCCTCACAGTTGTCTGTCTGGCAGAAACTGAGCCTTAATGGGCCTCCAGTTTGTCATCCCATCCCATTTTAAATGCCCTCAACAATGCCAGGCCCTGCTCTTTACATATGACATTAGACAGTTGAGAACGATAGTTTCATTTGGCGCACTCTTTCCTGGAACTGGAAATGGTCTCATTTAAATGTAGTGCACTGAACTATACGATAACAGTTTTCTCCTTAATAGCACACATTTATCACATCTTATCTCATTAACAGTTTTATTTAACACAAGATAGATTTTTTTTTTTAAAAAAAAATAAGATAATATATTGGGCAAGAAAAAGTACAAGATGGAAAAAGCATGGGCAGTGACAAACCTAATGAAGATGATTGCCTGCATTCTTCTTTCTCTCTGAAGGAATTTTCACTGTAATTCATGGTTGCTAGAAATTTTAGGAGGGTGTTTTTGACTGCTTCAGGCAAAATTTAGCTCAATCCATTTTAGGTGCTGGTTTCATTGTTAGTATTTGCCACGCAGTCGCAATTGCAAGGGCAAGGAACAAAAAGCCTGGCACAACGTATCGTGTGCCAGATGCTGGGTGTGTGATTTAGCCTTGGTGGATGCTGACATTGCTAATGAGAAAGGATATCAGAAGCACAATATATAGTTTGATTAATTGCATTCTGTCAACTTGCTGGCTCTACAGAAGGGGGAGCAACAGCCCTGATACATGTTATACGGCCATTTATTTGGTGATCAAGAAATCTATGTTGTTGTTCCGTAGCATTTTGAGGCAGGAGGGAGGGATAATACAGACTTAGCATCTTAGGCTGGATGGTGACTGCTTCGAAAAGAGGTAGGCCCATGAAGTCGCAGTCACACGTGTCCTGGTAAGATGCTATTTTTGGAGTCCTGTGATCTGTTCTGTGACAGAGCTGCCTTTGAAGATGGTCTGGAAATTTTAGGTTGTTCAGAATGTGGAAGCCAGAGAGATTTGTGAGGGCAGAATGGAAGAACCACATACGCCATTATAATATAGTGGGTTCAATGCAATGAAGAGGCGAGGTGGTAGTGATCATCAGCTCTTTTTTAGGTACAGCATAGTATAGGGCTGCACTCAAAAGACTGGCTAACTGGGCTAACAGGGCCAACTATATACAACTCAGAGTTCCCACGAAAGCACGTTATTGGATCATTCAAACAAGCAGGGGGCCTGTGATTGGAGCAGGGCAGCGGGGATTTGGATCCTGCTCCCCATTGTTCCCGAGCTCAGTCCTTATGGCTTCAGTGAGCCTTGCAGGAACACCAAATAAATCTTCACTTTGGTCTGCATGCACAACAACCATCATGAGGAAGAATGGGAGGAGGAAGAATGGGAAACAAAAATCAGTGGATACTGTCTGTGGGACTAGAGAAATTCCCAGAAGGACAAGACCAATTACTATCCAATGCCATGGGTACCATTTACTTTCTGGATGGGGTCTGATAAACAAAGGAAAAAGTCTCCAACCCTCCACATTTCTTTGGTCATCATGAGCTCCTGTGAGTAAGGCAATGCAACAACTCGATAAACTACTCTTTCTGCCTTCTTCATACCTTTTTGAACCCTTATCTAAATTTAAATCCTGGTGAGCATAAAAATAGGTGTTTTGGAATTCTGGGATGCTATCTATAATTGCTTACTAAATTCTAAGCTCAGCATTTTATCTGTCAGAGCTGCCTATCTACCTTACATAAATCTGTTGTAGGCATATACTGACAGGCACTTCCATGTCAAAGTGTAATTCAGATAGTGTGAATACGTGAGAAATAAGCACCTGTTCCCTGACAACACAGTTCTCCCGCACCCTCCTTCCCTTCTGCCTGCATTTCATTTAAATCTGTCCACTAAAACTGCATTTTTTAGAAGCATTTTGGATATCTTGTCGCTCATCCCGTTGACTCGTAAAATACAGTAAACTGCCATTGCTTGGAACAGGAAATATGATGCTATCTTTTTAAAAAAGAAGCCAAGTGAGAAAAAAATGAAAAGCACTGCAGGGATGTTGAGATTATATATCAAGAGTAAACTGAGATAGCCTAGCATCCTATTCATAATTCAAATGCACAGTATGAGCTGCTTTACAATATGGACACTGCACACTATATACCTGCAGGTGACAGATGTAGTTCGTATCACAGATCAAGCCACCTCTTTTCTGGGGGAACCTGCTCTGGTTCTTTAACTTGGATATTTGTACTTTGTGACTGGCTTATCTAGCCTTACATCCCCCATAAAAGAGAGGTTTGATAGAATTACTTTAGGTAGCTTTCAGATTGTCGTTTCACTCTACTATAGGCATGCTAAGTAACCCCTGTGGCTAACCAACTCCCAGTGATGGCATGTAGCCCGATGTCATTTCTGCAGTGATCCAAATGTGATGTCAGCCATCAGCAGAAACTCTAGAAACTCTATAGTAATACCATAGAATTTCTAGAATGTTGGTCAGCGTCATATCTGGGGTTTTGACCAAATGTGACTTCAGCACATAGCTTAATATCTTTTCCCTGCCTTGCCTTATCCTGAAAGCTCCTGGGAATGCCTGGCATCTTTTCTACCAATCACAGTTTTTCTTCTACTTAATCCTCCATTGCATTCTGAGGAAGATACTGTACCTCAGATTTTACTGTTGTCTTTTGAAACCTGGTCTCAGGGGTTTCATCACAAGACATCCAGTACAAATGGATAAAGCCTTGGACATATCATTCCATAAATATATCTCTAGCATGTGCTTTAAACAGATGTGGGAATGGTGGCATTAATATTGCTAATGGAGACTGTAGCACTAATTGTTTACCTGGTCCAGAGGCTCTGGTCAATCAAAAAAGTTTGATGGTCTTAAGGGCTTTTCTTTGTAGAAAAAGCCTAGCAGGAACTCATTTGCATATTGGACCACATCACCCAGTTTGGTGTAGTGGTTAAGTTTGGAGAGCCAGTTTGGTGTAGTGGTTAAGTGTGCGGACTCTTATCTGGGAGAACCGGGTTTGATTCCCTACTCCTCCACTTGCACCTGCTAGCAAGGCCTTGGGTCAGCCATAGCTCTGGCAGAGGTTGTCCTTGAAAGGGCAGCTGCTGTGAGAGCCCTCTCCAACCCCACCCACCTCACAGGGTGTCTGGTGTGGGGGAGGAAGGTAAAGGAGATTGTGAGCTGCTCTGAGACTCTTTGGAGTGGAGGGCAGGATATAAATCCAATATCATCATCATCTTCTTCTTCCTGATGTCACCATTGTTTCACACAGGGCTTTTTTTGTAGAAAAAAGCCCAACAGGAACTCATTTGCATATTGGGCCACACCCCTTGATACCAAGCCAGCCGGAACTGCATTCCTGTGCGTTCCTGCTCAAAAAAAGTCCTGGTTAAGTAATGGATTCTACAGACATCACAATGAAGTAATCAGTAGTTTGTAAAGCAGACATGCTTTCTGCTTTGTCAAAACTAGTGCTAGGGATGCCAGGAGATGGCTTGACATCCTCAGGTGTTCTGGAGCAGAAATGATGTCAGGCTACATGTCAATGTCATGTCTGGGCAAAAAACCTGGACATAACATCAGTGTCTTGACTGTTATTAGAAACTCTATGGAAAAGCACCCACTGCCTCTGTTGCAGAGTTGGTGGGCACTTTTCCAGGGCTTGCTGGTCCTTCCTTTCACTGCCGCCCCAGTGCTAAAGGATCAGAGAGTGCTGGAAAGCCAGCAGAGGAGCACTGGCCTCCCCGTGACTTTTTCCGCCGATCAGCTGATTGATGGGGGGGGGGGCCTTAAAAGAGCCCCAGGAGCCGGCACTTCACCAGGTGGGAGGGAGGAAGGGAGGGGGAGGCGCTGTGGAGGGGGGCAGAGGCCGCCAGAGCAGCGAGGAGATTGGGGGCCACCAGAGCAGTGGTGGGGGAGAGAGTGGGGGCCACCAGAGTGCGGGAGGCCCTCCATCCAAAATTTTATTCCATGGGTCCCCCACCTAAAATTGGCTAAGAGATGTGTCTTTCTCTGAGGTAAGACTGCTTTCGGCAGGAGGCGGGGGCAAGGGAGTCAGCTAATGGGAAGCCAGAGATGGGTGACCGACGTGTGATGGGCCAATAGTGTGTTCCCATAACTAAGACTGATTGTGTTTTACTGACAGAATCAGCTTTGCTGGCTAGCATCAGCCACTTGGGCAGAAGAGAGGAACAGACTCAACCAATGGCATGTAATTACTCTTGATTGATAGTTTGAAGGGCCAAAGTCTTCTGTCGTACAGTCCCATTGAGCCCCAACAAATCAAGATGGTCAGAACTGCCACCATGCCAAGGGAATTATTCATAATAGAAGATTCAATTGCTGTCCCACTCTCCCCGCCAAAGCAGGCTCAGGGCGGGTCACAGCATAAGGATTTATACAATGTCTAAAACTCTAATTTGCAGCAATTAAAAAGCACAATTACATTAAGATGGCACTGTAAAATCATAATGTGAAATCTGGTTGTGAGAAACTGCTTGTTGCTTGATAATTCTATATAGCTACAAATACCAAAACATGAAAAATAAAATATAATTGGCTAACTGATGTTGTAAATAAATTAATAAATGACTAACTCTGTATTTTACATTGATGGGGTCGAAGGCATGTTGCTACTTTGCAAGTAGGTCCTGAAAAGTAGATTGAATTTAGAGCTGGATGCTACTTCAGCTAGTTTCAGAATCACTGACAGAAAGACAAACTGGAGCCCTCTAGAGGCTTGACATGAAATTACAATACATGTGGCTGGAGAGGAGAGAACTATACAATATAAAATTTATTGTTCCTGGAATAGAAGCCCCATCCTGGGATACTCTTTTCATCTTGCTATCTCATAAGACAGTTTCTGACTTTCTTCCTCATATCTTTCCCACTGCATTCACTTTATCATAAAACAGCAAAACGAGTCACAAGAGGAAACATGTAGTACTGGCAAAAGATTGCTAGATACTGGTGGATGAAATAAAAGAATAGTAGACGGGGAGTTTCTTCATCTAAGAACTACAGAGGAAAGAAAAAAGAAATCACATGAGAAGACCTGATAAGAGTCTGAGCCCCGCTTCCCATTGCAGACTTTGTGTTTATTTAATTTATTTTATTTTGCAGGCTTATATTCTGCCCTTTCTCATAAACTTTGTCCCCTATGCTATTCTTGAGAGTCCGCTGTCCTTGGGGAATAAAATTTCAGAGGGCAGCAGCCAGAGGGGGAAGCAGGAAAATCCCACTCTGTGAAATCTATGGATGGTTAGATACATGCCATGGGTGTTAGATGACTGTTTACATAGGCTCTTTGAAGCTTCCTTTGTCAAGGCCTCCATAGTCACATTCAAAGATGCTCCTCTGAGTCTGATGTGGCCTTTAAGTGCTAGAAGAACTGTTTTAAGTTTAAAGGATTTGACCATAGGAGGTAGTAAGGCTGGCCCAATGTGAACTATGACTTTGACACACCGTGAACATTTTACTTACTGGGCATTCAAATTTCTTTGTTCTGAACTTCTTTGTTTAGAGTTCCTGAGCCTTGGGATATATCTCCTTCTAGCTAACAGCAGTGCATTCCTTCACCACAAAGAGACTCTCTTCAATGCAAGAAGACTTTCCGTTGACTGGTATAAGCACCTCCTGCTTTGATTATTTGGTGGATTTGCTAATTGGTCAGTGATTATGTGAGGGTGTTTCCTCAGGGGAGATTATGTCTGGAAGGTGTTTCTTCAACATCTCATTAAAGCTAAAATCTGCTATTTAACTGAGACAAAACAACTAGCAAAGGGTGAAGCTGACATCAGTGTTCTGCCAATGTTTACTAAGCAGAGGAAATAGTTCGGAGAGCTGCAATGGAAATGTACATCTCTCAGCTAGCTGGAAGAAGGAACTTTGCACGACCCCCAAGAGGATGATGCTTCACAGATTAGCACCATCTGCCTGGTTACTATTTACTGCTCTTCCGTGCTCACTGTCTATATTTGTAAATTCACAGATATCTCCCTTGTACTGTAAGTCTCTGGTGATCTCGAGTGACATATTGAGTGTATTTTTACACAGGGAAGTATTTTATGCATAGGCTATAACAATACTATCTCATGCAAAAAAGGAAGTTAAGCCTTGTAGAGTTGCCCCTGAACTTTCCATCATTCAGGAAAAGAGGAGAGTGTGTAACAATACAGTACACAATAATTAGAGGAAGTATCTGGAAACAGTTGCTAGATCATCTTTGAAGTCATAATCACTGTTGATTTTTTTTTTAAAAAAATAGAAAGTACTTCAGTGGCCACATGATCAAAATCTTTAGGTTTCGTAACCTTTCAGCCGTCTGTTTTATGCATTAACTTGGTTTGCTCCTGGGAGTGGTGACCTTGGGGACAAGGATGAAAACATCAGGTCATTCTGAGCAGCAATGTGAAAAGAGCAAGGCTGTAAGCTCGTTAACACTGGGAAGAAGCCTGCAAATGAGCTGTGACAGATTCTGTGATGTTTGGCCTTGGGAAAGGTGCTCCGTTATAGTGCAAGAGTGCAAAAAGATGATGGAAAAGCATTAACATCCAAGGAAATATCTTAAATGTGTCTCCTATCCAGCAGCTGGCCATCCAGCTGGGTGTTCTTAACAATTACCTTACAGATAGCTATACAAAGACTGAGACCAATTCCTCACTAGCAATCGCTCTGCCCCTGGGCTTCTGCTTTCTCTGGCTCAATCAATCAGTTCCCCTCCCATTGCTGCTTGGGCACATTTTGATCCATGGCTCCCTCCGGTTTCTCTTATGGTTTCTTGCTCTAGTTTGCTTTGGAGAACTGGAAGCTGCGAGGGAAATGGGAGGGAGTCGTGGATCAAAAAAAAAAATGCTCCCTTGCAGCAACTGGTGGGGAATTGATTGCTTGAGCTGGGGAAAGGAGAAGCCCGGGGGTGGAGCAACTGCTAGTGAGGGATCAGTCTAAATCACACCATGTATAGTCTATTGCCCTCACCTGGGGTAGCCCAGGCTAGACTGATCTTGGCAGGTCTCAGAAGCTAAGCAGGGTTGGCCCTTGATAATATTTGGATGGGAAGCCACAAAGGAAATAACAGCAACTATTATTGTTATTGTTATTATGTTAGACTTATATCCCAGGCATTCTATGAAGACTCAAGGCGGCTAACAACATCAGATAACAATGTTAAAACAGTAAAATAATAAAACAGTCAGATAAAACCACAATGGTGCTACTTCATCTATTCAGGCAAGATCATATAGTATTTTCCTTTCTCCAAAGCAATCAGATCCTAGGCAAATGGTACTAATGCGAGATGGATCCAGGTGAGGTGGCAGCCCTCTCCCATTTAAATGTCATATGCCATCCGAAACAATTCAGTCTTGCAGGTCCTGCAGAATTGTGATAAGTCCCGCAGGGCCCTGATGGCTTCTGGGAGGGTATTCCAGATTGTTGGGGCTGCCACCGAGAAGGCTCTTGCTCTGGTGGAATTTAGCCTAGCCTCTTTTAGCCCAGGGACAGCCAAAAGATTTTGAGAATTTGATCGAAGTGGTCTCTGGGGAACATGTGGGGCAAGGCGGTCCCGCAGATAGATAGGTCCCAGGCCATATAGGGCTTTGAAGGTTAATACCAGAACCTTGAAACGGACCCGGTATGTCACAGGCAGCCAGTGCAGCACCCTCAGTAAAGGTTGGATGTGCTCCTGCTGAGGAAACTCCATTAGTAGCCTGGCTGCAGCATTCTGCACCTGCTGTAGCTTCCTAATCGGAGTCAAGGGCAGCCCCATGTAGAGGGCGTAACAGTAATCAATTCTCGAGGTGACCGAGGTGTGGATCCAGGATTGTGACACAGAGACAGGCAAAGGAAAACCACTTCTGAACATCTCCTGCCTTGGAAATCACCATGTCAGCTGAGACTTAATGACAACCCCCCCTCCAAAAAAAAAATCCCTTCTATTAGTTCATCTACACTAGCTTGAGGGCTTAATTACATTATACACTTTTCCCCAGGTTTGTTCCTGGTTTGAGTCTACTGATGTGGTTTAGAAGTTCTGTGCTTACCAAATATGTGCAGGACCAATTTGGATAGTCTGAAGCTCATGAGGAGAAGGGGCTTAGATTGTTCCATCATGGCAGGCTTGGCAGCTATGTAAGCCCTGGACCCCTCTGTTCCACCATTTACTCTGGCCAAGTGTCAGAAACACAGGACTCTTAGCATTATACATTTACAGTATGAACTTACATTGTGTAAGCACAAGCAAAACCTGCCTCAATGGACTTTTAGCTAATAACGGCAAGTATTTAGGATGGAAAACTAACCCAGTATGGACAGTTCACCCAGTAAGATCCTAAACAGCAAGCTCTATAGGCAGGCCACAAGGACTCTGTGCCTGGAACTAACCAGGTGTGCTCCCCTTTCCAGTAAGGACTCCAGATCGTGCTTCTTTCTGGAGCTGCTCAGTGCTGCAGATCCTAACTGTGTTCCAGTCTATGGAAGCCATTAAGCAGTCTTGGTATAGGAGCCATATTCCTGCAATGTCCTAAAATGACAACTTCAGGTCTTGCTGAATGCCATGAGAGCCAAGTGGGAGCCCCATGTACTCAGGATATGCCATGGAGATGCAAATGAAAGAAGCCAAGGTGGACAATAGACTTGGCTTATTTTGTCTTCTCACCTAGACAAAGATTTTTTCCTACCAGACAACCAAGGCAGTTGCTTACACAATACCATGCCAGCCAAAAGAGTGTTTTACAAAGATTAGTTCCAGCCATGGAGATGGTTCCCATTGTGTTTAGCTCTGGCGTCACGATAGGTAGCTATTTGGCTCCACATTATCCCATCATGTGTCTTTGTTTTAGTAAGGTAAATTCATAATGCCCGGGATATAAATTACAAATAAATAAATAAATAAACCTTCCTGAGAGCCTCCCCCTTCTTTGATGTCAGGGGTCACATGCATTCATGTCACATGTCATCTGACCTCTATGTCATGGGTCACCTGATATAATTGCCTGGGGATATGAATTGGTTATAAAAAGCCATGTGCTTGACCACTTAGGTGTGCTTCTTGCAGTTTAGACCTATCTTGCTGTTTAGAACCACCCCCTAAACCTGATCCGTTTCAGGTCTATTATAGTGAGATATGCTGGTTGTGTCTTGCTCCCTGTCCCCTATTTTGTCATCGCTATTGGAAATCGTCCTTCTGAAACCTACAGTAGGTATAGTATCGCCTCTGTCTGTGTCTTCCCTTTATGTTTTGCTATCAACCCTTCACCTCTGTTTTCTTAGGAACTGTATGATTGACTTTTACACGCTGCCGCAGGGCAGGCCAAATGCTAGAGAATTAGAGACAGGCTGTGAGGCTTTTGTGGAATTTTTTGCAGATAAATTCTCGTCACTCTGTCGCAACCTCCCCGCCACATTGGAGACGGTATGTGAATTCGAGGCTCCGTGCCTGTCTTCTGGACCAGTTCTGGACTGCTTCGATGTGCTCAGCCTGGAGGAAGTCAGCAGAATCCTCCTCACTGTATGCCCAACAACTTGTGATTTGGACCCTTGCCCTTCCTGGCTATTTAAAGCTTTCCAGAGGGAGCTTAGATGTCCTATACAGGACACTGTAAATAGAGCCCTCTCGGAGGGGCTTTTTCCAATGCCTCTTAAAGAGGCTGTGGTCTGTTCCTCTTGAAAAAAGTTACATCAGATCCAGCCGAATTGGCACACTACCAGCCGGTCTCGAATTTACCCTTTTTGGGTAAAATTACTGAGAGGGCAGTGGCACTACAGTTACAGGGTTTTCTGGATGGTGCTTCCGTTCTAGACACCCACCAATCCAGCTTTCGCCCAGGTCATGGGATGGAAACAGTGCTGGTTGCCCTGGTAGATGACCTCCAGCGGCATCTGGATCGAGGTGGCTCGGCGGTGCTGATGTTGTTAGATGTATCGGCTTCGTTCGATACTGTCGACCATTGGCTACTGACCCACCGCCTTTCCGACACAGGGATTCAGGGGTCAGCCTTGCAATGGCTTCCCTCTTTCCTTGATGGTCGAGGACAAAGGGTGGTGATTGGGGGAGACCTGTCCCAGAGATACTCGCTTAATTGTGAGGTGCCACAGGGGGCAGTGCTCTCCCCGATGTTGTTCAACATCTACATGCGCCCCCTTCCCTAGATTGCCTGGGGGTATGGGTTGGGTTGTCACCAATATGCTGATGACACCCAACTCTATCTACTAATGGATGGCCAGCCTGACTGTGTCCCAGAAAATCTAGATCAAGTGCTGCAGGCTGTGGCACGGTGGCTCAGGCTGAGTAAGTTGAAGCTGAATCCAGCGAAGACAGAGGTCCTTTGCCTGAGTCGGGGCGGTCTGGGAAGGGAAATCCCCCCACCAGCATTTGATGGTGTGCCATTGAAAATGGTGCGCAAGGTCAAGAGCTTGGAGGTGCTATTGGAGCCAGCCCTATCAATGGAGGCCCAGATAGCAGCCACTGCTAAATCTGCTTTTTTTCATCTTAGGCGGGTGAGGCAGTGGGTCCCCTTCCTGGACCGCGACGACCTGGCAACAGTGCTCCATGCAACAGTCACCTCGAGGTTGGGCTACTGTAATGCCCTCTACATGGGGCTGCCCCTGTGCCGAACCCGGAAACTACAGCTAGTGCAGAACACAGTGGCCAGGCTGTTATTGGGGCTCCCTAGATGGGAGCACATACAGCTGGGGCTGCGGGAACTGCACTGGCTGCCAATAGTGTACCGGATTCACTACAAGGTGCTGGTTATTACCTTTAAAGACCTATATGGCCAAGGACCTGCCTACCTTAGGGACCGTCTCTTCCCACATATTCCCCAGAGGGTACTACGATCTGGTTCACAAAATCTATTGGTAATCCTGAGGCTGAGGGAGGCCAAACTGAAAGTCACCAGAGATAGGGCCTTCTCGATTGTAGCCCCCCACTGGTGGAACCAATTGCCAGAGGAGGTGTGAGCCTTGCGGAGCCTTGCTCAGTTCCGCAGGGCCTGCGAGACTACTCTTTTCCAGCTGGCCTATACTTAAGAAAGAATCTACTGTAGAAGAACATCATCGCCACGGAAAAACTGTAAAATGTGTAATATCAAGATTTTAGCTCCAAACCAATTTAAATGGTTTTAATGTTTGATTTGTAATATATGGTTTTAATGTATGATTTCTAATATGTATTAATGATCTATTATATGTGATTGTTGAAGTCTTTATGCTGTGAGCTGCGCTGAGCCTGCTACGATGGGGAGGGTGGGATATAAATTAAATAGGGGAAATTCTTCGGAGACCACAGGAAACACTCAGGTTTAGACCTCGCTTAAGTTAGCCATCTCTTGCCCGCTGAACTAATTCCCCCACCTCATTTGAAAGCAATTTGGATTAGACCAGAGCAGGGGTGACCAAACTCTGGCTTTGGAGCTACATGTGGCTCTTTCACACATATTGTGTGGCTCTTGAAGCCCCATCCCACCCCATTGGCCAACTTGGAAAATGCATTTCTCTCTTTAAATCACTTATCCAAGCCAGGCCAGCGGGGACATTTACAGTTAAATTTGCTTTCTTTTCACCTCACCTGCCTCTCCCATCTATCATCTTCCTTCCTCCCTCCCTCCAGCACCTGATGTTTATTTTGTGTGGCTATTAGATTAAGCAAGTTCAGCCACCCCTGGACCAGAGCAAACAAATGTGGGGATTCTCAAAATCAGTTAATACCAAGCTTCTCTTCTCCTGTAAAGGAGGATCTTCTCTCCTTTCTAACATCACTCAATATCTGGTGACCTGGGCAATTGCCTTGGTTTGCCTAGTGATTGGGCCAGCCCTGCGCTGGAAGAAGAGACGAGAAAAAGAAATGCATTGATTTAGGAAGCTATGAAATTGGAATGTTGTAATACTTAGGGAAAAGTATATGGTGCAAGAACACCAAAGAAGGAAAGTGTTCTGCTTTCAATCAGTCCCTTTGAAGTGACAGCTGATTAAGGATATGCACTTTCAAACAGAAGCAAGCAATTGTGGTCCCTCTTCTGGAGGAACTGAGGAAGAAATAAAGAAGGTTGTGCAAACAAAGCAGGCTGCACCCTAAGCATCGTGTTTACTCAAGCAAAAGCAAATCAATGCAGAACATTTGGTTCTTGCCAGCTCGTTTAACCTCCTGCTTGGGGCAGGGCAAGCCACAAACAGCGACAGGAAAGGCCTATGGAAGATCTAAACCTTAGCTTCATGCAGCAGCAATTCTTTTCTCTGTGTGCATGCTGTCTCCAGTTCTTTCAAAGAGAGCTACAGGAAACACTCAGGCTGAGTCTAAAAGGTATGTGTTTAAATCCTCAGCCATAGGAGATTTCATTAAGAGCAGGGTTTTCATTTGCTTTCTCTGCTTTGAATCCCACCCATCTGCTATGGCATGCAGGCCATCACAACAGACCCATGAGATAAGTTGAGTTGAAAGACAGCAACTTCACTGAGGCTTTTCTAGGCCTCTGAAGTGATTCTTTCCACAGATGCCATTAAGCCTACCCTGATACTCAACGCCACCATCCCAAAATGGTAAAACTAGGTCTGAAAGATTTAATATATTTAATTTGACAATGAATCAACTAAGGCTGCAATCCTAAATATACTTTTTCTGGGAGTAAGCCCAATGGAATAAAATGGGGCTTACTTTTGAGTAAATATACTCAGAATCACTCCCTAATCAGTAGCAACCCATCTTAATTGAGAATTGCCATGTTGTTCAGTGAAGCCAATTTTATTCGGTGAGGCTTCAAACTAAGGGCTTGCCTGATTACTTTTCAAAAAACCTGTTTGAGTTACACATATAGATTTATTTGAAAAAAGAAATAATAAAAATTGACTTAGCTGTCGTTATTAAAGAAGTTCAGTATTATAGGTTAGGTCCCGTGGAAAATTTCTGCTGGAGGAAGGGAGAAAAATTTTCACCAGTTCTCACTTCTACAGAAGACCTCCAATTCTTTATTTCTTTTCTGGTGGGACACTTAACCCCAGGAGCAGAGTTGGGGGTTCATTTTTTTGCTGTTGTGGAATTGTGGAGGAGAAGAAGTCCTGTTCTGCAGACAGAAATCTCTTGTTAGTTGCAAGTTACTGTGGAATCAAAGCTATTGTTCTTTTAATTACAGAAAGTCTTTAACAATGTATTTTGGTAGTTGTGTGTATTAATATGGGGCATGTCCCAAATTAATAGTCAAATGATAACTGTATGGAAGATATTTGATTTATATCCCATCCTCCACTCTGAATCTCAGAGTCTCAGAGTGGCTTACAGTCTCTTTTACCTTCCTCCCCAACAGACTACCCCAACAGGTAGGTGGGGCTGAGAGACCTCCTAGAAGCTGCCCTTTCAAGGACAAGCTCTGCAAGAGCTATGGCTGACCCAAGGCCATTCCAGCAGCTGCAAGTGTAGGAGTGGGGAATCAAACCCTGTTCTCCCAGAGTCCGCATACTTAACCATTTAACCACTTACCTAAGTTCACATACTTAACCATTACCCCAAACTGGCATTACATCTCCCAAAAGTTTCCAGTAATTATATCAAGCCTGGCTAATTCAGAACCTCCATTCTGATTGACAATTGTAGGGACTGATGCTACGCAGCTCGACTCCTTTCTTGGTCTGAAGAGGCTCAGAGCTGAAGAATTCCTCTATCATACTATACCTCAGCCTGGATTCATGAAGTTCCTTGTTCAAACATAGAAGTGCACTGGAATCTAGTAATACCTTAGAAATGTTACAAAATTGATTTATACACAAGCTTTCATGACTCATGTTCAGATTGTCAGAAGCATAGACGTGCTCAACAAAAGCAGTTTAATTTATACTCCAAGGTCAAGCAACTGAAGAGGAGATCATGGTGGTGAGAAGGGCTTTTTTTGAGTGGGAACGCACAGGAACACAGTTTCGTCTAGCGTAGTGTCAGGGGATGTGGCCTAATATGCAAATGAGTTCCTGGTGGGCTTTTTCTACAAAAAAGCCCTGGTGATGAGCCAGTCATATATTGGTCTCCTGGAGTCCTGTTTAATTTTGCTGTAATGGTTCACTATAGCTGTCCCTTCAGTCTATGAAAACCTGTGTCTCATTTCTCAACTGTGGATCCAAAACTGAAGTAAAACCCATTGGAATGCTCTGTTTTTCATACTAAGTTGGCTAACACCTGTGGCCTCAGGAAGAAGCGTTTGATGAAATGACCTTCCTGTTTCAAACTTTTGCTTTGATTTTTAGCAAAGAATAAATGAAATCTCTACCAGTTTTCTCCCTCCTTTCCCATTTACTCCTCCAGCAATACTAATTAGAACACTGTATTAGCCAAAGGCGGTTTAAGGCCATGGGGGCTTTGAGAGAATATGTGTTGTTGTTAGCATAATTTCAATGAAGTGTTCAAAAACATAAGTGTGTGCTGAGTTTTTTTTTTTTTTTTTTGCTTAAAGTTGAGTTGAACAGCTTGGCTTTCATTTGTTTTAATGATGTCATCCACTCTCTTCTGTGCTTGAAAGTAGCTTTTCAGCAGTGTCGTCTGATTTGCAGTTTCTCTTTCCAAGTTTTGCTCATAGTAAGTTAATAATGCAGAAGTGAAGCATGTTGGGAGGGACTGTGAGTCAGCAGAAGAACCTCTCCTTGGTATGCAGTAGGTCCCAGGTTCAATTCTTGGCACCTCCAGTTTAAAAAGACCAGGCACTAGGTGATCGATTGATAGCCATTGTGCAGGGGGTTGCACTAAGTGGCCTATATGGCCACTTCCAACTCTGTGATTCTATGATGCAAAAGACCTCAGCCTGAGACTCTAGAGAGCAGCTGCCAGTCTGAGTAGACAACACCAACTTTAATGGACTGATTGTTGGATTCATTATAAAGCAGCTTCATGTGCATTCATGTGTGTCGGACAGTAGAATTTCTTAAAATTCAACATTGGACATTTAATTATGAATGATGGTTGGTTAACAAAAATATAAAGTTGCTATATGTTGATTTCAGATTCTCAAGTGACATTAAAAAAAAGGAATCTTACTTTGGCAGTAAAATCATGCAAGGTAGGGGTGTAGAGAACCCTGCCTTAACAGGAGCTGAATCAGCTGGGTGGCAGCAGACCTGAAAATTTGCTGGTATAAAGCAAGGGAGCTGTCCAGCCTTCAGTACTGATTCAATAGTCCTTCTATTAAAAGGGCAGCAACCAACCAGTCAAAGTAACACCCAATCCATTCACTAGTGTGTGGCTTTAGTTACCTTACTCCATCCAGTGGGCTAAATGGTGTAATAGTAATAATCATTCATATTACTATTCATATTTACTCCACAATGGTAGCTGTGTTAATCTGCTGTAGCAAAAATTAAAAAAGCGTCTAGAGGCACTTTAAAGGCTAACAATGTATATTTTGTGTTTGCATTGCTTTTGTGTACTGGGTTTTTTTTTCCTGATTAAACCTTTTTTTAAAAGACTAAGATTTTTATTCCAACTTAAGTTTTTGTGGTCTGGAGCTCACTTCATTAGATGCGTGTAGTGAGTCCTCCCCGGATGACAAGTAATGCTGTAAAGCTCTTCAAAATTTTCTTGGTAACCTGTACAACATTACTGTAAGGTAGGTGATGTTTATTGTACTATGGAAGAGACTAAAGGAGATGGGTTTCTTGCCTTAGTCTACTAATGAATTTGTGGAATAGCTAATATTAGCTGCTTCTTCTTAGTCTATTAGCTACTACAATGGCAGTGCAATCCTATGCAGAATTGTTCCAGTCTAAGCCCACTGAGCACCCTGACCTGGATGGGCCAGGGTAGTCTAGTCTCCTCATATCTCAGAAGCTAAGCAGGGTGGGTCCTGATTGGCACTTGGATGGAAGACCACCAAGGAAGTCCAGAGTTACTATGCAGAGGCAGGCAATGGCAAACCACCTCTTGCCTTGAAAACTCTACAGATTTGCCATGTCAGCTGCAACTTCATGGCACTTTCCACCACCACCAAGCCCACCGATTTTACTGGCTACAGACGGAAGTGCTTCTGCAAAGGACCACGCTGTAATTTACTAGCTTAGCATAAAACCACAAAGAATCACGAAATATCTACAGGCATCAACAACACTGACCCCTGTGAAATACATATTCTTGGTTGTCATGCAACATATAAATAACCTGAAGCCATGCAACAGAGGTATCTATTTGAATGTGTTACCCAAACAGGCTGTCTAGTTAGTTGGGGGAAAATTGGCTTTAAAAGAGACAAAGCATGGTGGAGTAACTGGGATTCTCCACCAATGTCTACAGGGATTTTTCCATAAGAGAACTCTTGAAACAAACCAAGCAGATGTTCAACCAGAAAGGTTTTTTTTTTAATTAAAAGAGAATAAAAAAAGATAAACACACATACAAACACACTGAAAACACATACAAGGCTAGCTGAGAGGAAATCAGAGAGGAGAGGGGGAAAGCATTTTCAGGGAAGGCTATAACTGACAGTCTTTTAAAAAGAGGTCCACAGAGGCAGCAGCAAAACAACCATCATTTCATGGAGAAGAACAGGCCCAAGTAGATTGGGGTGTGTGATCTTTGAATCTGAGAACACATACATTGCTATGGAGCAGGATGCCAAAATTTATAGGGCAAAATGCTCTCAGAGGAAAGCTGACATACTTGCCCCGAAAACAATAACTTGATGCGTTTTTCAGAGGTGGACAATTTAGGGTGGACTATAGATGTAAATGGTGCTTGATAACCCTGTAAGTACCATATGGGAAAAGCCACCAGGTTTTATGAATAGTGTTAAGTGTGTAAATGTAATATGGGTAAATGAGTGCAGGGAAATGAGGCTGGGTGTTGATGAGATTAGTCAATAGGTTCTTGGGAGATCCATTGTCCTAAATGATGCATCTCTCTAGGATGAGAAGAAGGTTGTTATCTAGCCAGCATTGTCCTAGTAAGTCCCATTGAATAGACTTGAAGAGATTCAGAGTAGACTTGCTTATGTTTGCTCTCTTGATTTATTTTTCTTTGATTGCTAGCAGATGAATGTCACAACGGACTCAATTGAAAAGCATTGTCTCTGAAGGGACATGGCAGTTTAAGCTGTGATGTTATATCTATGATCAGGGGTGGAATTCGAGCAGGAGCTCCTTTGCATATTAGGCCACACACCCCTGATGTAGCCAATCCTCCAAGAGCTTACAAAAAAAGAGCCTTGTAAACCCTTTGAGGATTGGCTACATCAGGGGTATGTGGCCTAATATGCAAAGGAGCTCCTGCTAGAATTCCACCCCTGCCCATGATGATCCATATTATGATGCAGGGCATCAGTTAATGTATTTGACAAGAAACTGAATACAGTATTTGAGGCTATTAAGGCTTTATCTGTTCTGGTGGAGATTGTCAGTGGGTAACAGATTGTCTGAGTTGGACCCTCATATATAGACTCCTTGCACTTACAGAACTGTAAGGGAAAACTGCTCTATCTTTTCCCATGTCTGCTAGTTTTTGATATGCAAAAAAGTAGGGGATATTAATATTCTTTGCATAAAGACTTAATACAGCTTAGCAACAGCTAAGATATTGGAAACTGCTGGTCTCTTTGTTGTTCTTTCTGCAATAGCTTATTCAAATGTGAAGGTCACCTCTTGAGGAACTTGCAGTCATGAAACCAGCCTCATTCGAGTATCAAGATAGTGAGCAATCCAGAGGAGCTGGAACTGTGGAGGTTGTTTTTAAGGCCAACCCTCTGCTGAAGAATGATATTATGGTCTGAAACACACATTCATGCAAATGCTATGCAGTCGGTGGGCAGAGTGGTAGCTGGTTTCCAGGAGATCTGAAAGTTGTTTCTACTAAAGAGTTCCCAAGTTTTTTTTGAACCTATGGGCACTTCTGGAATTATAAAGAACAATAGTGGGGTCCACCACAAAATGATCATTGTATGTGTGTGTGTGTGTGTGGAGGATCAATCACAAAAAAAGCTTCTGAAGGGGCGGGGCCAGTCACAAAATGTCTTCCATATATAGTTTTGTGTGTGCGCGCAGCTGGGAGGATTGGTTTTTCGTTTTGGGGAGGAAATACAGTTTGGTTTCAGTTTCAGAAGGTAGCCAGGTTGGTCTGATGCAGGGAGTTTTGACCCTTGAAAGCTTATAACTGAAAATCTTGTTGGTCTCTAAGGTGCTACTGGATTTGAATCTTAACTGTTAGCTTCCAAGCTTGGTTCCAAGTTTGCTTCTCATGAGGACACACAGAATGGTTACTAGAAACACACGAGGTACTGCCAGCTTGTGGTGGCAGCTCCTTTGCTGAGGAGGGGCTGAAGCCCAGAATGTTCCAGTGGGTGGCCACTGAAGAAAACACATTTGAGAGAAGGCAGTTAGCTGAAAAGACAAAAGGGAAAAAGAAAGTAGCTTTTCCCTTGTAAAGTTATTGAAATGGATGAAACCCCAAAGATTGCTACTTGTTGAACTGTAACTTCTTTGTGGCTCACAGAAACTATTTAAACTACTGTGGCCTTTCTTACCACGAAGTTCATCAATTCATTACCTTCTTCAGGAAGTATACCCATTTGGAGGATCCCAAGAAGCTGCCTTATCATTGGTCTATCAAGGTCAGTACTACATACTCTGACGGGAGATGGCTTTCCAGAGCCTCAGGCAGAGGTCTTTCCCATCACCTACTGCCTGATCCTTTAAACCAGAGATGATGGATATTGAATCTAGGACTGCCTGCATAAAAAGCAGAGGCTCTTCCACTGAGCCAGAACCCCTCTCCAAGGTTCCTGGGGACAACTGTATGATTAACGGAACAAAGTTTGAGTCCACTGGCACCTTTAAGACCAACTAAGTTTAATTCTGGGTATAAGCTTTTGTGTGCACTGGACTCAACCTTTGTTCTATTGCTTCAGACCAACACGGTTAGCCCTTGAAGGTATACGATTATTGGCTTATAAACCAGAACTTTCCATTACTACCTGTTATTTCAGTGTTCGTTTCATTTGATATCTCTTACTGCAGTTTCTTAGCACTATTTATTTAAAAAATTATTAAAATTATTTAAATCATCAGTGCTATTTATCCTATGCAAATTAAGGCAACAGGCTTATTTATTTCAACTCATTCATGCCCTACGTCTCTCTCCGAAGTGGCTTACACCATTTTCCTTACCTTCATTTTATCCTCACAAAAACAAGCTGGTGAGGTAGGTTAGGCTGAGAAAGTGTGACTGGCCCCAGGTCACCAAGGGAGCCCCCATGGAAGGAACAGGGATTTGAACCTGGGTCTCCCAAATACTAGCCTAACACTCTTAACCACTGCACCACACTGGCTCTCCATAAGCACCTTAAGAAGTGAGCAGGGACTCAGGAATTCTACCCTGCCACAAATATGATTAGCCTTTAAGGTGCTGCTGGACTCTGGCCCTTTTCTACTGCTACAGACAGAGGGACATGCCCCCCCCCTCTTGATCCATTCCTCCCCCCCCCCCCGCAAGCCTGTGTCTTTGGCTGAGTC
The DNA here is from genome assembly GCF_032191835.1 of Heteronotia binoei. Taxonomy (NCBI): domain Eukaryota; kingdom Metazoa; phylum Chordata; class Lepidosauria; order Squamata; family Gekkonidae; genus Heteronotia; species Heteronotia binoei. The sequence continues at coordinate 168,328,294 of NC_083225.1, forward strand.
CAGCTGTGCACAGCTGCAATGCTCTGCCCAGAATGACCTCAGTGGTCTGTAGGGTAGCCCCGCGGTGAAGAGCCCTTGCTTCAAGCTCCCCGTCCCCCCTTTCCATTCAGGACCCTTTGGGTTTTATCCCCAACGGGACACCAAGAAACACATCCCATGGGCTCCACATCTGGGATCCCCCTCGGGCCCATCCACACGTGCAGAGCTTTTTTTTTTTTTGCAGGCACTCATAGGAACGCAGTTCCGGCTGGCTTGGGGTCAGGGGCGTGTGGCCTAATATGTAAATGAGTCCCTGCTGGGCCTTTCCCACAGAACAATCTTTCACGAAACAGTGGTGAGACCAGGAGGCGTGGCCTAATATGCAAATGAGTTCCTCCTGGGCTTTTTCCACAAACAAAGCCCTGCACACGTGCAAACCGTACTGGCACCTTGCAAGCCTGGAAGGTCGGGAACTGCACGTGCGAACCAACGCGGGGAGAGACCCAGCCCCGAAGGCACGATAGAGGGCGGCCTGTCCGCCGCCTGCGCCTGGGGGCTGCGTTCCTTTTCGGGGCGCCACCACCAGGCGAGACCCCCCTTCCCCGTGGCGGGCACGTGATGCCGGCGGAGGCGAGAGGCGGAGCGAGCGAGGCAAGCGCCGCCGCCGCCGCCGCCAGAGGAGAGCGAGCGAGAGGGGCAGGCTCCGGCAGGCAGAAGACAGCAGCAGAGCGGCGGCGGCGGCGGCGGCCCCGGAGACGTCGCCTTCTCCTCGCAAGCCTTCCCGGGCGGGCCAGCCGAGCGATGCCCGGGCGGCCCCGGAGCCCCGCGGCAGCCCCTCGCCGCCCCTGCGCCGCTGCCATGCCCGTCGCCGTCTGAGGCTCCCGGCAAGCGCAGCAGCATGTCCCGGCGCAAGATCTCCTCGGAATCCTTCAGCTCGCTGGGCTCCGACTACCTGGAGACGAGCCCGGAGGAGGAGAGCGAGTGCCCGCTGGGCAGGCTCTTCTGGAACGGCAGCCGGAGCCCCCCCGCCCCGCCCGCCGCCGCCGCCCCGCCGCCGCCGCCGCCCCCCGCCGCCTCCGCGCAGCCCCTCGCCGGCTCCAGGAGGGCGCCGCGCCGCCGGAGGGTCAACCTGGACTCCCTGGGCGAGAGCGTCAGCCGCCTCACCGCCCCCACGGTAAGGCAGGGCGCCGCCGCCGGGCACAGCAAGGCGGGCGGGAGGGGGGGGGGCTGGTGCAGGCAGCCCAGCAGCGGGGAGGGGGGAAGGGGAAACCCGCGTGTGCGCTTTTCCCACGTGGCGCTGGGCAGGCGGGTCGCAGGCTGCTTTTGCGGCAGGCGGCTCTCCTGCGCCTCCGGCCAGCCTCTCCCTCTTAGCTGCGAGAAACCGGGGAGGGGTCGTGGGGATTCTGCTCCCAGGCGCGGTCCGAGCCGGGGGTGGCCAAACTGGGGCTCGGGAGCCACACGTGGCTCTTTTACGCGGCTTGTGTGGCTCTCGGAGCCCCCGCCGCCCCATCAGCTGGCTTGGAGAATGCAGTTAAAGTTAAAATAACTTTCTTTCCACCTCTCCTTCCCCTCATCTATTTCCTTCCCTCCCTCGTGCTGCGGCTATCAGACATCTGAGATTTATTCTGTGCAGCTCTTACATTGGGCAAGTTTGGCCAGCCCTGGTGCAGGCTTTCAAACGGCGGTCCCAAAGTGGTGCTTCGGCTCGGGCCTCCCGCGTTTCCCTCCCCCTCCCTGCAGTTGCTTCCCGCTCTTCGCGTGGATCCCACAATCGATCCCCTCGAAACTGTGCCTTCCGAACTCCCTGGCCCCTGCCCTGCTCCCTTAGATCCCCAGTCTCCTCCCTCCCTCCAATCCTGGCATTGCGCCTTCCTGAGGTCGGAGCAGTTTCCTGGGTCCAGAGTTCTAATTAGGAGCCTCAGTTAAGCCTTCTGCCTGCCTTCCTCCCCAGCACTGCCCAGAAATGCTGTTCGGGATTCCTTTCAAGCTGCCTTGATTGTGAATAGGGCGGGATTGGGAAAGGTTTTCTTAATATCGGCAAGACTAAGCTGAAGACAGCCCCTGCTCCAGTTTCCCTGAATCCAGATTTCCCTTCTCTGGATTTCAAGAACTTGCCCAGAAGTCCCACGGAGAAGGTGCAGCATGGCCTTCTCAGCAGGTTCTCATTCCACAGGGGTTTGTGCGGGAAAACTTATGCCCAGAAGACTCAATCTACCAGTTTCTCGTTGTATGACCCTCAGTGGCACCCCAAACCCATGACTGCTTTACTTTCTGTCATAGTAACTCTTGCCTGATTCTAAACAACATGTTATGGGTGAGGTGTACTTAGATCCCTGACACTTTTTTCCCTCCACATACTTTGTGCTCCCCTGAGCGTCTGTTCCCCTTTCTCAGATCTCAGCAGAACGTAATTGTGCCTTGAAATACTGCTCTTTATATACCGTGTTTCCTTTCTGTATTTTGTTTTGTATTTCCCAATAACTGCCTGACTGTGTGTTTCAGAATTTTTCCACTCCCCTAAACCTGCCACCATAATACTCTTCGTCTCCCGTCTGCTTGGATCTTCATTCCCCATGAAAGCTCTTCACACTGTTCCTTTCCCATCATCGCTGAGTTCTTCCCACATAATTCCTCTCCTAAATAATGTGGTTCTCGGTTAAGATACTTTCTTCCATCTTGGTTAGGATGCATCCTTCCAACCATGCCTGATGTCTTCTTCACTGATGTTCCAAAGGCTACATTTTGTCAGAACTGAGCATGGAAACAGTGATCATGTGTAGCCAGTTTGGTATAGTCATAGTGGTTAAAGAGTGGTGGATTTCTAATCTGGTGACCCGGGTTTGATCCCCCACCCCTCCACATAAAGCCAACTGGGTGACCTTGGGTTAGTTACATCTCTCTCAGAGCTCTCTCTGCCCCACCTACCTCACAGGGTGGCTGTTGTGGGGAGAGGAAGGGAAGGAGATTTTAAGCCACTCAGAGACTCCTTCGGGTAGTAAACAGCAGGATATAAAACCAACTAGTCTTCTTACTGTAGCTGTTCTCTTTCCATCAACGGGGTTCAGAATGATTTATCAGGGCCTTCTTTGTGGTTGCATGCAAATGTATATAAAAAAGCCCTGATGGCTTTAAAAATGAAAAAGTCATTTTGGGAAGCAGCAAATTGGAGATTTACACTTTGCCCTCCTACACCTTCTCCATTCTGCCTCATATTTAACCCTGCCCCTGCCCCCCCTCCAAACTGGTATGAGGGGCCAGAAGAGCAAAAGGTTGAACACCACTTTCCCCCACCTTATTTGTCAATTTCAGATAGCCCCCTTTTGAAAAGACTGGTTGGGTTACTTGTGTATGTAATGTGTAGTTGGGCCCTGGGAGTATCCTTTGGAGCTCATTGCACTCTAGGGATGTGGCCTGGCTACTTAGGGAGGTTCTCTTACCTGCTGAGCAGCTGCCCTAGGGGCTGTTGATGGCCGTGGGGCTGCTGAGCTGGCTGCTGCTCTTGCCAGCGGTTTTGCTCTGGGCCCTTTTACACCACATCCAAATGAACTATCATTGTCCTGCAAGTTCTAAAACTTATCTAGAGAGGACCCAGGAGGTCTCTAGTAAGATCTCTAGATGTCTTTAAATAGTCTTTAAAGGGTTACTTGTTTCCTCCCAATATGGGGGCTCAGTAGCCTCTTTGGGATACTAACTTCTGTCCAAAAAAACAGCACTGGAGGAATTAGAGTAAACCCTCCTGCCATGGTGCTGGGAGTCAAGCAATTAAAGGAAATTAAAGATGACTTGAGATCTGATTAGGAATTTCCAGCAACTCTTCTACTTGCTCTCTTTGTTAAAGTTAAGATCTGATCAGTTGTCCCCCGCCTTTGTGTCTGCAGCATTTCAGGGTGAGGAAAAAGCAGTACCCCTAAATAGTGAGTACTAAATAGTGAGTACTAAATTTTTCTTAGGCAGTATGAAGGGAGGCAGTCAATGACTCACTTATGGTTGAAGACTACCAACCAGATCCATCATTACAGTGGGTGAGAGGACAGGTATACTATGAGAGACCCCTAAGGGTATGCGGGCCTTCCTAATTACACCCCATTTAGGATTCCTATCCAGGGAGAGTCAGAGTCCCCAGAGTTGGAGACAGAGGAGGCAGTTTTTACCCATCCCATAATTCTGTCCCTTATTATAGCCCATTCATTTCCCACCAGTTGTACACGCTGCTTGAATTGCTGTGAAAACAAGGTAGAACATTAGGGAAACTTCTGGGGGGTAAACCTAGGAGTGGGGATGCAGGCAGTGGAAAATGGGAAACAATCCCCTTCCCTCACTCTTTCTCTCATCTGTTTTATTTATTTCAAACCCTCTGCTCCATCTCCCATCACCGAGAACCCCAAACAAATCTAAAAGTGGCCACAGTTAGCATTTATTAAAACAATTGTCAGCATCCTAAATAAGAGGGGGGAAAGGACATTTCCTTAAATTCTTTTCCAAATAGCATTGCTTTGTGAAGTGGTCTGCTAAAAATTTGGAAAGCCCACTCCTTTCAACCCGTTCAGGAACACAGTTCCACAGAGTAGGCACTGCTGCAGAAAAATCCTGGGATTCCACAGCAGCTATTCTAACAGTCTTGCCAGAGGAGACATTTATATGTGTGTAAATACATAAACTGAAATAATAGCTCCATATAAAGACTATAATACCCAATTTACATATGACATCGGCATGGGGCATGGCTGCAGCATCTCACTAGCAATGAGCATCTGAATCCATTGCCAGTGTTGAAGCTGAACCCTGGGGCGTAGCATCTCTCTCTCTCTCTCCGTAACAGTGAATGTTCACAATTCTGGCTTTTCCCCTCCTAGCTCTGGTTCAGAGACAGAATCCAAAGTCAGGCTTTTTAGATAGGAGCAGCCTTGATTCGTGGTAGCAGGTTTAGCTGCCACCCACAGAATGTCCGTCAGTGCGCCCCATTATTCCCATAGAGATAAATGGGTGCCATTCTTATCTGGGAGAAGAGTGAACTGTTGTGCTGGAGATACCAGTCTTGTTCACAAGTTACTGTGAAGGCATGTACAATCTGTGCACAGCAAATCCTTGTTTTTTCTTCATGCGTCTTGTGCTCATGTTACCTTCAGTCATGCCGCCCTGAGACACTTCGGTGAGAAGGGCGGGATATAAGTCCACTAAATAAATAAATGCACAGCTGAACATTGTGATTGAAACCACACTTTTATCCAGCTGCCAGTCCATGGTTTCATTGGTAAAGTGGCAACAAGTTGGCTCTTTCTTATGAGCAAACGTGCATGCGGGATGTATGTGCGTTCACTGTAACCTGTGAAGAGCCCTGCAAGCAATCAATGTTCTACCTGGCTTGGTAGGAATCCAAAACTTAACGGTGACATTAGGCAAACCGCAGTGGCCCCTGTCATTTCTGGATGTCTGAGCACCTCATGTCTTGACTTGCTTAGAATATCTATGCTTCACAAAGCTTGACAGAAAAGTTTGTTAGCTGCCCTTTGTTTGTTTATGTTTAATTCGATTTATACCCCGCCCTCCCTGCTGAGGCTGGCTCATGGAACTTTGCAGAATTCATGGAACTTTTTCTCCCAACACTGCATTCATTGGTGGCGGGGGGAGCCACTGTACAAAATAATAAGGTGGAATCTACAGTCATTTGAAGTCTGTGAGCTGAGAAGTTTGTTAAGCAGATTTTTAGAAACTTCTCAGTCAACATGATTTTTGGGTGCGTTCGGCACCCGCCTCTGCTTGTGCAAATGTGATGAAATATCCCCTCCCCCCACTTCTCTGCATAGAGTTCTCAAATAGCTGCATAGAGGCAAAGGGATTTGTTCTTTTTCAGCCACAGCAGATTTTGCTGGAAATGTTCAGTGCCTGTGGAAATGATTTTGCTGCCTCATGAAAGCACTTTTGCTTTTTATGCATGGCGGAATAGTTCATTTTGAAGTTAATGAAATGCTAAAAAAATGCTCGTATTTTAGTTTTAACCTTGGACTGAAGCCATTATGTATGCTTGTACTCTAGCAGAAATTAGGCTGAGCAAGTTAACTGTTTAGACATAACTTCTAATGTCAGGCAGGACTGTAGTAAATTAGATTATTTTTCATTCTTCCCCCTCCCTTCTCCTCCTGTTCCATTGAGTTTGATGGCATTTTCATGACTCTCTCCAGTATGCGTTTTGGTCTGCAGAGCAACAAGTCTAATCTTTGAGCAGTATGTTTAGACACAAGCGAAAAAATCCCATTGTTGGATTCCCTAGAAATCTAATTCTGTACAACTGGATTGGTAGCATGGGCTCCTGGAAAAAAGGATGATGATCGCTAAGCATCAAAAAACCTATTTTGCTAGCTCTGCGTTTCAAAGGGGCTAAAATCCCACATACTCTTTTCCCTCTAGAGCTGGTTTGTTCAATAGCAGAGACTGCTACATAAGACATGCTGTAGGTTAGTTCAAGTGTTAACAGATGGTGTGATCTGTTCCACTTTAGCCAGACTATTACTGCAAAATGATAAGAAATCGCTGGGCTATCTGTTGCATGTAGCTGATTTTCCAATTGCGGAAAAGATCTCTTTGGCTGAACTTCAGTCTTCTCTTGGCATTTGAGATTCTCTTGAACCATGAGGGTTTGAGTTGGGGTAGACTAGACTCTCAAATAGATTTCACAGCTGAAGAGAATTATCAGTGTGTGAAACAGATAAGTGCTGTAAACTTGTTTAGTCGTTCCTCTGCCCCATCCCATGCTCTTTTCCCTGTAGACAAATTAATAAAATCAACCTTGGGAAAAGGTATTCCAGACGACCAATCTCGTATCTTCATAACACAGTTGAAACTATGTCATAAGGGGACAGCATAATTTCAGTAGCACTCATGTTCACAGTATATCTGATAAAATTCCGTGTCGTATTTTAAGATCTTAGCTGTGGTCGTCCCTGTAGTTTCAGCGTTTCTCTTTTCACATCTCTTAAGTGTTAGGCTTATCTCAGTGAGATGACTGAAGTAGTTGCAGATTATCAGCCTTTGAGAGAGTATTTTTGCTTCATCCTTAATGCAAGGAAGCAATCATAGATTAGAAAGGGCGCTCTGTTTGATCATTCTGGTCTGCCTCTCAGCCATTACAAGATTTTTTATTTGTGAATTAACTTTTTAAGTTGGGGTGAAGGTGACAGATTACTCTTGCCTCTGTTGACATGTTATTTCAACCGTGGTTGCCACAGCAGATCTTGACTGCTAGAAAGATGCCATACTGATATATATAGCACCATCTCTCCATTTTCACATTTCCTCCTAGTAGTAAATTGTTGCCAGAGGCCATTTTAACATTGCAGTGCTATAGCACTCTATCAGTGACCAGCAGTGTTCCCTCTAAACTGAGTTAGTGTGAGGTAGCTCACAATTTTTTAGCCTCTGGCTCACACATTTTTGTCTCAGCTCAGGAAGGATGGTGAGACAGTGCAAACTAATTTCTGCAGTAGCCAAATTGCTCACTCACAACTTTAATGCCAGTAGCTTGCAAAGCAGAATTTTTGCTCACAGGACTCCACAGCTTAGAGGGAGCATTGGTTACTAGGGTTCCCCCTCCCCACCCCTGATAGACCTCTGGGGGCATGGGTGGAATGACGGTCACCAGAGGTGGGGCTGAGGAAATCACACAGAAAACTGCTATGTGGATGCTCTGTTGAGCCCTAGTGAGTTTTCTGGGAGTAAATTAGAGACAAGGACTCCCTGAAATCAGTTTCTGGGCTTAGAAAGGTGTTACTTTGCTTAGGATGTTTGTTAGAGTTCAACCAGGTGGACACTGAGCAATGCATGAGGATTTCCTTTGAAGAGGGGGAGATTGAAATCAGGGGTGTGTGTTTTGGGGAGGGGGGGTGAATTCTTTCCCCACTTGTGCAATTTTCCTAACTTCATGTAGTTCTCTCCCCCCCGCCCCAAAGTGCTAGACCATCACACATGTCTGTTAAAGTAGAGTTCAAGTCAAGGCTCGGGTTCAAATCACGACTCTACCATGGAAGCCTATTGGATGACTGCAGGCTATTCACGCACTCTCAACCTAACCTACCTTACAGGTTTGTTGTTGGGAGGAGGAGGGGATGGTATTTATACCCCACCCTTTGTTTGGAGTCTCAGAGTGGCTTACAAACTCCTTCTCTTCCTCTCCTAACAACAGACACCCTGTAGGGTAGGTGGGGCTGAGAGAGAGAATGAAGGAGAGAAAGTTGAAGAACACTTTGGCTCCCCATTGCCAAGAAAACTGGGTTTAACGTGTATAAATTGCCTCTGGAAAAACAGACACCCATCTAGTTGCTATTCACTATTTAAAAACCTTATCTAGTTTTGACTGCTAGCAGCTCTGCTGTGTCTGTAGTTTGGGAATGAATTCCATTTATCTCAAGCCAAGTGTGTGAACTTTTGCAGATTTACGCTGTATGCCTAACAAGATCTAACTAGGAAGTAAGCTTAAGTCAATGAAAATTCCATGCCAATAAGTGTGTTTAGGATTATGAGTAGAGCAGCTATGGATATTTGAAATCAGTAGGGAATTGCATGGGAATTGCATCTGCATTACACTTCTTTTTCCTATGCATGCTTTAGACATCCCAACATAAGTTCACACATCTCCCCATGGTGATGCTTGTGCAGAGGTGTGCAGATTCAGCTTTGGCTGTTCAAAACTGTTTTTAGGAGCTGTCATGTTACCTACTTGTTTCAAATGTCAAAATAGATTTATGTTCAATTAATCATCCAAATAGTTATTAATCACTGAATCATAGAATTGGAAGGGACCTCCAGGGTCATCTAGTCCAACCTCCTGCACAATGCAGGAAATTCACAAATACTGCCCCACTAAATTCACATGATCTTTATTGCTGTCAGATGACCATCCAGCCTCCCCACTCAATGCACAGCAGCCAAGAAGGTCTGAGCGCCTGCTCCGGCTGCAACGCCACTGAGGATGTTCTCCGCAGCTGAGAACGAAACGTGTGGAAGGAAAACTTTCTCCAGTTGAACACGGCACTTGATCCCGAAAGATTCTACAAACCTAATCATCCAGCCTCTGTTTAAAAACCTTCAAAGAAGGAGAGGGATTGCATCCAGATTGGTAGCACGGGCTCCTGGAAAAAAGTAGACGATAGCTAGGCATCAAAAACCTATTTTGCTAGCCCTGCATTTCCCAGGGGCTAAAATCTCACATACTCTTTTCCCTCCAAAGCGGGTTTGTTCAATAGCTGGAGGCAGAGACTGCTACATAAGACATGCTGTAGGTTAGTTCGAGTGTTTACAGGTGGTGTGATCTGTTCCACTTTAGCCAGACTATTATTGCAAAATGATAAGAAATCGCTGGGCTATCTGTTGCATGTAGCTGATTTTCCAATTTCCAAAAAGATCTCTTTGGCTGAGCTTCAGTCTACCAGAGGCTCCTCTTGGTGTTTGAGATTCTCTTGAACCATGAGGGTTTGAGTTGGGTAGACTAGACTCACAAATAGATTTCACAGCTGAAGAGAATAATCAGTTGATACGAGGTCAGCAGTTATCTTAAATGTCAAGTCACACACTCCTGACTGTACATGCAAGGGATAACTTGCATGTATGAATGATAATAAAAAATGCAAACAGCGTGTTCACATCATTCCTCATATACAATGATTTCCAGTGTTGGGGCCCATTCTCACATTATGCAGAAGCAAACCATGCTGTCTGACCATACGGCTGTGGTCAGTCGTAGATAAGGATGAGTTTCACCTGGAATAGGTTTAGAACAGATCATTAGTAAGTCAGACCTAGAACATTTAGAAAGGATGGCTGTGATTACTAAGAGCCAGCATGGGTTTCTCAAGAACAAGTCATGTCAGACTAACCTGATCTCTTTTTTTTGAGAAAGTGACTACCTTGCTGGATCAGGGGAATGCTGTAGATGTTGTTTATCTTGATTTCAGTAAGGCTTTTGATAAGGTCCCACATACTATCCTTATTGACAAGTTGGTAAAATGTGATTTGGATCCATTTACCTTTAGGTGGATCTGTAACTGGTTGACAGATCACACCCAAAGTGTGCTTGTGAATGGTTCCTCATTCTCTTGGAGAGGAGTGACAAGTGGAGTGCCTCAAGGATCTGTCCTGGGGCCTGTTTTGTTCAACATCGTTATCAGTGATTTGGATGAAGAAATTGAGGGAATGCTTATTAAATTCGCAGATGATACTAATTTGGGAGGGGTTGCAAATGCAGTAGAAGACAGAAACAGGATCCAGGATGGTCTTGACTGGCTGGAAAACTGGGCTGAAACCAATAAAATGAATTTTAACAGGGATAAATGTAAAGTTCTGCATTTGGGTAGGAAAAATCTCATGCATGGTTATAGGATAGGGGAGACTTGTCTGAGCAGTAGTATGTGTGAAAAGGATCTAGGGGTCTTAGTGGACCATATGTGCAACATGAGTCAGCAGTGTGATTGCGGTGGATAGAAAGGCAAATGCAATATTGAGCTGTATTAACAGGTATAGTGAAGTGATGGTATCGCTTTACTCTGTTGTGGTAAGACCTCACCTGGAGTATTGTGTCCAGTTTTGGGCACCACATTTTAAGAAGGATATAGACAAGCTGGAATGGGTCCACAGGAGGGCAACAAAGATGGTGAGGGGTCTGGAGACCAAGTCCTATGAAGAAAGATTGAAGGAGCTGGGCATATAGCCTTCAAGTACTTGAAGGGCTGTCATATAGAGGTTAGTACAGAATTATTTTCTGTGGTTCCAGAAGGTAGGACCAGAATCACCGGGTTGAAATTAAATCAAAAGGGTTTCTGGCTCAACATTAGGAAGAACTTCTTGACCATTAGAGTGGTTCCTCAGTGGAACAGGCTTCCTCAGGAAGTGGTGGGCTCTCCTTCTTTGGAGGTTTTTAAACAGAGGCTAGATGGATATCTGACAACAATGAAGGTCCTGTGAATTTAGGGGGAGGTATTTGTGAGTTTCCTGCTTTGTGCAGGGGGTTGGACTTGATGACTCTGGAGGTCCCTTCCAACTCTATGATTCTGTGAGGATATTGATATGATATGTGTGTTGCTCCCATTTTCATTGTGCTTTGTTAGGTGTACATGTAGAATCAGAGCTTTTTTGTAGCAGGAACTCCTTTGCATATTAGGCCACCCCCCCACCCTCCCAATGTAGCCAGTCCTCCAAGAGCTTACAGTGGGGCCTGTGATAAGAGCCATGTAAGCTCTTGGAGGATTGGCTACGTCAGGGGTGTGTGGCCTAATATGGTTCTTGCTACAAAAAAAAAGCCCTGTATAGAACATTTTAGAGCTATACACATCTGAAAAATATAGTGGGCTGGATCCAGACTAGATTTTCCATTAGCACTTCTTACAGTGGACTGGAACTTTTCTGCCTCTCTTGACAGCCCCCGAGCTCCTAGAAGTAGTCCCTTGTCCAATGTCAACATTTTGTGGGGAACAGGCAGCTGCTGTAGAAAGAACAAGGCAGAAAAGTTCTGTTCCACTGACAGAAGATCCTTTTATTAATGGGAGCCAAGCTTTGGACCCAGCTTTTAGTGTGAAAGCCCATGATTCACCTATTCAGCTGCCAGTAATGTGTTAGTCAGACCTTTGACTACAACAGCAAATAGAATGGAAGAACTACATCTGTATGGCTTTAGTGCCAGGGAATCAGAGATTCAGAACACACTTGCCGTATGCTTGGGCAGGGCTGACAGAGACCAATGCAGGCTTGTCTCAAAAAGCAGTTGCACAGGGTGATGGATCTGGGTTACAACACTGGGGAAGAGCATGAGTTACTTACCGCTTTCCTCCTGTGCTATTTCAGTTATCAGAAATGGGCTTCTCGGTCTGCTTTAATTCTCAGTACAAGGAAAATGCAGGCATGGTACAGATGCCCATCTTTCTTCTTGACTGGGGCTAAAAACAGCTGTTTGAATTTGGTAATTGTTTTCTCCTTCTCCAGTGCTGATGCGCTAGTCCATATTGGGCCTTCATAACTATATTTTGATGCTGAATTACCCATCAGGGGGATTAGAACTGGTGATCCAATCACAAATTGCCTGCATTGTGCACAGCTTGTCTCTTGGGTGATAGATTATCTGTTGCCAGTGAGCACAGCGGAAAAGTATGTGCTTTGCATAAGGAAGGTCCCAGGTTCAATTCCTAGTGTCTCCATTTGAAAATACCTCAGATGTCAGAAGCCCACTTTCTGCTTGAGATCCTAAAGAACCTCTCTGCCTGTTAGAATAGATAATACTCAGGTAGATAGATCTACTTGATGGTATACGACTGCCTTGTGTTTTCAGCTTCTAGTGCTGCAGTTGTTTATTGCACCTTTTAAATCTGATGCCTTCATCACATACATTAGTTGTACCTGCCAATTATTTTGGCAAGCTTAAAACCATTTTCATTCCTTAAAATAATGAAATCTTCACCCTACTCTCCAGGAGGTGAGTTCTGTTGGTACTTATGTCTGAGAAAACATATTCAGGACTTGGTTGAAAATTGCCTAAATTGAATTTATTGAGAAACAGAAGGATATTTTCCTTTTTGAAAAGAGTTTGGATACGATACGCTTCTCTTTGGACTAGATTGTAGAATAAGAAACTTTCTTGGCATGGTGGTATAAATAAATGGTTTCCAAAACAGGAAGGACAAGTTCCATAAACAATATCCCGGGAAGGACAGCGCTATTGAGAAGAAATAATCTGTTCATCTAGGTGTGAAGCATTTATTTATTTACTTACTTTATGCTAACTTTCTCTTTCTCCTCAGCGAGGACTTTAAAACAGTTTACATAATTCTCCTCTCCTCCATTTTATCCTCACAGCAATATTTCAGAATCTTTTCAGATCAAGTTAGTACATGGTTTGGATTGTTTTTCTTTAGATCCTACTTTTCTTCCATTTGGACCCAAAGCAGTTCATGACAGCATTCTCCCCGCTTTGAACAAGGGTTGTCAGCCTCCAGGTAGAGCCTGGAGAACGCCCAGAATTTGCATGTGTGATTATGCCATTGCCTGGCTATCACTACTGGTGGGATTTCTATATAATCTCAAATGCGAAGTAGAATCAGTTTGTACATTCACCTAGAAGAGCTAATGTGAGACAGTGATTCAGATGTTGAACTAGGATCTGGGAGACTTAGCTTCAGATTCTCACTCTGAGTCTTGCTGGGTAATGTTGGGCTGGTCACTCTTTTTCAGGGTAGCCTAATTCATAAGTAGGTTGCCACTTGACAGCTCCAGGTTGGGAAATACCTGGAGATTTTGGGGGTGTAGCCTGAGGAGGGTGGATTTCGGGAGGGGAGGGACTTCAATGCCATAGAGTCTACCTTCCAAAGTAGTCGTTTTCTCCAGGTGAACTGATCTCTGCCACTGGGAGATCAGTTGTATTCCCTGGACATCTCGAACTACCACCTGGAAGTTTGGAAACCCTAGTTGCATGAAGATAAATTAAGGAAGAGAAAACCATGTGTGTGGCTCAAAGATTTTTGGAGGAAGCGTGGGATAAAAATTACAGATAAATTGCCAAGAAATCAAGCTATATAACTGCAATTCAAGCCTCTGATCAGAGAAGGGGTCCCCCCCTAAATTGCCACCAAATAGGGATGGGCATGAACCCCAGAATTCTAGTTTGGTTCAGAGCAGCCCCTGAACTGAGCAAAAAATGCCCTGAACTGAACTAGCCAATTTGGATCCCCCTTTCTCCCGGCCATGACTTGTGGGAGTTGGGGAAAATAGGGGGTGGGGATTACACAGGAAGGGTTAAATGGCTGGCAGCCATTTATCCCATCCATTTTGCTTCCCCCCACTTTGAAGGCGGGGGGGGGGGGAGAAAAACCAACAGTTTTAATGGTTGGCAGACATTTAAACCTAACAGCTCACATGGACTCACTATGCTGTTAGGTTTAAATGGCTAGTAGCCATTTTAGCCTAACAGTGGGGTAGGTGTGCCTGTCAGCTGTTAGGCTGAAATGGCTGCCAGCCATTTAAACCTAACAGGTCAGCTGTGGACCCACACTGCTCAGCTGTTAGGTTTAAGTGGCCCAAACAGCCCAAATAGACAAAAGTCTGGTAAATATTTGGGGAAAGGTGCCTTCCCTGAACATCGGTTCTAGAGCTCCAAACCCAGCTGAATTCATGCTGAATTTTGACTTGTGGAACAGTTTGTACCCATACCTACCACCAAGCTCTTTGTAATTCTGCCTACCGTATAGGAGGGGTTTCTTTGTTCTGTGTTTTCCTTTTTGAGCTAGCAGATGGAAAATGCTTACTAAAAGATAAATCTGAGAGATGTTGGTAATGTGAAGTAACATAAGGGAATTTTAGCAATGGAGCAACTTAACTGTGGAACTTAGAAGAGCCATGACCCTGAAAAATGTCTTAAGGAGAACAGAAAAGTGTTATCAACATTCCCTCTAAGCAGTGCAGTTGGCTGGTTGAAGATAATTTGTATGCTAAAATGAATAAAATTATCTGGTTAAGCAAAATATCTGCAGCAACAGGTGTATAACTGTCAGTGAAAAATGCAATTCTAATGTTCTTTCATGAACTATGAAATAGGGGGAGAAGGAAAGAAACTGGTTTGTGGGTACAAGAAATAAATCAATTACACTTTTAAAAATTCACTGTGTGCACATTTTGAACCGTTTCTGCTGGTGATCTTTTGAATAACCACAGTTTTTCTACATTTTCTTTAGAAATTAGCGTTTTCCACAGTTCCTTTAGAAATGGACCAATGCTCATATGCTTATAAAATTCCAAAAGCCAAAGGATGATGCATTTCCAGGTACAATATCATGTTTTCAGTGATTCTTTATCCAAACTATATTGGTTTCTAAGTGGGACCAAATCTCAACAACATTTCAAGCAGACTAAAGTTCATGCCATGGGGTGGGATCAATAGGTCCTTCCATAGGGTAGGATCAGTAAGTCCTATTGATCCCACCCTATGGCATGAACTTTAGTCTGCTTCAAATGTTTTTGCCTTAAGCCTAAAAAGTCCAAGTATATAATATCTTTTGAAAGTCCAAGTATATAATATCTATCAGATCACCGTTGTCGTTCAGTTTCTCAAAGAACTTGAAAAGGTTGGTGGGGCAGGACTTTCCTTTGTAGAAGCCATGCTGATTTTCCCTCAGCATGTTTTCTCCCTCCATGTGCCTAACAATTCTTCTGAGCATTTTAAGCTTGCTAGTGGAGTGAAAGTGGTTTCTCTTTAAGGCTATGATGCTCCTCACTTTAACTTCAGTGCTGGGTAGCTTCGGGCTATTTCAACCTAACCTGCTTCACAGGTAGGGTTGCCAGCTCTGGGTTGGGAAATACTAGGAGATTGTGGGGGGGTGGAGTCTGAGAAAGGCGGAGTTTGGGGAGGGGCAAGAGGGTCTTCAATGAGGTATACTGCTATAGAATTTACCTTAAGTGGCTCTATTCCTTCAGGTTTCTCCAGATTTCTGTCTCTTGGAGATCAGTTGTAGCCACTACCACCACCATAGTGACTGGGCTAGAATGATTCCACAGTTTCAGACTGGGGCAGGACAGAATCTTCATAGATTTCAATTTAGATGGAATTCTTTATTAAGAATGTCAAGGAATCCTTCCCTGATGGATTGCCTGCCAGAGCTCCTGCTAACCTTTGGATCTCCAGCTCCTCGGGGCTTTGTTTCTGCCCACTTTCATTCTGTGACATTTTTAGTTTTTTAGGTAATGAGATGTTATTTCAGCCATTAGAATTTCAATTTTTAAGACGCTTTTTAATCTGTACATTGTGCCTCTTCAGAAAGAACACTGATTCACAGGTGGGTGGTGTTTTTTGTTTTGTTTTGTTATGGTGCTCCCCAGTACTGAGTATCGGCATCTTTGGAGGAGGGCTTTCCCAAGTCCTGAGGACAGAACTAGTGGAAACCAGTGCAACATTATATATGAATCCTTTAAAAAAACAAAAAAGCACTACTGATTCAGAAAATCATAGAGACATGTTAGTATTTCAGAATTAAGGTAAAGACTTTTTCTGCCTCTAGAAATGTAACACATCAGGAATAAGGTTAACATTGGAACTCTCATGCTAGATTTCTGCCAGTATAGAGAATTTGAGATGATGAACCATGCACTGTCTTCTTGCGTTCTTGTCTGGGGTGCCCTTTCATACTTGATTGGTGAGGTGGGAGGAGATATTTTAACAGATACAAAAAGATTTTGCAAAGCTTGAAGGCCCGGCCATGGTTAAATTGTGAAGGTTTTTTTTTTAATGGTGATTATTTCCCTTTTAAAACCTCCCAATAATTACAGTAATGATATCATTCCAAGATAATAATATTGTTCCCTTCTCTTGAAATAAAGGAATGTGCACCTTTGGCATGGATAGACAATACATAGACCTGCTGGATTGTTTATAACAATAGCATCTGTTATTTAGAACTACCCAGTGGTAGATGATCTCGACGAATAATAATATGTGGTCTGAAATGTCATGTGTACCTTTTTTGTATCCTTTATGTCCTTCTCAAACAGAACCTATGATTCTTGATTTCCTAAATGTGTGAATTCGCTCTCACCTTCAATAGACTGAGAAGCAAACTGGCTTTATTGGGCTGTTATTAATGGACCACTATTATGATTAGGATGGGTAGATGTTTTCTTTTTTGGTATACAGTCTGTTTTTGTTTGTTTGTTTTGCTCTGCCTTCTGAAATGCTCATGTTCTGCTTATGTCCAGAAAAATTGGTTGAAATTGCTTCGGAAGCTACATTTCTGAGCAATTGGGGGGATCCACAGATACCTGCAGTTGGAAGAAGGGTTGCTCAAACTAACCACACTGTTTTGGGGGCTGAATTAAAGAGAATAAACTATAAGGGGCGAAGAGAAAATTCTCATTGCTTGTTAGCACCTGGATAGCAGACAAAACTAGTGCTGTGCTAGGGTTCCCAATACCCAGGTGGGGGCAGGGGATCTTCTGGTTTGGAAGCCCTCCCCCTGCTTCAGGGTCATCGGAAAGTGGGGAGGGAGGGAAATGTCTGCTGAGCACTCCATTATTCCCTATGCAGACCGATACCCATAGGGAATAATGGAGAATTGATCCACAAGTATCTGGGGCTTGGGGTGGGGGTCTATTGTTTGAGGTAGAGGCACCACATTTTCCATATAGCATCAGATTCCTTTCCTCAAAACACCTGCCATGTTTCAAAATGATTGGACCAGGGGTTCCAATTCTATGAGCCCCAAATGAAGGTGCCTCTACACTTCATTATTTCCAATGGAGGGAAGGCATTTAGAAGGTCTGTAGTCCCTTTGAAAGTGATGACCAGAACTTCCTTTGGAGTTCAGTTTTGCTTGTCATACCTTTGCTCCTGGCTCCACCCCCAAAGTCTCCTTCCTAGCTCCACTCCCAAAGTCCCCATATATTTCTCAAATTGGACTTGGCAACCCTATGCTGTGCTGTGTTGTATTTCTGTTTAAATTATAGGAATTATGTATAAATTTGCACATTTAAAGTAAATTAGTACTATGAGAATGATGAGAAAATTATTTTTTTCTTTTGACCTTTCTCTTTGGGGGGGGGGGCGGAATAATCTGTAGATGGCCATCCCTTAGTTATGATAAGAACATAAGAGAAGCCATGTTGGATCAGGCCAATGCCCCATTCAGTCCAACACTCTGTGCCACACAGTGGCCAGAAAACCCTCAAGTGCCATCAGGAGGTTCACAATTGGGGCTAGAAACCCTTCCACTTTCCCCGCCCCCCAAGCACCAAGAATACAGAGCATCACTGCCCCAGACAGTTCCAACAATATGCTGTGGCTAATAGCCACTGATGGACCTCTGCTCCATATTTTTATCCAATCCCCCCCTTGAATCTGGTTATACAGTTGAGACGTAATTTACAGTCGATATACAGTTGAGACATAAGTCAGAGGAGCACAAATCCTGAAAGATGATGTGAGCCTGAAGACTAGACCGAGGAATCACTGCTAGACTCTGTATTGGGAGAACATGCCACACATTATGCATTATTAGGTTTGCCAGTTTTGCATTATTAGGTTTGCCAGTTTTGGCCTGGGCAGGTCCTGGAGATGTGGGAGTAGTGCTTGGGGGGGGGGGAGGGGGGAGTTTGGGGAGGAGAAAGAGCTCAGCATGGATGAGGTGCTATGAAGTTCGCCCTCCAAAGCAGCCAGGGCTTTTTTGGTATTGTAACAAAAGGGGAAAAAAAACTATAAAAGTAACAACTGTTGATACAAGTTTTGACTTGCTACGCTCTATGTTGAAACAAACAATTTATCATCAATATTATTGACAAAAAAACTCTATACACTACATGCCAGATTTTAACAACACTGGCAAAATTGCAATAGAGAGTTGATGTTACAGCAGTAGCAGCAGCAGTGGATTGCCTACGTAGCTATCCATTTCGTTCGCCTTCTTCAGACTGCAGTACACCAGGTAAAGCCTTGAATTCGATAATGGAATACTCAGTATTTCCTTTAAATTTATATTTAGACACTCTCCAGCTTTTACAATTGTTGTATAGACCAGGGGTGGCCAACGGTAGCTCTCCAGATGTTTTTTGCCTACAACTCCCATCAGCCCCAGCCATTGGCCATGCTGGCTGGGGCTGATGGGAGTTGTAGGCAAAAAAAAACATCTGGAGAGCTACCATTGGCCACCCCTGGTATAGACAATTGCAGTTGGAGCCTCAGAGATCAACAGTCTTCAATTAGGGGTTACCCTTTGTCAGATTCAAAATGTCTCTGTGATGCACTCCTCCTGGAGCTTACATTAGGCCCTGTCCTAAGAGCCCTGTAAGCTCTTGGAGGATTGGCTACATCAGGGGTGTGTGGCCTAATATGCAAAGGAGTTCCTGCTACAAAAAAGCCCTGAAAGCAGCCATTTCTTCAGGGTTGCCAGCTCTGGGTTGGGAAATTCCTGGAGATTTTGAGAGTGGGACCTGAGGAGGGCAGGGCTTGGAGAGGGGAGAAACTTCAGTGGGGTATAATGCCATAGAGTCCGTCTTCCAAAGCAGCCATTTTCTCCAGGTGAACTGATCTCTGTTGCCTGGAGATCAATTGTAATCCCAGGAGAACTTCAGCTACCACCTGGAGGCTGGCAACTCTTCCTTGAAGATAACTGATCTCTGTTGTCTGCAAATCAGGTATAATTACAGGAGAACTCTTGGCCTCATCCAGAGGTTGGTGGCCCTGTGCACAGCTGCCATTATATCTGAAAGGAAGGAACAACCATTTTTATTTTCAGCCTTGGTTTCTGGTTCATGTGCACGTTGCCTCTTTTTTAAAAATTGCTGTCATACATAGTTGGAGAATTATGTGTAATATGTTCTCCATATACAAGTGGTGAAACACAGCAACTGAAAAGGGCTCTTTTAATTGGCATGTCCTGCTTCCTTTACAGAGACTTTCCAGACTAGCTTTACAATGGAGAAGGAAGGAAACAGTAGCTAAAGTATTAGGATGCTGCAGTTAGCTTCAGACAAGGAGGCTGCATGGGCAATGAAACCAAGAATGGGCCTTGGCCCCCAAGCACACATTTATCTTGCTGGACTTCTATGTCTCAAACAGGAAATTGATATTGAGGTAAAGGGCCATATCAATTTTGGAATAGCAAGGGTTGCCAGATCCAACTCAAGAATTATCTGGGGACTTTGTGGATGGAGGCAGGAGACTATGGGGATGGAGCCTTCAGCAAGGGTGTGACAAGAAGAAGAAGAAGAAGAATTGCAGATTTATACCCCGCCCTTCTCCCTGAATTAGAGACTCAGAGCGGCTTACAATCTCCTATATCTTCTCCCCCCACAACAGACACCCTGTGAGGTGGGTGGGGCTGAGAGGGCTCTCACAGCAGCTGCCCTTTCAAGGACAACTCCCACGAGAGCTATGGCTGACCCAAGGCCATTCCAGCAGATGCAAGCGGAGGAGTGGGGAATCAAACCTGGTTCTCCCAGATAAGAGTCCACACACTTAACCACTACACCAAACTGGCATGCTTGAACTCCGAAGGGAGTTCTGGCAATCAAATTAAAAGATATTGCAAATAAAGGAGAGGGGTGCCTTTTTGGGGGGCTCATAGAAATGAACCCCCTGGTCCAATCTTTTTGAAACTTGGGGGAGGGGGTATTTTGAAGAGAGGCACTGGATGTTATACTGAAAATTTGGTGCCTCTACCTCAAAAAACATCATCCCAGAGCCCCAAATACCAATGGATCAATTTTCAATTATCCCCATGGGAATCTGTCTCCATAGGGTATAATGGGGAGTACCCAGAAGACATTTCCCTTCCCCCTCCATCCCGCTTTCTGATAACGCTGAAGTGGGGGGAGAGCCTCCAAACCAGGGGATCCCCTGCCCCCAACTGGGGATTGGCAGCCCTAGAATAGCAGTTGACATGGATGAAGAGAGCATAGCATGAAAGAAGTTCAAAGAGTTGTTGTCTGTGCAGTTTAATTAAGTAGAGGAGCTAATTCTTGTTTTTGTAAGTTTGCCAGATTTTGTTTGCTCAATTTTAATGGTCCAAAAAAATCTTGTGATGGGTCAAACTGACCCCGGGTTTTAACATAAAAAAGCCTGGAAGAGAAGCTGTAATTTCCATTCCTTCCCTTGCAGTAAGGATCAAGAGTCTTAGAGCTACTAAATTGTGTTTTAGCAGCATCTGAAGAGAATTTCTGCTCCATCAGGCCTTTAGGACTTAAACACCTGCTTCTCCAAATGGGAGGAAGCTGCTTTCCTGTGTGCAGTCTCATTTAAACAGAGCTGATGCTTCTTTTTTGTGTGTGCAAGTGCACTGTTGATTCTTTTTAAATGCTTTCCTGAGGTAGTAAATTTAACTCCTGCTGAGAGCAAAAGTGCCTGTTGTGGATTCCCCCCCCCCCAAAAAAAACAACCCCCACACCTTTTATAGTGCTATCCTAAACAGAATTACACCTTTCTAAATCCATAGAACTCAATGAGATTAGAAGGGTGTTACTGCGTTCAGGATGGCACCGTAAGAGCCTTAAGCCTTCTTGATTTTTCAGTGTGTGCTGAGCTGCACTCTAAATGGAAAAGGAAATTGTTAGCGTCAAGTAGCCGAAGAAGGCAAATTGAGCGTCCTGCTTCCGCCTTATGGATCTTATGGTTTTGCTTTAGTTCTGGTGAGGATAATTAAGTTGTGATTTACTGGGGTTTCCTGATTTTGTTTTATTGAATTTTGTGGCCTTGGCACAGGCGGCTTTCCATCTTTATTGGGAGAACTGGAAAAAGATGATGGAGAGGGAATGATTTCTCAAGGCCTAAAATGTTGCCAGTGTCTAAAGTTGCCTATTTGAAGGATGTCTAATTAAGTCAATTGATAGACGCCGCTACTTCTCAGAGGGATTGCTGTCGACAACTTGATTTGCTAACTTAATAAATATTTTTAATGGAATATTGAGGGGGATATTAAGTGTAATCTTTTGCATTCTATATTTAGAGAAAAGTGCAAGCTTCCTAGGCCACATTTTTACAACAAAAAGAAGGCAAAAAAGAGCCACTCAATATACAATACAGATTTCATTAATAACCTGTGAGGTTAAAAAAAAAAAGTAATTGCTCAGGCTGGAACTGATTGACCAGTTGCATAAATATTCACAGCCACTGCTGAGGAAATTGGCTTTTTTCAGGTCTGCAATAGAGATGGACAAGATTTTTTCCACATTTGGTTCTGCCTGGATGGGTCAAATGGATTCTGTTCAGCTGAGTAGCCAAACTACTGCTGAACATGCCCCAATTAGAGATGAACTTGGAATATAAAAATAGATGTTAATAACAATGTCTGTTGTTCAGTGTTTTGATTTTAAGTAGGCATTTTTTTAAAAAAACCCTTCTGGCTGATGATCATTATTTTGGTAGGCCGATGGCTTAAAATAGGGTTGCCGGGTCTGACTCAAGAAAAATCTGGGACTTTGGGGGTGGAGCCAGGAGCAAGGGTGTGACAGGCATGATTGAACTCCGAAGGGAGTTCAGGCAATCAGATTTAAAGGGACTGCATGCCTTTTAAATGCCTTCCCTCCATTCGGAATAATGAAGGATAGGGGCACATTCTTTTGGGGCTCATAGATTGGACTCTCTGGTCCAATCTTTTTGAAACTTGGGGGTGTTTTGAGGAGAGGCACCAGATGCTATGCTGGAATTTTGGGTGCCTCTATCTCAGAAACAGCACCCCCCCGGAGCCCCAAATACCCACAGATAATTCTCCATTGTATCCTATGGGAACTGGTCTCGCTAGGTTATAATGGAGTGCCCACAGACATCCCCCTCTTGCTTTCTGATGACCCTGAAGTAGGGGGAGGGACTCCAAACCAGGAGATCCCCTGCCCCCAACTGGGGATTGGCACCCCATCTTGAAATGATTGGCCAATGTCTGTCAAGCATGCGGTTTCAATGACGAGTCGAAGTTGATACAAAACTACGTTTATTGATAAACCGATACTTTCAGTGTAACAGATTCTTGAGAGTGATGCTGCAAATACATTGATACAATACTTTTAAGGCTTACTTCAAAAGGATTCCAAAAGGTGGGGGTGAGGGGTAGCTCTCACACATAAACTATCATAAATGTCTACATTCTCATAGCGTTATCAGAACTCTGCCCTTGCTTTCCCCAGATGTGTCGCACTCCCTACCAGGAATGTATGGGAAGGTGCTGATTACTTCTTCTCAAGTTAATTTTGTTTCTTACTACTTCTACTTTACAAGCAATAAAGCAAGAAGGGGGAAGGGAAAGAATAACAAAGCTAACAGAGCTTAGTCCTCCATGATACTTCACAGACCAGTGTTATGAAGGACCATAAAACAATCAATTATCAATGGAATTTCACCATGCTTGACATACTACCCCCCTTAACATCAGTGTCGGGGTTTTTGAGGGAATGCCTTATAAAACTTGTTTATCAAATCAGGGGCTAAAACATCTTGTTCTGCTACCCATTCATTTTTGCTGGCCGGGAAATGTTTCAATTTAATCAAATACTCCACGTTTTATTTTAGCATCTAAAATTTTTTGCACTTCATGGTGACTCTGATTCCCAATCTGGATAGGTTGTGGAGCTGGCGGTCGAGGATGCCAAGGAGTACCACCCGGGTCTCTTTGCAAAAGACTGCAATGAAAGACAGGGTGTATTTTACTAAACAGCTTGGGCAACTCCAATTCTGCTGTCACTTTATTGATTACCCTCTTGATCTTAAAAGGACCCAAAAATCTATAAGCCAGCTTCTTTGAAGGCTGATTCAGTGGAAGGTTTTTTGTTGACACAAACACAGAATCCCCCACTTGGAAATCCCAAACGGGCACATGAGATTTATCATACTGCTTTTTATAAGCTTCCTTGGCCAATTCCAAGTTCTCTTGGATCCCCTTCCAGCTGCATTCTAATTTGCCCCACCATTGCTCAAAAGAGGTGGGATCTCGGGCTTGCTCTCCCCCTGGCAACAATGGAACAGGCTTGCCTTCATACCCATTTACAATCTGAAACGGGGAAGCCTTGGTTGAGCTATGCACACTGTTGTTGTAACCATACTCGGCAAAAGGCAAGAGGTCCACCCAATTAGACTGTTGATGGTTCACATAACACCGTAAGTACTGTTCTAAAAGTGTGTTCATCCGTTCCGTCTGTCCGTCCGTCTGTGGATGGTAAGCTGAGCTTAACCCCTGTTCTATACCCATCAGTTTGCAAAACTCCCGCCAGAAGTTGGCAACGAACTGTGGGCCTCTGTCACTAATGATCTTATCGGGGAATGAGTGGTGTTTCACAATATGGTGGAAAAACAAATAAGCTAGTCTCTTAGCGGTTGGCAGTTGCGCACAAGGAATGAAGTGCGCCTGTTTGGAAAAGGTGTCCACTTCTACCAGAATTATGGTCTTTCCTTGCGAGGCTGGTAGTTCGACTATGAAATCCATTGACACTACAGACCAAGGACGTGTGGCTGTTTCTAAAGGTTTTAATAGCCTGGGGGGCTTTCCTCCCCTTTTCTTAGCCATTAGGCAAATAGGGCAGGAAGCCACGAATTCAGAAATGTCCTTTTTCATAGAGGGCCACCAGAATTGCCTATTAATCAGATGCAGTGTCTTCACATACCCAAAGTGCCCGGCTAGCTTGTTGGAATTGCAAAATTGCAGGACCTCTGAGTGGAGGCTCTTTGGAACATAAAGCTTGCCATCTTTATACCAGAACCCATCCTTCCCTTTTGCACTTCACCCGGTCAGTCTTCCCCTTCCTTTTCAGTCTCTGTGGCCAGGCGTTCTCCCCCCCCCCCCACTTCTCCGTTTGCAGATTCTGCCTTGTTTTGGATTGGGTGGTTACCCTGGCGGCTACTTGAGAAGGGGAGATCAAGGAGTCCACCACCACCTCCTTTTGGCTATTGTGCTGAGGGAGGCGTGAAAGGGCATCTGCCAAGAAATTTTTTGTCCCTGGGATGTGCCTCAGTTCAAAATTGAATTTGGAAAAGAACCCTGCCCACCTAATTTGCTTTTCATTGAGTTTACGATGACCGGTGAGCACCTCCAGATTTTTGTGATCGGTCCAAATTTCAAATGGCAATTTGGCACCTTCCAGCCATGACCTCCATGTTTTTAAGGCATAAGTCCCGGCAAAAGCCTCTTTATCCCACACCGACCAATTCCTCTGCTCCTGGGAAAACTTTTTAGAAATATAGGCACAGGGCTTTAGCCTTCCCTCCTCACCTTTTTGCATGAGGATGGCTCCGACAGCGACGTCGGAAGCGACACATTGCACAATGAAAGGCTTCAATTCATTGGGGTGGCTTAAGATTGGCTCACTTGTGAACAGCCTTTTGAGCCTATTGAACGCCTCCTGACATTTTGGCGTCCAATTTAGCTTCGTTCTCGGTTTTTTGGAGTCTGGACCCTTCCCCTTTGTTTTCAGTAACTCAATGAGGGGGAACATTATTTGGGCGAACCCTGGTATGAAGGTTTGGTAAAAATTTGCGAACCTGAGGAACGATTGGAGCTGTCTACCTGTCCTCGGGGGAGCCCAATCTAGTACCGCTTGAACCTTACTTGGGTCCATAGCCAACCCCTGCCCTGATACTCTGAAACCCAAATAGTCGAGTTCGGTCTTGTGGAACTCACATTTGACAACTTAGCATACAACTTATGCTTCAACAGTGTACTGAGGACCTCCCTCACCAGTTTCACATGTGATTGGAAATCTTGTGAATAAATAATTATGTCATCCAGGTACACCACCACCCCCTTAAACAAACATTATCTCAGCACTTCATTGATAAAGTTCATGAACACTCCCGGTGCTCCTTGTAACCCAAATTGCATTACTAGGTACTCAAATTGTCCCATTGGTGTATTGAACACCGTTTTCCATTCATCCCCCTCTTGGATGCGCACCCTGAAGTACGCATCCCTCAAGTCCAGCTTAGTAAAGATCTTCCCCTCTGACACAGTACTGAGTAAGTCCTTGATGAGGGGTATTGGATTAGCATTGGAGGTGGAAATCCCATTAACCCCCCCAAAATCAGTACAAAGTCTGAGCGAGCTGTCCTTATTTTTCCTAAAGAGTACGGGGGCTGCGTGGGGGGCTGTGGCGGGTCGGATAAAGCCTCTCTTCAAGTTCTTATCTAGGAACTTCCTCAATTCCACCTTCTCAGCCCACCCCATCGAGTACAGCTTGGCCTTAGGCAAGGTCTGCCCCGGGATCAGTTCAATGGCACAGTCCGTGTCCCTATGGGGCAGAAGTGCATCAGCTCCCTGTTCACTGAACACCCCCCTTAAGTCTCGATAAGCCTTAGGGATCATCTGGACTTCCTCCATTGTCAAGCAAACCTTTTCATTTCAGGGCTGCGGACTGGGGCACCACTCCTTATTCCAATGATGGGCTCGACACCTCGGATCATTGAATTCTATCATCTGGTCTTCCCCATCGAATGTCTGGCTCGTGCTTGGCTAGCCACCCTACTCCCAAAACCACATCGTAAGAGGATGATGGGGCTATTACAAAAGCCTCCTGGTCTCAGTGGTCTTTAATGCCCACCGGTACTAATTGAGTCTCTAATACGCATGGCTCCCCCCTCATTGCTGACCCATCCATCTGCTCAAACTGGATGGGATACGGCAAAGCCGTCGTGGGAAGCCCCAATGCGTCCACCAGCTTAGGGGTGATTATGTCTCTCATGCACCCTGAGTCAATCAAAGCTTTCACCTGCACGAACCTCTTGAGTCTGCTGTTTAGCAGAATTACTGGCACAAAATATAGTGACCCCATTACTCTCACCCTGAGTGGTGCTGGTTCATCGGCGACCTGCTGACTGGCACTGTTTAGAGCAGGTCATCCTCGTTTCCTACCAGCTCGTCCTCTCAGGACATCTCACTCAGCTCATCGATTATGATGGTGTCCTCGTCAGGCATTGAGCTCGCGGCTGCGCTGCTCTTCGCCACATCCTTAGGGCGGCCAGTCTGCTTCTTTGGAGTCGGAGTGCTTGTCTCGGAGGTGCTGAATGGTGGTCTAGGGGGGTTCGGGCAGCTGCTGGCCACCTGGGTTTTCTTTGCCTCCGTCTTCACCCCTGGTTTCAGGTCACGGCCCGACTTGCTGCTCTGTTGCTGGCGTTGCATGGCTACTCTCTTCATGTTAGTTTCCACTTCCCCCGCCAGCTGTATCCAGCCCCCCAGGGTGGTTGGTCTCGCTTGCTGCAGGGCTTGATCCAAGACACTAGTGTTCAGCCCGTGGGTGAAATGCTCGATTTGGCAGAAATCAGCTCCCCTGGAGAAAATGGCTGTTTCTATGGCATTGTGCCACGCTGAGTCCCCTCCCCTCCCCAAAACCCACCCTCTTCTGGCTACACCCCTGAAGTCTCCAATTATTTTCCAACACGGACCTGGCAACCCAAAGGTTGGCAGTGCTGGAAGTGAGGTGAAAAGATATAAAGGTTAGTTTGTCGCTAAGGGGACTGCTTTCTTCTTCTACGTACTTATTTTATTTTTCTGCCTTTTTTTTTTTTGTAATGGTGACCCTGGCTGTAAAAAATAAAAACAGAAAACAACCCCCCACAGCTGATTTTTCAATGAAGGAGCTGGAGTTTGATGGAAGTGCCTTGAAATATTGATGTGTTTGCAGTACAAAAACAGCTTGCTACTTCTGGGCTTCTTTTCTTCCTGTTACTCTAGGGGAAGCACAGCAGATGTGCGAGGAGAGAAAAAAAAGACTATAATTGGAAAAACATACATTAGATTAAGTGATAAAAGCAGTAGTCACCTCCATTCAGACAGCGTGCCGAGTGCGAGGCTGACTGCCGATGTGCTGATAACATTTTTATTATTATTTTTGTGTTTATTCTCCAGCCTCAGACCATAAGGCAGACTCTCCAGAGGACGCTGCAGCATTATGAGCATCAGGCAATTGGGTAAGTAGAGCCGATTCCTCCAAATTTGGAAGGAATGCAGAGAGAGAAAGGGAGGGGTGGCAATAAAAAATTAAGTTGGCAGTTGCCTAATCAGGGCCTTGTGGAGTTGTGGGACCTGGGTGCCGTATATTCTCTTGCATAAGCTCCACTGCAATGAATGGGATTGGCACATTTGTGTCATTCTCATTTATCCCAGTGGGGCTCATGCATGTGTCTCTGTGCAGCCTTTCCGCCCCTCCCTTTTCTACAAGTCTTCCAAGCATTTGCTGTGCCCCCTTTCCGTGGTCTTGACATTCTCCACATTTGTTGGGAATACTTGAGAATGTATAAGAAGATATTGGATTTATATCCCGCCCTCCACTCCAAAGAGTCTCAGAGCAGCTCACAATCTCCTTTACCTTCCTCCCCCACAACAGACACCCTGTGAGGTGGGTGGGGCTGGAGAGGGCTCTCACAGCAGCTGCCCTTTCAAGGACAACCTCTGCCAGAGCTATGGCTGACCCAAGGCCATGCCAGCAATCAAACCCGGTTCTCCCAGATAAGAGTCCGCGCACTTAACCACTACACCAAACTGGCTCTTCAGTATAGCACTGAAATAGCCTCTGAAGAAGGTAGAATGGATGTGTTTTGTTCCCAGAGTTTGTAGACCTACTGGCTATAGAATTAATAATTGGAACTTGTATGCCTTGCTTTCTTTGTTCCTATAATTGTTGTTTCTGAAGTTCCTGTACATCAAATGTGTGTTTTAGGGCCTCTGGCCATCATCCAATACTTTTAAACTACTAAATAGGGTTGCCAAGCGACCAGCAGGAGACAGGGGTGAGGACATGAGGCGTTGCCACTGGGTAATGGCATTACATTACTTCTAGGTAAACCCGGAAGTGTTGTCAGTCCTCTCTGGAAATCACCAAAACCGCCAAGATTTTACCATAGAGTTTTAGCCAATTCCTAAAGAGGTGGGGTGTCTATATCATGCCAACACCATTTTAATTTTATCTTCATACTACTGCTGCTGCAAAAACAACTTTCAGAATGTAAGGGCAGCATTTGGTGAAACCACTAAAGCCACAGGGGAGCTGAACAAGACTTCAGGACACGGGGCTTCAGTTTGTTTCCACTAAACAGAAGACTGAGTGGAGATTTGGATACAGTACTTGCAAAGTTTTTATTTATTTATATCTTATCTTTCTTCTCAGTGAGGGCACAAAGTTGCTTACAACATTCTCCCTTCCTCTGCCCCAACAGCATTCTTGTGAGGTAGGTTAGGCTGAGAGAAGGAGACTAGATCAAGATTATCTAGTGAGCTTCCATGGCAGAGTGGATATTCAGTTGTGGGTCTTCCACTTCCTAGCTGGACACTGACTGTCAAGCCACTCTGGTATATCTGTCCCCTGTGACTAATGCGTAAATTTCCTCTTGTTCTCATGCATTGTAGTCTGCCTTTTCCCATCAGTAGCTGCCAATCTAGACAAGCCACTGAGAATTCTGTACGTGGAGCTTTGAAGTACCTTTTAAAGAAATTAGCCAGTGTGCAAGATCCTGTTTGGGTTGAGATCACAGTGAATGGGAAGCAAGTCCTCCCCACAAATTCCTGACCTACAGTACAGACAGTCAGAGCTTTTTTTTAGCAGGAGTGCACAGGAACACAGTTCTGGCTGGCTTGACATCAGGGTGTGTGGCCTAATATGCAAATGAGTACTGCTGGGCTTTTTCTACAAAAAAGCCCTGTGTGAAACAATGGTGACATCAGGGACATGGCATAATATGCAAATGAGTTCCTGCTGGGCATTTCCTACAAAAAAAGGCTGTTTCAGCAGCTGTTGCCACTTAACATTTTCTACCATCTTGTCTGGTTTGGTTCATAGTGAGCTACATACCAGATAACATTCATAGAAGATGGCTTAGGCCAGGGGTGGCAAAACTGAGGCTCAGGAGATACATGTGGCTCTTTCACATATATTGTGTGGCTCTCGAACCCCCATCAGCCGACTTGGAGAAGACATTTAAAGTTAAAGTTGCTTTATTTTCACCTCTCCCTCTCTCCTCTTACCCCATCTATTCCTTCCTTCCTCCCTCCCTGTCTCCAACATTTGACATTCATTTCTTGCAGCTCTCAGACATCTGACGTTCATGTCTTGCGGCTCTCAAACCTCTGTTGTTTATTTCATGTGGCACTTACATTAAGCAAGTTTGGCCACCCTTGGCCTAGACTGAACCTTTTGTTCTACCTTTCAGTTTGAGTGGGATGGATCTTATGATCCATGAATGGAAGGAGTTTATGGAATGGATTTTTACTTCTTCCCTCTGTAGCCTTCTGTGCCTCATGAAAAGGCCTGCTGAGGTCCAGAAGACCCTTTGGATCAGAATGAAGGATGGAGCCCAAAAGATGGAATTGGAAGAAGTCATGCCCCCTTCCCCCCTGCACGAACTCTTGCTCTGCTCACAGAAGAGCTTGTGTGGGGAGGGAGGGGGTGATTTTTGCTTCTTCCCAAAGCTAACCCCCCTGCCTCCATATCCCATTCTGTTCTCAGGATCACTCATCCTCAGCAGCAGCTTCTGGGATGGGACATGAAGGCTGCAGAGAATGGGACATGAAGGCTACAGAGGACATGAAGGCTGTCCTTCTCCCATTTGCAGTTCATGGCATCTGGCTCTTTGTGTTGAGGAGCTGAGGAGTTTTCTTGTTTTGTGGTATTTTAATTCTGCATGCGTGCAATCGTGTACATTGGCTTGCATACCTTCTTCAGCTAGACGGAATGGCAGTAATAAGAAATAAATCTGAAATGAATTTACCTAATGTGTATAATTGATTTCTAGGGACAGAATTAAACATTTCCAGAGTCCCCTGCCCTTTCTCTAGTGAATCGTGTAATGGCTTATTTGTTAATGGGTCAGCTATTTTTGCCTGCAGAAATGGTTTCAGACCTCAGTGAGACTGCCTTTCTGTTCTGTGAAACATATAAGTCCATAACCTAATTCCGACTGAAAAGAGCTTGCAGTCTGAGTTTGTTGCACTGGCAAATACTGATATGACATGAGAAATAGCTTTATAACTTATTCATTTTAAACTTTTCTGTGCCACCTTCCTACACAGTTGAAGGTGACCGAGGCAGCAAACATTCTGAGCATTAAAGCAGCATTTAAAATATGAAGACATATAAAATATTTAAATTCAGTCTAGCCTCAGATGGTAACGGCACCTGAAGCAGGGCATCTGAAGATGACCAGAGTGATCAGATAGGTTCATATGAGAATGGACAGTCTTTAAGTTGCCAAGCCATAGAGATCTTTAAAGGTCAATACCAGCACCTTGAATGGAACTTGGAAGCAAACTGGGAGCAAGTGTAGATGTGACAAGACTGGGGAGTTATGGTCATGTGAACACATGACGCCACCCTATATTGAATCAGACCCTTTGTCTATCAAAGTCAGTATTGTCTACCCAGACCAGCAGTCGCTCTCCAGGATCTCAGGCGGAGGTCTTTCACATCACCACCTACATGGTCCTTTTAACGGCAGATGCTGGGGATTGAACTTGGGACCTTCTGCATGCCAAGCAGATGCTCTGCTGGTGAGCCACAGCCCTTCCACTTATGATCCACTTCAGTCTACATTCTAGCTGCAGCCTTCTGTACCAACTGTAGATTTTGAACAGCCTTCAGGGGGAGTTTCATCTAGCTCACACTGCAGTTGCCTAATCTAAGTGTTACTAGGGCATGCACCACAGTAGCAAGGTCTTCCCTTCCTCTGTCAGCTGACCCTGGTGAAAGGCACCCCTTTCTCACAGTTTATCCAACAAGGGGGCTTGAGTCTGGCAGCAGCTCCAAGCTATGAACCTGCTCCTTTGTGGGGAATACCTCCACCCCAAGCAGGAGACATTCCAGTTGCTGGGTCAGAACTTCTTTCCACCAGTAGCACCTCCATTTGGTCAGGATTAAGTTTCAGCTGCTGGCATTAAAACAAAACAGGACACCTAAGTAGTTGAGGCAGAGGCAATGGAAAGTGGAGAGGAAAGACATGGGGATGATGTAGTACAAACAGTTTCTTTTAAATGGTCAGATTGAAACACACACAATGATTGCAAAACATCCAAAATTACAAATGTTTTAAATTAAACACACTGGAGTGGATCCCTTTGATGTCCTTTTGGTTCACAAAGACTTGACTATTCATGTCACACAGCGTGTTGCATGAGAACATAAAAGTAGCCTTGGTGGATCATAGCAGATGTCCTCAGTCCAGCACCCTGTTTCTCAACCAGTTGACCTTACGAAGTCCAGAAACAAAGCAAGAAGGAACTAGTGCCCTGGCTTCGGCCCAACCAAGGAATAAAAGACTAGCTGGTATTCAGGAGCATAGAGGTTCTCTTTACCCTGTGGTTGCCAACTTCCAGTTGAGACCTAGAGATCTCCTGGAACTGCAACTGATCTCCTGACAACAGAGATCATTTCTCTTGGAGAAGATGGTTGCTTTGGAGAGTGGACACTATGGAATTATACCTTGCTGAGGTCCCTCCCTTCCCCAAACCTGACTCTACACCTAAATCTCCAGGAATTTCCCAACCTAGAGTTGGTAACTGTACTTTAGCCATCATTCAGGGAAGATGGTCTTGTACAAAAACATACACATCTCCATGCAGAAATGTGAGAACTGGTACAGAACTTGCACATTCAGAATAGTACCAGAAACTTCTTCCTTCTGATCTTAGTTCGGCCCGGTGACTAAACAATGACAACTAGCAGTGTCTATTTATGAACAGACCTGGATTTGAATCTCCACTCTGTCATAGAGGCTCACAACGGGTGATCTTGATCCAACTACTCCTTAAGCCTAACTTACCTCACAGAGTTGTTGTTAGAAGGATAAAACGGAGGAGGGGAAAATGAAGTGAGCCGCATTGGATTGCTGTTGGGCAGAAAGGGGGTGTATAAATAAAGTGATTTTTTTTGTGCCCTTGTAGTGTAGTGGTTAGAATGTTGGACTAGAATTTGGGAGGCACAGATTCAAATTCTCATCCTGCCACAGAAGCTTCCTGGGTGGCATCAGGTCAGTCACATAATCTCAGCCTAACCTACCTCACAAGATTGTTGTGAGGACACAGTAGAGAAGGGGAGAATGTTGTAAACTACACTGGGTCCAGTGTTCCCTCTAAGCTGAGTTAGCATGAGCCAACTCACAGATTTTTAGCCTCCAGCTCAGATTTTTGTCTTAGCTCAGGAAGGATGACCCCAGAGCACAATAATTTATTAAGTAGCTCACTACTTTAATCCCAGAGAGCCAGTTTGGTGTAGTGGTTAAGTGTGCGGACTCTTATCTGGGAGAACCAGGTTTGATTCCCCACTCCTCCACTTGCACCTGCTGGAATGGCCTTGGGTCAGCCATAGCTCTGGCAGAGGTTGTCCTTGAAAGGGCAGCTGCTGTGAGAGCCTTCTCCAGCCCCACCCACCTCACAGGGTGTCTGTTGTGGGGGAGGAAGGTAAAGGAGATTGTGAGCCGCTCTGAGACCCTTCGGAGTGGAGGGCGGGATATAAATCCAATATCTTCTTCTTCTTCTTCCCAGTAGCTCACAAAATAGAATTTCTGCTCACAGCTTAGAGGGAAAATTTACTGGGTCCCTATTGCAGAGAACAGTGGGGCAACATGAAATAAAAAAAATAAATAAAAATCATCGCAGAGTTTCCTTCTGACTGTCCCTCCCTCAGATCTAGAATATTTGCCACAGCCCAAACTAGGGTGGCCAACTTTCATGTAGTGGCTGGAGATCCCCTAGGATGACAACTAATCACCTGGCAATGGAGATCAGTTCACCTGGAGAAAATGGCTTCTCTGGAGGGTGGACTATCTGGCATTATATCCCATTGAAGTCTGTCCCCTTACCAAACCCCCCTTCTTTTGGCTCCACCCCCCAAACCTCAAGGTATTTCTCAACCCAGAGCTGGCAACCCTAATTCAAACTCAGGGCCAAACTAGATGTAATGGCCTTCATGGGTTGGACCTGTGGATGCTGCCACCATTTTAAAGTGATTTAAAAATGCCTCAGGTGTATCAATCCTGATCAGTCTCATTATCAAGTATCCAAATAGCTGCACCTCCTCTCACCTGCAGCTATTTAGGCACTAGGTGGGACAAGAGTGCCTCAGCCTTGTCAGAATTTGGGTACACGTGGCATTGGTAAATCACTTTCAAATGGCTGTGGCATCCACAGATCTGACTGTCACGTCTGGTTTGACCTTTAGTCCTTCTCAGGCGTGGTTCAGCTCTTCTGGAATGTATTCCTGAAGAAGTCATGAGTACTTCCATGCTTTTGAAGGGCGTTTGATAGCGAGTGATCTGACATCGCTGTTGCTGTGGGAGTTCTGTATAGATGTTTTATTTGGTGGTGGTCTATGCTTGTCTTTAATTGTTGTTGTGCCAGTTTTTGTAAGTCAAGCCTCCATTGATGGCGGGCTAGTTATATTTTAATAGATATCAAGAACCAAAAGTCCTGTTTAACTTGTCAGCATCATAACATAAGAACAGCCCTGCTGGATCAGACCAGTGGTCCTTCCAGTTCAGCATCCTGTTTCTCCAGAAGGCCATTAAACAGGGCCTAGGGCCAAGACTTTCCCTAACAGTGTGCTTTAGAAGGGGTGTTCTGAGGTACTCAAAAATGACTCCTACTTTCATACCTCTCTCACCTCACGTCCTACCTTCTGCTGTTTGCTGCCCTTATGGTGTAATAGGCATAAGGTTGCTTCAGTGAAATGGCAATGACAAATAGCCTATGTCAGATAGGCACCCTTGGCTGTTCCATAATTACCCAGGTGCACTGGCATCTTCTGTGTACTGTTCAAGTCAGGTCAGAAGTGTGTGTGTTAAAATTCAGGCTGGGCTTCTGAAATTTTCTGCGCTTTAGGGATTTGTCCTTATGCATTCTATAACCTTTTTGCTATGCTGAGCTCTCGACCTCTCCTCGGTGTTAATAATGCTGGCACGTCTGGAGAACACCTTGGGATAGAGTGGCAGAGTGAACTGTTGCTTGGGGAGTCACCCGGGTAGCGCCTTAGTCATAGGCTGATGCTGAATATGGAACAAAGGTGGGAGACAGGGAGGGAAAACTCTCTGGCAAAGAGCATTCCTTCCCCTCTGCTTGAAAGCTTGCATTCTTAAAACTCCAGGGGAGAGCAGCTTGTGTGTGCCCTAGCCTTCAGCCCCTTTACATCCTTTCCTCCCATTGTCTCCGTTCAGCTTCCCCTTGTTTATCTCCTGCAGGGAATTCTTGCCTGGGGAAAATTCCCCTGTTGGAGGAAGCAGCCAGTAGGAGACTGTAAAAAGTCCGTGATCGCTGGGAAAGAAAGAGGCCGGTTATCTTAGGGCCCGTAGATGTATTAAGCAGACATGGCTTGGGAAAACCTGAGCTGCCATTCTTGTGTTGCAAAGCGGTGGGGTGGTACTGTTGAAGTCTTTCAATAAATTTCTATTTGTATCCTGCATTTCACCCCAAACTGGCATCCAGAGCAGCTCCCAGGAATCAAGGATTTATACAGAGGACAGTTAAAACTCAATGGGGATATGTTCCTGTGGGAAAGGATTCTCTGCTGAGCTGGATCTCATTGCCTGACTGCTTTTTGCCCCCCTTTGATCACATTCCCCCATTTAAAAGAGAGACGTAGAACTTGGGAAAGTGTTCTTCCTATGTGCCTGGGTAATTTCTATGCACTTCTCCCTCCCTCCTCTGAGTTTCCTGTCTTTGCTACACTGAATGAGGGCTGGACTGGATAATGCATTGGGAAAGCCCCGGGCAGGAAAAAAAAGTACTGTTGCTGCTGAGGCTTCCGTACAGATCATTCCCCCAACCCCACACTGGGCCAAAATGGATGTGACAACAAAAAATTCAAAATGTGCCATGGTTTGTACAAACCTGGCAAGTACAAAGCTGGTGGGCTCTCCTTCCTTAGAGCTTTTTAAACAGAGGCTAGATGGCCATCTGACAGCAATGAAGATCCTGTGAATTTAGGGGGAGGTGTTTGTGAGTTTCCTGCATTTTGCAGGGGGTTGGACTAAATGACCCTGGAGGTCCATTCTAACTCTGTGAATCTAGCAGTTCCAGGAAGCTGCTAGCAAGATTGAGAAAAGGTTGTTGGATAAGAGGGAGACTGTTTCTTGCCATGTCTTTTCTGTGATTTTGGAGGGGCATAGATATTTGTAGCTGCCTTTTTCTTTGGGTAAAGTTAAATTATACCTTTGAAAAGGGGTGTCTTTAAATCAGTGTGGTGCCCATGGGTGCCTGAGTGCCCCACCTCGTTGTGTTCCTGGCGTACATTGGGCTCTTTGACAAGGCATCCTCCCCCAAGCAAAGAGCCAAGGCTGACTTTCCGCCACTTTATTGGAGCAGCAGGTGCTTCAAAAGAGCATCAGCTTTTGGTCTACAGGGAGCACCCATTCAGAAACAGCTGCATCCATCGTAGTAGGATGATTTGACACCAGACATTTTCAATGACATTTCCCCAAAATGTCCCCAGTGACCTTTCTACAGTCAATATGACCTGCGCCAGTACAAGAGATAACATTTTATTTTCCTCCAAACCAAAAGTACAGCCTGCGGGATCTGGGTTCTATCTAGACCTGAAACTTGGTTTCTGTGGAAGAGAATGAAATACTTACATTTGTTTCTGTTTTCTGCTTCCTGTTTTTTAGGCATTTATTTATTTTGGCTTATACATTTTTATTTTGCCCTTCCTCTAAGGAGCTCAGGATGTTGTGCCTTATTCTCCCCTCATCTATTTTATTCTCACAACAACCCTGTGAGGTAGGATAGGCAAAGAGTGTGACTGGTCCAAGGTCACCCAGTGAGCTTCCGTGACAGAATGGGGATTTGAACCTGGGTCTCCCTCATCTCAGTCTAGCATCCGATCCATGACACTTTGTTTGCTGTCTCCATGTGTTTCATGGGTAAGAAGTTACTAATCTATAGGAGGACTTTTCCTCTTGCCTTGTGGATTCTACATTTTTATGCAGGAGCCTTTGGTGAAGAATGTTTTAAGTTTTGGAATAAGTATATGATGTCTTTTGGAAATAACTCTGCCTAGGGCTTTTTTTTGTAGCAGGAACTGCTTTGCATATTAGGCCACACACCCCTGATATAGCCAATCCTCCAAGAGCTTACAGGGCTCTTCATACAGGGCCTACTGTAAGCTTCAGGAGGATTGGCTACATCAGGGATATGTGGCCTAATATGCAAAGGAGTTCCTGCTACAAAAGAAAGCCCTGGCTCTGTCGAAAATGGTTGAGGCAAGTATTCCCTTTGCAGATTTTTCTTTAGGAAGGCTTGTTCTTCTGTATGTTCAATAACTTTGATTATTTTAGCTAATGTTTGTGTTGCTTCTGGATACCAATTTTGTTGTTGTTTTCTAGTTACAGGGATGCAGAAAAGAACTTTCACAATATTTCTAACCGGTGCTCCTATGCAGACAACTCTGGCAATGATGAAACAGAAGATGTCTCAGGAATTCTCCAGTGCACAGCAAATGTACTCGGTACTGTGTACAGTTGTGTTATTTTTTATTATGGGGAAGGGACCATTTGAATTTCCTTCTCATTGTACTTTATCCACAAGTCTCCATTCTGCAGACGTTAGTTCAGAATCGCTGCCATCAATATGCAGTAGTGGCAAGATTGTTCCCTGTGTAGATGAATGGTTTGATAAAACATCTCAAGTCCATCTGGACCAGCATTCTGCTTCCAGTATAGCCAGTCAGATGCTCCCTGGAAGTTCACAATCAGGGTGCAGACAGCAGCCATCCCTTCTTGTCATTCCACTGCATTTGATATTCAGTGTGCAGTGCCTTCAGATGATGAATACCAAGGGCAACTTTAAGACCAACAAAGTTTTATTCAAGGTTTGAACTTTCATGTGGATGCATACTTCCTCAAATACATTGAAATGTAAGTTACTGGTATGCAGGGGTGGAATTCTAGCAGGAGCTCCTCTGCATATTAGGCCACACACCCCTGATGTAGCCAATCCTCCAAGAGCTTACAGAACTCTTATTCCAGGGTCTACTGTAAGCTCTTGGAGGATTGGCTACATCAGGGGTGTGTGGCCTAATATGCAGAGGAGCTCCTGCTAGAATTCCACCCGTGCTGGTAGTACATATAGCCATATAACATAATGAAGATGATTCAACAGTTGCAAACAGGAATAACAAGCTATGTTTATATGTTTGGATTTAATTCTGGGCGGGTGCACAGCGAAGCAAGTATGTCAAAATCGGAGATAGATGTATAGTGGAGATGAGTGGAGCATTAACTACAGAGTTTAATTAATTATTCTTAGCACTCCACAGTTAAGAGGGATACATTTGCACATGGTGGATATGGGGTAGGGTTGCCAGATTGGGAAGCTCCTGGAGATTTGGGGATGGAACCTGGGTAGGACAGGGATTTCAGTGGGATGCAGTGCCATAGAATCCACTCTCCAAAGCATCCATTTTCTGCAGGGGAGCTGATCTCTGCAGTCTGGAGATGAGCTGTAATTCCAGGGGATCAGTGCCGGATTAAACCCTGTGGAACCCCCTAGGCAGTCAAATCTTGGGGGGCCCCCTGCAAATTGTTTCAGTTGGAATTCCTGCCCCACCACCCGCAGCCTCCCACTGCAGCCTGCAGGCACTTTCTCAAAAGCCCCTTTGACAAAGCTGTGGGGAAGAGGCAGAGAGAGGCAAACTTGGCAACTACGCCAGCAGCTGCACCAGGCAAGTTAGGCTCAGTTGCTGGTTGTGTGTGCAGCCTGGGAGGGCTGCGAGCAGGGAGAAAACTGGGGGGTGGAGCTGGCCCGGGGCCCCTAAAGTAGGCCAGTGCCTACTTTGCCTAATTGTTAAGCTGTTCCCCAGGTTCACCTGGAGGTTGGCATTACCTATTACATACAGATAAATGATTTTTACCTGTATTGGTTCGGTTACCAGTTTCTCCACAGTTGCTTCCCTGGTGGTCTGAAGATGTGCAACACCTCCCACCATCCTGGATCCCAAGAAAGGAACCAGAAATATTACCTCTGTGCAAGCCCTTTTCAAAGGCTTTCCCAAGGAGAAGATCCCAGTTAATTGTATTGTAAATTTCCCATTCATTTCTCTGGGGCTTGTCAAGAGGACGTTACTAGTGGATTGCTTATTTAGTGCCTTTCCAGGAAACTGCAGGCAGCGAGAGAACATTTTCCGTGCTGCTTTGAGGTTCTCACACTTCAACTTCGTAGTGTGTCGAAAACTGTGGGGGGAAATTCTCGCTGTTTGCAAACATCGCGGAGCCCCTTTGCCTGCTGCTTCTTGAGTGTGCTTGTTTTTTTTATTTTAAAAAGAAGCGAGTTTGCATCCAAGTGAAATGGTTATTTTTCCCTCAGCCGTATTTTGCAAAGGTGGTTGCAGTTTTCCATAATCAACAGAATGTGTTTTCTGCCTTGGAAGCTGGCAGGTTTATGCCCACAGGGTCATCAGATGCATGGAGGATGGGGGTGTAAATGGTTACTGGTCACAGTGGTGACTAGCCTGATTGACATCTGCTTCCTCCAGTATCAGAGTATGAGTCTTTGAATCAGTTGCTGGAGAGTACAGACAGAGTGCTGCGGCTGCCCTGTGTGAACAGAATGCTGGACTTGATGGGTCTTTGGTTTGATCCAGTTTGGCTCTTCTTATGTTCTTATTAGGTGATTTGACTCAGGGCTAAAATGTTGTCACTGTAATAGTCTGGTGAGATTTCAAACTAAAATTCTCGGCTGGCCTTACCTACATGCACGGAGTTGCCAACTGGCCCGGAGAATATTGCCCTTTTAATAGAGGCTTAAGGGAATGTTATTTGCCAGGTGATGTGGACTTCCATGTCATGAAAAGCTTCAGTTAGCCATGCCTGCCTATATTAAGCAAAAGGGACAGGACATGTTTTCCCAGGCCTGCTGGCAACTGTATACAAGAGTAATCTGTTAGTTGGTTACACAGCAAGACTGAAGGCTGTTCTGAAAATAGGGTAAGTGAATTTCCCCCCTTATCTACTAAACCTCAGGCACATGAGGACATGAACTGCCTTATATTGAATCAAATCATCTGTCTATCAAGACCTGTACTGTCTGCTCGGACTTCCAGCAGCTCTCTGGTCTCAGGCAGTGGTCCTTCATATCATTTACTACCTAATCCTTAAAAAACAAACAAAACTGGAGATGTTGGGGATTGAACCTGGGACCTTGTGCATGCCAAGCAGATGCTTTACCACTGAGCCGCAGCCCCCCTCCCACAAGACAATATCATGTGGCTCTTGTGCATTCTTATCAGGGAGAAAGCACTGTTGAACTTGGTGGCCCTTGCTTCGGATTAAACATCCATAAGATTAGTCAACTCAGCTGTACTGCTAGACAAATAGACTTGGAAGTAAATCCTATTGAGGGTTGACTTCAGAGTAAATGTGATTAGGGTAAGGCTGTATACCTCTCAGTTGCGGTTGCAGTGCTTCTGTGGTTCTTCACATTCTGTTGATGTGCGAATGGTGAGGCTTGTAGACTCTGGTTTTTCTTTGTCAGCTGCAGAGTAGATTGCTGGCGGAAAAGCCCAGTGAAGTCATTAATATTGCAAGTGATGTGCATTATCTGGAAAACTGCCTTATGATTTTAATCTCTTCCCTCCCCCACTTGCATATGGATAAATAATCTTTTTTTTCCTGGCCTCCCATTTCCACCTTTCTCCATTTTTATCATGCCTCAGGGCATAAAACTTTTTAATTACACTTTTCTCCCAAGTTCAGAAGACTGTGAGCCATCTGAATTGTACAATGTTCCTGGCAGCTCCGCTGGGGTTTTATTGATATCATATGGGCTGCTGAATATTTATATTATTCCAAGTATCTTAATTCATGCCCTTAGGAAATAAAATATTCTGATAGAAATGAAAGATGTGGTTTTCTCTATGGTAGTTGTTCTTCTCGGTGTAGCTTAATTCGTGTTGCCTTTCGTTTAAGATGCTGCAGAAAAATTCTGGTTCCTTTTATGGTCCTTGCTTCTCCTTGGCATGCTTGTGAGCAGTGAATGGAAATCACCGCTACTTAGCCCAGCGTGAGAGCTTCATCATTTGCAGCCAATAATTGGCAAGATATAACTCTGCCTGTTAAACATGTCAATTACCACCTTCACTGTGCAGCCATTGTCAAATTCTTCAGTTCTGAGTGTGTTTGGCAGGAAACGTTCTCACATTCCAGGCTTATAGATGTCCAAGGCAGATGTGACCAGTGCTTGACATGAAAGAAACAGGATTGGGGATACCTGGTTCATTTATATCAGGGGTCCATCAGTCCCCTCGTTCAGCCTTTGGGCACTTCTGGCATTTCAAGAATGGGTAGTGGGCACCACTACAAAATGGCCACCATGCTGGACAAGGCCTACCATGCAATATTGGGAGGTTGTATCCTGAAGCACCCTTTAATGCTGGAGGCAATAGTGTCTGAATGGGGGATTGTCCCTGCAAACTTAAAGATGATGTGTCTTGGGCCCTTATGCAGTACCTTTTACTCCAGTGACGTGGAGAAAAGCCAAGACTGGATGTTTGCAATGGTCTCCATAGAAATCAATGTTTGGACTTCTCAGCTTTCATTGTCCAGTTAAACTATGTAGTATTACTTGCAAACAGTGAGCATTTTTCTATGTATGGATTTTGGTGGCCTTGAAAAAGCTATATTTTTACATGCCTTGTTCCCTCTTGCTGTAGTTGAGAACAGAGAAACTGATTACCCCAACAGATAAGTATGACTGAAGGGTAATATGCACACGATGCTTAAGAAGGCAATTCCTTAGAAACTATGTAAAGACGGAAAGGATTAGTCGTAGTCCATGTAAAATGGACAGCCTTTCAACAGAAGACTTCAAAATATTAATACACCCAAGCAAGACCGCATTGCTGGTCTCTGCTTTAATGGTGTCAGTTCTTAGCAGAATGACCTTTTGGTAATTGAAAGCATGAGATTCTGTGATGTGAGCTTGAAAAGGATAAATGTGTGTCCTAAAAAAGAAATTCTACAGGTTGCTGGTTCCATTGTCTTTCTAATAACTCTCTTACTGGCATGTCTTTCAGACTGATGGCACCTCAGAACATTGTGAGATCTGTTCTCATTTTCTGAGTGGGCATCACTTTTACTCGCAGAAAGAGGGGTATTTCATCATCTTCATTAGTCCTCTAATGGTTGGTAGCAGCACAAAACTAATGGTTGGTATAAAACTGTAGGGTTGTTTCAGGTGGTCTTATATGCCTATTGTCGGCCATTGTCTTTTTGAGTAGGCCTTAGCAATTGGAGGCCCCTGTAGCATTCATCTTCCAATTTCCCCTGAAATACTCTCTATCTCCAAGTGGCTGATTTAGAAGTGAGAGATAGGAGTGAAGAAGTAACATCTGTGGCCAGTAGGCTATTTCATCAGGCAGAAGTAGGGAATTGGGTATGACTATAGTTGCATTCATAGATCCTTGTAGCGGCTGGCTATGTTCTAGAGCCATATTCCTCAGTAGGTGACCCTGTATTAATTTGAATCTCTATGCTCCCAAACTTTTGTGCCAATCAGAAGTGATATCATACTGACATATGCCTGTCTATTGCTGTGTAGGCTTGAAGTTTGAAGAACTGCAAGAGAAATTTGGGGTGGAATTCTTCAACATCTGCTTTGATGAGAATGAACGAGTCCTCCGAGCGGTGGGTGGCACCTTACAAGATTTCTTTAATGGCTTCGATGCCTTGCAGGAACACATCAGGACTTCCGTTGGAAGGCAGGCCACTTCAGAATCCCCTTCTTTCCTATGCAAAGAGCTCCCTGAAGGTAACCTTATGCTCCACTACTTCCACCCACATCAGATAGTTGGTTTTGCCATGATAGGTATGGTCAAGGCAGCAGCGAGAAAGATCTACCAACTGGAAGTCGAAGTGGAACAGATTGCAAACGATGAGCCATGTTCCGAGGACTCAAACCCAGGCAACTGCAGCTGCCTCACTTTTATTATCAAAGAACGTGAGAACGCAAATATCACAAAAGCGCTTCCTCTGGGGACTTCCCATTCCCCTGCAGACTTGAGGATAAGCATCAGCACATTCTGCAGAGCTTTCCCCTTTCATCTGATGTTTGATCCCAGCATGCTGGTGCTGCAGCTGGGGGAAGGTCTTAGGAAGCAACTCAAGTGTGATACTCACAAGACATTGAAGTTCCAGGACTGCTTTGAGATTGTTTCTCCAAAGATTGGT
Organism: Heteronotia binoei; assembly: GCF_032191835.1. Lineage (NCBI taxonomy): Eukaryota > Metazoa > Chordata > Lepidosauria > Squamata > Gekkonidae > Heteronotia > Heteronotia binoei. Next base: position 168,370,898 of record NC_083225.1, read on the forward strand.
GCCACATTTGAACGAGTCCTTCTGAGACTGTCTACGCCCTTTGTGATCCGGACCAAGCTTGACATGTCTGCCTTTGAAAATAAAGATAAGGTAAGAATATGAATTTACACTGGTAATGGGGTGGATGTCCGGACCTGCATAGCCCAGGCTAGCCTGATCCTTTTAGATCTTGATAGTTAAGCAGGGTCTGTCCTGGTTAGAGGTTGGATGAGAGACCACCAAGGAAGTCCAGGGTTATTTTGCAGAGGAAGGCAATGGCAAACCACCTCTGCTTGTCTTTTGCCTTGAAAACCCTATAGAGTCAGCATAAGTTGTCTGGAACTTGATGGCAAAAAGGGTGAATTGATGGATTGGGGAGTCTGCTAACAAATGTAACAATAATTTGTCAATGAAATTTAAGGGAAATATACGGGCTAAGTTCATTTTGTTGCTTATTCTAACAACTCTGAACATGATGCATATGGTCATGAGTTTTGTGACTTTTGCTTAAATAGTCATAATTTCAGATTACATTTTATTTGGGCATACGTGACTTCCAGATCTATCTGTAAGAGTTGCCACCAAATTTCTCTCAGAAGTTTGATTTGGAGGTTCCTGCTCAAGCAAAACCCCTGAAAAATTTTGTAGGACAACAGAATGTTATGGGTAGACAGTTAAAGTCTCTCCTAAGGGTTTTATGCATCACTCTTCGGGATAACCCATTAATATTGTGTTTTCAGTGTGCTGTGACTAGCCCTGATGTCCCGTTGGTGTCTGGGACTGGTGATAAAACAGATGATGCAGTGAGCAAAGTTTAGAAGACCTGGAGCTGAACTGAGACCAAATTTTGTTTGAACCAAAACTTTTCCAATGCAGAGGTTTCTGCTGAAGAAGAGACCTAAGATATTTTGAAGTATTTTTAAAAAGTGTTTTCATTAGTGGAATTTCCCTGTAAGTTTCACATATGATTATCTAGGCTCTGAAAAATCATATGGCAGTAAAAGCCACCCCAGGGACAGCTGGCAAGTGGATAAAAAAAGCACATCCAAACACACACATCTGCCTCCTGTCCTAGCCCCCCTCACCCCGTTCCTACTTGCAGTCCATCCAGCTCAAAAAGGTACTACTACCAAAGTGGTACCAAAATGCTGAGGTGCCTCCGATGTCCTCTCCAGCCGTCTGGATGTCTGGGAAGCGCCTGAGGAGCAGTGGACAGGCACATGAGCACTCTGGACACTCCTCCAGGACACCACAGCCTATCCCTGTTCCAGCGGTGGGCTGTGCACTATCTGGATGCTCCAGGGAGCTCCTGTTTCTGATGGCTCACTTCTGGGTTGGCACGCTGCCACCCTGAGCCAGCAGTCTGGACATAGCCATCCTTTCCCATATGTGGCCAACAAGAAACTGTTTAGTTGACTGTGCGGTCCTCTCTTATCTACTAAAAATCCCTCTCTGCATGTCTTGATAGTCCTAGTTAGTTTTATGGAATGGGCTGTTTTTCAACAAGGTGTAGAGGGTGTGGTAGCCCCCAGTATTCACCACAATTTCTATCCTGCCAATCTTTGGGTTGTCACCTAGTCCAAACTCCCATGTGGTGATATGTGGAAGCTCCAGTTACTGATCTCCACTGAATGTGCCCTTAGTGCTATTTTGAGGAGTATAGTTTCATTTTCTGTCCTTTCCCAGATGTTTTGGCCTTTCCTAAATAATGCACTATGAACAAATATTTTCTCACCAAGGAAGGATATTTTTTTTCTTGGCTTTACTCTAGAGGCCTGGTCTATTAATATTTATTTTTGTGTATTGTGAAACCAGGAGGCCTGACCCAAGCCAAGTAATTTAGAAGCCTTCACACACACAGCCTTGAATTATTTTCTGTCCTTCTTTCATTCCCCTTAAAATTCAAATGGAGTGGTCCAGAAGTCATTGTACTGTGAGAGGCACCTGCCAGGTATTATCTTGAAAGTTCTGACTCTTCCTTCATTCACTCTGTGAATGGAAAAAGTTAACTCGGAGCTTCTATTGGTGCAGAAAAATCACAGCTTTCAATTTGGGGTGCCTACCTCTTTCTTTTGCAGATGCTCCTCACGTTACCTTGTCAAAACATATTTAGGCTCTAATGATTTCTAAAACATTGGCTAATTTGACAGCTGCCAGTGGCTGTGAATGGGAAATGTGAAACTGTAGATTACATGGGTTTCAGGAAGCCAAAAAACACCCCACAATGGACGCACTCTAATGGCTGTGCTTCCGTGAACTTTAATGACTCCTTGGATAACCGCACAGCATTTTTTTAATTAACTTTTCATATTACTTCTGTGGGGATTTCTGCTGAACAGTGACATGTCATGTTTGGGCCTTTATACGGAGAAGCAAATGTATAATTTTCATTAGGGCAGGAGGTTCTAAATGGTTGGTTTCAGGGCCTTTTTGGTAAAAAAAGCCCAGCGGGAACTCGTTTGCATATTAACCACACCCCGATGCCACCACTGTTTCACACAGAGTTTTGTAGAAAAAGCCCAGCAGGAGGTCATTTGCATATTAGGCCACACACCCCGTGTTCCTGCATTCCTGTGCGTTCCTGATTAAAAAAAAAAAAAAAAAAGAGCCCTGGTTGATTCTAGCCAAAGTAGGCAGTGTTCTCCATTCAACAGGTTGGCCAGTTAGCAACTGTTCTCTGTCAGATGTTGTTGCTCAAGATGCTGGGTTGTTGCATTGTTCAGAACAATGTGCAGTTGGGTTAACTGCATAACATCTTGTGCAATGCCATTAGTCATTGAGTCTACGACTGCATGGGCTCAGAAACCTGCATGTATAAACAGTAGTAATAGTAAGTAGAAGAAGAGCTTATTACAAAAAGCCAAAGTTCGTTACAAATCTTAGACTAAAAAATAACACATAAAGTGCAAAGGTTTATTTATTTAATATTATTTGTAGCCCTCCTTTCTCAGTTGGACTCGAGGTGGATTACATGGAGTGAGTCAATATTAAGAACATAAGAGAAGCCATGTTGGATCAGGCCAGTGGCCCATCCAGTCAAACACTCTGTGTCACACAGTGTCCAAAATATATATATAAACACACTGTGGCTAATAGCCACTGATGGACCTCTGCTCCATATCTTTATCTAACGCCCTCTTGAAGCTGGCTATGCTTGTAGCCGCCACCACCTCCTGTGGCAGTGAAATAAGAACATATCAATGGATGAGAATAAATAATGCAATTGGATTAGGGTTGTAGAACCATGTAGAAGTCTAAAAACAGAACTGATGGAAGCATAAGTGTTAACATGACACATTAAATGATGCAAAACTACACAACAGGATATATGAACATATATATGAACATATGAAGCTGCCTTATACTGAATCAGACCCTTGGTCCATCAAAGTCAGTATTGTCTTCTCAGACTGGCAGCAGCTCTCCAGGGTCTCAAGCTGAGGTTTTTCACACCTATTTGCCTGGACCTTTTTTGGAGATGCCAGGGATTGAACTTGGGACCTTCTGCTTCCCAAGCAGATGCTCTACCACTGAGCCACCGTCCTTCCCCAAATCTGTAACATTTAAAACTGCCGTCTGTCTCTTTATCATCCCCCTTGAGAATTAAGTAAAGGAGAGCCTGGTTGGCAAGAGCTGTTGGGACTCTTCCTGCTGTTGGAATGGTTCTATGGTATCTTGGATCAGTTTTTGCCTTTGGTTTCAGGCTCCTAATCTCTACAGTGCCAGTGCAGTGGACCAGTTGAGGGATGTGAGCAGGAAAGTCAGATCACCTGGTTCAAACCTCCCCTCCACCAAGAACTCGCTTTGGTGGCTTCTCCCTTTATTCCAACCCATCCTCTTAGGCTTTTTGCAAAGATTACTGATCTGATGCTTTGACCACTCACGGTGGTACAGAGAAGGGAAGACGCTTCACCCTCTTAATGGTCAACGCAGCATAGTAAGGAAAGAGCTGGAAACCAGGGTGGGGAAGGGGACAGAAACTTGACAAACCCAGCTGTAAGAATGCTCTGCATGTTTGTTTTATGTCTTTAGGTTTTGGTTGGGGCCAGTGAATGCATCACTAGATCACGTAGGGTTGCCAGCCGGAGTGGTCAATTTATGTGCCTTGAATAACATGCACCAATCCATAGGTGCTGCTGTTCTCAGTTTTTCCTGAATCCAGCAGAACTTCTCAATAAAATTGTATTTTTTTTTAAAATCCCCTCTAGTGAAAGGCATGGCTTTTATCACAGTAGCATATGAAAAGATGCATTCTGTGCACTGGTTGGAAATCTTGACAGCTCTCCTCTTGGGGACCTGAGACCTCATTTTGCTTACCAGAATTTGTGGGTTCTGTTCTGGTTTTGCAAGTTCTGATCTATCAGGAAAAAAAGCCATGTGTTGATCCAAGTTCAGCTTGATTTTTGCAATAGAGCCAGAACGGACCCAAGAGCCTTCTTTGAGCAACCACTGACCACTTGCAAACCTGCCAAAAGGTATCCTCAGATGTCAGTCTTCCTTCCAGCCTGCAGCAACCTATACACAGTTGTACAGACCACAATTCCCCAATAATTTATCCAAGTAACTCTGTGTAGAAAAGCCTTCTTGGATAATTCAGTTTTGCACAGTTTGTGGAAACCCGGGAGAGTGAGAGCCTTTCTGACCTCCTCAGGTGCGCTGTTCCACAAGGTGGGAGCCACAACGGAAAAGGCATGTTATTGATTCCGCCCATTCAATAAAAATTGGTTAAGAATTGAGTTGAAATTTCCAAACCTTGCAGGCACAGTAAAAGTAATAAAAGGGTAAACATCAAGCATACATTTCACATGGATTTTCCAGAGATACTGTGTGAGTGATGTGCTGGACAGCATCAGATATAAAAACGAGGACATGAGTTTCTGGGAAAATAGAAATTGGAAAATTATCCAATGTTATAAAAGAAGCATTATCTGATTTGGCAAACTGATTTGGCAAACTGATTTTGACTTGCATTTAGGGAATACATTTTTTAAAAGTACCTTATGTTGATTTTATTTCTGAATCACAGTAAAGATTTGAACAGAGAAATTTGAGTAGGAAACAAAAAATAACATTTAAACCATACTTTATCTTTAAACACAGTCAAAGCTTTATGTGAAATTATTTTTATTGGAATAATGCTTGTAAAACAGAGTACTAATGGCCTCCTGTTCTCTCCTGTTCTTGCCCAGTGAGCATCAGGAGAAAAGATGTAGTGAATGTGATACATGAAGGCTTTCTCTAGTCTCTGTAGCATTTACCATAGAGATTGGGGGAATTCTAGAGCATCACTGATGCAGTGATGTCACTTCCATTGCCACATCAGTGATGCAATGCTCTCCCTCGTCATGCTTTGTTTCTCCAAAACTCTCAGATGAACCACTGAAAATATCCATGAAATTTATTTGTGTGGAAGGGCCAGATTGTGCACATCCGAATATGTGCATTAGATGTAATTGCTGCATGGTGCCATACATTCTTCCATCATAATAATGTATTCAAATTCATACTCAATATGTGCTACTTCACCATCCGGAACACACCCTGCCATCCATAACACACCCTGGTTAAAATTAAAAAATAAAAAAGTGATCAATGGAAGACCCCCAAAGCATCTGTTTCACTTTGGAAAGAAAAGCAAGTAATTAGGGTACCAAAATTCTGGGGAGAGACACAAGAGAGGACAGTTCTGAAAGCATTCCTATTCGGCTGTGTGGCTGCGGTCTTAGCACTGTGAGATCTGACATTTAGCCAGCAACTGTGACTGGCATCCTCAGAGGTATAACCCAGAAAACTGGAGTTCTCTCTGGGTCAAATTGAGAAGAAGTTGGTAGGCAGGTAATTGATATCTACTCAGGCAGGTGGGGTAGGGCTGAGTCATTATCTTGTGGGAGTTTCCTGGACTGTGACATGCTAAGGGAGGAGCTTACCTGCAGGGGGTTATTTTGAATATGGATTGGCTGATGCCAAGACCATGGCCACACAGCCCGGAAAATCTACAACTAATGGACTCTGGCCATGAAAGCCTTCGACAACATATAAACCTACTGGGTTTAGATAGGATTCAGCTCTTAGTCATTCCTACTGTAAAAATACAGGTAAATTAGCTGCTCCCAGATGAAGTTGATTGGAAGGCACCATGTCAAAAGCCTCAGCAGTCCTTTGTCTTGCTGTATTAATTTATTTCTCTTGGCATGCAATAGCCCTTTTCTTCAGTCATGCTATTGTGCCTTTCGGGAATGACTGATTTTCGAAGGACTGCTTTGTTTTTTTCTTACAGCTGCTCTGTCTCCTCCTGCCATTAATAGCATATTACACAAGGTGCTTTCCAGTTTATAAATTAAAGAAAGTTATGTAGGTGTCCTGTGAAGGGGACATCCAAAAAAATCCCTTTACATCTAACAGCCTATTTTAAAATTCAAAACGTGGTGGAGAGGGGAATGTTATCCCCAAGTGTTGTTAGTATAAAGAGCAAGGCTGATCATAAAAGAGCTTTGAGTATGAAATTTTCAGAAAGCTTTCAGAATCACAGAAGGAGAAGAAATATTAATCTGGGGGGAGGGGGGGAGGTTGCTCTTAGAAACTGTGCCAACTTGTAATTTGTTTAATGTTCAAACAAATATGTGTCCTTGTCTCTTAGTGGCAATACTAAACATAGCATTAAAAAGAGCTTCACATTTTCTCCTTTTGTAGCAACTGAATGCCTCTTCATTCCTGTACTCCCTGTTGATGGATTGTGAAGGATTCAGTCCTCCAGTTCTGGGCCAAGATTCTCTTCTGTGTCTTGAACACAGGGCTTCTGGTATTGACCCTGGGAATAGGGGGATAAAATACTTCCTAATGCTTTAGCTATCCAAGAATTCTGTAAGATCCCAACCGTAGTGCTACTGAGAATCCCACCATGTGCTTTCTGATTCATTTGGGGCATAGCATGGAATTGCAGAGAGCCCTATGGTACTTTGGATTTATTTATTTAGCCATTTTGTCTCAAGAGGGACCCCCAACAGCTTCTTAAAAAGACCAAGCTGCAGGTTAAACACAAGAAGTGACAAACCCTTGCAGAATATATGAAACCACGTCTTGGACTAGTCCAAGGTTGACTGGGCTGGCAAATGTATGGAAATGGTTTTATTACATATCCTGTTTTTTAATATTTTATGTTGTTTTTAGCTGTTGTTAGCCTGTCAGAGGAGCCTGTTCGGGGAGGGTGGGATAAACATTTGAATGAATGAATAAATATTCAAAGCTACACGCTATGAGCCAAGAGACAAGGACCCTTTGGCTTCCATCTCAAATTCTTAAGCCTTTTCTTTGCTTTGATCCCACTTTTCCCCATAGTGCCAAAGGATCATGTAACTGATAATTGACTGTGATGTATCTGGAGGCAGTGGGGGTGGGGTGAGGAGGAGGAAATATCCTGTTATCCAGGCCAGACATTTACTCATAAGAAAATCTTGGCAGACTGTAAGAATTTTAGATCTTGGGTAACAAAGAGCCGATAAAACAAAATGTGTAACTGTGAGGACTAATTCTCATCAGAGATGACAGTGGGAGAGGGGGGGGGGCGTTGTAAGTTTTGATCTTACACGTAAACAAGGAAGGACCAGTGGATGAGCACTAAAATCATTAAATTGGGCTGAATTTTATTGAAAAACTGGTTCAAGAGATAAAATATTCTTCAAATACTGTAAACATAATTAGATATTCAATATATTAAGGAAGTAACACCTAGTCTTGAGGACACTATTTATAGAAATAATTGTTTTCCATGACAGGGGAAAGGCACATTTTACAACTATGGCCAAGGACCGACCTACCTGAGGGACCGTCTCTCCCCATATGAGCCCCACTGAGGTCAATGGGAAAAAACAGACTGAATATCCCTGGGCCAAAAGAAGTTAAACTTCAAAGCACCCGCACTCGGGCCTTTTCCGCTGCGGCCCCACAACTCTGGAACCAGCTCCCAGAGGAGGTGCGGGCCCTGCGGAACTTAGGCCAGTTCCGCAGGGTCTGCAAGACCGTCCTCTTTAAACAGGCGTTCACCAATGACTAAATTAATGTTTACCGCCAGATTAATAATGTTTACCGCCAGTATCAGATCTAGGAATGTTTTAATCATTGATTGGTTTTAATGTGAATTTAATATGAATTTATTGTTTTATTATTGTGTTGTTCACCTTAAATGTTGTTAGCCGCCCTGAGCCTGCTTCGGCGGGGGAGGGCGGGATACAAATAAAATTTTACATTACATTACATTACAACTACAGGGTCTGCTTTTGTTTTTTAGGCTCCACTGTATTCATGGGCCTCACTTTTAGATCAGCATTCATAAAACTGCAGCAGGCATTTTATTTAGATGATAATTTAAACCAAGGAAAAGTCATGGGGCAAAAAGGTTAAACCGTTCCTTCTCAGGCAGATCTGTCAGTCCCCTGCCCCCTGTTGCTGATCAGCTGGCTGGCAGGGGGGACTTCCTGGCTGCAGGGGAGGCCTAGGCTGATGACATTGCTTCTGATGCACACTGGAAGTGATGTCAGTACATTGCTGGTAGGGTTGCCAACCTCCAAGTGGCTCTGGAGATCTCCCACTATTACAGTCAATCTCCTGATGACCAAGATCAGACTGCCTGGAGAAGATTGCTGCTTTGGAGGGTGGACTCTGTGGCATTATACCTTGTTGAGGTCCCTCCCCTCCACAACCTCCAACCTCTCCAGGTTCCATCCTCCCAATCTGTGCCTTTTTTCCAACACAGAGTCGGAATCCTCGTCACCAGCGATGCCCAATGCTTTGGTATTTGGCCAAGAGTCAAGACAGCCTAGGCCTTCCCCTGCTGTTGATAAGTCCCCACCACCACTGGTTTCCAGGAGGGACCTGGCATCCCCAGGAATTCTGGCAGGAGCTCCTTTGCATATTAGGCCACACCCCATAATGTATCCAATCCTCCAAGTGCTTACAAAAAAGAGCCTTGTAAGCTTTTGGAGGATTGGCTACAGCAGGGGTGTGTGGCCTAATATGCAAAGGAGCTCCTGCTAGAATTCCACCCCTGGGCACCCCTATCCTTAGGTGATCTTCCCCTGATTCCACAGTAGTTGCATAGGTCTGCTAATTTCACACACACACACATATATGTGAGAGCTTCATATATCTTTATCGCTGATCTCTCCTGTGACATCTAATTTGCTTTGAATTATTGTTCTGGGGAAATAGATGCAGGAGTGTAACATCAGTGAATACTTCTACCCCTTCATAATATTGTCTCCTTCCACCATGAAGAAGAAGGAGAAGATATTAGTTTTATATTCTGCCCTCCACTCCGAATCTCAGAGCCTCAGAGCGGCTCACAATCTCCTTTATCTTCCTCTCCTACAACAGACACCCTCTGAGGTGGATGAGGTGAGAGAGCTCTCACAGAAGCTGCCCTTTCAAGGACAACTCTGCGAGAACTATGGCTAATCCAAGGCCATTCCAGCAGCTGCAAGTGGAGGAGTGGGGAAAAACCCGATTCTCCCAGATAAGAGTCCACACACTTAACTACTATGTCAGACTGGGTATGACATACTTAAAGAATAGCCCGTTCTGGACCTTATGATTCTTGTCCAGCTCTTCAAAGCATAGAGTTTTTGCTCATCAACATAGTGGCAACCCTATCAGCCCTGGAAGTTAAGTTTGAGTAATCCTGCAAAGCCTTGAATAGCACTTTGTTTCTCAGAGTCTGTTTGTCCCAGATAAGGTTGACTAAACTCTGTGAGAGTTTCTGCAATTTTTGTTTCCATTGTAATTTTTACCAGTACAGAGCACATTAATGTTACATGGTACTGTTTTCTTAGTTACTGCTTTGGAGTTTCGCCATTGCATTTGTTTGACATTCAGCAGATGACTTTGAAAATCGTATAAGCATTACCTTTCTCCTGTGTGTATAATTTTAAGCCTCTTTTCCATAGTTAGCGTTGTGCGAGGAAAATTCCCATACAATTGGCATTCTGTTAATGATAAGCAGTGACTACAAAGATGAGCAGTTGTTTTCATTTGGTTGATTACCTATAATCAGTACAAGTAGGCAACCCTTAACAAATAAGTGTTTCGTTAAAACTTTTTGGTTGAAAAATTAATAGCGGCAAGGCAATGCTTGCTATGATGAGCAGAAGCCTTGGAATAGACTGTGCAAGAATCTACTACGGTGAAATTGTGTATGTATGATACTTGGTTGGAAGCAAGTTCTATTGAAATGTTTATTTTATTATTATCCTGAAAAGAAGCTGTGACATCATTTATATTACAGTAGTGAAATATGACAAACCTGGGTCATTACTGCATAGAAATGAAGAAAAAGGTTTTGTCCCACAGTAACAATTTAGGCAGCAATCCAACTGAGGTAAGTATTAAAACCGCAACTATATCTCTCAAGTTAATTTCTTTAAATGCACATATGCTTTCCCCTGAGTTCATTTCAGCTGATTATTTTACATCTTTGGTAATTTTTCAGAATAACTATTTTGCTTCGGTTTCAGCAGCTTTTCTGTAAATTTAATGGGGGTATGTATGAGTGCTGAAGCTCTACATGAACCTTTACCATCACTCCTCCATGGCCTCAGTGTGGGGGGCAACTGTGGGCACCATTGTTTCCCACTTCCTGTCATCTCCCATCCTTCTCAGCCTGAGTCAGATGACCAAGTGGGGCCAGCTGGACTTTTTTCCTCATCTCAGTGCCTGACTAGGGGAAAAAAATATGTTATAATTGTCTAAGGGTAGCATTTTCAGGGGAGTGCTAGCAGACAGGCGAAGAGTTAAGCACCTCTTCACATCTACTGACTCACTTTTGCGATTCCCCCCCTCCCCCTGATACAGTATCATTCTGAGGAACCTTACCTTTCAAAGTGTGGTTCTGCCCTAAATTTCACAGGAGAAGAAGCATTGCTGCTAGGGTTGCCAGCTTCCAGGAGACACCTGTAGATCTTCCGCTATTATGATTGGTCTCCAGATGACCACAGTTGGTTCCACTGAAAAAAAATGGCTGCTATATATTATGGATTCTGTGGCATCATATCCTGCTGAGGCCCCTCTCCTCCCCAAACTTCATTTCCTCTGGTCTCCACCCCTATTCCCCCAAAAATCTCCAGGCATTTTTCAACTCAGAAGCAACCATACCTGCTGCTTACCAGTAGACTTCATTGTATTGGAATTGGTTTGGTTGTGAGGAGATTTATTGCTCATCAGTGTTGATAATGAGTAGTTTTAATGAGGAGATTTAAAAACATTGCTTACAGACGGTATTCCTGAGGTTACAAATCTCTGAGGTGAGAAGCAATTTAATACCGTCTGTGGTTTCTCTGTCATGGAGAGTGTGTGCGAGAGGTGACTGTGTAAATCAGTGTGACACAGCAGAGCCGACATTCACAATTAATGGTAGTTCTGTGACCTAGATCTGCTGCTTGAAACCAGGCTCACACTCAGCTTGTTCCCAGTGATCACATGGGAAAAATAATAATTTACAATACCCTAAAGGCACTGAGAACTCTGCTGTTATTTTGTATATGGAACTGGAAGGTCTACAGAGATGATGCTGTGTTAATTATTACAATAATAGAATGGCTAGCAGGTCTCAGTATATATGTGTGCCTTGCATGCATTGGATTTGTGTGGCAGCCAGAACGAGGGTTTTTCTGCGGTGACTCCACTGCTATCCAAGGGGGTGCCCAGAAATGTCAGGGAAGGATCTGAAATCTTTCCATCTCTTTAGGATAAGCTGCAAAGTAGAATTATTAAACAGAGCCTTTGGGTAAATTTCTGAAATTCTATTCTTATTTACAGTAGCTTGGATCTGATGGCTGTGTTTTTCTCATGTATCTCTTCGACCACTTGCAGGAGCACTCATCTGTAGCCATGTTTGTTTTTTCTGTGGATAGCTCTTCTGCATTCCACAAGATCAGTGTTTTTCAAGAAGCCCTTAAGAACATAAGAGAAGCCATGTTGGATCAGGCCAATGGCCCATCCAATCCAACACTGTGTCACACAGTAGCCAAAAAAACCAAGTGCCATCAAGAGGTCCACCAGTGGGGCTAGAAGCCCTTCCAATGTGCCCCCCCCCCCCAATCACAAGAATACAGAGCATCACTGCCCTAGACAGAGAGTTGCAACAATAAGCTGTGGCTAATAGCCACTGATGGACCTCTGCTCCATATGTTTATCCATTCCCTTCTTGAAGCTATCTATGCTTGTAGCCGCCACCACCTCCTGTGGCAATGAATTCCACATGTTAATCACCCTTTGGGTGAAGAAGCACTTCCTTTTATCCATTCTAACCTGATTGCTCAGCAATTTCATTGAATGCCCACGAGTTCTTGTATTGTGAGAAAGGGAGAAAAGTACTTCTTTCTCTGCCTTGTGCAAGTAGAGGAAATTAGTGCCACGGTGGAGAAAAGCTTCCGCAGCGGGTGGGAAGGAATGCAAGTGGAACGATGCCATAGGATCTCCAATTCAGTGTTATCTTAACGCTCTCACTCATGTGATTTGTTTTTGTTGGAAACCACTCAGAATGACACGGAAAAAGGCTATACAAATATTTTAAATGAATATGTAGAGAAGTTAAGGCCATTCTTCATTTCATGGGTCATGCTAAGTTCATTTGTCCAAAAGCTTTTAATTCATTTAAACCTTGTGATTAATCATTGCCTTTTAGTGCACTATTTCTAACAAGTACAACATGTAATGTTGTTGTTGGACATCAGGCTATCGTTGATTTGGGCAGTGTAGCTAGAGTGTTGGACCGTCTCTGTTTTGGTACAAAGTCGTTGGATAAATAGAACATGATACAATCTAACGCACTGTGGACTGACATAAGCCCAATCTTCAGTGCAAATATCATTTCCACAGTCCCAGGCCATAAATGGCTATTTCTTAGTAACTGAGGACAGCAGTGATTTTGTACTAAATTCTAGTCCAGAGAATGCTTTTCTTATGAAGGTTTATTGAACTATTTTTTGAGAGGAAGGGGAAGGCTAAATGAATGTATCTGAGTAAACTGAATTTTCACATTTCGCAAAATGGTTTCTGATAGCACCAGGTCAGGCAGTAATCAGCCCTTCTATGGGCCATGAGACCACAGTGTTCCTAGTGGTTGTTAATACAGATATGATAGCTGCTGCTTGGAGATCTATCTTGTGCTTATGTCTACATGCAATCTATTTGGGGCCCTTTCAGTGTCAAGCTGCTCTCTCCTCATACTTTTCTGTCCTTGCCTTTTGCATTATTGTATATTTATTGTGTGTATTACAATGGAACAGTCTTTTCCCCCACTCTGAAATTTGCGTATGTTAATTTAGTTTCTTGATGTGGAGTCCTTGCTCCGTAGTAGTATTTTTGTTAGAACAGTAGACTGCAGTAGCTCCCTTGGCTTGAAACCGGTTGCTTCTGTCCCTATATTTTCTCACTAGTAAATGGATGTTGTTTTGAACATACCAGTCTGTTCTTTGTGAACCTAAGAGCATAGGGTTGCCAAGTCTAACTCAGAAAATACCTGGGGACTTTGGGGGTGGATCCAGGAGACTTCCCCATTCCCTAAAATAAGTAAATAAAAATACAGCAGTGCAGTTTCCCTGAATACAGTCTTCATTTGCTCATCCCCCAGCAGCTGGCTGCACTCCCTCCCTCCCTCCCTCCCTCTCTCTCTCTCTCTCTCACACACACACACACACACACACACACACACAGCAGCAAAAATAAACACAGTTTGGAAGCACACACTTTGTGGTCTCACTGAGACAATTCACTGGGGCAATTGTTGAATGCTGTATACTCAACCAAGTTCTTTAGACGTACACAGGGAAAGCAGAGGTTCTGCTTTAGTCTTTTCTCCCTATTTTGTATCTATTTTACACTCTCTATTATACTGTGCAAACGACTTCTGAAGGGACTATAAAACAAACAGAGGGACTGGGATGCTTCTCTTTCCTTTCTTACAACACCCACGTTGTTCTGCAGGCTCGCCCCATCCCCATTCAGCCTTTTTGAAAGGCACACACACCTTTCAAAAAGCAAGTTGTTCCCAAGTGTCTTCTAAGCCTTCCCAGGTGGAAAGGCACATGGTGGCTGTGGGGGCAGGGCTTCCCCCCACCAGCTAACTGGCTGGGGGCAAGAAGGAGCCTGCAAAATGGGGGATCTCCTGCTGGGACCTGGGGAATGGCAAGCCTATAAGAGCAGGACTCTTGGTGACTACCCCAGAGTCCCCTACATGGTCCTCATAGATGCCGTGGTTCCCATTGATTTTGTGATGCCTGCCACGTTTTTTAAGAAAGTTGATGGGGTCAGGTGGAGCTTCTGCCCTGCAAGGCTTCTGATTGACAATAGGAGATTTAGTCAGCTGTGCAGATTCTAAAAACATTGCTTTGGCAGCAGCTGCCACCGCAACACAAGGATCTTGACTTTGTGACTGAAGGGAAGTTGTAGCAGCCATTTTGTGCCTGGTTTTGCCTTCTGCAGCATTTGGGGTTGTCAGGTTCCCAGGGTCTTTTGGGGGGCTGTTCTGGGGTGTGGGTGGGCAGGGACATCTCACCCCCAAATGACATTTTGGATCACTTCTGATATAACAGGAAGTAGCTCAAAAACAGGAAGTGAGATGCAGCCATTTGAGTGGTCCCTTTTGTTCTCGGGAAGTGAAGGGGATCACTCAAATGGCTGCCAGCCATTTCACGACCAATTTTGCTTCTAATCAGCGGGAGGGGAGCGAAACTTTGGGGGTGGCACTTCTGGATTTTTGGACCACTTCTGGTTTTACCAGTTCTACTGGCAGTGGGCCAAAAATTGTCATTTTGTGATGGGATTTCCCCTTGCTGATAGTGGGGAAGCCCTTCTAGGGGATCCCCCATCTGGACCGAGAGGATGGAATTCCTAGCAGCAGCCATTTTGCGGTATCCATTTTGCTGCTGCACCCAAATGCTACTTCAAAATTCCAAAGGTGCCTGCAGGCATTATAAGGTTGACAATAGGGAAAAAAAGAGGGGATCAAAAACAACAACAACGAACCTGGAAAGTTAAGTGGATGCAAATTAGGAGGTCCAGTGTAAAACCAATAAATATACAATATAAATATTACATACGATCAAAAATACATGTATTTATTACAAATTAGTTTAAAAACAATTATAGGTCCAAATATTGCCTCAACATTATGTTCCAAAAGCAGATACAGAGCCAGTGTAACAATTAGTGTGTTGGCAAACTTAAGTATACCCCCATGTGACTGTTCTGTTGCAGTTTCAAGGAGGGCACAACAGTGAATCATCCTTATGTGGAAGCAATCAAAGACTTTAAGGAACAGATTTTGACAGCAAGGTTAAAAAGAGAGAGCAAAGCGTCAAGTAAAAACAAACCCTGTTTCATCTGTTTTTTTAAATTACCCTCTATTTTAGAATCTGCATGTCAATATTTTTAGGTCGCACAGCTCTCTACCACATCTAGAAGCACTTTCACGGTTTCTTGGATGGTTTCTTCCCTTTATGTGTATAATCCATGCATGCAAATTGGCTTTCCAGACCATCCTATCCGCTGAACAAACCCTTACGTGGAAAATTGTATTCTTATCAACTTTGTAATCCTACTCATCTGGTTTGATTTTTATCCTGTTCTTACATCTTTAGAAGCCTGTTGATTCCCAAAGACAGCCTTCAGGATGGAGCAGAAATAGACACTTAAGAATTCTTGTTTATGAATATATCTTGGGAAAGGGCGGACTATAAATTCACAAAATAAAATAAATAGATAAAATATATTCCCGATGTATTTGTATATCACCAGTTACCCTTGTATTATTTGGTGTAAGCCTCCTTGATCCAGATTCTTCTTACTTGTGACCAGTGACTTCTCCGCGGACAAGTTCTTTGAATCAAAGCGGTCTGTTTTGCTTATATCTCAACTCATTCATCCATCAAATACACACTCAGCTGCATTCCAAGAATTACTCATTTGGACCTTTGTTCTCTTCCAAATGGTTTTGTCTCCTGCCTTTTCCTCTCTACCTTATATGGAATTGCAGAATCATTCTGATGGTAATATTCCTCTTCCTCCCTCCCATCTATGTTTCTGTTATCTTCATTTCCGCAGCAGATGTGATAAATTTTCAACCAACACTATGGGTCTGGTTATAAGCATCTTGATATCTGGTTGAAAAATTTATCTGAGACATCTAAACAAGTTTCATTTTAAGGATCTGAATTCATCTTTTGTAGACTCATATTAAGTGTGGTGTAGAGGTTAGAGTGTCAGATTAGGGTATGGGAGACCCTGATTTGAATCCCCACTCATGCCATGGAACTTTGCAGGGTGACCTTGGGTAATCATACATTTTCAGCCTAAATTACCTCACAGGATTGTTGTGAGGAAAACTAGAGAACGTTGAATACCTCTTTGGGTTCACACTGGGGAGAAAGACAAAACATACATGAAAAAAATAAATAAGAATTATTATCATTTATTATAGGCCGACATAGTTTACCGTATATGCATCAACTTCCTTGGTTCTTGAAAGTCCCTAAAAATTCTTGTTGCCCAACACAAGCAATTCCCCCCTCCAAACACTGGAGGTTTATTGAGCCTCATGTAGATCATTGTTCTTGACTGGAGGGCTGTTTTTAGCATAGTGGATCACAGATTGTGGTCTTTTCTCATAGCAGTGACACACTCAGATCTTTCCAAGTTGTATATATTTTTATTGGCGATAACGTGAACTGAACAATGTAGAGTGCACAATATGTGCTGTGAGGTATGTGCATGACCATCCCAGCCCATGGATGCATTTATTTTGCTGTGTGCAAGCACTAATTGTAATCGGGTATTGTAAAATGATTGGATCTTTTGCACTTTATTCTTTCTTACGGTTGCCAGCCCCCTAGTGGAGGCGGGGGATCCCAGTCCCCACCCCTGCCACTGATCAGCTGTCCAGTGGGGAGACTTACTAGGAGAGGGAGGGAGACCCAGGCCATATTGCTGACAATGTGGCAGTGTTACTTGAAGCATGTACTGGAAGTGATGTCATTACATTGACGACATCATGGGGGTCCTCTGGTATTTGGGCAAAAACTCCATGGCAGAAGCTGTTTTTATCATAGAGTTTTTGCCTAGATTACAGACTGTTGCCATGACATCACCAAGTTGTGATGTCACTTCCATCACTTCACAACATAGCCTGGATCTCCCTCCTCCTGGTAAGTCCCGCCCTCCCATCCCCTGCCAGTTGCCAGAAGGGACCTGGCAACTCTATCCTTCTATACTGGATATCTGTTCCTCAAAATAATTATTATTTGTTTTCCTGAAACTCCTATCTTTCTCACATGGCACAAATGGCATTTTCTAGAACATGGAGGTTTCTTTCTTTCTTTCTTTCTTTCTTTCTTTCTTTCTTTCTTTCTTTCTTTCTTTCTTTCTTTCTTTCTTTCTTTCTTTCTTTCTTTCACCCTCTCCCCCTTTTTTCTTCTCTTCTTTTCTTTTCTTGTGTAAAAATAATCAAGGGATCATTAACCAAGAGAGCATCTTTTTTTTTGGATAGTGAGACTGGAACATATGCTGCTTAATGACATCCATTAAGAAAATAAATGCCCAACAGAATGGTCTTAGCATGACTTTCTAAGAGTATAGCAAAGAGCAGCCATGCAGTTAGACTGCAGCCTGGGGCAAGTAACAATTCTTTCTGGATGGGTAATTTGCTTGACTGACTGCACTGCTCAATCTGTGACACATAGATGGGATCAGGCATGCTTTGTGTTAAGTGCAAAAGTTTGTCAAAGTTGTTTTTTTAAATAAAAAAAATCAGTCTTCTAACATTTTTTGGAGTAGAGCTGTATGTTAATGCATGTATGTGTTGTCTGATGGTTATCCTACACACAGGAGCTTGTAATACTCCTGTTTAATGATGTACATTTTTGCAGGGTAGTTTTTACTTAATATTGGCTTTTTTTGAGTAGGAATGCACAGGAACACAGTTTTGTCTGGCTTGGTGTCAGGGGTGTGTGGCTTAATGTGCAAATCCTGCTGGGCTTTTTCTACAAAGAAAGCCTTATGCGAAGCAATGGTGAGGTCAGGGTATGTGGCCTAATATACAAATGAGTTCCTTCTGGACTGTTTCTACCAAAAAAAATGTGGGTTGCAGCAACTCAGTCTTGCCCAATTTAATGCAGCCCCCATTCCTATATGATCCACTTCTGCTGGTCTGAGTGTAACCTAGCAGAATCATGGCTACATTGATCCCTGTCCTAAAGTTTCCTTTCTAGTTGGAAAGTTGGATGGTGATTCAAATCAGTAAATGACAGTGCTGTTGTAGCTTGTCAAGCAATGATGAAATGGCTTCAAAAAGGAAGCATTCAAGGCATTAGAGTTTTCAAAGTAGTATACATTTATCATAAAGCTGACAACTTTACTACCACCAGTATAACTGCATCATAATTGCTATGAATCTAGCATATGAACATATGAAGCTGCCTTATATTGAATAAGACCCTTGGTCCATCAAAGTCAATATTGTCTACTCAGACTGGCAGTGGCTCTCCAGGGTCTCAAGCTGAGGTTTTTCACACCTACTTGTCTGGACCCTTTTTAGCTGGAGATGCCAGGGATTGAACCTGGGACCTTCTGCTTACCGAGCAGATGCTCTGCCACTGAGTCACCGTCACCATTTGCATAGACAGGATGTGCTGTATCCTTCAGAAAGGGCACTCTGATCAAAGGCAGATCCTAACAGATGTTGCCCAGTAACACAAAGAAAAGAGTTAGTAAAAAATATTAAAGAAGGGCAGAACTTCTTCCCTATATGCTCTTCGGTGGCTTCTTCTTTTGCTGCTACTCTTCATGCTTTTTAATTTTGCTTGAGCCTGCAAAGAAATTATCAGTGAAGCTCAAGGGCTTCCGTCTCCTGCTGCAGGCCAAACTGACTCGGGGGAAATAATTTTAAATAATATCTTAACAGCTAAACAAATAACTGCTTGATGAACATTGCATTATAATATCGCCAAAAAGGGAAGTTCTGGTATGCAGTTTTCTCTGGTTGGGCCCATTGGATACCTACAAAGAAATTAATAGTTACCTTAAGCTCTGGGCTGTCTCTTTCATGCTTCGGGTCCTTATTGTCAGTTTTATTTAGAAGAAGAGTTGCTTTTTATACCCTGCTTTTCACGACCCAAAGGAGTCTCAGAGCAGCTTACAGTCACCTTCCCTTTCTCTCCCCACTACAGTCACCCTGTGAGGTAAGTCGATCTGAGAGGACTCTGAGAGAACTGTGACTATCTTAAGTTCACCCAACTGGCTTCATATGGAGAAGCAGGGAATCAACTCCAGTTCTCCAGATTAGAGTCCATTGCACTTTACCACTACACCCCACTGGCTCTCTATTTATTGTCCTGTATCCTACCACTCCAGTATGCAAGTTTGAAGCCTTTCTCCAAAAGAAGAAACACTTTACAAAGTGCTGGAACTTCTTCCAGCTAGGGTTACCAGCTCCTGGTTGGGAAATGCCTGGAGATTTTGGGTGTGGAGCCTGAAGAGCATGTGATTTGGGAAGGGGAGGGACTTCAGTGGGGTATAATGCCATAGGGCAGGAGTGGCCAGTGGTAGCTCTCCAGATGTTTTTCTTGCCTACAACTCCCATCAGCCCAGCCATTGGCCTTGCTGGCTGTGGCTGATGGGAGTTGTAGGCAAAAAAACATCTGGAGAGCTACTGTTGGCCACCCCTGCCATAGAGTTCACCTTTCAAAGCAGCCATTTTCTCCTGGTTAACTGATCTGTGTTGTCTGAAGGTCAGTTGTAATAGCAGAAGATATTCAGACACCACCTGGAGGTTGGCAGTCCTACCCTGGGTAGAGCTAGTACTCACTGTCTACATCAGGGGTGTCGGACTTACTTGTTTTGTGGGCATGATATGACAAGTGAAATCTTGATGGACTAGGCCATGTCAGGCTGGGCCATGTGTGTACCTATTTAAGATTAGGTAGCAGAGATATAAACTTCCTAAAGGATGCAACAAACACAATTACAGACTTTTTAAAAAATGAAACATTCTTAAAACATTAACACATGTTGGTTTTAAAGGTGCTTTCTTTGTATTCTCTAGTGGGATCTAGGCAACTGGACAAAGGAAGCTCTGGCTCTTTCCTTCCTTCCCCAGGGGACCAGGAGATAGAAGGAAGGGAAGGAAGCGAGGCTTTGCTCAATAGCTCTGCTGTGCAATTGAGAGAGCCTGGCAAAGCAAGGTCTGTCTCCCCCCATTCCTCTCTAAGGGAGGAGCCTCAGCCAATGCAGAAAATAGAGGTTTTGCTCCAGGGCTTTTTTTTTTTTTAGCAGGAATGCACGGGAATGCAGTTCCAGCTGGCTTGGTGCCAGGGGTGTGACTTACTATGCAAATGAGTTCCTGTTGGGCTTTTTCTACAAAAAAGTCCTGTTTTGCTCTATAGCTCCTCTTCGATTGAGCAAGCCTTGCAAAGCAAGCTTTTATGCAGAAGGAAGCAAGAGAGAGGTAGAAAGAAGCAGATGACAGCCAGTTGCTTGGGAGCCTGATAGGAGCCCTCTGGGGGCCTGATTCGGCCCCTGGGCTGCATGTTTGACACCCCTGGTCTACATGAAGCCACCGGGAGAAGAGATCATCCATAGTTTTGGAGGGAGATCTGTTAGGATTTAGGGGCTGATTGTACACTCTTGCTAAACATCCAGATGGTGCACTTCTTTTTAACATGCATTTCCCTAGGGTATCTAGAAATACTTTTTATCAGATTTTTTTTGTATGAACACTTTTCTCTTTATTAGCAACATTCGTAAAATTTTTACATTGATTCCTGGCTTTTCTAATCAGCTGGCTTGGCTATTGTAAATAAGCTTTATATGAAAATGACTTGGAAGCATCAGATAGTGCAGAACGTTGGTCGCCAACCTCCAGGTAGAGCCTGGAGACCTCCCAGAACGTCAGCTGATCTCTGGATGAAAGAGGTCAGTTCCCCTGGAGGAAATGGCTGCTTCAAACGCTATGGCATCACATCCCAGCTGAGTGCCCTCCCCTTCTCAAACTCTGCTGTCCCCAGGCTCCACCTCCAAATTTCCAGAAATTTCCCTTGCTGGGAGATGCAAACAAATTCAGACTGTTGTACATAAATAATAAATGCACAACTGTCTGTATTAAACATTTATATAGAAGAAGAAAATAAAATTCTTAGATCTAAGTAAACTTCAGAGGCTGAAGTAGAAAGCGATCCAAAGGAAATTAATTAGGCTTGAGGAGTGTGGAAAAGGACTGGGCCTACTGAATGTGCTTTCACCCAGGCTTTTTATTTTTATTTCACTCTGGTTTTTATTTTTTATAGAAAATGCCCAGGTACTTTCACATTATCCACTTCTGCATTGCAAAATTAATTTTTTAAAAGGAGGGTAAATTGTGATTTGCCAGTATGCTATCAGAGTGATAAAATTCTTCATTAGGTAACATACAACACATTGGCTGGGTCCAGACTGACATTTTAAGCCAACACAGGGGTGGCTCGCAGATGGATTAAAAAATCAAGTCCAAACGTGCACATCTGCCTCCCATCCTGCACCTGTACTCACCCCATTCTTCAGCGTCTCTGAGACAGCTCAAAAAGCTACCACTTACAAAGCGGTAGCAAATCCTTCTGCCGCGTGCCCATCCGTCTTTCCAGGTGTCTGAACACGGGAGCACGCAAACAAGGTGGATTGGTGGTGTGAACCTGCCAGTCTTCTCTGGGTGCTCACCTCCTGTGCACCTGAAGCTGCTGGTCTGGATCTAGCCGTTCTGTGCCATGACTGTGTGATGCGTGGATAATGATAGTGAATTAGGGATCCCACTTTTTCCTTGGCTGCATAGTGAGAAGTGTTTTAAGAAGCCACCATGTTTGGCTAATGAGCTGTATTATACCTTTGTTGCACGTTGTGGTCTGTTCCATGGCACCAACATGATAGGGTTTTGTGGAAATGTCTTCCCCCAGGCTTGAACCTGACTTGATTGAACTTTGGACTGTACATATACAAAGTGTACCACAAAGTGTACCACTGTACATATACAAAGTGTACCCAGCCTTGAACCTGACTTGATTGAACTTTGGACTGTACAAAGTGTACCACTGGTATATGTGCCTTACTAGCACTTTTGATGGATGTGTCCATTTATATGTGCAAATGTGCAACATCACCACTGTTTGGTTCAGTAACACCAGGGGTGGAATTCTAGCAGGAGCTCCTTTGCATATTAGGCCACATGCCCCTGATGTAGCCAGTCCTCTAAGAGCTTACAAAAAAGAGCCTTGTAAGCTCTTGGAGGTTTGGCTACATCAGGGGTGTGTGGCCTAATATGCAAAGGAGCTCCTGCTAGAATTCCACCCCTGAGTAGCACCATCCAATGTTGCTAAATGATCACAAATAAGTAGTAGGTTCCTTCTCCCCTCAATATGTCCTTTCAATTCTGTTCCTGAAACTTTACAACTGGTTAAAAACACACCTGTTTTCTTGCACTTTTGACTTCTGATCTCTGCCTCTCCTCCCGCTCTCCATTCTCTCCTCAAACAATTTCCTCTTTCTCCTGGTGTCATCCTTCTGCACTATAATCCTGTGGGTGGGGATTATCATCTTTTAAAATTTCTCTTCTATACAGTTCCTAGTGGGTCAGGTTCTTTGCAAATAATAAATGTGATTATTGCATTACCAAAAAGTTCCTTTGTGTTAGGATTCCAGTTTCTGCAGGACATCATTTCACTCATAAATGTCACAGTGAAGATAAATATGTTCTTGGTATGGGCCAGTTTCAGATGTGTGGGTTTTTGAAAAGGTAGCTAAATTAACTATGTTTATCATAAATTCTACAGCGACCTCTGAGGGCCTTTCCAATCATAAATCACTAACTGATGTACTGCCAGTGCTTGGGATATTGTTACAATTTGAGTCTGAAAAATTCCTGGTAGGTCAGTGGAAGTCAACCTTTTTGCTCAGCATGCCACAGACAGAGTCAAGAGTGCATGCTATGACATACATGCAGCCGTCATTTTTCCTTGCAGTGATTTTGCCTCTAATCTGCTGATTCAGTAGTATGTCATGGAATGCACTCTTGACTCTTTTTGTGGCATGCTGGGCAAACTTTCGATTTTTCAGGGACTGCTGATCGGTCTGGATGTTAAAAAAACAAAAATGAAACAAAACTTCATTTATATTCCACCTTCTCCCCCATAGCTGCTCTGAGTGGCTGACATAATTTTCCTCTCCTCCATTTTTTCTTCACAGTAACCCTTTGGGGTAGGTTAGTCTTGAGAGTGTGTGACTGACCCAGGTTAACTGCGAGCCTTCATGCGACAGTGGGGATTCAAACCTCAGTCTCTTAGATCCTAGTCCAACAATCTAAAATAAATTTCCACCCTCCCTTTAACACCCAGCCTGATGAATTCACTACCACCCTGTCAGCAAACTTAGAGAAGGCATTTCTCTCTTGAAATCACTTCGCCAAGCAAAGCCAACAAGGGGCATTGCCTGCCTGCCTGCCTCTATCTATCTATCTATCTATCTATCTATCTATCTATCTATCTATCTATCTATCTATCTATCTATCTATCTATCTATCCATCCATCTATCATCTATCCATCCTTCTGTCCCTCCTCTCTCCTTTCTCTCTCATCTTCCTTCCTTTCTTCCCTCCCCCCCTCCCCTCCCTCACATGTCTGATGTTTATTCTGTGTGGCTCCTACGTTGAGCAAGCTTGGCCACCCTGGATCTGGGAAATCCAGAGTAAAATGGAAGAAAGGAAGACAGAGGCCGTTTTCCCACTGACCTTACTCTGGAGCGATGTCCCTCTTCACCGCACAGTGTCTGTGCGGATTTCGCACCAACTGCTCCACAGAACCTGGAAGAGCCGCGAAGTGCTGTGGCTTTTGCATCGCAAATGTAAACCGCCAAAAACCAACTTTACATTTGCGTCGCAAAAGCTGCGGCACTTCGCGGCTCTTCCAGGTCCTGCGGAGCAGTTGGTGCGAAATCCGCGCAGACGCTGCGCGGTGAAGAGGGACATCGCTCCGGGGTAAGTCCTGTGCGAAAACGCCCAGAGTTTTAAGCTGTTTTATGTCCCCATTGAGGAGAAAAGCAGGGTATAAATATAATTTTTTTTAAAACAACCCAAAATAAATAATGACTATGAAGGTGTTTGAATACTTGAAATATAAATCCTCACAAAGTTTCTTGTATACTTCCAAGTAGGTCCCCCTGGATGTCAGGGTTTCTTTTTCCTATAAAATGATTACAGGAGTATTGTGCTAGCTCAGCATGTTGTCGTGTGGCTTAAGAAAAAAAGAGACTACAAATTGTCATAGGCAATCAGATCAGAGGTTCAGCTCACTAAACAACCCAGTGTTTTTAATTAACAACTTCTGAGCTACATATGGGGGGGGGGGTATAGTGATGCTTTCAAAATGCCAAATTATCTTCCTCAGCTTTCCTTTCATCCACTGTTTGTCGAATTGCTTTCAAAGAACAACTCAAATTGAAGAAGCACAGCTTTCCCAGAACCATGCTGCTCTGTTGCTTGTTTTTCTGTCTGCGGGGTTTTTATCCTTTACAATTTCCACTCTCAAAGTTTATGCAACATCTAGGTCAGTCAATCAATCTCTATCTGCAGTTCTCCCCAAACAGTAGCATGTACGTATAGCTCACTGGTTCGTTGTTAAATTCTCTACCAAACATTTTGAACAGTAGTACAGTGGTCTTGTTCTGGGCTGTCATTTTGCACTGAGACCCAAACCCACAACTTGTTTTTATTTCCAGAATCAAATAGGTTTACAGGTTTATAGGTTTATTGGATTTATATCCTGCCCGCCCTGCCGAAGCAGGCTCATAAAGACTGTGGATCTGGCTGACATCAGTGCAGGAGTCGTATTCCTTGCTAAACAATTTGACTTACCTCCACATGAGTCCACTGTCTGAGACAGCTGTGTGAGGTCTGCCTGCATGCACACTTTGAGAGTGAGGGAAATGGATCCAGTGATGTACAAGGGGAAACACATATGGACTTAGTGCAGTTCTGCTTGCACCTTCTGCAAAAAATGGCTGCTTTGGAGAGCTACTCTATAGTAATATAATGCCCCCAGCAATCTCCAGGAATTTCCCAGACTTTACAACCTTGTCACAAGAGCTCCCATTTTACCTTGGAAGTTATTAACCAAGTTAGTGCATTCGCTGTAAATGATACAAGTCTGGGGAAAAACTCAGGGCTTTTTTTTTTAGCAGGAATGCACAGAAACACAGTTCTGGCTGGTTTGGTGTCAGGGGGAGTGGTCTAATATGCAAATGAATTCCTGCTGGGCTTTTTCTATAAAAGTCCTATGAGATACAGTGGTGACATCAGGGGTGTGGGATAATATGCAAATGAGGTCCTGCTGGGCTTTTTCTACCAAAAAAGCCCTGAAAAAACTAATGGGTCTAGTGCCCCTGTCATCTGTATTACAGAAAAAAATGTATTTTGTGTGATGGATATTTACATGGGGAGAGGGTGCCATGATATTGAACAAGAAAGTCTGCAAGTGTTCTCACAGATTAAAAATGTGTCTGTGGGATTAAGAAGCAAGATTACAAATCTTTTTATTAATGTCTGCGTTTCTGTCAAATACTTTCTTTGTAGTCCATGAGCCATTTAAAATCTTGGTAACCATATTGGTCTGTTCACTTCCTGTCACTCTTAAATTTGGAATATTTCTTTCTATTGTTTGCACTTTATTGTTTGGAGGTTTGTAAAGTTATAAAGGGGACATCAATTTTTTTTTAAAAAAAAAATCTTTGGTACTAGAACAAATATTAGTGTTTGTTTTAAATACTCACCATTTTCCGTGCAGTCCCATTAACTCTGATGGGGTTTAAGACATTTACAGAATCCATCATGTTTGACTGTCATTGGACTCAGTGGGGGGAGAACTGAGTATGTACCCAACAAAACTTCACTTTGGGTAGGTTGTGCTTAATGCATTTTTTGGGTTTTTTTGAGCTTGTGTGTGTGTGTGTGTGTGTTTGTGTGCATGTGCACCTGGAAGTCATGGCAACCTCTGGTGGCTGACCCCAACTGTGGACCTGGAGGATTCTGGGAGGTGGCTGAATAAGCCTGCCCCCATATCTCAACTCCTGGTATTCCAAGGAGATCTCCAATCCAAGTACTTGCCAGAGTTGACCCTGTTTAGCTTTTGAGAGCTGATGAGACTCGGCTATTCAGGTCAGGGCCTCACTTAATGCATTTTTTACATTACTGTTTAAAAAGTTACCAGTTTTTTTTTATCATACTTAGTTTAAATCTTTTGTTCTCTATAAAGGACATAAGGCAAACACAATTAAAGAGTTTTTAAAAACTTGAAACATGCTTAAAACATTAGCACTTTTTGGTCTTAATGGTGCTTTCTTTGTATCTTTCTCTCCCAAGCAATCCAAAGGAAGCTCTGACTCTTTCTCCTTCCTTCCCCAGGAGGGAGAGGAGCCTCAGTCAATGGAAGGAAGAGTTTGACTCAGTAGCTCTGCTGTGCGATTGAGGGAGCCTGGCAAAGTAAACTATGCCTCCCTCCCTTCTTCCCCAAGGGAGGAGCCTCAGCCAGTGGAAAAAATAGAGGTTTTACTCTGTAGTTTCTTTGCAATTGAGCAAGCCTTGCAAAGCAAGCTGCGATGCAGAAGGAAGTAAGAGAGGAGAAGGAAGCAGACAACAGCCAGTTGCTTGGGGGCCTGATAGGAGTCCTCTGGGGACCTGATTCGGGCCCCAGGCCACATGTTTGACACCTCTGATGAAGGGCTATTTGTGGGCAGCAGATGTAATTCTGCTGATCTTTTAACCAGGGTTGTTGAAAATATTGGGAGCAGCTTGTGGCCTTGACTGCTCTATCCCTTCTCCAGCTGTTATGAACTCTCTCTTAAACAGGATGTTCCTTAAATGAGCTGTAATCTTATTTGCTACGAATGTCCATCTCAGCAGGGTAGCTTGCTGGGCAAGACTTTCTCATCAGTCTGCAAAACAATCTTTCCTGTAGTAAAATCTGCCTCTCTTCCCGCTAACAAGTTTTATCTAATTTTCTCCTCGCATTTACTTATTTATTGGGACAAAATTCTACTCCAGTTTCTGGCTAAACAGTAGGAAGAACTTCCTGACAGATCAGTTCTTCAGTGGAACAGGCTTCCTTGAAAGGTGGTGGGCTCTTCTTTGGAGATTTTGAAGCAGAGTCTAGATGGCCATCTGATTCTGTGAATTTAAGCATATCATGAGAAGGAGGGCGGTGTGGGGGGGGCGGTACTTGTGATTTTCCTGTATTGGGTAGGGGTTTGGGCTAGATGACCCTGGGGGTCCTTTCCAACTCTTTTATTCTAAATTTGCACAGCACTGAATCTATTATTGAACAGGTCCATCTCCAGGCTTTGTGGGGCCCTGGGCAGAAAGTGCTCAGGGCCTTCCCCATGCCCTCTACTAGTCCCTCTTCTTTTTTACCCATCTGTGTGTACCTCCACCTGCCTTAGGGTTGCCAATCTCCAGAGGGGGGCAGGGGATCCCCTGGTTTGGAGGTCTCCCCCCCCGCTTCAGGGTCATCAGAAAGTGGGGGGAGGGGAGTGAAATGTCTGCTGGGAACTCTATAATCTATGGAGACTTATTCCCATAGGAAATAATTGAATATTGATCCACGGGTATCTGGGGCTCTGGGGGGCCCCATGTTTTTTGAGGTAGAGGCACCAAATTTTTAGTAGTGTATCCAGTGCTTCTCCCCAAAATATCCCCCAGGTTTCAAAAAGATTGAACCAGGAAGTCCAATTCTATGAGCCCCCCAAAAAGGTGCCCCTAGCCTTCATTATTTCCTATGGTAGGAAGGCATTTAAAAAGGTGTGCGGTCCCTTTAAATGTGAGGGCCAGAACTCCCTTTGGAGTTCAATTATGCTTATCACAACCTTGCTCCTGGCTCCATCCCCAAAGTCTCCTAGCTGCAACCCCAAAATCCCCAGATATTTCTTGAATTGGACTTGGCAACCATAACCTGCCTGTATGTCTTTCCTCTGCCCACTTGCAGTCTTTCCCACCACCTAGTTGCCCTACAGCCTACTTTCCCTTTCCCCAGTGGTGCTGGGCATTGGGTGCAACTAGGAGTGCTACTGTCATGACTGCCAGGAATGCTAATGCTTTGTGCAACACCCACATGTCCTTCTCCAGCAATGCTAGGCAACATGCATAGTTTTTAGATCCATGGGCATATGAAATAAAACACATTTGGATGAATGACCCATGTTGCATCTTAAGAATATTTACTTACTCAACTCCCATTTAAAATACTTCAGAAGAAGCAGGACTTTTTTGGTAGAAACAGCCCAGCAGGAACTCATCTGCATATTAGGCCACACACCCCTGACACCACCATCGTTTCACACAGGGTTTTTATGTAGAAAAAGCCCATCAGGAACTCATTTGCACATTATGCCACACCCCCTGACACCAAGCCAGCCAGAACTCTGTTCCTGTGCATTCCTGCTCAAAAAAAGCCCTGAGAAGAAGTGAGTAGTGAGCAGAGACTCATGAAAACTCATGCCCTGCCAAAATTTTGGTTAGTCATTAAAGTGCTACTGGACTCTTCCTCTTTTCTGCTGTATCCAAAGAGAACAAAGGGAATAATTTTGTATTTGAAAACCTTATTTAAGAGCTTCAGATATATACCCCTTTGGAGTAAGTGAAATTTCTGATAGCTTTTATTCATTCATTTAATTGGATTTATATCCCGCCCTCCTTGCCGAAGCAGGCCCAGGGTGACACAGTTTGTCTTATTAAGCACAATTTTAAAGTGGGATATCAAGGATAGATCAGCTGAAAACTGGCTACCTAAATAGAGAAAGTTTTCACTTGTTCAATTATATATTTATCTATAATCCATCTTGAGGAGACCCATCTTCTGCTTTTAGAGACCACTAGAATCTTAGATTTATTGTAATTAATTGGTTGGCTTTCATTCCTACAATAAAGAAGATTTTAAAAGATTTTATTAAGTAAATCCTAGTGTGTGATAAAATAACAGCATCATTCTCATAAAGTAAAATAGGGACACTAATGTTAATGAGTTTAGAGAGCTGGCAAGACTAGTTTAAATTTGAAGCAAGATTGTTTAAATATAAATTGAACAGCAGGGGAGCCAGTAAAGAACCTTGTCTATCTCCTCTGTCTAAATGGAATGAGTTTGATAAATGACCCTCAATTCCACAGCAGACTCAAGCAGTTGGATCAGAATACAAGCATTGAATGAAACCTAGTAATCTTTTATCTAAGGTGGTTTTCCCTAACTTTCCCCACAACTTAACATAAGAACATAAGAGAAGCCATGTTGGATCAGGCCAATGGCCCATCCAGTCCAACACTCTGTGTCACACAGTGGCCAATTTTTTTTTTATATACGGTATATATACACACTGTGGCTAATAGCCACTGATGGATCTCTGCTCCATATTTTTATCTAAACCCCTCTTGAAGGTGGCTATGCTTGTGGCCACCACCACCTCCTGTGGCAGTGAATTCCACATGTTAATCACCCTTTGTGTGAAGAAGTACTTCCTTTTATCCGTTTTAACCTGTCTGCTCAGCAATTTCATCGAATGCCCACGAGTTCTTGTATTGTGAGAAAGGGAGAAAAGTACTTCTTTCTCTACTTTCTCCATCCCATGCATTATCTTGTAAACCTCTATCATGTCACCCCGCAGTCGACGTTTCTCCAAGCTAAAGAGTCCCAAGCATTTCAACCTTTCTTCATAGGGAAAGTGCTCCAGCCCTTTAATCATTCTAGTTGCCCTTTTCTGGACTTTCTCCAATGCTATAATATCCTTTTTGAGGTGCAGCGACCAGAACTGCACACAGTACTCCAAATGAGACCGCACCATCGATTTATACAGGGGCATTATGATACTGGCTGATTTGTTTTCAATTCCCTTCCTAATAATTCCCAGCATGGCGTTGGCCTTTTTTATTGCAAATGCACACTGTCTTGACATTTTCAGTGAGTTATCTACCACGACCCCAAGATCTCTCTCTTGGTCAGTCTCTGCCAGTTCACACCCCATCAACTTATATTTGTAGCTGGGATTCTTGGCCCCAATGTGCATTACTTTTCACTTGGCCACATTGAACCGCATCTGCCACGTTGACGCCCACTCACCCAGCCTCAACAGATCCCTTTGGAGTTCCTCACAATCCTCTCTGATTCTCACCACCCTGAACAATTTAGTGTCATCCGCAAACTTAACATGGCTGGCAGAGTCAGATGCTTCCTTAAAGTCCATAAAATCTGCATATAATTGTCCCCCGCTCATTAAGATATATATTTATTGGCTAGATGATACAAATTTGGACAGTGCTCTAAGGTTGAACAGGCCTTCTTGAACCTGGTTTGCCCATTCCTATAAACAGCCTCAGGCTTGACCCAGAGCCATTTTGGTGTACTGGTTAAGTCTGCTGACTCTTATCTGGGAGAACGGGGTTTGATTCCCTGCTGCTCCAGTTGCAGCTGCTGGAATGCCCTTGGGTCAGTCATAGCTCTCGCAGAGCTGTCCTTGAAAGGGCAGCTTCTGTGAGAGCTCTCTCAGCCCCACCTACCTCACAAGCGATACTCCTTCTAAGCTGTGGAGTCTTGTGAGCAAAAATTCTGCTTTGTGAGCAACTGGCATGAAAGCTGTGAGCTCCTGCATCAATGATTTTGCTCTGGGGCCATTTCTCCTGAGCTAAGACAAAAATGTGTGAGCTGGAGGTTAAAAAATTGGGAGATAGCTCACACTAACTCAGCTTAGAGGAAACATTGCTCACAAGGTGTCTTTTGTTTGGGAGGAAGGTAAAGGAGATTGTAAGGCACTGAGATTCAGAGTGATGGGTGGGATATAAATCCAATATCTTCTATCTTCTTCAGTCCCAAAACTTACTATATAAAAAGGAAGAACGTTGTTTACCCAATGACGACAGCAAACTAATTGTGCGATAACAACATGAGTCCGATCTATTTCCTTTTTTGAAAACTGGAACAACGATAGCGTGTTTTGTGGAGTAAGATTCCTAGATGAGGCAAATTTTGCCAATTTTTTTCCTGCAGCATCGATCACATGATCCTTTGTTATACTGGGCCTGATTAAAATTGTCTCAAGTAATTTCAAAATCAGACCTGACAAGGGAGTTGGGTCCAGATGACAATAGAACCCAGACTACTAGACTACCTTCAATAGTTTTGATGGCTGGGTTTCAATTATAGTGATGAAAAATCCTTTCTTTGCTGCTATCACTGTCCCCTCATTCTGCCTCAGTGACACAGGATTTCAGCCTATAATTCTTCAACCATCTTCCCATGGTGCCTAATTCCCTGGTAAACCAAGGAGTTTGGGTTTCACTGGGGGGAGGGAGTGCTGAGGAACAGCCTAGTTAGTAAGCCCACTATAAACCAAAGTGCCATGCTGAGGTAAGGGCCTTCCCAAAAATCACCTTCCAGTCTTCCAAAATTCACTACAGCATTGTGGAAATCAGTTGGATCCATAAATCTCTAGGGATGGACCATTGAAATTGGCCCCGTGGCACAGAGTGGTAAAGCTGCAGTACTGCAGTCGGAGCCCTCTGCTCATGACCTGAGTTTGATTCCCGAGGAAGCTGGTTCAGGTAGCCGGCTCGAGGTTGACTTAGCCTTCCATCCTTCCGAGGTTGGTAAAATGAGTACCCAGCTTGCTGGGGGGAAAGTGTAATGACCGGGGAAGGTAATGGCAAACCACCCCGTAAAAAGGTCTGTCATGAAAACGTTGTGAAAACAGTCACCCCAGAGTTGGAAACTGGTGTTTGCACAGGGGACCTTTCCTTTCCTTTTTCCTTATAGAGGGAGGAGGCCATCACAACATGATCTAACCATGATGTAGGGTGAACTGAAATGTAAGGTTGTATGGAATTCTGGGACATCCTTTGAGTTTGTGCAGAGAGCCAGACATACTATTACTATGAACACTGGAAGCTAGAAGAAATGGTTGCTTGAACACACTTCAGTCCCATTAGCTCTACACTTTACAGATAAGACCTCACTGAATTCACAGCAACTAGTAAATATTCTGGTTTGATTAAACTCCCCGCCCCTGCAAAAAAGAATAATTATTTGATCATGGTCCTGAATAAATAGCTATTAAAAGATTATAAGCCTTCAAAAGAAAATTACCAAAATACTCGTTAGCAGTAAAGAAAGTAAACTGTTTAATGAATGAATCCTTACTCAATTAATTCTCTTGCAAACAGCAACTTTTCTCCAGCACTTCTCTAATGAAGAAATGCGTTGATAAAGGGATGCATTTTATTTCTGTAAAGCTGTTAATGCGTTCAAAAGTTTTTCTCACCCCTCCTTTTTTGTTGGTTGAGCAGCAAAGGTAATTCTATTTTCAACAAGCACAATAAACTGGAAATGGAAAATCACATTTGTTATTATTAACCAAGCATTTCCAATTTCATACCAAGTTTCATTACTGCCACAAGTTGGTGCCTCAGAATAAATTAATGAAATGTATTTAGTTGAGCGCACTCTATGTTACTTGTCTGGCACACAATGATAGAGCTGAAGTATGGAAATCCAGAACCTGCTTGGAGTGAGCCTCGAAGGAAGCATGCAATTAAAATGTATGACCTCTTACAGAAACATCTGGGATATCAAAGTTAGATCAGGATAGTTACCTGCACCAGGCCCTCAGCAATCATTGATTTGCTTTGGTACTGCTTTAGAGGAAGGGAGCTTGGAGTTTAGAAAAATGGATGTTTTCCCAACAAAATTTCCTAATGCAGATTTTAGGGGTGGTGGTGGGGGGGAGAAATCTGATCTTTAACAAAGGGAGAATTTATCAGCTCTGCAATGATTAGCAGAATCACAGAACAGCATGGATTTTTTAAAAATCTAATTCACAATAATTAAATGAAATGTAATTCTAAATTCATTTTATTGTGACTACAAAAGCATGTCCAGTCAAAGTTGCCAGCTTTCAAGCAGGCAAGAAATACTAAGCACCATGGTATGCAGGCAAGACAGAGAATCAAAAATACCACCTAACAAACATATGTATTATTTTTAATAATAATGAGTCCACTTGCGGAGAGGGTGGGATAGAAATTTAAAGTAATAAATAAATAAAAATCCAAGAGTATCATTCTTTTAATATTAAGTGCACATATACGTATATTACAAACAGTACATCAGCAACATAGTACATTTAAAGTCCATACAACAATTATAAATCATATAAAATTTATGCAAAGTTCATTTTTCATAGTCTATTCCAAATGGATAATCATCTAACAGAAAGTCCTTTGAGGAGTGTATCACAGCACAGAAGCGCTGAACCTCTGCAAATCAGATTCTCATATTTCTGAATAATTCACTCCAACTGGACTTTTTATAACACAACAACCTTATATTTTATTTAGTTATTCCTCCTTTTCCCAGGAATGGGCTTAGGGCAGATAACATCGTATTAATAATCGTATTAATGACAATTTGAATTGTACAGTTAAAACAGATAAAATACAGTCAAACAGATAAAAATATAAACTATATTGTGGATGGTGGCATGGTTAAATACATTTGCAACATGCTCAGGTCTGTGACTATAATTAAATAGATGATGGTAACATAACAGAAATGATGTCATAGCATAGAGGCCAGTTGATGGAATAGGATGCCTGCTGCCTCAATTGAAGGCCTGGTGGAATAACTTCGTTTTGCAGGCCCTGCAAAAAAGGTAATAATTCAGTAAGGGCCCGAATCTCCGTAAGGAGCTGATTCCACCAGGCTGAAAAGGCCGTGGCCCTGGTTAAGCCAAGCCTGACGTCCTTCAGGCCAGGTACAGTCAATAGGTTTTGTGTACGAGATCTTCGGGGCACATGTGGGGAGAGGCAGTCGCGTAAATATGTCGGTCCCAGGCTGCGTAAGGCTTTAGATGTCAGAACGAAGACTTTGAAGCAGATCCAGTGCTCAACAAAACAGGGATCAAAGAGCTCAATGAACAATCAATGTGAATCACTTTGCAGACTCTGTTTATCAAGAGCTTGAGATCTTTATAATGGTTAGTCTCTTTTGGAAACAAAATATTTCAAGATGGAATGTTACAGCCTCCAATATCAATAATGAAGGTTCCTTTCCTAATTACAATGCAGGTTCCTTTCCTACACTTTCAGATGGGGCCTGGAGATCTCCCGGAGTTATAACCTATCTCCAGACTAGCGATGAAGCTCTGAAGGGTGAACTTTATAGAATTACATACTGGCTGAACTCCTTCCAATCCCCACACTCCAACTTCCCTAGGCTCCACCCACAAATCTCCAGGAATTTCCCAATCTAGAAGATGCAACTCTAATAGAGATTACATTTTTTTCCTGTTGACTTGAACCTATTCCACAAAGCATCTCCGCTTTCAGGTCCTGCCTCTACATTCTCTTTTCCATGGTCACCAGTCTCAGCTGTAGATTTGATAAAAACTTATCAGGTAATAATCTTGGACCATGACTTTCTTAAAAAAAAACCTTGGTCCCCCAGGCAGACCCTTGTCTGGGTATTTTAAAATCATGAGTTGTGAATCTTTAATGAAATTTTATAGGAAAAAGCCCAGCAGGAACTCATTTGCATATTAGGCCACAACCCCTGACATCACCACTGTTTCACACAGGGCTTTTTTGTATAAAAAGCCCAGCAAGAACTCATTTGCATATTAGACCACACCTCCTGACACCAAGCTCGCTGGAACTGCATTCCTGTGCGCTTCTGCTCAAAAAAGCCCTGGATACAAATATGGACAAGTTCCAAGCCAGTAGAGGACTGACAGAAATATCCTTTATTTTGTGCCAAATTCTGTCAGAAAAGAATTAAGGGAACTGAAGGCCTTGGATAGAACACAGGGCTTTTATTGAGCAGGAATGCACAGGAACGCAGTCCCAGCTGGCTTGACATCGGGTAGTATGGCCTAATATGTAAATTAGTTCCTGCTGGACTTTTTCTGCAAAAAAAGCCCTGTACAAAACAATGGTGACGTTGGGGGTATGGCCTAATATGCAAATGAGTCCCTGCCAGGCTTTTTCTACAAAAAAACCCTGTGCGGGAAAATGGTGATGTCAGGGGGTGTGGCCTAGTATGCAAATGAGTTCCTGCTGGGCTTTTTCTACAAAAAAAGCTCTGGGAAGTATGATTGCAAACAAACACTGTAACAGGCTGATATCATTTACCTAAAGGCCATTCTCAAACTTCCTTTGTCCTCCCTTCAATTTCCAGCTAAATTTACACAAACTCTGAAGAACTAATCAGGTCATTCATCAATCTGAGGTATTCTAAGAAAAAAAAAAACCCAGAGTAATAGCTTATGTTTTTTTCATGGAACATTTAGCAAATGTTGACTATCAATCCCACTTTTACAGAAATGGAATATGACATCCCTACTAATAATGGCGAGAATTCATGGTGACCTGGACCATATCTATTAAGCACAAATGGCTGTGTACTGATGTAATTATGAAAAAAATACAAAACTACTGTTGCGGACTGTAAATGTTGTAAAGGAAGAAGGAGAGCAGATTTATATCCTTCCCTTGACTTGGAGTCTCAGAATGGCTTACAATCTTCTTCCCTTCCCCTCCCCACAACCCTATGAGGAAACTGGGGCTGAGAGAACTCTGAGAAAACTACTCTTGAGAGTACAGCCCTGAGAGAACTGTGACTGACCCAAGGTCATCCAGCAAATTCTTGTGAAAGAGTAGGGAATCAAAATTAGAGTCCATCACTCTTAACCACTACACCAAAGTGAAGAATTTCACAGTCTTCAACTACCATGAATGACTGCCAAAGGAAGAGAGGTATCCTGTTCGCACTCACCTCCGGTGTGGTATGGGGATCACAGGGGTGCACTTAAATGTCTGTGATTTGGAACCAAAGATGTTCTTCTGCATCTGGAAGATGCTTCTGCTTGAGCAGAGGGAGTCTTTAATTTGTGTGAATTTTCCATTCAAGTTGCTTCTCCTGTTACAGTATCCCATATTGCTGCTTGAATGCCCCACGACCCTCAGGAGTAGCTTTCTGGTGGTGCCAGAGGATGCATCTGCTCCCCAGTGGAGACTTCTGCTTGCTAGTCTTTGGACCCCAACCTTATGCAGTTATTGGTTTTTATAGGAACCCAACCAACCCTTAACACCTTGAGTGGCACTCCTTTGGGTGCAAAGGCTGGTGCCTTCTGGATATAGCTTTTTTTGTTGTGGCACCCCAATAGTGAGCTGTTCTTCCCAGAGTTGTTTTGCTGCTGCTATGTTGGTTGTTTGTAAGTATGCAACCTCTGATTCAAAGAAATCAGTGCAGATGTAATGCTAAACAGTGGGTAAAAGAAACAAGGGAAGAGGGGAAATCTGACTTTCTGTTCTCAGGGTGCAGGTCTCAGGGAGTGAGAGGTTCTGAATTTGAATACGACCTACCCTTCTTGGCATAGTTAATGGGACATGGCTTTGGGGAGAGTCTATAGATCAGAGGGAGCACACTTTCAGTCAGAAGGTCCCTGGTTCAGCCTTCGTCATCTTCAGTAGTAGCAACAGTGAAAATGATTTCTTTCGGAGATCCACATCCAGTTGAAACAGACAATACTATGTTACAGGTTATTTGGTAAAGCAAGTTTACATGTTCGCAGAACATACTTCGTTCCACTGCCATTTTATGAGCTCTTAAACACTTCCCACGAATTTCACTCGAACTCAGAACCTAAGAACCCTCCACTGGCTCTGATTGGACAGTGTCACGAGCTGGGGCCAGGCCAGGCGAAGTCCAGGGGCAGTCCAAGGTCTGTAACCGGTGAGCAAGAGTGTCCAAGGTGCCAAAGCCAAATCGTTGTCCAGGTATCGTAGGTCAGAGGTTCAGAAGCCGTAGTCAGGGGGTCCAGAAGTCAAGCCAAGGTCAGGAGGTCCAAAGTCAAAAGCCGAAGTGGATGCTAGGACGTCAGGTAGATGACTAGTTGCTTCCACAAAGCCTCCTCCCAAAGCCTACAGCTATATAGCCCTCTGCTGGCTGTTGCCCATTTGGGCTAATTGCTGGCTCAGAGAGGCAGCCAGGATCCTGTTGCAACTCAAGCATCCTTGCTCTTAGAAGGGCCAGAATCCTCTCAAAACTCAGGGCTCAGGGAGCGTCTTGCTTGTGAGCGTGCCGCCCTCCTCCGATCCCTGAGGTCCTGACGGAGGCGGTCACGCACACGCGCCACCCGAGAGGGCGAGGCAGGGGGGCTGGGATCTTCTCCAGCAGGAGGCAGGGGCACTGGTGCAGGTGGCAGGGGCACAGTTTCTGCTGCAGGCTCAACTTCCTCTACAGGGTCCCCAGCACCCATGACACTATCCCCCCCCCAGGGCCCCCCTCCGTTGAGGGGCCTGGGAGGTCGGGGTGGTCGTTGTGGAACCGTTGCACCAAGTCTGGGGCATGAAGATTGTCCACGGGCTCCCAAGACCGGTCTTCTGGGCCGTATCCCTCCCAGTCCACAAGGTACTGGAGGCCTCCACGATGGTACCGGGAGTCCAGGATCTGGCGCACCTCGTATTCTTCTTCATCATCCACCAACACTGGTGGTGGTGGCGGTGGAGAAGGAGGCCGAGCTGGGTCAGGGCGTGCAGCTGGAACAAGGAGGGAGCGATGGAACACGGGGTGAATGCGGAGGTGGGGTGGCAACTGGAGCCTGAAGGCGACGGGGTTTATTTGTTCTAAGACAGGGTAGGGTCCAATGAACCGCGCATCCAGCTTGTGAGACCGACCAGGCCGGCGCAGGTAGCGAGTTGAGAGCCACACCTGATCCCCCGGCTGGATTGGGGGGCCTTCCTGCCTCTTCCGGTCCGCAGCTAGTTTATAGGCTTCCTTGGCCCGCTGTAGCTGCTCTCGGAGCAAGTCTTGGCTGGCGCGGAGTTCTTGCAGGTAGGCCTCAACGGCGGGGACATTCGTGGGTGGCAGGATCGCCGGGAAGAACCGAGGGTGGTACCCGTAGGTTGCAGCAAACGGGGTCATTTGGGTGGAGGAATGGACCGCGTTGTTGTATGCAAATTCCGCTAGAGGCAACAGAGTGGTCCAGTCGTCCTGCTGGTAGCAGGTGTAACAGCGGAGGTATTGCTCTAGCGTGGCATTGGTGCGCTCTGTCTGACCATCTGTCTGTGGGTGGTAAGCTGAGGACAGGTGCACTCGAGTCCCCAGGCTGGAATGGAGGGCTTGCCAGAACCGAGAGGAGAACTGGGGGCCCCGGTCTGAGATCAGGTGGGCTGGGAGTCCGTGCAGACGAAAGATGTGTTGCAGGTAGAGCTGGGCTGTCTCCTGAGCTGTGGGAAGTTTCGGGCACGGAATGAAGTGGGCCATCTTGGTAAATAGGTCGACGACCACCAAGATGCACGTCTGACCCTTGGATCGTGGAAGTTCCGTGATGAAGTCCATCGAGATGGTATCCCAGGGTCCTGAGGGTGTGGGCAAGGGCTGTAACAACCCCGAGGGTTTGGCTGGGACGTCTTTGGCCCGTCGGCAGACGTCACAGGAGCTGACATAACGGGCAACATCGGAGCGAACTCGTGGCCACCAGAATTCCCGTGTCAGCAAGTGGGTGGTCTTATGTTGTCCAAAGTGCCCAGCGGGTAACGCGTCGTGGGTCATGCGTAGTACTTCTGCCCGCAAGGGCCCGGGCGGCACATAGAGGCGTTCGTGGTGTAGCAAGAGGCCGCCTCGAGTCGTGAACTCGCCTGTCGAGCCATCTTGGAGTGCCTGGAGGTGTTGCTGGACCCAGGGATCATTGGCCTGGCTAGCACGAATGTCCTCCACGAGTGCTGGTGAAGTGGAGGTGGCTGCAAACACTGAGGGTGGCAGGATGGGAGCAGCAGGCACGGTCTCAGTTGAAGCAGGAGCGTATTCCGGTTTCCGCGAGAGCGCATCGGCTTTCCGGTTCTGGGTATGGGGGATGTAGGTGATCTTGAAGTCAAAGCGGGAGAAGAATAGGGACCACCGGATCTGGCGCTGGTTGAGACGGCGGGTGGTCTGGAGATGCTCCAAGTTCCGGTGGTCGGTGAGCACTTGGACAGGGTGGCGAGCCCCTTCAAGGTAATGTCTCCAAACCTCAAAAGCCACCTTGATCGCGAGCAACTCCCTCTCCCAGATGGTGTAGTTCCTCTCTGCCGCAGTGAGCTGGCGTGAGTAATAGGCGCAGGGCTGGAGTGGCTGGGACGGCTCCTCGCGCTGGGACAGCACTGCTCCCAGGGCCACGTTGGAGGCATCAGCTTCCACCGTAAAGGGAAGCTGGGGGTCGGGGTATCTCAGGAGTGGCCCGGTGGCGAAGCGGGTCTTCAGGGTGGAGAAAGCGTTATCGGCCTCTGGGGACCAGTGGAAAGGTTCTTTGGGGCGGAGTAGTTGAGTCAGGGGTGTTGTCAGAGATGCATAGGCTGGGATGAATTGCCGATAGTAGTTGGCAAAACCAAGGAACCGCTGCAGGTCTTTGCGATTCTGAGGGGCCTGCCAGGTCAGGACCGCTTCCACCTTTTTCGGGTCCATGAGGATTCCCTGTGGTGACACAATGTGACCAAGGAACTCGACGGAGCGCAGGTCAAAGTCGCACTTCTCCAGCTTGGCGTAGAGGCCATGGGCTCGTAGGCGCTGTAGGACCTGGCGGACGTGCTCGGCATGCTGGGCAGGATTGCGGGAGTAAATTAGAATGTCATCCAGGTATATGATCGCGAAGCGGTCGAGCAGGTCCCGGAATACATCATTCATGAACCTCTGGAAGACAGCGGGGGCGTTGGTCAATCCGAAGGGCATCACCAGGTGCTCGTACTGCCCGTATCGGGTCCCAAACGCGGTCTTCCATTCGTCTCCGGGCCGTATGCGCACCAAATTGTACGCTCCGCGGAGGTGCAGCTTGGTGTAGATTTGGGCCCCCTTTAAACGATCCAAGAGTTCAGGGATCAGTGGTAGAGGGTACCGGTCGCGGATGGTGATCTTGTTCAGGGCCCGGTAGTCATTGCACAGCCGGAGCTCCCCGCTTTTCTTCTTCACGAAGAGGACTGGAGCAGACAGGGGAGAAGTTGAGGGTCGGATGAATCCGCGCTTCAGGTTCTTGTCCAGGTAGTCTCACAAAGCTGCCAACTCAGGCTCCGACATTGGGTACAGACGCCCCACCGGGAGTGGTGCCCCAGGTACCAAATCAATGGCACAGTCATAGGGTCGGTGAGGGGGAAGCTGATCTGCTCCTGTCTCTTCAAAGACATCGGCGAAATCTGCATACTTCTGAGGGAGCTGAGGACCACCACTCGGGATGCCGGCTGCTAGAGTGGTGGGAGGAGTCAGATGGGGGCATGGGTCTCGGAAGCGTAGTTCTGCTGAGCCCAGTCCACGATGGGGTTGTGCAGCTTCAGCCAGGAAAGGCCTAGAATCAGCGGGAAGCGAGGCATGCGGGCGACATCAAACTGCAGCTGTTCTTGGTGCTGCTGGACGTGGAAGGTGATGGGACAGGTCTCCTGGGTGACGGGGCCAGAACGGAGGAGGCGCCCGTCAATAGCCTCCACCAGCGTCGGAATCTCTTTTGGCTGCACTGGGATCTGGTGCTGCTTTACAAAGGCGGCATCTACGAAACAGTGGGCCGCTCCCGAGTCCAGCATGGCATACACGAACAGCCAGCGTCCATCGGGCAGATGGAGTTTGACTGGTAGCAGGAACGGGCCCGGGGTATCAGCCTGTTGTTCGGAGGACCCAGCTAGTCGCCCCAGGCTGGAGGGTCCACTTACGCCTGGGGCTGGCCTTTTGGCGGCGGTGGCAATGTAGGTCTGGGTATTCGATGTTTAGCAGGGCAGCCAGAGGCATAGTGGCCTGCCGTGCCGCAGTAGAGGCACAGGTTCTGCGTGCGGCGTCTGGCCTTTTCTTCTGGAGTCAGGCGGGGTCGAGCAGCTCCAAGCTGCATAGGCTCACCCTCGTCTCTGGTACTAGCTGGGGATGGGAGAGGAGCCAAGTGGCATGGCGCAGGGAGCTGGCGCCCTCGGGTCTTGGCTTGGCGGCGACTTTCCAGGCGGCCATCGATGCGGAGGCAGAGGGTGATAAGTTCCTGGAGCGTGGGGGGCCGCTCCACCCTGGCCAGTTCGTCCAGGACTTCCTCTGCCAACCCCTCGATAAACTGGTCCATCTGAGCAGCCTCATTCCACGCCAAGTCTTGGGCCAGGAGCTTGAATTCGGTGGCATACTGAGCCACCGAGGACTGGCCTTGTTTCAGGGCCCTGATTTTCCGGTTGGCTGTGGCTGCTTGGACTGGGTTGGAGAAGGCAGCAGACAGGTGGGCCTCAAACCCCTGGTAATCAGTCAGTAGGGGAGAGGACCCAACCAGTAGGGGTGTGGCCCACTTGGCCGCCTGCCCCTTTAACAGACTAATGATAAAACACACCTTCGTCTTGTCATTGGGGAAGTCCCGTGCTCTTAGTTCAAAGTACAGCTGACACTGTGCC
The DNA here is from genome assembly GCF_032191835.1 of Heteronotia binoei. NCBI lineage: Eukaryota > Metazoa > Chordata > Lepidosauria > Squamata > Gekkonidae > Heteronotia > Heteronotia binoei. The sequence continues at coordinate 168,412,342 of NC_083225.1, forward strand.
AGGAACGCAGGAAATTCTTCCACAGCACCCCCAAATCTGTCAGGTGGGGGAACTGGGCACTTGGCTGGAGCACTGGCTGCAGGCTGTTGCTGCAAGTGCACTACTGCCTGTGTCAGCTGCTGTACCTGGGCTTGGAGGGCAGCCAGTAGTCCTGCGGTTCCACTTGCTTCAGCATCCATCCTGTGGAATGGGTGTTTGTGTGGGTGGAAGCAATCTGTCACGAGCTGGGGCCAGGCCAGGCGAAGTCCAGGGGCAGTCCAAGGTCTGTAACCGGTGAGCAAGAGTGTCCAAGGTGCCAAAGCCAAATCGTTGTCCAGGTATCGTAGGTCAGAGGTTCAGAAGCCGTAGTCAGGGGGTCCAGAAGTCAAGCCAAGGTCAGGAGGTCCAAAGTCAAAAGCCGAAGTGGATGCTAGGACATCAGGTAGATGACTAGTTGCTTCCACAAAGCCTCCTCCCAAAGCCTACAGCTATATAGCCCTCTGCTGGCTGTTGCCCATTTGGGCTAATTGCTGGCTCAGAGAGGCAGCCAGGATCCTGTTGCAACTCAAGCATCCTTGCTCTTAGAAGGGCCAGAATCCTCTCAAAACTCAGGGCTCAGGGAGCGTCTTGCTTGTGAGCGTGCCACCCTCCTCCGATCCCTGAGGTCCTGACGGAGGCGGTCACGCACACGCGCCACCCGAGAGGGCGAGGCAGGGGGGCTGGGATCTTCTCCAGCAGGAGGCAGGGGCACTGGTGCAGGTGGCAGGGGCACAGTTTCTGCTGCAGGCTCAACTTCCTCTACAGGGTCCCCAGCACCCATGACAGACAGATGGGTTGGAAATCAACACAAATCCTTTAACAGTGACAGAGGCTGCAGGTGACAACCACCACCTGGTTTGAAACAGTTGTCTTTTGGACACAGAAGAATCCCCCCCCCCCGCTTGAATAGTTCTCCTTGAAAGCTGGTGTGTTTCAGTAACTATTTGTTTAAGAATTATCCAATAATCTCCTAGTTTGGCAAAGGATTGTAAATACGCTTTAGGACTTTGAAAACATTGTGTTCACCTTTTCATTATGCAGATCCCTGTCTCTTCCTGTTTTCTGTAATGTTCTATAGTTTTGAGCTGAGTTTAAGAGCATTAGTGGATTACAGAATCTAGGATTTAAAAGTGTCTACATGAGCAATAAAGCAGAATTCTCTGGTCAGGCTCTAGCAGATCCCCCATGTAGACCCACCATTCCTCTTCCAAGTGTTGCCTCTTGTGTTGAATTGAAGGCCATTTTAAATGATGTCCCCATTTTTGTGGAGTAGCTTTCCAGTGTAAGAAGGCTGGAGGCAAAGTCAGGTGTCAGAACTTTCATTGTGGATATAAATTCCACCCACATCCCTAAAATTTGAAGAGACTGAACATATGAAGCCTTGCACTGAATCTGAGCATTAGTCCATCAAAGTCAGTATTTACTCAGGATGGAAGCAATGTTTCAGGCTGAGAAAGGTCTTGCCTGATATCTGACAGGGGAGGGGGATGGTGGCTCAGTAGTAGAGCATCTGCTTGGTAAGCAGAAGGTCCCAGGTTCAATCCCTGGCATCTCCAACTAAAAGGAGTCCAGGCAAATAGGCGTGAAAAATCTCAGCTTGAGACCCTGGAGAGCCACTGCCAGTTTGAGTAGACAATACTAACTTCGATGGACCGAGGGTCTGATTCAGTATAAGCAGCTTCATATGTTCATAATAGACCCTTTAACTAGCAATGCTGGGGATCGCACATGGGATCTTGTGCATGCAGAGCATGTATTTCTGAGCTGAAGCTTACTCTCATTCCAATTTCTCCTGTTCCCTGTGAAACACAAAAAAAGAACCGTCCAGTGCGTGCGCACGCACACACACACACACACACACACAAAAGAACCCTCCAGCATCCAGTTTTAGAATGTCATATTTTAAAAGGATCTTTTAGGTAAGAAATAACTGAAAGGACAACACTATTTTTAGTTCACTTCACCATGCATGTAATGTTTATTATGGAATGATAAATGACTTATCAGAATAAGAGAAGGGCACCCATCCACACTCTCATATACACACTCAAGCTATCATGCTCACCTGCTCAACTGGGGTTGGCCAGAGCTCTGTAGAAGTTGCTAGAACAAGGTAGTCCGTGCTGTGTAGTCTCTGAAGAAAGGTGATATGAAGAAAGTCTTTTAATTCGATGGTAGTCAGTTTGAAGAAAATCTTGTGTTGTACAGGAAGATTCCATATGGGGTAGAGAAAAAAAGTCCAAGACACACTGGATATCCAGCTGAAGCAGGAGACATGGGAAGTAGTTGGTCGACCCATTTTGTCAGGTAGAATCCTCTAACATGCTTCATGTTCCTTGAACCTTATATAGGGTTTCAAGGGTCTTTGTTTGCCGTAGAGAACTCCTCCGCCCCACCAACTAGAATCAATCAGCTGAACTTGGCTTGCCATCTCATATTGGCCCCTGACCCCTTTAGCTCTACTCTGCTTTTACCTTCTGGTCTGCTTGGTCTTCCATCATAACTTGGTAACTTGACCAAGTGGTCATAATCTTCCATGTTATCAACTGGCACATTCTTTCTCTTCTTTGCACTTATCTTCTTTGCACTTTGTGTGCCCCTCTTTCTGTTTATTCTCACTCCACTCATGATCTTCCAGGGATTTTAGTCCATTCATTATCATGTCATGTGAAATCTCTCAGGAATTTCAGCCTTTTGACCTTATCTCATACTACACAGCTACAACCAATGTTTCTCCTAAGCTGCAGAGTCTTGTGAGCAAAAGTTCTACTTTGTGAGCTACTGGTATTCAAGTTGTGAGCTACTGCATAAATTATTGTGCTCTGAGGTCATCCTTCCTGAGCTAAGGCAAAAATGTGTGAGCTGGAGACTGAAAATCCATGAGCTCACGCTAACTCAGCTTAGAGGGAAAACTGGTTACAGCAGAGGCCGTTCTGATACTCTGAGAAGCTCACAAACATGGCAGACTGATAACCCTCACAATTTGTTAACTCTCAGTAATCTATATGCAGAAGATTCATGTTTTAGCTTATGCATGGACTTGTATCCACAAGGATGATGAATTTACAATAACACCGTTCTCACTATGAATTTATTTAAAAGGCTGGCTTATTTATTTAAAAGGCTTTCTGTTGTTTGCAGCCTTTTAAATAAATTCATCACCCTTCTGGATATACAGCTCGTGTATGTAATGAAGTATGCTCTGACTCACAGAACCTTATGCTGGAATGAATTTTGTTAGTCTCTAAAGTGACACTGGAGCCCATGGGAAATAGTCGCTGCAGGCCTGATCAGACTAAACACAGCCATATATAGCAGGTCACTAGGGTCTTAATCAGCCTAAGACTGCAAAAGCCACCAAGTTGTCAAGCATTTGGTAGATCACAGTGCATGACAGGTGAGTTGTGGTGAGTCACAAACTTTAGAGACTTGAATTAGTGAATCCTTCAAACTATTTTATTCACTGAAATATCTTATCTTGTTTTTTTTCCCAATTAAAATGGATTACCAAGGCAGTCTCCAACATATAATTAATCCCCTAAATGAATTAAGCAACAATAAGCACTTCAGTCAATTACGTTTATCATTGCAACAGATTGCGAAATCACAGAGGAAGGTAAAAGGCTAAATCACACCACGAGCAACAGTTTCAAGATGGTTCAAAAGCCTTCCTAAACAACTGTGTCTTTAATGTGAGCCAGAACCTAGGATGTATGGATTTCATTTGCAGCACTAACACAGAAACCACTTTGTCATGAGTCGCAACTCACCACTCATATGATAGCAAAGAAATGTATAGAAAGGTCTCAGATGTTGATCTCAGAATTTAGATGTAAATGCCAGGTGACTTATAGTTTATCCGGACTGTGAAGATAGATAGCCTGAGAACCCAAGTTAGTACTTTCAAAGCAAGAGTGCTTTTGCCCAGGTTTGGCTCATGCATCCATTCATGGGTCAGTCAGATCTAGCCAGTGATCAGTGCTTTAGTTACATCCAGGGCTTTTTTTGTAGAAAAAGCCCAGTAGGAACTCATTTGCGTATTAGGCCACACATCCCTGATGTCACCATTGTTTTGCACAGGGCTTTTTTGTAGAAAAAGCCCAGCAGGAACTCATTTGCATATTAGGCCACACCCCCTGGTGCCAAGCCAGCCGGAACTGCATTCCTGTGCGTTCCTGCTCAAAAAAAGCCCTGGTTACATTGAAGCAGGGCTGAAATAAAAATCTATTAAATAAGGTAAATTGAAGGCCATTAATTAGGCACAAGGGCAAGAAAGCAAAAAAGCAAAGAAATTTTAAAGTGCTTGCTAGGTGTCTTTGTGAAATAATAATTCAAGATTGCGAAAGTAGGGAAAGCGACGTTTGTGGAAGTGTAAGGCAGCAAAAGAGGAAGTTAATCTTTGACCCACTGGCTCACCGCAACTGTTGAAAAGAGGAGCTAGAAACTTGCTGGAATAAGCATTGAAAAAAAATCTTGGGATCAGGTCAAAGGGGCAAATGTGTTTTTTATGAAGGATATTGCTGCAAGAGTGTTAGCAACATCAATGCTATGTATGGAAAGACCCTCCCTGTCTCCTCCTTGTTCCTTTAGTAATATGACGCTTGTAATGAAGTATAGGATGTGGGGTTGTCCTTTCCTGTAATTGGGCAAGTGTTTACTGGAAATGATTGTCTGTGACTATAAAACTGTAGACCTTCCTGCAATCGGGGCTCCCAGATGTGTTCAGACATGAGTCTGGTCTGGGGTCCATGTACACGTTAAATAAACCGCTGTTTCTTCCTGATTTTGCCTGTGGCCTTGTTTCTGCCTGACCACCAGCAGCTAAGGTTGCTGCTACAACATCTAGACTAGATTATTGCTATATAACCTGCTCGGGGCTATTCTTGAAGAGTCTTCAGAAACTGCAGCTAGTGCAGAATGCTGTGGTTAGACTACTGGTCAGGACCAGTTACTGGGAACGTGTGATCTCAATACAACAGCAATTACTCTGCCTACCAATCTGCTCCTGAGCTGCTGTAAAAACTCCACATGGCTTGGGACCAGGGTATCTGAAGGGCCATCTTCTCCCATACAGTCCTTCCTGGGAATTAAGTTTATAGTGAGAGGTCCTTCTCATGTCCAACCCATAAAAGAAACTTTGATGAGTACATGGGAGAGGGTCTTTTCAATGGTAGCCCCATGAATATGGAATAGCATCCCTGAGGAGGTACACCCGGCCCCCTCATGTTGGATCTTCAGGAGGCAGCTGAAGATCCTTTTTATGTAGGATCACATTTGACTAATTTGGTTTTTATTTATTGGCAGTCCTAATTTGAGATTTTAAATTGTGGGTTTTTTAAATGTTTTTTTAAACAATTGTTTTATTTATATTGTAAACTGCCTTGAGTTCTTCAAAATATAAAACAGCTAATGTTTTCAATTAGTAAATAAGAGACAAGCAGAGCCAGTTTGGTGTAGTGGTTAAGTGTGCAGACTCTTATCTGGGAGAACCGGGTTTGATTTCCCACTCCTCCACTTGCACCTGCTGGAATGGCCTTGGGTCAGCCATAGCTATCGCAGGAGTTGTCCTTGAAAGGGCAGTTGCTGTTAGAGCCTTCTCAGCTTCACCCATCTCACAGAGTGTCTGTTGTGCGGGGAAAAGAGATTGTAAGCCGCTCTGAGTGATTCAGAGAGAAGGGTGGGGTATAAATCTTCATTCTTCTTCTTCTTCAGAGGTAGTTTGCCATTGCCTGCCTCTGTATAGGGACCCTGGATTTCCTTGGTGGTCTTCCATTGCAATACTTGTCAGGGTCAACCCTGTTTAGCTTTTAAGTTCTGATAAGATTGGGCGATCCTGGACTGTCCATGCCACTTATAGGTAACAGTGGGCATTCTGATTTGGAAATGTTTACAAAGTGACTAACTCTGAGTTGTGCTGTTGTACTGCAGGTATGGGACAAAAGTCACGCTGGTAGGGCAGAACTTCTTGCACTCATGGAAACACCCTGGATCTGATCAATAAAATTTTAATGTTACACTTTTTCCAGAGACATTGCAGTGTGGTGGCTAAGAGATAGAAAGTTTACTTTTCAGATATTGCCTCACCCACAAACTCACAGGATGAGCCTGAGGCAAACAGTAACGGACTAGCACATCTAATAGTACCTTGTATCCCCTTTATTACCTAATAAGTTCTGTGCAATTGTGAGATTTTCATGGTTTCACTGACAACTGGGAGTTTAAGACAGGCTGTGTCGAGGAATCCCGGATGTTTGGGCATCACGGATCTAGACAATTGTTCTTACTCATTCTTCACCAAGACCAGAATGTTGGCACAATGTTTCCACAGATCCACTTGCTAGCTTGCCAGGGCCAAGGGCCCAATGCTCCTAGTGCAAGCTCAAGCTTGATATGACATGAAAAACTCCCTTCCTCCTTACTCTGGGAAGGTGAGCATTAATATTGTGCTGTGGTCTGGAAATGGCAGAAGTAGTTCACACACCAAAGGAGAAGAACTTGAGGGAAACAGTCAGTGGAGACCACACACCATGACTGACTTGCAAACTAATCCAATATTTGTGGACCCACATTGATGTTTGAACACGAGACAGATAATTTGAGATTAGTCTTTTGGAAATGTGCCCTTCAGCTCACTGGCTGGGCTTTTTTGGGGAAAAAAACATTGAAAACTGGGGAAAAAATGCTGGTCAATGAAATACTTTAATTTCATTCAAACAGTTTCATTTCACCAATGAATTTTCAGTCACAGTGAGTGTGCATCTGCTTAAAGAAATGCAATTACCTTGAAAATACTTCCATTTCTCCTTAATTAACAGCTTGATATAGAATAGCAAGATTGTCCCTTGCTTTGTAGATGGTTTGGCTGTTTCAGAAGCTGCAGAAGGAACAAAGCTAAGAGGGTATCTTAACCTTTAGAGGTTACTCTTTCACACAGAACACCCGGTGAGATATGGAAAAGCTTCTTTTAGTCCATTATTTTTATTGTGTTGTGAGACAGCTCATAGAAAGAAACCCATTAACGCTTTTACTGGCTTTCTTTTCCTTTTTTTTGAAAAATGCTATTTTCTATTACTCTTTGGTTTGTACAAAAACCAGATGGTTTTGAGCAGTGTATTTTCTGGCTTTGGTTCAAAGGCATTGCCTTTTTGAAAAAAGTTAACTTTTAAATAGTTATTGCCATTACAGTTTTTTTGGTTGGAAAGATTGCTTTGTTTTCATTGGAATAAATCTTTGTGTATCAGCGATAGATATAGTTACGTAGCATTATGCTTTCCTAATGTCAGAGGATGTAATGTAGAATTAAATTCCTGCCTCTGCAATAACAGCATTGTGCAATACAGAGAAAATTTCTATTACTTGTCCAGTTGCTTAGCATTTATAGGGGCTGTACAGAGTAAGAAACCTGCATGACTTGGACACTGAGGATTTAAGAAGAAGATATTGGATTTATTTCCTGCCCTCCACTCTGAAGAGTCTCAGAGTGGCTCACAATCTCCTTTGCCTTCCTCCCCCACAACAGACACCCTGTGAGGTGGGTGGGGCTGGAGAGGGCTCTCCCAGCAGCTGCCCTTTCAAGGACAACCTCTGCCAGAGCTATGGCTGACCCAAGGCCATGCTAGCAGGTGCAAGTGGAGGAGTGGGGAATCAAACCCGGTTCTCCCAGATAAGAGTCCACACACTTAATTACTACACCAAACTGGCTCTCCAACCATTGAAAGCTGAGCCCCTGCTTTGTGGCTGACCTCTTGTATGTGCTGGGCTTGTTAATGGAGCAGGCCAACACATTTGGTGCCTGTTGCACATTGGCATAAGAAGTTGCCTTGGTCCATCAAGGTAACTATTGTCTACTAAGACTGGCAGTACCTCTCCAGGGTCATATAACCTACTTGTGTCTTGCAGTTGTTTCCCTCCAATATATTTTGGTTTGAGTCTGTTGGATCCCAAAAAATCCTGGATCCCAATACTGATAAAGAAGAACAAAATGGGGAAAACACATAGCAGTGGCAAAGAAAGAAAGAAAGAAAGAAAGAAAGAAAGAAAGAAAGAAAGAAAGAAAGAAAGAAAGAAAGAAAGAAAGAAAGAAAGAAAGAAAGAAAGAAAGAAAGAAAGAGCCTGTTTTGGGGGCTTTCTTTTGCAGTCCCTTTAAATGGAGCAGGTGCTCCCCCTGCCTCAGCTGTTTTTCAGGCTGTCTTCTGCAGCCTCTTTAAACACACCCCATTCAAAGGAAGCCCAAAAAGCAGCTGAGCAGCAGGAACAATCTGCTCCCACCATTCAGCTTTTTTCTGCAGCTCTGATGATCTTCCCAATAATTCCTAAATACATCCAGGATTTTCTTGTGATTTTTTTTCACTTTCCCCCTCAAAATCTCTTATACCTTCGAGATGCCAAAATATATTTGAAAAATACTGATAAGGTATTTTTTGAGTATATTCTTGGCTTGGGTAGATCTGAATGCACACTCCTATCACCTATTAAAGGTAAAGGTAGTCCCCTGTGCAAGCACCGAGTCGTTATTGACCCATGGGGTGATGTCACAGCATGGCGTTTTCTTGGCAGATTTTTTATGGGGTGGTTTCCCATTGCCTTTCCCAGTCATCTACACTTTACCCCCAGCAAACTTGGTACTCATTTTACTAACCTCGGAAGGGTAGAAGGCTGAGTCAACCTTGAGCTGGCTACCTGAGCCGGGCTTCTGCTGGGATCAAACTCAGGTCACGAGCAGAGCTAGTACTGCAGCTTACCACTATTTCCTAGCCCTTTAAATTGTAGGTGCCAAAGATTGAACCCAGGATCTTCTGTATGTCAAGCAGATGCTCTGCCATTGAGTCACAGCCCCTCCTCAGAAGTCCACCCAATCTGCTAAATCTGCCGGTCACTCTGTGCTTGAGTCTTTTACCTTACTATCAAGCAGACATTATATTTGCTCAGGTTTAGCTCTCAGACATCAAGCAGACCTGATAGGCCAAGGAGGTCCTGCCAAACCCACCCCCATCTTTTAGGTGCTGCCAGGATGGAAGATTACAGTATAAAGGCTAAGTAGAATTTCTGAAGTTAATGAACTTAGATGAGTGGAAGTCTTCTTAGGGTTCCATGGCTGGTCTCCATGCTTGTTTATTACAATAACATATGAAAGCTCAATCAAGCCTGCTTACTTCTGGCCGGTCTCCAGGGGATGCCTCATCGACCATAAATAGACATGACAGGGACAGGACACTGTCCAATGAAGATTAATGAGGAGCAGGCAGCTCTGGCAATTTGGAAGGAGAACACTGCCCAAAAAAATTGGGGAAGCAGTTTATAGGATGAGAAAGAAGAGGGCAGTTTGGGGAACAGAGGGCAACATGAGAAAAAGCATAGAGACTGGAAGGAAGGTGTCGTGTTTTAGGTAACTGCAAAACAAAACACATATGATGTCAAAATCACGAATATTGCAACAGATAACAGTACAAAAGAGAACAAGTCCCTTGATGAGAAATCATGAAGTGTCAATATCCAATATCCGAATGGACTTGATACTGATTCCAGTAGATGCAAAGGCATTCAAGTCTTGGAATAGTTGAAGTTGGAATTCCCCAGAACAGGTTGTCAGACCTGTTTCAATCCTTTGTCAACACGGGGTGTTCCACAGTACTTATATAGAATACAGTTTGCAATATTCAAACATTATACATAGGGACCAACCAGTCTCCACAAAATGCTCTCCCAATTAGGGCACCCGCTCCTCTTGGCTCAAGTGCATCTTCGAGGATTTGTGTGAGTCAGTGCTTATAATGGAATAGAAGGGGGAGATCTGGGTTCAAATCATCACTTGGTAGGATTGTCAGCTGGGGGAGTTGACAGCATTTGGGGAGATGGAGACTTTGGAAAATAGCGTTGCTCAATGCTCAGTCTAAGGAATTCCTAGAGCATTGCACACATACTGTGATGCCATTCCCCCCATAGCCACATTCTGGTTGCCACTGCTCCATTGAAAGGGTGTGTGTGTGTAGAGGTTGCTCACCACAGCAGGCAACCTTGTAGGTTTACCATTCCACTGTGTAGCCAGTCACTGTCTTCTAGCCCATCCTATTTCAGAGGGTTGCTGTGAGAATAAAATGAAGGAAGGGAAGACTGCCCTTTTGGGGAAAGGGCAAGATAAAACTCTGCCAGACCAATAGATTCCTTGGAAGGCATTAGTTATACTTCCCACCTACAAGCCCAAGAACAATGACCCTGTTTGGTTGGATAAACTTGAGAGATTATTATTTGTCTCTCTTTGATGTAAAAGATCAGTATAATTTACTCATTTCCTCCAGGGAGCTCAAGGTTGCATATATGTTCCCCCCCCCAAGGCAATATATTCTCTGCTTGATTCTCAGTTCTTTGGGCACTGACTCAAACCCAGATGTGTTCTACTTCGACAAGGTTGCTGCATCCTGTGCCTTCAGACCATGTCCTCTTCTGCCTTCCTTGAGTTCCCAGCATTCTTTAGCTGCATTTCTGAATGGAACATGGTGCTAACTTTGGATTTTAAAATTATATCAATTATATTTCTGGGATCAGCCAGAACCGTGGTGCTTGACTTTGCTAGGCTGTAATGTTCATAATTCATGTTGTTGGAGCACTGTAATTTTTAGTGTGTTGCTTTGGACTGGCCCTGAATGTTTACTTTTGAGTGGGAGAATAATTATAATTATTGATTTGACCAATTTTACCTGTAGGGCCAAGTGCTCTTTTGGAGAGCCAGTTTGATGTAGTGGTTAAGTGTGCGGACTCTTATCTGGGAGAACCGGGTTTGATTCCCCACTCCTCCACTTGCAGCTGCTGAAATGGCCTTGGGTTAGCCATAGCTCTGGCAGAGGTTGTCCTTGAAAGGGCAGGTGCTGTGAGAGCCCGCTCAACCCCACCCACCTCACAGGCTGTCTGTTATGGGGGGAAAAGATATAGGAGATTGTAAGTCGCTCTGAGTCTCTGATTCAGAGAGAATGGTGAGGTATAAATCTGCAGCCGTCGTCTTCTTTTGTTGCAGGGCATTCCCCCCCGCCATTGCCTGTAGTAGAATATATATATTAAAAACCCCTTTGATGCCATCTGTGGTATCATGTAACCTCTGGTAAAAATAAGAAGTAACATGGGGTAGCTCTAGGAAAAGCTGGAAGCTTTGTGATAAAACCATAATTTCCAGCAATTCCTAGAACTACCTGCATCACTTTTTTACTGAAAGTGATGTGTCACTGCAACTGGTGTTATCCCCCCCCCCATCTCTGTCCATGGTCCTCTCACCAGTTGTCAGGCATTGCTGGCAATCCTAATTATCTGTAAGAATCTTGAAATGTTCCGAATGCTGGAATGGTGGAGAGGGAAAACCTCTTAACATTCCTGCAGGTCCTCTGCCTTTTTTCTGTCAGATCAGATCATCTACCTTTCTGCCTCCAGACAACAACTGAGCAATCTGGCCAACACTGTCCACCTCTAGCGCAACCTTTTGGCAGTTTTTAAAGCTGCCAGGCATACGTTTGACAAAAGAATAAAACTCAACCCCAGTGTCCAAGATTAAAATGCCAATCGTGCTTGGAGAAATACCAGCTTAATCTCAGCCAGTGAAACCCAATGCAAATAAAAATATCTTTCATGTTCTGATTCTAGCTGATACTGTTAAAGGCACAGTGCAGTAAAAGCAGGATGATAAACATCTCTGCCGTTGGCAACCTGACCAGTGTTTGTTGGCGGAATTAGGAGGGAACACTGCCCTTAATTTTCTGAATGTTCGCCCTGGAGACAAGTCTACAGATTGATGAGGAAAGGATCTGGGGCATCATAGGGCTCAGCCCTGTCTGTTCCTCACCCCTCCGTGAGGAAAAAAGTCTCAGAAGAACTTTGCTTAACTACCTGTAATGGGGAGAAAATATTCATAAGGATTTTGCTCTTGTTTCTAAGCTCTCGGTATTCACCATCTTGCTGAACGAAGGCTCCTTTTCTGAATGAGCTGAACTCCTTTTAAGCACTTAGACCTTGTGATAAAAAAAAATAAATAAAAGCACACAATGCTCCACCTTTTACATTTGCCCAGTGCTTCTGGAAACCAATTTGTTTACCCTGTTCTTTAAATAATAAGATATTTCCTTAGCTGAAGACATTTTATTGAGATATAATGAGTGCTGAGGTTTCTGAATCTGTGGCACTAATAACAGCACTCCTCTGAGCAGCGGTGGGAACGTTCTGTCTCATTGTGGTATTTAATTCAGAAACAGCACGGCTGTGTTGCTTCAAGAAAGATCTTGCAGCCAATTTGGTTGTAAAATGGGGAATTCACAAATCTCCCTGCATGAATAAAGAAGCTTAAAATTGTGGTGTTCTTTTTTTAAATTAACCCTGTTTATCTATTCTAAATAGTTCTTCAGAGTTACATCTTCCAAAAAGTAGTGGTGCATAACTGAAAAATGTTCATCTCACCACCCTTTGGCCTCCATATGTAGTAATGTTGGACTAGGAGCAGGGAGACTCTGCTTCAGATCTCCACTTTGTAAAGGAAACTAGTTGGATCAGCTTGGGTCAGTCATTCTCTCTCAGCCTAATCTACCTCAGAGGGGTACTTCTTTTGAGGATAAAATGGAGGATGGGAGAACAGTGTCATAAGCCAGTGTGAGTCCCCACTGGGGAGAAAAGCAAGTTAGTAATATCCAAATAAATTTTCCCAGGTTTCTCACTGTATTTCTAAAGACCACGCCATTAAATCCTCATGCTTCACAAACTTTGCTCCCATCTGCTAGCAGAAGAGTCCAACTTTCCAAGATTTACCATGTGCTCAGCTTGGTGTAGTGCTTAAGCATGCAGACTCCTATCTGGGCGAACTTGGTTTGATTCCCCACTTCTCCACTTACAGCTGCTGGAATGGCCTTGGGTTAGCCATAGTTATCGTAGGAGTTGTCCTTGAAAGGGCAGCTGCTGTGAGAGCTCTCTCAGCCCCACCCACCTCACAGGGTGTCTGTTGTGAGAGGAGAAGATATAGGTTGGAGATTGTAAGCTGCTTTGAGTCTGATTCAGAGAGAAGTGCGGGGTATAAATCTGCAGTCTTCTTCTTCTTCAACACACCCATGATGGATCTCCAGATCTTGGTGCTGTACTCACCTGGTATGTCTATGGTTATTTTTGCTACATCAGACAGGTCATTTCTGTTGCAAACCCATCCGCTGAAGTTCCTCCAGCCTCAAGAGCTTTCTTTCATCCTTACATGGTTGGAGGAGGTATGTTCCTGAATTAAATACACAACTTAAGCTGTACGAAGGCTTCTTAGAAGCTGGAAGAAAACTTCAGCCTCTGCATACTAGAGTTCAGGGATCCTTGGCCATGATTAGGCCTTAAGTACCTGCGGGCAGAGGAGGAACAGCCTTCCGCAGCTACTTCTCACCTTCTTTCCTGCTTCCTCTCCTGCCTGTTTCTTATATTGGCTGGTTTTAAGCCAAAAAATAAGGAGGTCCTGAGAGGCTGCTTTTCTCAGATTTAGGTGGTAGAGACAAGACAAATCTCTACCTTGCCTGGAGGTAAATAACAATCATCTGTTAAATTGCATCCAGTTATGCCTCTGTTAAAAGGACAGAACTTTTTTTTCTCCAGCCAGTTGGCAACCTTGTTAATGACTTTGTTTCCTGTTGTCCTATAGATGGGTGGTGTAACACAACAAGGGTGCATTGCAATTGAGTTTTAAGGTAAGAAAAAGAGCCACAAATCAAGTTTGAGAAGAGGTAGAAGTACAATAGGGGTGGGTGGGGAGGAAGCAATACAGCAGCTAGACCGTGAATTATTTCTATTCCAGACTAAGAAGCTAGAATAGAAGTCGTATCAGGCCTTTTTTTTACAACAGGAATAAAACTGAACATAACTGAACAAAAGCCATTTGTCTGTTGTTTTTAAATCTTACGCTATACTTATAGGTAGACCTCATGCTGTATTTATAGGGAAAAGCAAAGGAAGTTACATTTTCATTAACTTCCCTCCCTCTGGTGGAAGGCACAACTTCTTCTGGGAAATCGTCACAAGACATTGCCCCAGATATATACTGTGCGTCTCCTTAGAGATAGAACAGCTCATGAAATAATGAGGGATATTAAACTGTACCCCCCACCACCACCGTGAGAAAACAAAGCCTATGGCTATATGGAATATTTTTTAAAAAAAAGAAGTCCAAGATAGCCCTCCTTGTCTTGTGAACGCTTAGCAAAGTCATGGTCTTCCTCATGAGGAACAGCCTTAGATCTTTGAAATGGAGTCCACAATGGTGGTTAAATACCAACATTTAGTATCAGGAGACTGACTTAATTTTTTTGAGTCAGATGAGGTTTCAGTAGAATCTACCTGACCCTGTTTTTCAATATTTTTGCAAGTGTAAGTCTGCTCCTGAAGACAATTATTTCACTCTCACTGTGGAAGCTCAACCAGATAATAGAAGCTATGGGCCGTGCACCCAGTGCCACAGATTACATCCAGGCTTGTAGCCAGAAAATTTTGAGTGGAGGGGCCTAGGAGATTAAAAATGTGGTGGTGGTGGTGGGCATGGGGCTGCCCTCCTCGTCTCTCACTGCCGGTCTCTCTTTCTCACACTGTCTCTCTCTCCCTCCCCCTCTCTCGCCCTCTGTCTCTCTCTCCCTCCCTTTTCATTGGGTCCTGGAGGCCCTCCAATAGAGAGGCCCTACAGAGGGAAGGGTTTTTTTTAATAGACCGGCCAGGCCCCCCTACCTTCCCATAGCTACGGGCCTGGTTACATCCCACATTCAAGAACACTAGGAGTGCTCATGGAGGCACCAGAATGGACCAGGTTCCACTTTCCCATTGAGCTGTGCCATGGTGGCCGTAGATTCCAGAACTGTACAGCAGCTGATACAATTTGGAGCGGGGCGGACAGAGAGGCAACAAATAGTCCTGGAAAAAAGACACTGACACCAGTGCATGATTGTCTGTCCACAGTGTGAAAGATAATTAAGGTTGCTCAGACACTCACCTGTTTGGTTCACATCCTATCCTCTGATTGTGAACAGGGACCTATTTTTTTTTACTGTTGGTTTGCTAGTTTGTTGATTTGATCAATGTTCAACAGGTTGCTTCACTGTATTCCATTATCATGTTCCTTCCTAATCATGCAGTACAGTGCAAATTCCTTTTCACACATGCATGTTCTTCTACAGCTGATTGAGTTCTTCTTTACCCCTCACCCCCCATAATTTATCTGCTCAGCAGGCAGTCATTTAAAATGCTAATCAAATTAGTCACAAATCATATAAATCGGTCATATAAATGGTGTGCTTCAATAAAGTCCTGCCCTTTGGTGTTCATCTAAGTAGTCCTTGGTGACAATAGCAGCAACTGATCACTTTGCATCAGTGGCATTTTTGGACTTGTGCAGATTTGCAAACACAGACATCTGTGGCTGTTCTGCACCAATCAAAATGATCAGGTGATCAGCTTGCACTTGATTGACACTTTTGGGACACAGTGAGTTCAATTGCTGAATGTGTCCGTGGTGAAATTTGCAGCTTCTCTAAAGATCATGCGGTTTGCAAATAAGTCAATAGAGATACTCAGTTTCATGCATGGCTGATATGGTTTATCATATTCCCTTACCTGTTCGCCCCCCCCCCCCCAAATCAAGGACTAGAATATAAGATATACCTGAGATAGCAGAGCAAAACAAAAGGGGATGTTTTTATGGAGACTTGTGCATGAACAGAGGCCAGTATGTGTCACCAAGAAATGGTGTTGCAATTCTCAAGCTTTCGTTTTTAAATATTTCTTCTTTAATAATTCATAAGAAATTGGAAGGGCTTTGATGCCAGCTGGGTTTGATTTAATCATGAGTAAAAAATAGAATGGTTTGCTTGAATAAAATCAGAAATTCCAGCTTTTGAATTATGGGCATGAATTATTCCTACTAGTGTATATGTGACATTTGGTATAAACTAATCCCTTATGGGAACCATGCTGAACTTCGTGAAACCGATGGAATATGCTAGAAGTATTTATGCTTCCCTCACTATGAATGTTGATCATTCACTTTAGGGAAGAAGGCAAGATAGAGCCATAAAACAATGCAATATATAGGATTATTGAACAGTGGTGACTGAGCAGTTACAGTAATATCTGAATGACGCAGGACTCTTGATTGACTTAAGTCTGGCTTTAGACTAACCTGTGGAACAGAGGTGGCTTGTGCTGCCTTGGTGGGTGAACTCTTTTTACAGCTAGATTTATTTATTTATTTATTCTTTCTTTTAATTTATTACCCGCTCCTCCCAAGAATGGCTCAGAGATGAGGGAAATGGCTTCCTGCTAGTCCTCCTGGACTTACCAGCAGCTTTTCACATGATGAATAACTTGCTACTTGAAATAAGAACATAAGAGAAGCCATGTTGGATCAGCCCAGTGGCCCATCCAGTCCAGCACTCTGTCACACAGTGGCAACCCCTTCCCCCCAGTACCATCAAGAGGTCCACCAGTGGGGCCAGGACACTAGAAGCCTTCCCGCTGCTGCCCCTCAAGCACCAAGAATAAAGAGCATCATGTGCCCCAGACAGAGAGTTCCATCTATACCTTGTGGCTAATAGCCACTGATGGATCTTTGCTCCATATGTTTTGAGAGTTTGAGATGGTTCGAGTGTCTGAGGTGGTCTTTTTTGATTGGTCAGATGCAGTGAGTGATGGCAGGAGATGAGGAATCAACTACATGGGATTGGCTCTGGGGTGTGCCATAGAGTTCTGTGCTCTCTCCCAGTGGTGTTCAGTATATACAAAACCCCCTTCTTGAGATTTTTATTTATTCATTTATTTACTTTGGATTTATATGTCACCCACTCCACAAGTGGACTCTGGGTGGCTAACAGATTACAATTGTAAAAAGATAAAAAAAAATATAAACATCTGGTGTTTGGGTGTGGGCTATCAATATGTGAGTAAGGACTTTCCCTACCCTGTCCCAGGGCCAGAGACAGTCCAGTCCCACAGGGAGACCACTCAATCCTGAAACGCAGGCATAAGAGCATCCTAAAATTTACAACAACATGCCTCTCCGAGACCCAGTTCATCTCATGGGTTATGAGCAGCTGTTAGACACACACAACGCATGCTGTAAAAATACAAGTAATATTTATGAAATCTAAATTTAAAAAACATCACAATTAAATCAGGATATAGTTGTCAGGCTGTTTGCACAAAAAACAAACTCCTACAGACTAACTAATACTTTAAAGTTTAGTCTGATAATGCGTAACTCTCAAACATAGAAAAATACCATTCCTTGATTACCACCATACATGCATCATGCCAGCATTCCAACAGGCAAAGATCCAAGTGAAAGGTGGTCATACCCGTTTCCTCACAACTTCCCATCACACCACAGGTGCAACCAATCATAATGTTCCTTTAATTTGCACTCAGCATTTCTGCTAATATGAAAGTCTCCCACCTGAATCCAGTTCCTGTTCTCCTCAGAGTCAAGTTAACCTTGTACAGAGATGAGAGACGTCTAAAAGCCCACAGGTGTTACTACTACAGTTTTGTAAGAAAGCAAATCCTTCTTATTAACTTTTATTGACCATGGAGGAAGAAGGGGGCAATTAGTATTCCTTACAATATGGGTGATCACCAGTGTGACAGCCAATGTGAGACAGTGGTTAGAGCAGGGGTGTCAAACATGCAGTTCAGGGGCTGAATTAGGGGTCCCAAATCCCCCGGTAAGCCTGGAGACTCCCGATTTGGAGCCTCCTCCCCCCGCTGGCCATAAAAGGGAAAGCGGGGGGGAGGGGAGGAGGAGAACGGCAGCCCTTCGCACCCAGCCCCGATCGCAGCAGCCAGAGCTCTTCCGTTTTCTCAGGCTGCTTCCCGCCCCCAGTCAGCTGGCCGGTGAAGGGAGGGGAGCCCAGCCACGCCCCCAAAGGACCATGTGCCTTTGCACCTCCGGAGGTGAGTGAGTTCTGTCTCCTGCATCAGATTTCCCAGAAAGGGGGGGGCGGGGGGGAGGGGGGTGGAGAGGGAAACGTCTTCTCATAGGGTATAATGGGGAATTGATCTGGAGGTTTCGGGGGCTCTGGGGGAGCTGTTTTTTGAGGTAGAGGCACCAAATTTTCAATATAGTATCTAGTGCCTCTCCCCAAAGTATCCCCCAAATTTCAAAACGATTGGACCAGGGGGTCCAATTCTATGAGCCCCAAAAGAAGGTGCCCTTATCCTTCATTATTTCCTATGGAAGGAAGACATTTAAAAAGGTGTGCTGTCCCTTTAAATGTGATGGCCAGAACTCTCTTGGAGTTCAATTATGCTTGTCACACTCTTGTTCCTGGCTCCGCCCCAAAGTCTCCTGGCTCCACCCCCAAAGTCTCCTGGCTCCACCCCCAAAGTCCCCAGATATTTCTTGAATTGGACTTGGCAACCCTAGGCTGAATCAGGCCCCCAGAGGGCTCCTATCAGGCCCCCGAGCAACTGGCTGTTATTTTCTTCCTTCTCCCTATAACTTGCTTCCCTCAGTATAACAACTTGCTTTGCAAGGCTTGCTCAATTGCACAGGAGCTACAGAGCAAAACCTCTATTTTCTCCATTGGCTGAGGTTCCTCCCTTAGGGAGGAAGGGTGGGGAGGAATAGCTTGCTTTGCCAGTCTCTCTCAATCGCACAGCAGGGCTACTAAGCCAAGCCTCTCTTCCTTCTATTGGCTGAGGCTCCTCCCCCTCTTGGTCCCCTGGGGGAGGAAGGAAAGAGTCAGAGCTTCCTTTGCCCAGTTCCCTGGATCACATGAGAGAAATACAAAGAAAGCAACTTTAAGACCAATGAGTGCTAAAGTTTTAAGGATGTTTTAAGTTTTAAAATATATATATTTGTGTTTGTGTTCTTTATAAAAATTTATATCTCTGCTACCTAATCTTAAATAGGTACACAACCCTACCCGACAAGGCCCAGCCCAACAAGATCTCATTTATATCAGATCCGGCTCTCATAACAAACGAGTTTGACACCCCTGTGTTAGAATAGGAATCCCCACTCCTATGGGTATTGTTTATATAGTTTCTGCTGGCATTTTCAACAGTTTAATGTTCTGTGGTTTCTGTAGTTTTTAATCCATTACCTATCTTGGGTTCCAGTTGTCTGGGAGAAAGGCAGGTTTATACATGTTGTAAATAAATAAATTGATTTTCTCTATTTATTGGGACCTCTCTTTCTCTCTGTAAGTGTATGCATAATCAGGACTATATAGGAATACCAACACTAAAAGCACTGGTAGTATAATTTCAGTACAATTCACTGTTTCATTCACTAATCTCAGATTAAAAATGCATTTTGGATCAGGATTTTAGCTGCGCCATCATTCATGAATGTGTCATTCAGCGCAGGTAGTATTGTAATTAAAAGTCTGTGCCGCTCCCTTGATTCGGTGCACAGGATCATCTGGAATGGTGCAGATTGACTGATGGGTTTATGATTGAGAGTAATGGTGAGATGAGCAAGCTCACGAGAGCTGCCAAACGGGACCACCCACAGAGGAAGGTGCACCATGCATTTGCAATGTCTAGGTTTGCAGATAAAATATTACTTTCCCACTTGTCACCTTAGAGAGGGGGTAGGCTCTCAGTGAGCATAGGTGCTGCCTCCCCATGGCCAGGGAATCCTGACAGCATGGCAGCAGAACAGAAACATGAGCTCTTCCTACGCCTTTTGAAAGGATGGAGTCCAAGGGCAGGGCGCGGGGAGATTCCTATAGTGCTGTTGGTGGTGGAGTGAAAGGAAAAGCCAGCTGCTTGCCTCTCCCCATCTTGCAACAGCAGCACAGTTAGATTGCTTCGTAGGCTTGCAAAAAAATGAAGATCAGAGCTTTTGGAAGCCTCTAGAGTCCTGATAGTAAACTTTTAGTATCATTAAAAGGAAATTTCCCTGTAGAGGTGTTATTGGCCTCTGCCTATTTAGGTAAGAAGCAAACTCTTCACCTCACCTCCCCGTTAATAGCTCTGTAGGGGAATATCAAAACCTGTTTAACTTTAGTGCTGTTGGGATTGGGGGGGGGGGGGATAGTTAAGCAGACTTTTCGTTCTCTCCCCAAAATATGGGGGTCTGTTATTTTGGTTGGAGATGGGGGGATAGGATAGTAGCAAGTGCCCAAGCTTTCTTTTCTAACAGCCTTTTCCTTCTCTGCCTTCTGCTACATGAAGATAAAGAGGAATTCCTTCCCCCTTTTGACCATCCTCCTCCATGATTTTACACAGATCTCTCACTTGTAGTATAGTAGTTTGCATTTAGGTAGGTGAATTTGGAATCTTCAAAACACTTTGCATTCATTATGCTGTTGTGATTCTCACAAAATGAAAACCCTGTAAGGGGAATCAGTGGTATTGTTATCTGCATGGTACATATATGCTGGGGGGGGGGGGGGCACAGAGACTTTCCTCAGGCTACCTACTGAATCTATGGTAGTTGTAAAACTAAAGTTCAGCCTCCCCAGTCCATAATTCAGTCTCCTAGCCACTATTTTACACTGTGTTGTTTAAGAAATCTTGCTAATTTAATGTATTACAGTGTTTTCATTCAGTTGACAGCCATTTAGGGAATGGGTCAATGACCACTAACTTATTAGGGATGCTATCAAACTGCTGGTTCATCTTTGCTGGTTCAGTTTACAAACCCTCATTCTGATTTTTGCTACTTCCTTGTCTGAATTGAACCACAACTCTATTTGAAAAACAAACAAACTGTTGTTGGTATCCTTGTGCTGAGTTTTTCCCATTAAAACCAGTGCATTCCCCCACATTTCTAGAGCGTTCAAATGGGACATAATACATCAATGGTGTAAAAATGGCATAAAACAAAGAAATTGGAAATGCCACTAAGGGGAAAGGATGGAGCAAAAAGGTGCTCAGCAACAGCATGCTAAAATTAAAATTAGCATTAAAAGACACATTTGTACATTGCTATTATCGATGGAAGAGCCCTGTGATGCAGAGTGGTCAGCTACAGTATTGCAGTCCAAGCGCTGCTCACGACCTGAGTTGGATCCTGGTGGAAGCTGGGTTCAGGTAGCTGGCTCAAGGTTGACTCAGCCTTCCATCCTTTTGAGGTCAGTAAAATGAGCACCCAGCTTGCTGGGGGTGAAGTGTAGATGACTGGGGAAGTCAATGGCAAACCACCCCATAAAAAGTCTGTTGTGAAAACGTAGTGATGCGACGTCATCCCAGAGTCGGAAATGACTGGTGCTTGCACAGGGGACTACCTTTACCTTTATTATCAGTGTGGACACTCTGATAGTCTCAAAGGATTGCTGCCTGAGTTCCTGTCCTCCCCTGACTTTTACACATTGCTGAAGGCTTGTTGTAGATTGTGTTCATTTTCTCTACAATAGCTTGTTCTGCTTTGAAGAGGGTGTGATGATAAACTGACGTTAACAGTTTCCTTATTAAGAAATTTACAAATATTTAATCTCTAGTTGTTTTAGAATAGCTGTGACTCAAAAACATCAGCAGGGTTTACTATCTATGGAGACAGCGATGAGTCTACGGAAGTGGAGCTCTGTCATTTTGTATTCATGAGCATGCATTTAAATGCATGTTCAATGAAGTCAAGATTTATGCCCCACATACTCAGGGATATTGGGTTGGCTCTTATGGATTTATCATGCTAATGGTAGCATCTGCACAAGGTACCCTCCTCTGATGCAAAAATGCTCTTCCTCTAAAACTTTTTACATCAGAAGGAAGGCACCTTGAATGGGAGGAAAGTGCAATTATTGGTGGAAGAAATCCATAGGACTCAACCCATGAGGTCCCAAAGAGTTGAAGAGGCAACAACTGCACCTCAAAAGAACTGTAATCACTGGTTGTGAATAGTATTTTTAAAAACATGAACAAGAGACAGAACAGGGACCATGATTTTCCAAGATAAACACTTGGCACTTAGTAATCACATTTAAATTGGTCTTATTGGTAATTGAGAGGGACAAATAGGAGCTGGATGAACACTTGTCAGGGAAACTTTAGGCTGATTCTGCAATGAGGAGGGAGTTGAACTAGATTGCCTGTATGGCCCCTTCTAACTCTGTGATTCACTTCTCCAGATTCATTATGATATTGTTCTATTTCCTGGTTATGCATTGATCCTATTCCCAACAGTCTGCCATTGTCACAGTCTCTTCACTACTCTTTCATGGTCCTTATAGTTTGGTGTAGTGACTCTAAACTGGAGAACCAGGTTCATTTCCCCACTCCTTCACTTAAGCCATCTGGGTCATCTTGAGTCATTTACAGTTCTTTCAGAGTGGTTCTCTTGAGCAGTTCTCTCAGAGCTCTCTCAGCTCCACCTACCTCACAGGGTGTCTGTTGTGGGTAGAGGAAGGGAAGGAGATTCTAAGCTGCTCTGAAACACTGAGTGAAGGGCAGGGTATAAATCCATCTTTCTCCTCCACTTCCTTCTTTCTTCCTTCTTTTTCCTTGGTGTCAATAGTAGACACTTGGGAAAAATGGGACAGGGGTTTGTTGTGTGCATTTCTGTGTGGGATTCAGAGAATAACAGCTAACATTGTCAGAAAGGTGTTCTGGTACACACCAATGAAAAGAATTTGACTTCCATCAGTGTGCAGTCCCAAAGAAATCAGATCTACAAAACGCTCTAGTGGCTTAACTCTGGTTCACCAGTTGGATTCTCTCTCATAATATATCTATTCAAGAATTCCCCGATATTATAGGTCTTTTGTTGTATCCCATGAGAAAATCCAACTGGTAAATGTTAATTATGCCACTGAGGTATTTTTTTGTAATTCCGCAGTTGCCAACCTATGGATCCCCATTTTTTCCCCTTTTCCTATGCCCCATTTCCTCCCACCATTCTCCATGCTTGATATACCTTAGTGGGAAGATATAACTTAATTACTGGGTGTTTTTTTTAAAGGAGAAACAATACTAATAATTTGGCCTGAGAAACAGTGGTGTACCAATCTACAGCTTAGCAGGGATCCAAAACTGAGCTTTCTTAAACACTCTAGATAGATTGTATATCACTGTATCAACTGAGCTGTTGCTAGCATTGTCATAAGGCATGGAATTACTTTTTCTGAGACTCACTTTTTTTAGATACAGATTCATCTTATTTCTCTTTGTAGTTTTTTGTTCCACTTCTATGAGCCCTTCTTTAACTTCAGCCCTTGTAAAGGTGTTTTTTTTAAGAAGAAGAAGATATTGGATTTATATCCCGCCCTCCACTCCGAAGAGTCTCAGAGCGGTTCACAATCTCCTTTACCTTCCTCCCCCACAACAGACACCCTGTGAGGTGGGTGGGGCTGGAGAGGGCTCTCACAGCAGCTGCCCTTTCAAGGACAACCTCTGCCAGAGCTATGGCTGACCCAAGGCCATTCCAGCAGGTGCAAGTGGAGGAGTGGGGGATCAAACCCGGTTCTCCCAGATAAGAGTCCGCACACTTAACCACTACACCAAACTGGCTCTGTTGCTTACTATATGATAATGATAATGCTCTAGAACAGAGGTGTCGAACTCATTTGCTATGAGGGCTGAATCTTGACCTTGTTGGGCCAGGCCATGTGTGTCATAAAATGTAATGCCAGGCCAGGGAGATATAAACTTTATAAAGGACAATGACAAAACACACACACTCAACCTAATCCACCTCACTGGCTTGCTGAGCCTCAGCCAACAGAAGGAAGAGAGGCTTGGCTCATAAGCTCTGCTGTGCAATTGAGAGAGCCTGGCAAAGCTAGCTGTCCTTCCCCCACTTCCTCACCAAGGGAGGAGCTTTGCTGTGCACTTGAGCAAGCCTGGAAAAGCAAGTTGTGATGCAGAAGGAAGCAAGAGAGGGCGAAGGAAGCAGATAGTGAATTGCTTACTGACAGAAGCCTGATAGAAGCCTTCCAGGGGCCAGATTTGGCCCCTGGGCTGCATGTTTGACACCCCTGCTCTAGGAGGAGGGTGGGAAGATATTGTCTGCCCCTAGCATCTGCAGAGTGAATATTTTGTAGAACCTCGTTTCTTGCCCTTTTTTTCTTCAAAATTCTTTTGATCAAAACAGAATTTATTTGAAACATATTCCAAAGTCCTAAAAAAGAGGAAAAGAAACAGATTGTTGGATTTCAAGGAGAAATTGGGTATAAAGAGGAACTTAGAATTTCTCTTAATGGTGCTGGCTGCTGTGGATGACCTAGGAGTTAAGGCCCACTACAGATATGCGGCTTAGGAACTGAATGGCTAGAGAGACCACATTTTAGTAACAAATGAGTGATTAACATAAAACAAATATGCGATCTTGACCTGTGTTTTGCATCTAGAGCAGTTCAATCACTGGCTTCTCTAAGTAAAAGGCTCTCAAGTGGTTGATGTTTGGAAAGATTTTCCCCTGAATCTCTTGAGACCTGCTGCTCATCCAATTAGACTGTACTGAGATAGGTAGAATGATGACCTGGCTTGGCATAAGGAAGCTCCATATGACATTTGTGCTTCTGGGGAAAAAAGAGTAGAAATTAACACTTATGCAGCAGCATCTACGAATGGCCCAGAAGGGAGAGTTACAGGTTCGCTCCGAAGAAAACATGAGAATGGTTAGCTGGCACCAGCCTTTATGTTACAGGAAGGAGCAGCGTCTGTAAGAAGGACCTTTGGCAGGAACAAGACTTCAGAGTTACTAAAGGTGCAGTTTGCTGCAAGACCTGCTATTGGCCCAGTAGGGTGGGACAGCAGGAGTTTCCAGGAACACAGGTGGTGTGTGGGATCAGCCACATGGAGCAATGAGATACTGTAAAATCACATTTTTAAAAAAGAAAAAGAAAGAGCTGATCGGATCCAATAAGCCAATATTTTGTCTGGTTATACTGATGAATTATTACTGAAGCGCTCTACTGCCTGTAATGCTAATGTCATAAGAGAATTGTTACCCACAGTCTGCTTCATTCATTATTACATTAATACCTGCTTGCAGGCTGTGGCTCAGTGGAACACTTGCTTTGCATGCAGAAGGGTCCAGGTTCAATCCCTGTTGTTTTCAGTTACAAGGTTCAGGTGATGAGAAAGGCCCATACTTCATAATCCTGGAGAGCTGCTGCCAGTCAGAGGGACAATACTGTCTTTAATAGTCCTATAGCCAGATTCAGTATAAGAGAGCTTCATGTGTTCACCTTTCTCCATCATGGAATTAATTGTGACTTACATAGGCATTTTTCCTGTCCTGGGTGATAGCTTGAATCCAGTGATGCACAAGCAGAAACATAAGCATATTAGTGCAGTTCAGTTTGGACAGATGATGATTAAGAAGAAGTTATTGGATTTATATCCCACTCTCCACTCCGAATCTCAGAGCGGCTCACAATCTCCTTTATCTTCCTCTCCCACCTTGTGGGGTTGAGAGAGCTCTCACAAGCAGCTGCCCTTTCAAGGACAACTGCTGAGAGAGCTATGGCTGACCCAAGACCATTCCAGCAGCTGCAGGTGGGGGAGTGGGGAATCAAACCCAGTTATTCTAGATAAGAGTCTGCACACTTAACTACTACACCAAACTGGCTCTCAGTTCTTGTGCAACTCTTGAGTGCATTCCACCCTACACATTGCAGTGCCCAGAAACCAGAGACGCAAGCAGGGTTACAGTAAATGTGGCTTAGTGCCAGCAGCTACTGTGGTCTTTTTCTTGTGTTTCCATTTATGAAAGAGCTTTGTGGTGGATCCACATCACTGTCCAAATTCATGCCCACTTAGCATATGCATGGATGCACCTTCCAGTTGCAGCCTCTCTAACAATTTTGTATGGAAGAACTCTAGTATCACCTTCCTGATTGGATATGCTGTTTAAAATGCCTTCACCAGGGGCACCTTCATTGTAAAAAAACAAACAAAAAATTCTGAAAGGTTAAGGCTAGCACTATTAACTGCTGATTAAGAAGAAAGTTCCTCATCAACGGCTCCTAAGTAAGCTCAATAGTTGTGGAGTAAAAGGATAAGTCCTCTTGTGGATCAAAAACTGGCTAATAGGAAACAGAGAGTGAGTATAAATGGGCAATTTTCACAGTGAAGGCTGGTAAACAGTGGGGTACTACAGGGCTCAGTACTGAGTCCAATGCCTTTTAACTTGTTCATTAATGATTTGGAGTTGCAAGTCAGCAGCAAAGTGGCTAAATTTTCAGATGACACTAAATTATTCAGGCTGGTGAGAACGAGGGAGTATTGTGAGGCACTCCGAAGGGATCTGTTGAGGCTGGATGTAGTGATGGCCGCGGGCATAGATGGCTGTAGAAGAGGGCTAGATGGATTCATGGAGGAGAGGTCCATCAATGAATATGAGCCATGGTGACTAAAAGGAATCTCCATATACAGAGACAGCAAAGCTCTGAAATGCTGTGCTGAGAGGTGACTTCAAGGGAAGGTATTGGACTCTGTGCCCTGCTTGTTTGGCCCGTTAGGGCAGCTGACTTGCAGCTGTGTGAAACAGGATGCTGGACTACATGGGCCACTGGTCTGATCCAACATGGTTCTTCTTAAGTTCTTATGCATGGCACTGTGGGAATAGTTGTAATAGCTTAAGTGGCTAATTATAGAACAAGTAAAGACGAAGAGATTGGCAGGCTGGTGGGGTGCCACCCTGTTTAAGGAAGGCTCAGTAGTAGAGTTACTAATTTGGTGAAGAAGGTCTCAGATTTGGTCTCCAGACTCTCTAGTTAAAAAGACCTGGTAGCAAAATATATGTGGAAGACCTCTGCTTTATACTCCTCCACTTTGTCCTCGCCACAACCCTGCAGGGTAGGTTAGACTAGAAGGGTATGACTGGCCTAAGGTCACTCAGCAAGCATCCAGGGCAGAATGAGAAATAGAATTTGGATCTCCCAGATTGTAGTCCAACACTCTAACCTGCTAGCTCTCCAAGGGTCTGGCTCGGCAGAAGGCAACTTTATGGGTTTGTGCATTTACCAGTCGTATCACAAACCACGCCTCCAAGTATCACCTGAATCCTCAGGAATAAATGGCTAAACAAATGATGCCAGTCCCTGCGCAGAGTGAAATAACAGAGTTTTCAGTTTAAAACTAGGAAATGCCTAAATATTTTTGGGTGGATCCTTGGGAAAGGTGGGGCTTGGGAAGGGGAGGAACTTCTGTTGGGTATAATGCCAGAGTGGCCACCCTCCAAAGCATCCATTTTCTGCAGAGGTACCAAACTCTGTGGTCTGAAGTTCAGTTGTAATTCTGGAAGATTTCCAGGATTCACCTGGAGGGTGGCTGCTGTGAAAGAGACACGTGCACCCCTAGCACAAAAGCACTGTCTCAGCTCCCATCCAAAAAGATTATGATTGGGGAAGCATTGTGGTCTAGTTGAGGAAGAACTGAACCACTGTCTCTATAATTTCATGTGGGTATATGGTCTTGAAGTAGTTGAAGAAAATCCAAGTCCAGTAGCACCTTAAAGACCAACATTTTCCAGCCCTAAGATTTCATTAGTCAAATCTCCCTTCATCAGATACTCTGTCTATATTTGCTGTGTTGTAGACTCTCGCCCACAGCCCATGTAATTTTTTGGGAACCCTAAGCTTTTCAAAATCACCTCATCTGAGCTGGTATAGCAAATGTAGTTAGAATCTAAGAAATGCAAACTGTCTAACATCAAATACACTGAGCTGATTAGCTCCTAAGACGTAAGAGTCATCTTGCCAGATCAGATAGATTTCCACCTAATCCAGCTCTCCTCATATCATAAATGGTTTTAATGGTTTAATGGTTTCAGATGTATTTAAATGGTTTATGAATATGTGTGTTTGATGTGTTGGTATGTTTGTGGAAGAGCACCTCATTTCGTTGCTCTCTTTTTGTTGAGAACAATGACAATAAATTCATCTATCTATCATCTATCTATCATATCTGCAATCATGTGTTCACAACCGGGGTGTGATGGGCTCATAATTTCCTGTTTCCTTGCTTCTTGCTGGCTTGTTTCTTTGCAACATTTGGATCCATCATTTTCCTACCCAAACAGGACTACCAGTCAGTTTTACATTTTCAGGTTGCATGTCAGGTGCCTTCTATACATACAGCAGAATGAGATGACAAAGTCTTGATACTGGCTTATGTAAAGGTGGTGGGGGGGAGAGAAGCCCTCTCCCTGCAAGTGGAAATCCAGTAAAGCAAGCAGAGGGAGTTGCTAGAATCTCCCTATTGTGCAACCTTTCTGTTTACAGGGAGGGGTTTTTTGGGGGGGGGGAAATGCAGGGACATTTTTTTTTAAATGGTGTCGCCTGCTCTACTACTTCATTTTTTTTTGTAAGGTGCTTGTGGCAGGCTCCCTGGAAAAGTGGCAGAGAAATGTTCTAAATAAATCAGTAATTCAAACCATGTAGATTAAGGTTGCCATCCTCCTGCTAGAGGCTGGGGAATCCCCACCTGGGGCCCTGCCCTTCCGCTGTTGATCATTTGGCCAGTTGGGGACTTCCAGTTTGGTGTAGTGGTTAAGTGTGAGGACTCTTGAAAGGACAGCTTCTGGGAAAGCTCTTTCAGCCCCACTCACCTCACAGGGTGTTTGTTGTGGGGGAGGAAGATAAAGGAGATTGTGAGCTGCTCTGAGACTCTGATTCAGGGTGGGCAAAATTTAAATCCAATATCGTCATCTTCATCTTCTTCTTCTCCTTCCTATTAGCAAGAGGAAGGCCTAGGCTTCATCACCGGCAACATGGTGACTTCACTTCCGGCATGCACAGGAAGTGACATCACCACATCAGTGTCATGCGGGCAAGACTCTGGGCAAAAACTCTATGGTAGAAGCCATTTTTACCACAGAGTTTTGCCCAAATATCAGAATGTCATCTGAATGTCCCGATGTGAAGACATCACTTCCAGTAAATGCTGGGAGTCCAAGCCATGCAGTAATGTTCTTGTACTGGACTAGGATGGAGGTGGTTTGAACTTTGACTCTGCCTTGGCGGTTAATGGCCGTGCTGTCCTAATCAGAATTATGCCCTTCTAAATCCATTTAAATCAGTTGTCTCAGGACTAACTTTGTAACTCTCTGTGGCATTGCACTGGAAGTGGCTTATGGCTGCTTGTTCTTTCTCTGCTTAACTCATTTTACAGGGAAGCTGTGAAAAGAAAACGGGGGTGGGGTGGATACCATACACCATCATGATCTCCCTGGAAGCAGAGCAGGGTAAAAATGTAACATTTCTCTTGTTTAGGAAGGCTTGGGAGTGATGCCAGCATCACCGAATAGAGTAACATCATCTTTATCCCTGAGGTTCTCATGAGTGTGCTGTCTGTTGCATTCTTCGTAGATGCTCTAGTGTGTACTCTAAAACATTTGGGGCCCCATAGATTTCTAGAGCTTTTGTATGTAGCTACCTTTTCAGGAAATGTGAGTTGTACGTCCCTTGCACTGATTGCCGCCCTGGGATTTTAAAATGCTTTTTATTTCTCTCTTTATTGTCTTTTGCAGCAAGCAGGCTGACGTTTACCCATGAGGTACGTCTCCTACTCCCTCCCTTAATTTAGCCTCCTGCATCACTGACGTTACTCGCCTGCATTCTTAAGACATCACTGCTTTTGGGGGGAAAAAAAGGCTAAACTTGCCTTTTTTTGGATGGGAGGCTGTTGCGTGTTATGTAACACCCTGGAGACATCTATAAATAACTCAAAAATTTGTAACGGTAGCTTTGCTGCTGTGAAGAATAATGTCTCTTGACAATTCACTCGGCTGGAAATCCGAGTGTGGAAGCTCAGACAAAGGGTGCCAATTCTGTAAGGCCCAGACTGCATCTCAGGGGGCACCGAATGTCTTTATGCCCCATTAGTATCATTGCACAAAGTTCTTAATGGCTTGATCAAAAAAAAAGTCTGCTCAGGGAAAGTGCCTGATTCATTACGAGTTTCAAGCATGTTCTCTTTTAACACATTAAGTCATCCAATAGGATTGAATAATGGCTTACGAGGGCTGAACCATTCTGCGATGTAACAATCAGCTTACAGTGCAATCCTAAGCAGAGTTACACTTTTCTAAGTCCATAGAAGTCAACGAGTTTAAAAGAGTGTGACTCTGCTAGGAATTGCACCATTAGGAGTTACGCTTGATTCCTGCCTTTCTTCCACAGTGGAAAGTAGGGTTGCCAGCACCAAGTTGGGAAGTACCTGGAGATTTTGGGGGTGAAGTCTGAGGAGGGCAAGGTTTAGGGAATAATGCCATAGAGTCCAACTTCAGAAGTGGTCATTTTCTCCAGGTAAACTGATCTCCCACACCTAGAGATCAGTTATAATAGCAGGAGATCTCTAGCCAACATCTGGAGGTTGGCAACCCTAACTCAAGATGGCATATATTGGCTTCTCAGAAGATCTCCCATCAAGCAGAGACCAGACCCAGGCCTGCTTAACTTCAGCAGTCGTTCCATGGCTGTGGAGTTGGGTATGTAATATGGTGCTCCCCTCATGAAAATTGTGTCGCTTCTGTAAGGTCAAACTCAGTCTTCCCTGAAAGAACTTCTTTAGCTTCTGCAGGTGTTAAATAGTAGCTAAAGAACAGTAGCTAAAGAAACTGATCACCAGTTACATCTATTGTAAATAGTCACCATACTTATCATGAGGATTTCTGAGTTTTGCACAGAAACATCATAAAGGATGCCTCTTGCTTTTTGAATACATTTTAACCCCACTCTTCATCCAAGGAATCTAGGGCAGCATAGTATACTTCACAATCCTTTCCTCTATTTTATCCTTACAAGAACTGGGGTTGCCAGCTCTAGGTTGGGAAATACCTGGAGATTTTGGGGATGGGGCCTGGGGAACGTGGGTTTGGGAAAGGGAGGGACCAGAGGGGTATAATACCATAGAGTCCACCCTCCAAAGCAGCTATTTTCTGCAGAGGAACTGATACCTGTAGCCTGGAGATCAGTTGTAATAGCAGGAGATGTCTGGGTGCCCCCTGGAGTTTGGGAATCCTAACATCCCTAACCTGTGCAGTAGGTTAAGCTAAAAGAAAGGATCCAGATCCATTGTTATTCTCTCTCTCTATCTCTGTGTCTGTCTGTCTATCTGTCTCTCAGATTTATATGCTGCCTCTCTACAGACCTGCTCATGGTGGCTCACCAAGTAAAAACAGTATAATAATTAACACTGTAATAGTAAAAGGAGGCATATATGTGTCTGGGGCTGCATAAGTGCTGCTACTTCAGTACTTTGTGGATGCTCTGTTGCCACTGCAAATGTCTCTGCTTTCACAGTGGCAACCAGAACTACTTGGAGAATTGTTGCCACATGGAAGCAGTCCTATAAGTCAAGCATCAGAGGTAATGGATTCCCAGGGAGTGACTTTTACTTCCAGGTGCTTTACTTTCAGCCAGCTCTCAAGCTGCAAAACTTCAGCCCTTTCCTTACCTAGAAGTTTGCGCTTCTCTTTGATAGAGACCAAATTGCGTTCTTCATAAAGTTCCTGACTCCCATGGGGCGCCATTGTCGGTGACAGCTCCATTTGCAGCCAGCTCACAACACTATTATGCATGCTGCTATGTAAGCCTGAATTGCCAGCTCTTTCTGGCACTTCTGCCTTCAAATCAGTTTGAGCTGTAGACACAAGCAAGCTGATGATGCTTACCTCCATTCACTGAAAAACTTCAGATTTCTGCACACAGATTCAGGTGGGTAGCTGTGTCGGTCTGAAGCAACAGAACAAAGTTCAAGTCCAGGGGCAGAAATGTGTGCAGAAATGTGAAGAAGTAGGCGTGCACACAAAAGCTTACAGCCAGAACTAAACTTTGTTGGTCTTAAAGGTGCCCCTGGACTCAAACTTACTTCTACGCAGTTTTCTTATTATTTGTGGTCAGGAGCCTACAATCAGTCAGTCATGTGCATCTGTGGCAATGTGTAGGATTGCCCTACTGGCACCCAAGTGGAATTCCAGCAGCACACTCTTAGATTTTTCTTTTTAAACAAACAAATGAAGGCAAGTGCTGAGAGGACCCTTCAAGCTAGCAGCAATATACCGTGTGAATAAAATTGCAAAATTAAATAGAGTCAAGCAGGGCTTTTTTGGAGAAAAAGCCCAGCAGGAACTCATTTGCATATTAGGCCACACCCCCTGATGCCAAACCAGCCAGAACTGTGTTCCTGTGCATTCTTGCTCAAAAAAAGCCCTGGGGTCAAGCAAGGAAAGAGGCAGAGAGAGGGAGGGTGACTGCCCCTAAACTAGGCTATAAACTTCTGAATCTTTTGTATTAAGAGCTGAATTCCCCCCCTAATCTTCCCTTTTACACTTGCTCCTTGTGCATGTACTTTCTTTGTATATTCAATGACAAGCAGTAGCCATTTTAAAAAACTGTTGACAAGTCTTTCAAAATCCTGGAGCCAGTTCCTGGTTTGCGTAGCTCTGCTCACGTATGTATGCAAGTGGTGAGTAGCAGAGCTGGCCTGTTTGTGATTTATGCCTTCCAAAGTCTCCCTTCACAGCAGAGCCCAGAGGGATGGTGGTGGAATGTGCTGTCAAGTTACAGCCAATTTATGGCAACTCCGTAGGGTTCCTGTCAGTTAAAGGTTGAGACATATATGCACACTTCGAAAGTTTTGAAAGCCAAGGTCAGAAAGAGCTATTGAACCTGCATTCCTTGAATGTGGCTGCTTAAAAGTTTAAGAAAACCCACATAACAACCTAATTCCTTTGCCATGCAGGGTATTTGGAATGCCTTATAATCAACCTGCTGTGGCACTAACACATGTTTAAATGTCATAGTGTGCATGTATATACAAAAATATGACCACTGAGGAAGGCCTTGGAGGCCAAAGTGTGTTTGGTCTGGATTTAATGTGGTTCAGGGTTATATTGAACAATTGGTCCTGTTTATTGGTTTAAGGCTTTTAACCTAGAAATACTGGAATGTATCAGGTTATATAGATTTAGGAATTTTGAGTTCAAATATTCACAACTTAAAGGGTAGGTTATGCAGTGTTTTTAAAGCATAGTTTTAGTCCACTGAGAGAGAGAGAGAGGACAGATGGATTGGTGGATGGATGGATGGATGGATGGATGGATGGATGGATGGATGGATAGATAGATGATAACAGATTGGCAGTAGGGAATCCTAAGTTTGGTGGTACATCACCTGCAGAAGGGAAAAAGAGGGTGAAGTTGGAGATGTGAGAAGGCAGCGCAGAGAATGTCTTGGATATTAGAAACAAGTACAAGAGCAAAAAAAAAAAAAAGAAGGCAGTCACCTTCACAATATCTAACTGGATACTTGGACTGGCCCCCTAGTTATTAAGCATGAGTAGCATTTACTCACTAAAACATTCCTTATAGACAAGCAAAACTCAAAGGCATTAAATATTTTTTCTTAGGGCCAGCCAGAATTATACAAAACAAGTTTTTGCAGAACTCTCTGTTAGGCTGCATGTTTAAAAGGGAGGGGGGCAAAAATGAAATTTCAGGTACCTGTGGAATTTTTAGTTACAGTGATCTTAGTTTTGGGTTGCAGGATTGGGAATGCTCTTGGATTGCTAAACTGGGAATCACCTCTTCTTTAGTGGAAACCCACAAATAATTGATGAGAGATTAAGGACCCTGAGAGATCAGTGGTCCGCCATGCAGCTTCTTATGTTTGTTGCAATTTTTGTCTTAGGGCTACCAGTCTTGAGGTGGAATCTGGGGTTCTCCCAGGGTCACCATTGCTCTCCAGACTACAGAGATTGGCTCCCATGGTAACTTTGGAGGGTGGACTCTATAATCTGCCACAAAATTCAGGAGAAATAGAAGTCCTAGAGTGATGTCCCATCCTTGCTGAGCTCCCTCCCCAAACTTTGCCCCCCCTGACACTGCTCCCAATCTGTTGGAATTTCCCGAGCCAGAGATCACAACCCTTTCTCTTCCATTTGTTCAATGGCATCTGATTTGACATTTTTAGTGCCATGTGTTTTATTCTGTCCTGCTCATCTTTATTCAGATTAATATTTTCCTTCTTTGTGCTGTCTTTTCATCATGAATTTAGAATTAGGTATCAGAAAGACACCAAACTCTGGAATTTGCTTTTCTTGCCCGAAGGATTTTAGAATCAAATGGTATTATTAGCTATGCTTATGTCGAGTTTGCGGTGGTAATTTTTTTAATGCTACCTTTCATATGTAGATAGGCTGCAGATCGCTGCCATGACTCACTTTGGTCTCCCGAGCCTGTCAGGTCTCGTACGGACATGCACAGCTCTTTTGATGATTTCCTTTTTGGAGGCAGACCAGCTGAGCATATTTATGCCATGTCGTGCATATGAAAGGCCAAGAGTCTCCCTGAAGGAAGAGCAGCCTAAAATGAAGGAAGAAGGGATAGACTTCATGTTCGGGTTGACAACTGGTTCCCCTGGTTGCCCCTATAATATCAGTTTGATCTGTGACAGTTGTCATGGGATGTTATTTAGCTCCACATCATGAAAAGTTTCAGCTGTCCATTTCCACATGTTAAACATTTATGAAAGGCACAGGACTTTTTTTTGATGGTAGGTAGCCTTACATCATATACTTGACCCTTTTCTTTCATAGCTCTCATGAAAGAAAAAGGTTAAGAGGGAAGAAGAAGAAGAGGAGGAGGAGGAGAAGATTGGATTTATACCTTGCCCTTCATGACCCAAAGGAGTCTCAGAGTGATTTACAATCTCCTTTCCCTTCCCTTCCCCACAAAAGACATCCTGTGAGGTAGGTGGGGCTGAGAGATGGGACAGAAGCTGCTCTTTCCAGAACAGACTCTGAAAGAGTTATGACTGACCCAAGGTCACTCCAGCAGTTGCATATGGAAGAGTGGGGAATCAAACCCGGCTATCTTGGACTATCCAGGGTTATGTCATTATTGGGATATCATTATGTTTCAATTTATGTGTTTTGCAGGTAATGGAAATCAAAGGGCAAATGATTCATGTCCCAGAATCCAACTCCATTTTGTTTTTGGGTTCCCCTTGCGTGGACAAGCTGGACGAACTGATGGGCCGAGGACTCCACCTTTCTGACATACCGATCCACGATGCTACCCGTGACGTCATCCTCGTTGGGGAGCAGGCAAAGGCTCAGGATGGCTTGAAGAAACGGATGGACAAACTGAAGGCCACTTTGGAACGAACACACCAGGCTCTGGAAGAGGAGAAGAAGAAAACAGTGGACCTTCTAATTTCCATCTTCCCAGAAGAAGTGGCTCAGCAGCTGTGGCAAGGGCAACAAGTTCAGGCCAGGAAGTTTGACGATGTGACCATGCTCTTCTCAGACATTGTTGGCTTCACAGCAGTCTGTGCTCAGTGCACCCCTATGCAGGTGATCAGCATGCTCAATGAGCTCTACACGCGATTTGACCACCAGTGCGGATTCCTTGATATCTATAAGGTAACTCGCTTCATTTCCCAGTAACCCTTTCAAAACTCTGCAGAAGTCAATGTAGTAAAGATAGTCATATAAAAAATAAATAAAAGCCGCCCTGAGCCTGCTTCAGCGGGGAGGGCAAGATATAAATCAAATAAAATATAAATAAATAAATAAATAAATAAATAAATAAATAAATAAATAAATAAATAAAGGTTTATTATATAGTAAACTGTGATCCCGTAGGTATATAACAGTTGCCATAGAATTGACTTTTGGAGAGAATTGTGGTGTGCTTACACTAGGACTAAAGATTTCTACTCAGCACTAGAAGATAGATAGAATGGAATGATATCGTGACCCTGGTCCATGCTGTGCCCTACTTGGAAATCAGGGTTGTGAATTCCCTGTATTAAACAAAAAGCCATAGAATGCCATCCTAGACATGTTTGCTTGGCAGTGAATTTGACTGAATAGTGCTTACTTTGAAGTAAACTTGCATAGGATTAGTGTGTAAGTAATCTTTGTCCTCCAAAAAGTATAAATTTGGTGAATGCAATTGTAGAATCACTTTTCATTTTTGACTTCTTGTTGTAGTTGCTTGCTGGTACCTTTCTGAGCAGTTTACAAAGATCCATTATAACTGTATGCTATTCGAGACTCATTGACTGAGTCTTGCCTAGATTTTCATGGATGCAAAGAGGGGGGTGATTTTTCCGGTCTCCCTCATCTGCAGGCGACCTCTGATTCCTCCCAAGCAACTCCTAGGGGTGGAGTTTCAGGAGCAGCATGTCATGGGCTATTTTGAGTTTCCACAGAGGGGGAATTTGTGGAAATAACCCACCCCCTTTATGCCCACAGAAATCTTAAGGTAACCTTCACATTCAAAGGCAGTCAACCATTGAATCCCAGTGCCAGGAGGCAACATGAGGGGAAGGCCTCAGCCTCTATGCCCTGTTGTTGGCTCTACAGAAGGATTGTGTAACCACTGTAAGAAAGGATGCTGGACTAGACGGACCACTGCTCTGATCCAGCAGGGTTCTTCTTACGTTCTTATGTTCTAAGCAGGAAGCAACTCAGTGCTGTGCTTCTTCTCACATAGGAGATTTAAGATGTACAAATAGTCTCTTTCTTTTTGTTTTGACATCTTATCATTATCAAGCTTTTTGTTTTGCTCATTTCCCTCCTTTTTTACACAATTGAGGCACAAACAACACTGGAAAAAAGTGTACATTTTAAGAGAAAGATTACCTGTGAAGAAACAGAAAACGAGGCAAAGATAAAGGCCTGGGGGTTCAGTTCACAGACATAAATTAAATTGAAGCAGGGATTTGGACTCCAAAGCAACAGGATTTGAAGTATGCCATAGTGTCTCTTAGATGAGATCATTTGGCAGCTTTGCATCGAGGCCACTGTTGGGCTGCTGTTGACGCTGCCATACAGTATGAACTTGGGGCTGTTCATGAGACTTCTCTGTATGGTACCTAGCAAGCACTGGAGTGCAGCAAATCTTTGTGCTGCAAAGCTGCCTTCAGCTTTTTTGTTTTCATGTATCTTTTCTCCTCAGGACCATAAGCATGAAGCGAACATGCCCCTTTGGCAGCTTTAAGTCTGCAGGGCTGGCTGAACGCAGAGAATATCAGAGAACTGTGCGGTGCTTTCCCGTATAACCATCAGTCTTGAAGGCACAGAGAAAAGAAATTGGGGGATTTTGCCTAAGAGGTGCTGCAGGGGGGTATTTTATTTTATTTTATTTTTTTTAGTAAATTTATATTCTATCCTTTCCCATGACAGACTCAGGGCAGATTACAAACACAATTGGGACTTTATTGGTCATGTTACATGTTAAGAGCCACTTGATGGCTGCAATCACACATGCTAGATAATGCTGTTTCAATCCACTTTCAGTGCACCTTCACACAGCAAAATCCAGTTTGAAAGTGCATTGAAAGTAGATTGAAGGTGCATTATAGCATGTGTGACTGCAGCCTTTATGTGGTACTTTTAGGCCATGCTTTCCATCAACAACGGCCAAAGCAGCTTGTGAGGTAAAACGATTAAAAGCAATGGTGACATAGTTAGGCAACATAAAATAAGACAAAATGACCGATGTAGAACTGTTGGAACATCAAATAAAAACCCTTCAAAGCAGTGAATAAAAACAGCTGATAAAATGTTAGGCTAAAATGATTCAAGTCCAGTACAGAGCTGTAATGAAGCAGATAAGAACAATACTGGGCATGTTAAACAGCTGCAGTTGAGGGTTATTAAACTAAATAAAGTGCCAGGGGTGAATAGCAGAGTTTTTGCTTTGTTTTTCTTTCAGAGCCTGTGTAGTATATAACATGTTGGACTAGAATCAAGGAGAGACCTAGGTTCAAATTTGTGCTTGGACAAGACACCCTTTTCCAGCCTTACCTTCCTCAGAATTGCTGTGAGGAAAAACTGGGATAGAATAATTATGTGTGCTGCCCTGAGATCTTTGTCAGAAAGGCAAGAAGAAAATGCTACAAGTGGATATATCGGTGTACACCCTCTCCATCCAAAACCACATCAGTTGGATGAATATTGTGTGAAATATATGTATTCAGCTTAACCTACCTCACAGAAGTGGCTATAAGGATAAAGTATGAGGGAAGGAATGTGTATCCATTTGTTTATGTATTTAAAAATATTTTATGCCGCCTTAACAGGAACCTGCCCCAAGATGGTTTACAGAATAAAAATAATAGAAACCAAACATTAAAAGATATTAAAATCCAGCATGTGTGTGTGTGTGGGGGGGGAGGAATGCCCTGAACTCCTTAGAGAAAGTACATGATGAAAATATAGATGATTTTTCAAAAGAATAAGATACTGACTTCCAGTGTCTATTCCAGCAGGACAGTAGGATATGTTGGAAAATTCTCCAAGACCATGAGACATACATTTTTCTAGCCTTCCCTCCAAGGAGCATAATTTGGGTACCACATTAAAAAAATCACAAGAATTTTTTGTGCCAACTCTGTG
Organism: Heteronotia binoei; assembly: GCF_032191835.1. NCBI lineage: Eukaryota > Metazoa > Chordata > Lepidosauria > Squamata > Gekkonidae > Heteronotia > Heteronotia binoei. Next base: position 168,450,643 of record NC_083225.1, read on the forward strand.
ATGAGGCTTAATTGCTAGGAATGGGCATGAACTGTGTGATGAGCCAAAGTTCTTGCTGAATTCTGGCCAGATCAGTGCTCGGGAGGGGAAATTCGGCATGCATGTGGTCTCCAGAGAAATGTTTTAGCTTTAGGGTGTGTCTCAGGGCAGCTTGGAAAACATCACACCCCCCCATGGAAACTCTGGTGTGAAAATGCTAGACAACAGTGGGGGTGGTGTTTTCCAACCTTGTAACCCAAATAGGGACCCTCCAAAGCTTGACAGGTACAGCTGCCTGCCCAAAGCAGAGTTCCCATTCGTTGCAAAGGGTCTCAAATCTATATAAGTGTAGGACGAGCATGTGTTCTGTTGGTTGATGTGGTTTTGGATGGAGAGGGTGTACTTGCGAAAGAGCATTGCTGCTGGGCATGGTGGGGCTTGTTTAGCTAGTTTGCTCAATTGGGCCAGGAGCTTGACTGTACCTTAGGTTCTTCTGTGCGGTGATTTGTTTTTTGTTTGTTTGCACCAAAGAAATTGGGACTGAATTCCTCATTTGCATAGCATATTTGTTTAGCAGGATTCTCCTGCTGCCTGTTTCCTTGGTGGTTTCTCTTTCATTTCTTTTCTGTTTTATTTAATGCCCCCCCTTGGGTTGAAGTAAGATGAGGGATTGTTCTTTGAGTATTTTTTTCAGGCGGCTTTTTTTAGGGTGGTTTCAACTTAGTTCTGTTCTAGTTTATCCTCCCCCCAAGGGCTGCTTTTGGTTTTGGGGTGATCTGCTTTACTATCTAGTGACTTCATTTTACTGCCCACTGCTCTCCATTTGAAAACCTCATGCTGACCTACTTCTCCCTGGAGGCGGGTGATCTCTGTTTGTCAGCCTGCCTCTCTGCACCCATCCTGACCTGGAGGACTTGTTCCAGAATTACTGGGGTGACTTCCCTTTACTCCCAGCTCTCCATTTGAAACACCCTACTGATCTGCTTCTCCTTGGGGAGTGGACTATTTGTCAGCTTGCTTTCTTGCACCCACCCTGCCTTGGGGGACTTGTTTCAGTCTTGGAGAGTGACTTAGGGTGATTTTTGTGCCCAGCTCTCCATGCCAAGTTTGAAACCTTCCCCCACCTTATGTTCTTCTCCTCGGGGGGGGGGGGCATTGATCCGTGCCTGTCTGCTGTCTTGCCTATGTGTCTGCCTGCCTAGCAATTGACCCTCTTGATCAACTGGGCTGAGCTGAGTGCTTCCTTGGTCAAGTCTTTGGCACCATGAGAGGGTGTGAAAAGTGTTTTGCTCATGGCTGCAGGAGGATGCCATCACCTTCCCCTTTGCCAAGTGTTTGTGGGTGATGATCACAGCCTCCCCACCATCAGAGGATGACCCCAGTACCTCATTGGATGTCTTGACTCTCACTTCCCCTGCTCTGACCATGTCCCCAGGATTCTCAACTGCTTGAGAGTTTTTTGTGTTACTGCCTAAGCTGCAGCACAAAACTCTGTTTGGAAGGGAGGATAGGGATAGCAGTGACTTGGAGGGGGGTGGTGGTGATGCATCCTCCCCTTCCACATCCCGAGGTTCCTAACTCCCTGCTTCCATTGGTACACCCTCATCTAGCGCTCCTCAGCCCATGCCAGAAAGCAGCTGTGCATCCCACCTTTCCAACCATGGGTGTGCGGGCACAGTTACACTGCACTGCATGGAACATGTGGTGGAGTGCCAGGTGTGCTATGCCCATGTCCAGAGGGGCCAGGACCTGCAGCACTCGGCCACCACTATTCTCCAGAGGCACCTGCAAACCCTAGACAGACATCCCAGTCTGTAACTGCTGGAGGAAGGAGTGCCAGCCACTAGTGGGAGGTGGAAGAGGCCTATTTCCACACCACAGGGAGAAGGGGGGGGAGAGCAGGCCATTCAGAGGGGGGCTCTGGGTGCTGTAGTAGGAGCTACAAGGCAAGCCACCCAGGGACATCTCCAGTGCCAGGAAAAAGAGCAAGTGGTAGCCAGTTTAGTTGTGCATGGACTCTTATCTAGCGCTTCTCAACCCATGCCAGGAGAGCCAGTTTGGTGTAGTGGTTAAGTGTGCGGACTCTTATCTGGGAGAACCGGGTTTGATTCCCCACTCCTCCACTTGCACCTGCTAGCATGGCCTTGGGTCAGCCATAGCTCTGGCAGAGGTTGTCCTTGAAAGGGCAGCTGCTGTGAGAGCTCTCTCAGCCCCACCCACCCCACAGGGTGTCTGTTGTAGGGGAGGAAGGTAAAGGAGATTGTGAGCTGCTCTGAGACTCTTCGGAGTGGAGGGGGGGATATAAATCCAATATCTTCTTCTTACCTGGGAGAACCAGGTTTGATTCCCCACTCCTCCACTTGCAGTTATTGGAATGGCCTTGGGTCAGCCATAGCTCTCAAATATCTGTCCTTGAAAGAGCAGCTTCTGTGAGAGTTCTCTCAGCCCCACCTACCTCATTGGGTATCTGTTATGGGAGAGAAAGGTAAAGGAGATTGAAAGCCGTTCTGAGACTCAGATTCAGAATGAAGGGCAGGGTATAAATCCAATATCTTCTATCTTCTTCTAACAAGCAACTACCAGTCACCATCCAGCTCCACCATTCATGGGCAGGGCACTCACCAGTCCCAGACTATCAGGCTGCTGTCAAGAACTGTATGCTTCTTATCCATGTTGTCTGATACTTCCACAATTCAAATGACACAAATGAACAGCCCTGATGGTCTGTTTAGGTCACTGGGTCAATAAAAGTCATAAAAACTGACAAAATGAAACTATAAACTTGAATAAATAAGCTTTGTCTGCAAAACTTTCCTATACGGCCAGTAGATATTTCTGTAGAAAATCCAGTTGGGTTTTATGAGCAATGTTTTAGACACCAGTGTGCTTTTCCGTTAGCATTTCAGATATGAGTGGGCTGCAGTCCAGTGATGATCTTTGCATACAGTGTCAAAGAAAAGTCAGTCTCTGAAAACAAAATTAAGAGAGATATGTGTGTGTGTGTACATGTGTGTCTGAAACAAAGGTTAAAGAAGCAGATGTGTTCAGATTCTGGTTTGTAGGTCTTGAAGAACTTGCTGGCATGGAGGTGGCTCGCTTTTTAGTTTCCTGCTGGTAAATTACACATTAAAAGGCATCTAAAAATATACTTCCCTGATGTTACTTTTCTATGCAAGTAATTGGTGTGGTTGCTATAGAGATATTAGAGGATCACAAAGGAGATGGTTTATGTGATAGCAAAGAGGAGGGAAAACCGTTTATGAGCCACAATCCACACTATTAAAAAAAATTAAGCAACACAGTATTAATGCTTGTGTAGACAAGGCCCCGTGGCGCAGAGTGGTAAAGCAGCAGTACTCCAGTACTGTGGTCTGAACTCTCTGCTCATGACCTGAGTTCGATTCTGGTGGAAGCTGGATTCAGGTAGCCAGCCCAAGGTTGACTCAGCCTTCCATCCTTCCGAGGTCAGTAAAATGAGTACTCAGCTTGCTGGGGGGAAAGTGTAAAAGACTGGGGAAGGCAATGGCAAACCACCCCATACAAAGTCCGCCATGAAAACGTTGTGAAAACAACGTCACCCCAGAGTTGGAAACGACTGATGCATGCAGAGGGGACCTTTCCTTTCCCTTCCCAGATGAGGGAAGCATTATGTGCTTAAGCCATTGCTGCTAGCAGACCTTAAAACTAGGACTCCAGTTCCATAGAACTGTTCTGGAGCATAATACGACTTTATGTGAGATCTGAAACTACTTGCAAATTGTGTGTATGTGTGTTGAAATACTTTGTGCAGGGCTAAAAATCACATCCTTTTGGGGCATATTTTGTCAGCACTCCTTGCAAAACTGTTCATTGATTCATTTAAATTGTCCTGGCTGGTATCATCCCCTAGTCCAATTTGATTGGGAGGAATATCATCTTGCTCTCTGCGTGATACATGATTATGTGGGAACGTATGATTAATCCAGGAATAAGAAGTTTCAGTGAAGGGCGAAAAATAGCATAAAAGCAGATGAAGTCAAGAGAAAGAGTGACTTTTGAAAATACAGATATTTGTACCATCTAACCTTTTTTTTTGCTGACAAGTCATAGCTAATTTATGATGATCTTATCGTGTTTTCAAGGAAAAAGACATTCAGAGGTGGTTTGCCATTGTTTGCCTCTGTGTCACAACCCTAGTATTTCTTGGTGTTCTCCCATCCAAATACTAACCAGGGCCAACTCTGCTTAACTTCTAAAACCAAGTAGCTTGGGCCAGGTCAGGACAAAAATAAAATTACCCAGTCCAAATTGCAAAACTTCCAGCTAAAAATTTGCTCTAGAGAAACCTTTGTCCAAATTATTGGTCAGCCACAATGTCACTGGATGACAAATCACTCCTCACGGGGGTTGTTCTTAGCATACAGCAGGATCATGCTTTGGACCTTCCCCCATCTTGGGCAGAAGAAGAGCAAGAGGCAGATGGAATGAATGCCAAGACTTGAAGGAGAGGCAAATCGTCTGCCAGGTGGAATCCAAAAGATGGAGCAGACATGAAGCAGGCATGATCCAAAAAAACCTTTCTTCGTTTACTTGGCTGCCTATCTTACACATCCCTGAGCACTAAAGTTGTCAAAACTGAACCTTTCCCATGGCCTTTACACACAACAGGAACACAGAATTCATGTTCTTGTGTTATTCCACGCAGTCCTGTATATGCTGTTTCCAAGACCCACTGATTTCAGTAGACTAACACTTCTGAAGTGTGGGAACAATCCTAAATACATTTACCCAGAATTAGGTCCCATTTCATTCAATGGGGTTTGTTCCCAGAAAGTGTTTTTAGGAACGCAGCCTTTCTAAAGGATTCCAGCCCAAGTCTGCCATTATATATACACTTGGATGGAAGGGATGAACTATGTGTAACGTCAGAGTGCTGTGATCAAATCTCCGGATGTGTTATTGTTGTGTTAAAAGTAATAATGGGGTTGGGTTGAAAATTTGGTTTGGACTGGGACTGGTCATAGAACAAAACTGGTACATGTTGGGTGATACCAGACGGCTGGTATCAGCTGGAAATTAAGCGCCCTGGAGCTTCCGGACAGTGCGCAGAAAAGAGGCAGGCTGCGGGTGCCCAGGAAATGTCTGGAATGTTCTCACATCCCATCCGCAGCTCTCCGGGCACTCTCTGGGTGCCTCCCAGCTTTCCAGATGGCCGGGGAGGCGCCTCAGGGGTGCTCCAGCGAAAAGGTACCACTTTGAAAGTGGTGCTTTTTTGAGCTGGTTCCCGGCAACCCTGGGATGGGACCGGGCGGGACGGGAACAGCAGGCAGATGTGCCCGTGTGGACATGCTTTTTTGGTCTGCCTGCCTCCCGTTCCCTGGGCTGCTTTAAATACACGTCTGGTATCACCCTTTGATTCCTTAAAGAGAATGATGACTTGCATCTAAAAAGTATTTCTTCAGATCCTTATACAACTTAAATAAAGGAGGAGCAAGAACACAATTTCCTCTTAATTATTTTTCTTTAAAGAAATTGTCCCAACACTAGAATAATCGCAAGGGCAATGCCAATGCACAGCTCCCCCCTCCCTCATTCTTTGACTGATAAGAGTTTTCCACATCCCTGCATCCCTATCAGGAAATTCCATGGTGGAAGGTTGAACACCCATCCCTCCCACAGCTGCTTTAGAGCACTGAAAAATATGTCTGAAGACTGGGTCTCCCACGTAACATGTAGTTCCAGAATGTTCCATTAAAATTATTTCTGAGCAAATATGGTTAAGATTGCACAGCAATCTCCTGTTTGCTTTGATGCAAATTGCTCCCAGGTGTGTGTGTCTCTGTCTCTGTCATAAGAACATAAGAGAAGCCATGTTAGATCAGGCCAATGGCCCATCCAGTCCAACACTCTGTGTCACACAGTGGCCAACCCCCCCCCCCCAAAAAAACCAAGTGCCATCAGAAGGTTCACAAGTGGGTCTAGAAGCCCTTCCACTTTGCCTGCCCCCAAGCACCAAGAATACAGAGCATCACTGCCCCAGAGAGTTCCAATAATATACTGTGGCTAATAGCCACTGATGGACCTCTGCTCCATATTTTTATCCAATCCCCTCTTGAAGCTGTCTATGCTTGGAGCCGTCACCACCTCCTGTGGCAGTGAATTCCACATGTTAATCACCCTTTGGGTGAAGAAGCACTTTCTTTTATCCGTTCTAACCCGACCGCTCAGCAATTTCATTGAATGCCCACGAGTTCTTGTATTGTGAGAAAAGGAGAAAAGTACTTCTTTCTCTACTTTCTCCATCCCATGCATAATCTTGTAAACATCTATCACGTCACCCCGCAGTCGACGTTTCTCCAAGCTAAAGAGCCCCAAGCGTTTTAACCTTTCTTCATAGGGAAAGTGTTCTAAACCTTTAATCATTCTAGTTGCCCTTTTCTGGACTTTTTCCAGTGCTATAATATCCTTTTTGAGCTGTCTCTCTGTCTTTGTCTGTCTCTGTAAAATTTAGTTGGAGCAAGTGAGAAAATGTCATTTTGCTATCAGGTAGAGAGAGTACATGGCAAGATATGATTGCTTCTCTCTCCTCCCTTGAAAATAGCTGTCTGTGGCTCACTGCATTGTTCTTGTCTGAATTTCCCTTTATCCTGGATGCTGAGGGGCTCCCTGCCCTGACTGCTAAGCAGGAACTGTAGAACCAAGTCGGAATAAGAACCTTCCTGAGTTTGCCAACATGAAGCATCATTAAATTTTTCAAAAAATATATAAAAAATTAAATGCCCTGAAGTCTGGTGAGAGCAATTTCTGCGTAATTAGACTCTTGGGGAAGAAACTGGGATTTGCTGGAAAGGCAGGCTTTAGAAGAACACACGTTGAGCAGATGGACAGATTACCTTTTGGAATCTCTTCCCACTCCCTTGGGAATGGTTTTCTGCCAGCTGGGAGCTGCTCACAGTGCTCATTTTCAAAAGGAGACTTTCAAGAGAATGTAGCATTGTTACGGTACCTGAAAATGTAGCTTGAGGCTAGCACAGAGACGGAAACAGCAAGAAATGCAGGCTTAAGGGAAATTTAATTCAGAAATGTAATAGGAAAGGAAATTGTGGGTCAAGTTGAATATATCTTCTTACTTCCTAGCCTGTGCTAAATTGGACGTTAGCTACTGTTTTACACTTGTGGATTTTCCCCCTCAATCATTTCTCCCTCATTCATTTTGATTGAACTTACTTTGGAAGCGTGATCACTGCAACTCGTGTATGATCCTCTGCTTGGGTTTGGGCTGAGAAGGAGCCTTTTTTATTCTCTTAGAGAAAAAAAAAGACAAATTTACAGAGCTCTGACCAGCCCCTGTGTAGACCAGAAAGTCTCTTCAGAGTTTGTTTATTTACCATGCTGACTGGCTGATGCTTGTGGCAGGAAGTCATCTCATATCAAAGTTTAAAACAAAGGATGCTGGGAATGTAAACTAAAGAGCAAAACTCTCAACAAACTTTTAATGAGATCATTGTTTTAGGGCCAGAAAGGGGATAAAACACCTGTTTTTTTTTAAAGAATCAGCGTTATATATGATGCTGTGTCACTTTACAGTAAAACACTTAAGTGGAGGTGACATAGGGTACCTCTTAAGAATCACAGAACCACTATGGTTTTGCCATAGAGTTTTGGGCAATACTTAGAGCTAATTGCATCACTTCTGCACCACTCCACCCCACATCTCTGCCTATATTAATGGTGTAGCAGAAATCAGACACATCTCTGCACCTAGGGCTGAGACCTGATAAAAGATTAATGAAATCTCAGTCCTTGATAAATACCTTTTCAAGAAAACCTCTAATGAATTGTTCCTGTTGCCACAGTTGCCTGAGAAAATTAATGTTAAGACCCCCCCATGCCTGACTCCTGAGAAGGATCCAGTGAGTTTTTACCAGTTAATTCATTGATTTCATCCACATGAAATTGCATGTAAGTGAAAACTTCTGAGTAAAAAGTACACTAGTCAAATGTGCAAGCACATACACCAAAGCAATCAAATAACATTCAGAAACAAAACTACAGAGAAACAGAGGAACTTACTCTGCTCTGGTAAGACCTCACCTGGAGTATTGTGTTCAGTTTTGGGCACCACATTTTAAGAAGGATATAGACAAGCTGGAACGAGTCCAGAGGAGGGCGACGAAGATGGTGAGGGGTCTGGAGACCAAGTCCTATGAGAAAAGGTTGAAGGAGCTGGGGATGTTTAGCCTGGAGAGGAGGCAGCTGAGAGGTGATATGATCACCATCTTCAAGTACTTGAAGGGCTGTCATATAGAGGATGGTGTGGAATTGTTTTCTGTGGCCCCGGAAGGTAGGACCAGAACCAATGGGTTGAAATTAAATCAAAAGAGTTTCCGGCTCAACATTAGGAAGAACTTCCTGACTGTTAGAGCGATTCCTCAGTGGAACAGGCTTCCTCGGGAGGTGGTGGGCTCTCCTTCCTTGTAGGTTTTTCAACAGAGGCTAGATGGCCATCTGACAGTAATGAAGATCCTATGAATTTAGGGGGAGGTGTTTGTGAGTTTCCTGCATTGTTCAGGGGGTTGGACTAGATGACCCTAGAGGCCCCTTCCAACTCGATGATTCTATGATTCTAACTTAGAGACATAGAGGGAGTTATGAAGTGATATTTACCAGAAGTCCATGAAAGGGAGATCATGAACAATCAGCATGTCATAAACAAAGGGGACACAAATTGTGAGTTTGGGGATGCTACTCTGTTAGGAGTCCTAGAGTGACACATAGCCCCATGGCTGGGCACCTTTTTTTATAGACTAGAGGAGGTGTCCTGAGGGGCAGGATTAGGGGTCAGATCAAAGGACTGAGGTTTTCAAACGCAGAGGTTTGCTGTGTGGCAGATATAGAGGAGGCTTTGAGGGACAATTTTTTAAATACCTCTCCCATCTGGGAAGGTATTCCTTGCTGTGGTTTCAGGGACCAGACCTGGAGCCAGAGCTGAACTTTCTTGGGGGCACGTGCTTTGGGTGGCTAACTTGGGACATCCCAAATCCAGTTTTCATCAAACTGGGAGGGCAGGTGGAGGAGAGCCTGATAAAAACTCTCTGGGAGTTTGGCATCTCTAACGCATGAGGGGCTTATCTACCATCTCCTGAACCAAATGAGCCATGAACCAACCCTAGATTTTTCTGATAAATTGAATGGGCTTTATAGTATTCATCCTAAGCTTATTAATTTAAAAAGACTGCTAAGGACAGATTTCTGGGAGTAAGCCTAATTAAATAAATAGGGCTAATACCTGATTAGGCTTACTTAAACTGGCTTCCACCCTGGGTTATCCAAACAGCAGAGAGAATCACAGAAGGATAGAAATTTTTCACCATAAACCATGACCAAATTAACAATGAAAATTCATAAAACTTGAAACAATATTAAATGAATTCATATTCAAACAACCATACAAAATTCATATCAGTATTCCAAAAATGTTTTGAATTATCCAAACATATAAAATTCATACACAGTTTTCAAACAAGGTTTCTGAATTATAATAACTGTCCAGTAGGTTGTATAAATTCAGGGTTTTTTGTATAGCAAGAACTCCTTTGCATATTAGGTCACAGGCCCCTGATACAGCCAATCCTCCAAAAGCTTACAAGGCTCTTAGTACAGGGCCTACTGTAAGCTCCGGGAGGATTGGCTACATCATGGGTGTGTTGCCTAATACGCAAAGGAGTTCCTGCTACAAAAATAGCCCTGTATAAATTCTAGTTCGAGCAAAGACATTTCTTTCCAAAGGACTATCCAAACAGCAGAGAGAATCACAGAAACAAGGAAGACAGAAACTGTTCAATGCAAAGCTCCAAGAAAAAAATGTCTTTGCTCTGATTAGAACGAATCTATGCGGCCTACTGGACAGTTAATTACAACTTGTGATTTGGAAACCTTGTTTGGAATATCTATATGAATTTTGTATGGTATAAGTGTTTGAATATGAATTCACTGAATATTATTTGAAGCTTCAGGAATGTTCTTCATTAAGTTGGTCGCAGTTTATGGTGAATGATTTCTAATCTCCCTGAGTAAAACCATCCTTGGAGTCTACTGTCTACTGCCTTCTGTATCTCTTTCAGTGGGTTCAGCATTCCCCTGAATCTGTAGCCCTTATAGAGTAAATCAGGGGTGTCAAACTCATTTGCTATGAGGGCCGGATCTGACATAAATAAGACCTTGTCGGGTCAGGTCATGTCGGGCTGGGCCATGTGTGTACCTATTTAAGATTAGGTAGCAGAGATATAAACTTTTAAAAGGGCACAGATAAACACGACTAAATATTTTTTTTAAAAAAAAAACTTGAATCATGCTTAAAACATTAGCACTTGTTGGTCTTAAAGGTGCTTTCTTTGTTTTTCTCCCATGGAATCCTGGGAACTGGCTCTTTCTCCCCCTCCCCAGGGGACCAGGAGGAGGAGGAGCTCAACCAATGCAGAAAATAAAAGTTTTGCTCTGTAGCTCCTGTGCGGTTGAGCAAGCCTCGCAAAGCAAGCTGAGATGCAGAAGGAACCAAGAGAGCGGAAGAAGGAAGCAGATGACAGCCAGTTGCTCGGGGTACTGATAGGAGTCCTTTGGGAGCCTGACTCGGCCTCTGGGATGGATGTTTGACACCCCTGGGGTAAATGCTCCATCTGAATGGGCTGCGCACAGTTCAGTCTCACTGCTACAAAACCATGAAGCTGAGTTGGATCCTCATGCTACTAATTCACCAATGGAATTAAAAGCCATTTGCTATACTTTAGATCTATGCCTGCCAAGGAGCTGTAGTCAAAATCTGCTTCCTGGTGAACATAAAACTATAATGCGAGTATTTACAAATGTACTTCTGTCATGTTCCTGCTTTATGGTTTTTGGTGCACATTTATCTTGAGCTGATACTTGACAAGCATAATGTATACAGTTGCTTTAAAAATATCCGTAGCAGCACACTGTCCATTAAAAATTCAAACAAAAACAAAAAAATGCAGCCAAAGTCTGAGTTCCATTCTGCTTTTATAACAGAAAAGTGGGTATGGGTTTCTATTTGTATGATTGAGTATGAGTATTAATATACTTTCCTAGGCTTTTGACTAAGTATTATTGCTAGTATAACTATAAGTAAATGCGGCAGAGAATATAATTAGAACTGACTGTGCTTGAGAATATGAAGCATAATTGAGTGCAAATGGCTATAAAAGAGAATGTGGGTATATTAGTATGAAGTTTTTAGTTTCTGTGAGTTTAATTGGTTGTGACTAACAGCTGATTTGCATGGGCTAAAGACTCCCCCAAGTAATTCTCATGACTGGATTTCTTACATTGTGTAGTATGAATGGAAGGGTCATTGATGTTTCTTTTTCAGTTTTATATGTGATCATTGTTGTTGGCTCCCTTCATTTTTCTTGCCACAAATGATTAAGATATCGATGATGATGTCTTAGATTTTGAATGACTAATGTGTTTTACAAGAACCTTGATAACTTCCCTGACAATGCATGCATCAAAATTAAAATCATTCTCACAAAGTTCTCTTCTGCTCTATATGCCATTTTTATGTGCATTCCATTTTCATATTCATAACTGGTTGATACAACAATGACATTGAAAAATCGATTCATTTTAGAAGGAAAAACTGGGAATGGAGAAAGGAAAGCTGGTGTGAAACTAAATGTAGATTAGTTTCTCCTGTACTATGATGCAGGCCCATTGGCTCTGATTAAGTGTTTCCACCCATACTTCCTGGACCAAAATTGGAAGGTGTACATTTGCAATATTATGCAGTTTGTATGCATCTGTGATTAACACAGAGCTAGTGAAACCGTTGTGATGCGACATCACCCCAGAGTCAGAAATGACTGGTGCTTGCACAGGGGACTACCTTTGCCTTTTAGTTTCAAGGGGGCCTCACAAATAATATGTTCCCTGTGACATTTGATCTCATATTGGAAAATTTCTTTTTTAGGCCTTTATCAATTTTTCTGCCTTTTGATTGTAACAAGAGTCTGTATGTACCTTACATTGTTTGACTTCTGAGGAAGGCCCAGTTGGGCCGAAATGAGTTAGGTCGTGTTTCCTTTTCTGCGTGTCACTTTTAGTATATTATGAGTCTTGAGTTGGGCCCTTATGTTTTTAAATGTTTCTGCAATAAATACATGTATTTTTACTTTTCTATATTTATGTTCTAAACTCTTGGCCTCTTACTGATATCCATATGGAAGTTCAGCCTCATGGTTTATGCACAATGTTTGTGCCCTGAGTGATGAAGTGGGTAGTACCCTGCATTTGGAACAGGGAGTCCTTATTCTTATCCGTTTCCATAATATCCACAATATTTATACTTTCAGGTGGGTAGCCATGTTGGTCTGCAGTAGAAGACCTAGATTTGAGTCCAGTAGCACCTTAAAAATCAACACAATTTCTGGAGTATTAAGTTTTCAGAGCTGCTGAAGAGAACTTTAACTTTTGAAAGCTTATACCCTGAAAATCTTGCTGGTTTCTAAGGTGATACTGGATTCAAATCTAACAATATTTACAAGTAACTATTTACAGGTAACTATTTTTTCCCTCACAGGACAGGGTTAAAGAGCTTCCTGGGGTGTTTTTCGGAGAGGAAATGACAAGAGTTGGAAAGGTTAAAGAGGCCCTCTCATGGTCTTCTCTTTCCAAAAATGCAGGTGCATGGGGAGCGGGTTGAATTGAAATGATCACTACCCTGATTTTGTCTGTTCTAGATAGTCCCTGGTAGACTCTGAGTCAGCAATGTCACTTTCTCCAGTCCCTCAAAGAGCTTTCTTATATCTAATGAATTTTCCATCTACTCTGATATCCCTTCTCTATATTCTCCCTTACTTGTATTTTTAGTCTTTTTAATTTCTTCCCCCATTTTTCAACTTTGTATCTCTATTTAATTCATAAAGCAATTAGAAGATGAAAGTGGTACATATTAAAATGACTGTTGTAGTTATTGTTCACTTTCACTGAAAGCAGTAAGGCAGAGATATGCTTACAGTTGGGATCTATAAAAAACATTGTCGTCATTGGGGGAAGACCAGCTGCTGTCTTGCCCACCTTATCCTGCCACCACCCCAATTATAAAGTCAAACACTCTCTCTCTCATGGGTCATTCAAGGCCCACTACACAGGGGTGTATTACTTCAGCATGCCATGGTCAAAGCAGGTGAGTAAGGAAGTGTGTAGGCTCTCTCTATTTAAGCAAGGCACAAATTCAGGATATACATGACCGATCTAGGTGCACTAAGCAAAACAAGCAAAAGGAGAGTTACTAACTGGGGACTTACAGTCGATGGCATATCTGGTCTTTGTTGCTTGAGTGATGCCCTTCCTCCCTAGACGTGCCTGCAAATATCTTTAGCATAATTCCTCTCTATCATCATTCAGTCATTAGGACACACATCCTGTCACCAAGCCAGCCGAAACGGCGTTCCTGTGCGTTCCTGCTCAAAAAAAGCCCTGGTGTGTGTCATTTTTCCAGTAAATACAAGTCTCAAAGAGAGAGGGCTCTAATGCAGCCAGCTCCATCTCTACCAGTTTTCTTTCTGAACCTCACTTTTCATATTGAGGAGCATTAAAACATTAATTACCCCTAGGATTGCCAACCTCCAGGTGGGGCCTGGAATTCTTCCAGAATTTCCAGACTACAGTGAACAGTTCCCCTGGAGGTGATGTCTGAGGGCAGGCTCCACGGCCTCACATCCCTGCTGAGTTCCCTCCTCTCCCCAAACACCACCCTTCCCAGGTGCTGTCCTCAGATTTCCAGGAATTTCCCAACCCAGAGTTGGCAACCCTGATTATGCCTTCCCTGCAGTCTGTATAGACTATTCTACCACTTCAGTCTTTCATCTCCTAATTCTGTGCAATGTATTGAACATGATGGGATCCTTCCTAGGCAATTATGAGGCTTCCCTGCAGTAAAAAAAATGCTTCAGAGCATGGTTTGCCTGTGTCTTGCTTAACTGCTGGGGAGCAGATGTTCATTGCCCCAGCTGAAACTTAATTTCCCAAGGGCTGAATAGTGTGCAAATACAATATCAGTATAAGTCCTGTGTGTTCTGAATCACTTTGCCTTTCTGTAAAGCCCCTTTACTTGAACTAGAAAGATAAAAAGAATACAACAGAAAGAACTGAGGGGATAATTTTATTGTCAGCCTCTTGGGAACACAAAAGCAGAAAGATGACACCCTGGCAGAGAGCTTTCTATAATTTGGTTGGCAGGGAAGCAGAGGTGTAGCTGCATCAGACAATGGGTTGGATTTGTGAAGCCATCAGGCCAGAAGGTTATCTGCAGATACCAGATCATAATGTGTAGAACTTCTTTTCATGGAGGTTCTCTCTTTGCTCTTTTTCTCTAAGTAATGTCTCCGTACTGCCACCTGCTAAAGTATTATAGCTGTTTTAATTGCTTTAAATTGACACCAGAGAATCAGGGCTAGCGCTCTCCCCTTGCCCCTTCATGCCTGCATGGTGAACTTTTGAACATATTCGTCCCACTAGCATTGAATGATGAATCATGGGACTGGGTACTGGGTTGTTAGAAGCATGGAAAAGAAAGACATTAGACAACAGACCTTGCATTGGTGGATTATGCGTATGGGGTAGGGGAGGCAAGCAGGATCCCAGTGGCATCCTTTGTCATGATCTATGTACATTCACTGAAATAAAAAGATCCAGTTTTTGTACGAATGTGTGCAATGCTTTGCTCATGATCAGTAACTGTGGTTTTTCAGAATTCCTGATCGTGCGTAGCCAATCACACCTATTTTCAGTCTGTGAGCATTTGAAGAAAGCTACATACAGAAATATAAACCTTAAGGATCTTCATCAGGGCTTTTTTTGTAGCAGAAACTTTTTTTGCATATTAGGCAACACCCCCCCCCCCCCCTGATGTAGAGCTTATAGTAGGCCCTGTAAGAAGAGCCCTGTAAGCTCTTGGAGGATTGGCTACATCAAGCGTGTATAGCCTAATATGCAAAGAAGTTCCTGCTACAAAAAATGCCCTGATTTTTATGTAGCAAATTTCACCACAGCACAGCCATTGCCATATTCATGTTGTATAAATCAAGACTATAACTGCTTCTTTTTCCTCATTCTTTTAAAGGCAGTCTTTTCTTTTAAAAAAAGGATGTGTGGTGTAGACAGGTAGACTTTTTCTTCTGTGAAACTTGACTTCGCATTATGGACTCAGAAAAGATCACAAAAGATTATGTATGGGGTGGAGAAAGGGGATAAAAGAACTTTTTCCCTCTTCTCCCATAATACTAGAACTTGGCCATCAATTGCTAATGAGCAGTAGATTCAGGATGGATAAAAGGAAGGATTTTTTTTACTCAATGAGAAACTGAATTGTGAAATTCATTGACAGTGGATGTAGTGATAGCAACAAGCACAGATGTCTTTAAAAAGGTGTTAGAGAGATTCATGGAGGAGAGGTCCATCAGTGAATACTAACTAAAGGGAACTTCTGTATACAGAGGCAGCAAACCTCCAAAAACCAGTGCTGAGAGGCAACATCAAGAGAAGGGTTTGACTTCTGTTCCCAGTTTGTTGAGCCTTCAGGGCAACTAATTGGCTGCTTTGTAAAACATGCTGCTGGATTAGCTGGACCACTGCTCTGATCCAGCAGGGCTCTGTTTCCATTCTGATGAGTCAAACCATTGGTTTATCTTGCCCAGTCCTATTTGCTTTGAATAGCATCAGTTCTTCATGGTCTCAAGCAGAGATCCTCCCCAGTTCTGCTAATTTACATCCTTTTAAAATAAAGATGCCGGCAGCAAACTGAGAACTTTCTTCATGTAATGCCTGTCTTCTAGCACAGAGCTGTGGTACCTCTTTCTTTGGACCATTGACTTTATCATTTCAATGTGAAATAAGAAGCATCAGAAAAACATCTTGTGGCAGAGGGGCTAGAAGCAGCTGCCAGGTTGTTCATCAAAGGGAATATGAATCGATAGCATGCTTCCCTGTAAGGAAAAAAAGCCCAAGAAAATCTATTTGCATTGTTCTTTATGTTGGGGTCCTAAAAAGAATGTGCAGAAATAAAAGGAAGGTCAGTATGATTTCAGATTCCTTGCCTTCCTAACATTATTGTGGCCACTGTATGTGAAAGCTCTGACCAATACTTGAGGAAAACTTTTATGTTCTTCATGCTGGCTCCATTGATAGCAGTCTGGAAACTTCAAACGATTTCCAATTTATTTAGAAAAATAAATTTCTAAACTACCCCAGAGACTTGCTTAAGGTGGCTAACAATAAAAAAGTAAAACAATTAAAAAGAGAAATTAATGTGATGCCTGAATGGAAACTAACCCCCATCAGCAATTGTGTGCCCTAACACTCATAAAACCGACAAGACTATAAGAACAGTGTAAGATCGAGTCAATCAAATATTAAATAAAAATCAAACAGTCCATAAAATGAGAGACAAATATTACAACAGACTGATAAAAGGTGGGACTAAGCTTCAACAACCTGGGCAAACAGATGCTTTAGCCCAAGGGTGTCAAACTCATTTGTTATGAGGGCCGAATTTGACATAAATGACATAAATGAGACCTTTTCGGGCCGGGCCGTGTGTATCATAAAATGTAATGCCAGGTGGCGGACATATAAACTTTATAAAGGGCACAGACACAGAATTAAAGATTTTTTTTTAAACTTAAAACATGCTTGCAATATTTTGTTTTACAGTCTCTGATAAATGTCACCTCTTGCTATAAATTATTGCATCAAAAACTGCAGACAATGTCTGTGCTGTACCAGTCTTGAATATGTGCTGTTCAGGTGTGTACATCTGTAAGTTGCAAACCTACTTTTGATTCATTGACATTCATTACAGACATCTCATGGTCAATGTTTTGAGCCTAAGACCCAGAGGAATATGAAGCAGCTGGGCATTGTGAGCTTTTGTACAGAAGTTACTTCACATACTAGTCAAGAACATGTGAAGGCACCATGGCACAGACTGAGGGCTATGTGCTTGTCTATAAAACTATAATTTTCCCCAGAAAAATGAAAACTAAAAAAAATACAACTTTCTCCCAAAAAACAACTACCAAGAACAAAAAGACAGCCATGTACAGTGGTCAGTGTCAGCCTACTATCTGGGAAGTCTAAATTCAAGACCCCCAATCAAAGGAAAATGTGAAAGAAAAATTAAGGAAAATGTGCTGGGTAAACCTGGGGTGGAACACACTCTCAGCCTAATTGTTGGGAAGGGCGGGATAAAAATAAATAAATAAATAAATAAATAAATAAATAAATAATGCTGATATTTGTCTTTTAAATAGTTCACATGCTTTCCTCTTGAGAAAGACTGGAGGGCATGAGTACAGTGAAAAAGAGGAGGGGAACCCAGTTACACCTATAACAAGCCCAACAAAACTTTCTCTCTCTCTCTCTCTCTCTCTGTAGCAAGGCAAAAAGCTCATACCTTCTCTAAAACATTGCTAGTTTTAAAAGCACTCTTTGTAGCTCTCCTGACGGTGGAGACTGCAAAGGAAGCTTTGGCTCTTTCTTTCCTTCCCTGGGGCACGAGGAGGGGGAGGAGCCTCAGCCATTTATTAGAAGGAAGAGAGGCTTGTCTCAGTAGCTCTGCAGAATGATTAATTGAGCCTGGCAAACTTAATCATCCAGCAGAGCTATAGAATCAAGCTCCCTCATTGGCTGAGGCTACTCCTCCGTTCTCCTCCCTTTGGGAAAAGGGAGTGGGGAGAGGGAAAGGCTGCTTATCCGGAAAGAAACACAAAATTGTGACCGAAAAAAGCAGGCAAGGGAAAATGAAGCAGATGACAGCCAGTTGCTGGAGGGCCTGATTGGAGCCCTCTGCGGGCCTGATCCGGCCTGTAGGCCATATGTTTGACACCCCTGCTTTAGCCTGATGCCAGATGTCTGCAGGAAAAGCACCAGATGGTCCTGGAAGCATTCCAAAGACAGGAAAGCCCTATCTCTAGTTGCCTCCTTCCTTCACCTCTGTAAAGATAGGCACAAACAGTAGCACTTGAGATGAGGGTCTTAATGAAAGAGCAGGACAGCACAGACATGTGTGTTCCTTAAGATCCCTTGTCCACAAGCTGTTTAGTGCTTTGGAGGTCACTCCCACACTTTGAATTGCAAAATGTACCCACATGGTTTTTGTGAGTTGCTGGCAACTGGGAATTTCAGTTGTTTCCAGTTTATTTTCTATGTTAAATTCAAGGCAGTGTTTATTTTAACCTATAAAGTCCTATATAACTTGGGCTCAGGTTTTCTAAGGATCTTCCTGCTTCCATATAGATCTTGGAGTTGAGATGAGCAGCTAAAGAGAGATTTCTCCAGGATCTTCATAGTCTTGTGAAAAGAAACTGGGTTGCTTGGTTAGTGGCTTCTGAACTGAGAAACTCCTTCCTCAGAGGAGCCCACCAAACATTTCAGCTGAGGCCTTTTGGCATCCCGTGAAAATTCATTTCTTCCATGTGGTTGAAAGGGGGTCAGTCTCACTTTGAACAGGCTTTGCTCATGATTGCATAAGAAAATCTTGTTGCTTCTACTTTCTGCAGACACCCTACCCCATGAGAAATGAATATATCATTTGCCAAGAAATTGAGGGAGAGGCAGGTTGTTGTTTCTTATCACACAGGGCTTTTGCAGTATATAGCAGCAGTGTGAATCTCTTTCACAATTTCTGTGTTTGCCATACTCAGTTGACTTGAGGAAAGGGAATCTCATAATGGCTGGATAGCTGGTGGTGGTTAAAAGTGCTGGCAAATCATAGCTTACTAATGGTAATCCTGTAGGGTTTTCAAGGCAAGAGACATTCAGAGATGGTTTGCCATTGCCTGCCTCCACACCATGATGCTGGTATTCCATGAAGATCTCCCATCCAAATATTTGTCAGGACTGACCCTGCTTAGCTTCTGAGATATGATGAAATTGGGTAGTTTGGGCAGTCCACGTCAGGGCTGGATAGCCAGTTCATGCAAATCTCTATTTTTCGAAGGTACCTTGAAGTGCCGCCCCCAGAAGTTAAAGTACTTAACCATGAAAAAAGATAGATCAGGATGGGCAGCCATGTTTGTCTGTAGCAGAAGAAGTTCAAGAGTCAAGTAGCACCTTAAAGTCTAACAACATTTGTGGCAGGGTATGAGTTTTTGTGAAGCAAGCAGTAACTCATCAATGCTCATACCCTCCCACAAATTTTGTTAGTCTTTAATGCGCTACTGCAGGGTTTCCCAAACTCTCCCCACCCCCACTGGTGGCCTGGTTATTTTTACACTTCTCCTTCGTGGCCCACTAAAATTTGGGCTGGAGCCAGGAGACTTTGGGGGTGGAGCCGGGAGACAGGAAATGATGTACAAACAAGAAAGAAAGAAAGAGAAAGAGAAAGAAAGAAAGAAAGAGAAAAGAAAAGAAAAGAAAAGAAAAGAAAAGAAAGAAAAAAAGACATGAAATGGCAGGGCATTTCAAGCTTATCCCCCCCCCCCCCCGGCACCACACTCTACTCAGATTAGCAATGGCAAGGAAGGAAGGAAGGAAGGAAGGAAGGAAGGAAGGAAGGAAGGAAGGAAGGAAGGAAGGAAGGAAGGAAGGAAGGAGAAAAGACTGAAAGAAAGAAAGAAAAAGAAAGGGAGGGAGGGGGAGAGAGCTGGAAACAAATAGAAAAAAGAGAAAGGAAATAGGAAGGAAAGAAAAGGGATGGGAGGACTTAAAGAAAGGAGGGATGAAAGGAAGAAAGAAAGAGAAAAGAAAGGAAAAGAAAAAGAAAAAGAAACAGGATGGGAACAATTCACCTTTAAAACTGCTGACTCTCCCGCCTCCTCCTCCCTCTCTTCCCCATCGCAGGTCAATTTCAGACTGCATAAAGTGTGTGATCGGCGGTAAAAAGGCTCTGAGCCCTCACTCATCGCTGGGCAGGCTGGCAGCTGCTTGAACGGACCATGCCTGGAAAGGGCATGCAGCTGCTCCCTCTCCTGCACTTCCTGGATGGGAAGGAAGCAGCCATATGCCTTTTTGAGGCGCGGTCCATTCAAGCTGCTGCTCAGCTCTGATTTCCCTGCCGATCAGATGATTGCGGGGGCTTTACACAATCTGAAATTGACCTGTGGTGGGGAAGAGAGGGAGGAGGAGTGGGGGGGCAATGCTGTGAGGAGTGAGGTGCAGTGGGTGCGATTTAGGGGGAGGCGTGGGGGGGGGCGGCCAGGAGACGGGAGGCCCTGTGGCCCAGCAATGAGGCCTGGGTGGCCCTGTGCCGGGTCATGACCCTGCCATGGGAAACACCGTGCTACTGGACTCTTGTTCATTTCTACAGCAAAAAAAGAGGATGGCACCAAGTAAGGAGCAAGAAATAAGAGGCAATTTCTGCAGTGTGGAGAATTAATTCTATTTTAAAGTTTTTTATTAGTTTCTAGGAATTGGGGATAAGGGGTAAAGAAAGGATAAGAAATTAAAGTTACACATCAATCTTAATCTGCATAGAAAGTACTTTCATAAAATACAAGTCTGCATCTATTATACTTTCTTAAAATACATATATTTCCACTTTGAAAGAACTGAAGTCCTTTCTACGGCCTCACATTATCATACCTGCCTGAACAGAGAAGCTATTGAGATTTACAAACACCAGCACAACTTTAACAGAAAGGAAGAAGGCATTTCCATCCACCAATCTTGGTATCCAGCTCTGCAAAACACCCTACAGACTATAAATTGCAGAAATTCACAGAACAACCAGTACATTCCACAGAACAATCAGCACAGTCAACAACCATCTTCCTTTTCTTCACACCCCTTCCAACCCTCCCAGCAATTAACACAGAACAATGGTCACATTCAACAGACAGTTTCCTTATCACTACCCTTCCAGGAAGCCCGACCAAACAATGGGCACATCCACAAACCTATTGCCCTTTCACCACACCCCCTCCAGCCTAGAAATAGCGGCTCTCCAGCAGCCTTGGCCTCACTCAATGCACAGCAGCCAAGAAGGTCAGAGTGCCTGTTCCAGCTGCAATGCCGCTGAGGATGTTCTCCGCAGCCGAGAACGAAACGTCTGGAAGAAAAAGTTTCTCCAGTAGAACACGGCACTTGAGCCCGAAAGATTCTACAAACCCTAATACATATATTGTCACATTGTTATCTCTTAGCTTTACATCATCAGCATTTTGATATTTTGTATTGTAAATCTTCTTGTTAAAATACCTGTTTAATTTGACATTTCCAGTAAAAGCAATCTTATAGTACAAAGTACAGGAAAAAGGAGATATAAGTTCACACCAGAGAATCTTAAGAGTCTTGAGTATCTAACCAAGCATCACATTTCAATCAATATTTTCTTGCTTCTTCCTTAGATTTCCCAGCCAACAGCTGGGATAAGTAGTCCAACTCTGCTGTTTCCAGAATTTTTCCCACCAAGTCCATTCTCGTGGGAATTTCCTGAAGTTTCCATCTCTGTGCCAGAAGAATCCTGGCTGCTGTGTTAATATGTGCCAATAAATGTCTCATCTCTTTAGAGTAGTCCTCAGGAAATATATTCAATAAAAATAGTTCTGGTTTGAATTGAATCTGTGTCTTCATAATCTTCTGTAGTAATTCATGAACCATTTCCCAATAGTCCTTCACCATCTCTCATGTCCACCACATATGATAAAAAGAACCCACCTGTTTAGCACATTTCCAACATTTGTTAGACATATTAGATACATTTCACACAACTTCTGTGGAGTCATGTACCATCTGTAAAACATCTTATACAAAGTTTCTTTAAAGGTTACTGACCTGGTTAATTTAATATTGATTTTCACAATCTCTCCCATTCTTCCAACATAATATTATGATCCAGGTTTTTCATCCATTGGACCATACAATCTTTTACAACTTCATCTTGCATCTTCATCTGTAGTAGGTATGCATATAATTTGGAGATTAGCTTTTCTTGAGGACCTAGAAGGATTTTATCAAATAGAAGGATTTTATCTGTGTTAAAGCCTATCGTCTTGTCTTTGGCATACCCAGATTCAACTTGCATTTCAACCACCAACTAATTTTAATGTCCGCTTTCTTTCTCTGGTTTTCAGTTGATTGTCTTTTCCCAACAGGTCATCATATCTATAACTCTGGTTAGGTTTTAGAAGATTTGGATGAGTGAATGCTTCCACTGGAGATACCCATCTTGGAATTTTGTGGTAAATTCTCATTTTTAGCCATAACCATGTATGATACAAAGTTTCCGAAACCAATGATTCTTAAAGTAGGAATGTCCTTCAAGTCTTTGATACCATAAGTACACATGCCAGCCCAAATTAAGATCATGTCCCTCTAGCAGCAATTGTCTCTTATCATTCAATAGTATCCAGTCTCTTACCCACAAGAGCACAGAAGCTTTATATACAATTGCCAATCTGGAAGGGCCATACCTGCTCTCAGTTTGGAATCTTGCAGTATCTTTAGTTTAATTCTTGGTTTTTTGCCTTGCCAAATATATTTAGAAACTATCTTATTCAATTCTTGAAAAAACGCACTATTTAAGAGTACTGGGATAGTTTGAAATAGAAATAGTAGTCTTGGCAGTATATTCATCTTTATTGAGAGTATTCTTCCCATTAAGGATAAATTCAAATCGTGCCATTTTTCCAAGTCTTTTTTAATTTCTTTGAGTAGTTTATCATAATTGTCGATTTTTAAACTACTACATTTGTTTGAGATAAGTACACCTAAATATCTAATTCTTTTCTCATACAAAACCCCTGATTTTTGTTGAAGAGATTGAATTTGTTCTTCTGCTAGCTTCCAAAAGCTTGTTGGTAATTGAAAACTTTTACTTTTAGTATGTTTATGTATTTTTTTTGTCCAGTTGTCTGTCAGAAACTGCATTAAAATCTCCTACTATGCAATATTTCACATATTCCAAATTTGATAATTTAAGGGGTAAAGAATTTCTCTTGATGATCATTTGGAGCATAAATATTTGCCAGTAGGATTTTTTTGTTGTCCGCCGTAATTTCCACTAAGAGGATTCTTCCATCTTCAGAAGTGTACTGTAGTTGAGGATTAAATTTATCCTTAATAGATATTGCCACTCCTCTTTTCTTTTTATTCATATCTGTTGCTGTAAATAAACTGCCAAGTTTCTTATTTTTCAAAAGGTGTTTGTCTTTAGCTAAAATATGGGTTTCTTGTAAACAAATTATATCCATTTCCAATTTTGTCAGATATCTAAAGGTCTTCCTCCTTTTAACAGGAGAATTGAGTCCATTCACATTAATAGAAATGATTGATGCCATTATGGATTTTTTTATCGCTATCTTTTTTATCTTTTTTAGTCTACAGTCTTGTCAGATATTTCTGTGGTTCATTTGGATCTTCTTCGCCAGAGCTTTCTTCTTCCTCTTCATCATCCTTCTTTTCCTTCCCCTCTTTTTCCTTCACTCTATCCAAAAAATTCTGAGCTTTAAAAATGGAGTTTATCCTATACCTCTTCTCTTTGTAAGTAAAAAGAAGGTCTTCTGGCATTAGCCATGTGTAGGGTGTTTCTCTTTCTCTGAAGAAGCTTGTTAAAGTTTGATATTCTCTTCTCTTTTGTCTCACTGGCCATGGTACCTCTCTCAAAATTTTCACCATATTTTCAGCTATCATCATTGGTTTGTCTCTTGTTTGCTTCAAAATATCGTCTCTGGTCCTCTTTCTTGTAGGTTTCAAGTGAACTTAAATGGGCAATTTATTCCGTCTCATAAAGCTTGATGGCACTCGCTTAACTTGATCAAACTCTTCTTCCATCCTTTGAGGAGTCACCTGTAGAATTTCAGCCAAGGCCTCACTTAATATTTTCTGTAAATCTTCAGTTTTCTTTTCTGGTATGTTTTGGAACCTCAGCATATACGCAGCTCTATCTATTTCCAGTTGCAAGAGTCTGGTATCATATATGTTTTGTTCATTGGACATCCAATGCCTTTAAGGCTTTATTGGTCTCTGCTGTCTGTTTTCTGTTCTCTAGAAGCTCTTGTTTGATCTCTGCCATCTGCTCGCCCATACTATCTACTTTACCAGTCACCTGTGCTATGGCAGTTAGTAGAGTATTTTGCATCTCTTTCATATCTCCCTGCATAGTCGTAAATTTCCCTGGACCGGATGAGGAACTGAGTGAAGGAATTGGTGGTTTACCGTCTCAATTGTCTTTTTTTGTTGTTGTTTCTTTAAAGCCAATTGCTGCTTTATTTTCCATCCTTATTAATATAATTGCACTCACAACTACAGAATCCGTATACCGCTTCTTAAAGATTTGTTTTAGAACTCAATATTCCTGTTTATATTAGATAAGCTAATACCTGCCAGGCAATGCCAGTATTATACAGTGATTTTAAAGAAACAGACTTCTAGCTTCTGTCAACAATTTACCAAACCCCAAACAATGATAAGACTAGTAGTAAACAAAATCTTTTTAGTACGACATCCTTAGTGCCACCTACCAAAGCAGTTCATCTCACTGAAACAGAAACAGTTCACTGTGATGTCTCTGCTAACGATGATAGTTCAAATAAAATCCAAGTCATAACAAACTCATCCAAATGCTTCAGGTTATAAATTGTAATCCAGGGCTGAATGAAGCAAACAACCCAAGAGAAAAAAGAAAAAAAAGAAGAAAAAAATAGAATAAACCCGCACAAATTAAACCAGATATTCCCAAGAAAGTAATAACAAAAATAAGAAAAACTCCAAATATGATATGGAAAAAAGGAAAAGTGGGGAAAATGAATATAAAAATAAAAAGCCAAAAATATTAAAACCATATAAAATAGCACCAAATTTAAAGGGTTATATCCATAACATCTACCATCAGGAGATCATAATCCCCTTTGAAAATTTGCACAGGTATTCTTCTTTCAACCAACCGTCTGGTTATATTTTACAATCCAGTATACAAAGCCCACAAGGATTTAAATGTCTAATTGGAGCTCACATAAATTTGTTCAGAGCACTTCAACATAAACTTCAAATTACTTCTTAAGCCAGCTATCCTTCTCATCCAAATGTACTTGCAAGCAATTTTCCCAAAGCCCAATCTTTCTCCAGAAAAAAGTGTAAAACAAATCAGTGTAATTCAGCCATCAAGTCTTTTCTATATTTAGAAACTGGTGTGATACATATTTCTCATGCAGTGTTTATAGATATCACCAGGTTAGGCAGCAACTTTTAGAAGCCTCGAAAGAGAAAGAGAGGAAGTCCCCCCCCCCCGCTTTCTCAGCCTTTGCCTCTGTCTGAGTTCTGCTTCAACCCCAGCTCTCCACTTTTCCTGCTTGTCAAAAACAATGTCTCGGGATTCAGTATTAAAAAAGAAAGAAAACGCACAACCTTCACAGTGGTGATGCAACTTGTCCAACTGATGCAGAATCGCTTAGTTAAAAAGAAGAAAAGAAGAAGTCCGGCAGTCAACTCCTGTGCCATTTAAAAATGGTGATCAGGACAGCGAGGCTTGGAGCAAGCTGGGATTGGGGAACAGCCGCCGCTGACACCCCCGTTCAACCACTCGAGCTACTTGCCTTCCTGGGTCCCAAAGTCGAGTCTCCCCTCGGGGAAGACCCCTCCACTGACAGATTTAGAAGCGGCTCTGGATGCATCGGTCCAAGCCGCTCCTAATGACGAGTCGCCGAAACCGGAAGAGACTGGAGAATGAATTCTAATTCCTCTGAGACCCCTCTGTGTTTTACACATGCTTCACTGGGGGATCTGTAAATGTTGTTGTGCTCTCACAGCAACAGATCTCCCAGAGAGCCAGTTTGGTGTAGTGGTTAAGAGTGCAGACTCTTGTCTGGGAGAACCAGGTTTGATTCCCCACTCCTCCACTTGCACCTGCTGGAATGGCCTTGGGTCAGCCATAGCGCTGGCAGAGGTTGTCTTTGAAAGGGCAGCTGATGTGAGAGTTCTCTCAGCCCCACCCACCTCACAGGGTGTCTGTTGTGGGGGAGGAAGATACATGAGATTGTGAGCCGCTCTGAGACTCTGAATGGAGGGCGGGATATAAATCTAATATCTTCTTCTTCTTCCCTGATGATGCGTATGCAAAACACATAGGAGACTCAGAGTGAATTAAAATTAATTCTCCACACTCTGTCAGTTGTCTCTTGGTTTTTGCTAGCATTCTTAACAGGCAGTTCAGAAATGTGAAATGTAGCTCAAATTGGAAAAGGAGATAAACGTTTAAGTATCTCCCTAGAAATGAGAAGCTAAAAAGTTATGAGGCAGATTATGATCCAGCTTCTGGAATTTACTATGTACATCCTGCCAAACACAAAAGGACCTTGAAGCACTTTGAAACGTGATACATTCACATTTTAGGGTCAAGAGACATGGTGTAAATTTTCCCTCATAACAATGCCAGCATAGAGCAAAGTTAAGCTATAACAGGGGTGGCCTGTTTCACATGAGGCTCTTTCACACATATTGTGTGGCTCCCAGAGATCAAGAAGGAACTTAATATAGGCTTACTGTCAAGTAAGCATGCTTAGCATTGGGACCTCAGTCAGCCTCTGAGCACTGACCCTTAGGTAGGTGACTACCTCCATCAGGTATGAAGCGGGGAAGGAGGGGGAAATAGGCAGGCTTGCAAGCTCTTCTCTACCACAGAGGTTGCCCAGACATCTAGAACAGGGAAAGAGAGTAGCCTCTAACAGTTCAATATACCCAGCTACATTCTGGCTTTCCCCTGACAATTATATCAGTGAAGTCTGCTGTCCCCAAGCAAGAGCTGAGGGAGTTGCTGGAAGAAGGGACAGAATTATAGAGGGTGGTGCAGGGTTCCCTCTATGTTTCATTCCCTCTTAGTTTCATAGCTCTTGTAGGGGCTGTATTTACTAGCCTTGGTGTCAAGGCAAAGAGATGCATAATAATACAAATGGTGGTCAGTGAATTATATGGTACATGTGCGTTTCCTTCTTCCACTGTTGCCAAAAAATAATTCCCTATCCTTTCCTTATGCTGGTCTTATGGGGACTGTTATTCCCAGCTTTTGTTTTGTAAAAAGAGTTTCTTTCTAGCATTGTCATGTTGTAAAGTGTATATATATGTATTTTATCTTTTTTTGTGAAGAAAGTATTAAGAGTTTTAATAAAGACATTTATGCATAATATTTGTTCATGTCTTGTGGCTCTCAAACATCTGATGTTTATTCTGTGTGGCTCTTACATTAAGCAAGTTTGGCCATCCCTGAGCTATAATATGTGTTGGGTAGAATGAGCGACTCCACCTTGTGAGGATTTTTTAAAGTCAAGAGCATAAGCATAAATGTTGAAGCTGGGAATCATCTTGCTTCTTTAGGTTTCAGTTGGGGTAATGGGGCCCTTTCAGTATTAGCCAGCACTAGCTGCTTGGATTTATTCTTACCAATCACGTGCTTTGTTTGCTGGTGCATCTTGTCTGTCTGCATGCTGGAATAAAACAAATGGTTTTATGTTAACAGAGCTTCATAAAAACTAAACTGTCAGTGAATTGAAGAGGAACTAGGTGTATTATGCATTGCTTTCAGCACCTCACTTTACTCAAATCAAAGTGAAATAAAGTGGATACCAAAAGATGGACATTTATCAAGATCTGTGTAACGCGGACAAGCTCTGTGCTAGTCAATGGGATGATTCTAGTAATAGCCCCATAAAGATGTTCGCCAAGAACTTTTATGAGAATACTTAGGTTATTATGTGATAATACAGCCAAAGCTGCTTAGCTGAATATGAGTTGTGTTGCTGAAGGGCCACTGTTATGGTTAAACTGGAGTAACTACATTCAGGAGGAGGAGTCAAACAGGTTGTAAGCCAGGAGACAATAGAAAGCCATTTGCTGCGAGTGAAGCATCTTGGAAGCCAGCAGAGTGTCAAGCATCGATATTTCCCAATAATCAGTCTTTTGTTATTTAATCAAAAGTTGCTTTATTTAAGAAACAAAGAAGTTTTACCAAGGACACAAGCCTTGGAAGTTATGACATACACAGTGTTACACAGTTACTATATAGGATAACTTCAAAGGGTATCATACAGATGCAGCTTGAGTCACGGGTTCAGAGGTTACTACATACTATCTCTTTTACTGCTAAAGAATTTAGGCTATTAAAAACATCTCCCTTTCTCACACTTCTTTCAGCTCAGATAAGACCGTCTGTGTGAACCTGAGGGGAGAGGTGGCATGAAAGTGGTATCAGCCAGGCTGTAGCGTAAACATCCTTGGGCCAGATGGATTTATTACTTGCCCAAAGGTTGTAAAGGAAGGGGAGCAGAGGAGGATGGGTGATGTGTTCCTTGTCAAAGGAACCATTATGTTACAGAAATATGCATGCTTGACACAGAGAAAGAGTCTGTATTGATGCTTTCTTGCAGACTGAAACAGCTGCTAGCGGTACAGCTGAGCACCTGTAATGTGTAAATATCCTTAATTGGATCTAGAAACTTGTGAAGGAAAACAAAGAAAGGACATAAAAAGGAACAACGGAGGTGGTGGTGGGGTTTGAGAAGAAAGGGGCGCTCTTCATTTAGATCAGATTAAGACAGGGATAGGAGGAAAACAGGCCCCTGGGACTTGCCAGTTTCTTCTGATTCTGTATATAAATCACATCTGTGAAGCGTACACTCTGCTATGGTTCTGTCTCCAGCACTGTGAACAGCTCTTTCCTATAGAAATAGTACAGACTTTGTGAAGCCTGCATCAGCTTGCCAATGTGCACAACTACAACAGGAGGGGAAAATTATACCACATGTCAGCCCTTACAATACAGGCATTTGTTATTTAACAAGAATTATCCTGGTATAGGGGAAAACTTAATACTGAGTTTACCAAGGTTAGTATTGTTGGCTGTGACTGGGAATCTCTTGATCTCAGACTGAGGTCTTCCACTTCACCTACTGCCTAGTGGCCCTTTTAACTGGAGATGCTGGGGTTGAACCTGGGGGCCTTCTACAATATGCAAAACAGATACCCTCCCACTGAGCCACAGCCCCTCCCTAAATCTCTGTAGCAGTCCTTTTCGGTAGCTAGATCTTTCTGGGCTAAACCCCTAACATTTGTGGGTTATTGTCAGGAAGTGCTTCTCCTCACTTCTACAGCCATTTTAACATTCTTTCTTTGGCACCAGCCTCCTAGTATCCTTATCAACAGGAAGAAGAAGCAGAAGCAGATAATGATATTGGATTTATATCCCACCCTTCACTCTGAATTTCAGAGTCTCAGAGCAGCTTACAATCTCCTTTACTTTCCTCTCCCACAACAGACACCCTGTGAGGTAGGTGGGGCTTAGAGAGCTCTCCCAAAGGCTGCCCTTTCAAGGACAACTCTGCAAGAGCTATAGCTGACCCAAGGCCATCCCAGCAGCTGCAAGTGGAGGAGTGGGGAATCAAACCCAGCTTACCACCACTAACCCAGTTTACCTAACCACTACACCAAACCAGCTCTCTGAAGCAGGATCAGATGACAGCAAAGTGGGTTAAAACCTTTAGTTTTGCTTTTTAAAATCCTTCTGGTGCTTTCATTAGTCTCTTGTCTGGCTTGAGCCTCTCTGAACTCCGTTGTCTCTTTTACATCCCATATGCTGTGCTTCTGGCCTGTAGTCTCTTAGCGGTTTCATTTACCCAGCTACACTGCTACGTTCTGGCTTCCCCCTGACAATTATATCAGTGTAGTCTGCTGTTCCCAAGCAGATGTGCACTAAGTGCATGACAGCTTGTGACTTTCCACCCCAAGCATGTGAGCCGATGTGGGACCCAGAAATTTTCAATACCTGTCTGCCTTCCTGGAGGGGGAGAGGCTGTCACCATCAAAGGCTGAGCTGTTGTCATCTGTTCTTCCCTCTCCTTCCAACCCCTGAACGGTTAAACAGATCAGCCTTCTAGGAAGGAAGGAAGGAAGGAAGGAAGGAAGGAAGGAAGGAAGGAAGGAAGGAAGGAAGGAAGGAAGGAAGGAAGGAAGGAGAACCACTGGTGTATTAGTTAGAGTGTCAGATTTCAATCTGGGAGGCCAGGGTTCAAAACCCACTGTGGTATGGAAGCTTGCTGGGAGATCTTAGGCCAGTCACACACTTTCATCGTAACCTATCTTTCAGGGTTCTTGTGAGGATAGAATAAAGAATGGGAGAATGTTGTAAGGCACGTGGGGGGGGGGGGGAGAAACATGAGATATTTGTTTTATTTGTGAAATTCACTTGTGCTCTGCCTTTCTCCCCAGTGAGGACCCAAAGCAGCTTACATCGTTTCGCCTCTCCTTTATTGTATTGTCACAACAACCCTGTGAGGTAGATTAGGATGAGGGAGTGTGACTGGCCTAAGGTCCCCTAGTTGAGCTTCAATGGCACAAGTGAGGATTCAGATTTGGATCTTCCAGATACCAGTCCAACACTCTTAACCACTATCAAGTAAATAAGATAAACCAACTTTTCCCCTGGGAGGAATGAAAGAAGTGAGTCTGTTCTCTGCTGTTCCTACTTGCTGTAGTCTTTTTCCCACCCTGTAGTTTAGTCGGATAGATGTCATGTTAGGGAATTTGATGATTTTTCTGGATTTTATTGTGTTTCTTTCTCTTTTTTGACATTGTGAGCCATTTGAAGTATGCATTGAGTGGAGATGACCCTAAGTTTGCAGATGACACTAAATTGTTCAGGGTGGTGAGAACCAGAGAGGATTGTGAGGCACTCTAAAGGAATCTGTTGAGGCTGGGTGAGTGGGCGTCAATGTTGCAGATGAGGTTCAGTGTGGCCAAGTGCAAAGTAATGCACACTGGGGCCAAGAATCCCAACTACAAATACAAGTTGATGGGGTGTGAACTGGCAGAGACTGACCAAGAGAGAGAGCTTGGGGTCGTGGTAGATAACTCACTGAAAATGTCAAGACAGTGTGCGATTGCAATAAAAAAGGCCAACGCCATGCTGGGAATTATTAGGAAGGGAACTGAAAACAGATCAGACAGTATCATAATGCCCCTGTATAAATCGATGGTGCGGTCTCATTTGGAATACTGTGTACAATTCTGGTCACCGCACCTCAAAAAGGATATTATAGCATTGGAAAAAGTGCAGAAAAGGACAACTAGAATGATTAAAGGGCTGGAACACTTTCCCTATGAAGAAAGGTTAAAACGCTTGGGGTTCTTTAGCTTGAAGAAACGTCGACTGCGGGGTGACATGATAGAGGTTTACAAGATTATGCATGGGATGGAGAAAGCAGAGAAAGAAGTACTTTTCTCTCTTTCTCACAATACAAGAACTCGTGGGCATTCAATGAAATTGGTGAGCAGTCGGGTTAGAATGGATAAAAGGAGGTACTTCTTCACCCAAAGGGTGATTAACATGTGGAATTCACTGCCACAGGAGGTGGTGGCGTCCAGAAGCATAGCCACCTTCAAGAAGGGGTTAGATAAAAATATGGAGCAGAGGTCCATCAGTGACTATTAGCCACAGTGTATGTATATTTTGGACACTTTGTGACACAGAGTGTTGGACTGGATGGGCCATTGGCCTGATACAACATGGCTTCTCTTATGTTCTTATGAGAAAAGCAAGTGAAAAGCACCTAAAATAAAAACAAATAACCAATCATTCCATATTCACTTCTCGGCAGCAGTGATAGTGACAGAAATGCGAGTGTGCATGGAAGGCATTTGCTGCAAAGTATAATTAAGACAAAAGTGTGCCTTGTATATTAAAACATGGGAAACATGGCTGATTGCTTTCCTGTGACCTGCCAGTCTAAACAACTTGCATTCTTTACTAAAGTTCTGTTCTTTGCTGTTTGCTAAAGTTCTGTGTATATTGTTGGGACTGTAATATTTCAAGATTTATTTAACATGCACATCGCCTTCAGGGAGTAATCAGGAGTTACAGTCCTAGGTCTTTTGAAGAGTAACAAACTTGCAGTGGGAGAGAGATTAATCATACTTACCCAATATGAAATATGAAAATAAAATTTCAGTCCCTAGCACTTGAAATTTGATTACTGTAATCATTGTTGAGTTGTGGATTCAGAATAAAATGCAAAGTGGTTCTGGCTTGGTCAGCTATGGAAATGCAAAAAGCGGCGTTTGTCAAACTGGTCACCTGAAATCAAATTTCCATTTTGTTTCTGGCATTAACCTTTTGTCTTTTGATCAGAAGCAGCAAAAAAATTGAATTGTCAGAGAGGGGTCCCCCCCCCCTTTTTTTCAATACAGTTTGTTCTTTTCTTCGTTGGAGTTTACCTCTTTTTGACGTGGGTGTAATTCCCAGTCTTTTTCAAGAGAGAGAACTGATGTGTGGACTTGTTCACTGTAAAATGGAGTGCTCAGCTGCAACAGTTTTCATCCAAATTGTCTATTAAGCTTTTACAGGGAGCCTGCTGGGAGAGGCTGAGTTGCCGTACCAACACTTTCCCCTCTGCACCTGCTCTTTTCAGTACACCGGGTTTTCTCCTTTTTGCGGTGGAAAGCACACATCAGACACGCCACAAGTGTGACCCCTCATGATTGCGTTTTGATGCTTATTGCCAAGGCACTATTTTGAAATGTGGGGAGGGCAAGAGTAGAAGTCTGGAGAGCATCAACTACGAAGACTCACAAAAAGCATTTCCTCTTGCTTCCATGCTAGTATGCCTCAGGTGGCTGTTCTTGACTTGTTATGATGTATCCTTATTTTTTTTTAAAAATAAACATGATAGGGATAAGAGCATTCGGTTGGTAGGAGGAGGGTGGAACAGACTTCCTGGACAGTCTTCCTGGATTTGCAAGTCTGGACCAAGAAAGGCTGCCATTTTGGAACACATTCAGGGTTGCAGTTAGCCACTCATCTTGTTGACTGGGAAAGAGCCTTTGCATAGCTGTCATAATGCTTCTCTGTGCACCTGACAACACTATGGAGCTATGCATGCTGATTTTTCCTTCCATACTCACCTTATTCCTAATCCACAAGGTACACGTGAACATGTATAATTATAGACAGAGGGTCTTATCTTTGCTTAAAAATCCACTTTGGAAGGGTTGGAAGGGTGGGGACATTGCCTGCATTACTTCTGGAGAAAACCTGGAAGCTATGGTAGGTAGCTGTAGGAATTACCAGAAATTCTCTGGTAGAACCATAGAGTTTCTAATGATTCCTAGAGCTACATTGGCACTTCTGAATTTTCCGTTTTTATTTTCCCCCTGCTGCCACTTGGAGTGGTGATGGAAAATGGGAGTTTGGGGTGGAGGATTCCCTGCCCATACCGGGGCTTGGCAGCCGTACTTTGGGAGGGGGTTCTTGATAGCAAAGCACTGGGTGGGGAGAAGTGATAGTCAACCAGGTACTAGCCCATCAATTCCCATTCCAAATTACTCCCCATAGTGATTTTTGTCCTCTGTGAGATTTTAAATGTGTGATGAAACATGAATTTGGAACAGAAGGAAGGGCTATGGCTCAGTGATGAAGCATTTGTTTTGTAGAAGGTTCCAGGTACAATCTATTTAAAAGGATTAGGTAGTCAAAGATGTGAAAGCTCTCTGCCCGTCATAGTAGACAACACTGACATCACACTGTGACTGTTTACAAGTGGATTTTTCCATTAAACATAGTAAAATCTAATAGCAAATTGCATTAAAATGGATTGTTTATTGTGTGTGAGAGCGCACCTATTGATAGACCAGTGGTCTGACTCAGAATATGGCAGTTTTGTGCAACTCTACGTCACAACAGGCATGGAAAAGATTAAGCCCCATTTCTCAAGGACTTCTTTACTTTGAAAAAGTTAGAAGACTGACAAGCTGCAATTAAATTTGCTTGTAAGTTACGATGTGGCGGGTCTTCCATTTTAGTCATTTTAGGATTAGAGTTAGATAAGTTAGCTGAGGAGGGCCAATGGAAAGGACTTTTCAGAAGCTATCTCTATGTTTTGGAACTCCGTTTTTTTTTCACTCAAACCTTCCAAACTAGATGTTTTCATTCCAAAGGACCTTTAGTTGCTTGATGTTTTTGCTTGCTTGCTGTTCTGTTTTGATATGCTTCACCCTTTGAATGTGTTGTTTTTACTGTTTTCATTGATAAGCTTGCTGCTGTTTTTATAGGGTTTTACCAGACTGGTTTTTTAACACGTGATATATTTAATGTGTGATTTCATCTTTTTTGTGTGACTAACTTGGGTGTCCTTGGTGAGCAGAAAGGAAGTAAGAGAAGTAAACTGTAATAACCCATTATACTTCATCATGACAGTCTTAAATAATTCATCAAACCCCATTTTTATCACCTGTGAAACTATTGGTCAACATAGGCAACCTAAGTAGACACACAGCTACATAATAGTTTTATCTCACAGCCTTCACCTGACCAGATTTGGGGTCTCTTCCCTACACAACTGGATACCTGAGGGAACCAGCTTCCCATGTAGTTTCTACCCATATGGCAGTTACATTTCAACAGTAATACAAGTAGCTTATTTTTTATTCACCTTTCCTTTATATTCTGTTTGATGGCTCTCCATTTATGAGAGATGAACACAAGACAGAAGAAATGAAATTGCAGAGGCACCCCCCAAAAAGGACATAAGACAATGGTGTAGGTTTAATTAGTTTAATTAAATGGCTGATCCATGTAATAGTTCATTAAAATATGCTAACCATGGCAGCTTTTATTGGACAGTTCCATCTTGACTCCAAATGTGGCCATTGTCTTCTGCCATTTTGTTTATCATTTGCACATCATGTGCTGAGAAGTGCCTAGGAGAACCAGTTTGGTGTAGTGGTTAAGTGCGCGGACTCTTATCTGGGAGAACCAGGTTTGATTCCCCACTCCTCCACTTGCACCTGCTAGCATGGCCTTGGGTCAGCCATAGCTCTGGCAGAAGTTGTCCTTGAAAGGGCAGCTGCTGTGAGAGCCCTCTCCAGCCCCACCCACCTCACAGGGTGTCTGTTGTGGGGGAGGAAGGTAAAGGAGATTGTGAGCCGCTCAGAGACTTTTCGAAGTGGAAGGCGGGATATAAATCCAATATCATCATCATCTTCTTCTTCTTCTTCTTCTTCTTCTTCTTCTTCTTCTTCTTCTTCTTCTTCTTCTTCTTCTTCTTCTTCTTCTTCTTCTTCTTCTTCTTCTTCTTCTTCTTCTTCTTCTTCTTCTTCTTCTTCTTCTTCTTCTTCTTCTTCTTCTTCTTCCCCCTCAGCCCCTTCCCTTGAGGACTACAGAAGTGCCTAACCCCCAGCCTCTTCCTGAGGACTTCCAGGAAGATGTTGTTCCTTCCCCAGGCCCCGTCCTGCCACAAAGCCAGTGATATGTTCAGAAAACACCCTCTTTTCACTCCCATTGTTTGTCTCAGATTGCTTGCTGTTCATTCTTACCTATCATGAGCAATCTGCCCTATCTAGGCTTCCCAATCCCCAGGTCCCAGCGGGGGATCCCCTGGTTTTACAGGCTTCCCCCCTCCCCCAGCCAGCTGGCTGGCGGAAGAAGCCCCACCCCCACAGCCATTATGCACCTCCGTGAACGATTCTCATAGGGAATGATGAGGAATTGATCCGTGGGTGTCAGGGGCTCTGGGGGGGGCTGTTTTTTGAGGTAGAGGTGCCAAATTTTCAGTATACCATTTAGTGCCTCTCCCCAAAATACCTCCCAAGTTTCAAAAGGATTGGACCAGAGGGTCTAATTCTATGAGCCCCAAAAGAAGGTGCCCCTATCCTTCATTATTTTCTATGGAAGGAAGGCATTCTAAAAGGTGTGCTGTCCCTTTAAATGTGATGGCCAGAACTCCCTTGGAGTTCAATTATGCTTGTCACACCCTTGCTCCTGGCTCCACCCCAGTGTCTCCTGGCTCCACCCCCAAAGTCCCCACATACTTCTTGAATTGGACTTGGCAACCCTAGCCCTATCCCTGCCAACTACTTCTGGCCTAATTGGTCAGAGACCAGACCTAATTAATTTTTAACACCCCGTTTTAATTACATCACAAAGGAGGAGAAAAAGGGTCTGGGGAAATCAGCCCAGTCTAAAAAATTCCTGCTTGGACTTTTAAAAGTGACCAGCTAATCCCCTAGTATCCCACAGGAGAGTGAGTAGGTCAGCAACACATAGCAAATGCTTGCTTTGGAGGGGTGACGTTTGTCTACCCTGACACCACTCCCCTTGCCTCATTTGGCAAAAGGGGCCTGGCAAATGTGTCGGCAGCAGCTAATGCCACTTCACATCACAATTCCGTGTCAAATGCTCCCTTACCCTAGAATCCTAAGGGAGAAACTTAAAATTTTACTTTAGTGAAAGATGCACATATTCAGTCATAAAAATGTCAGAAGTCATCTGTCAGGTTCAGTCTAGTCCAGCAGCCTTTCCCGGGTGTTATAATCATGCATACCAGGAGCGTCCTAGCTGCACATAAATCCTCCTGATAATGCAGTTGCCACGTTTAGGAACAGTGTAACACATGTATTTACCATGTGCATGTAGCTCTGGGATGCATGGATTGACAACTGGATTGTTCATTGGTCTCATGGGAAATACGCAGGATACTGTTGCTCACACAAACAGTGACTACATTATCAGGAGGATTGTGGATAGTGCATGCTCTTGATCAGGGCATTTTTTTGTAGCAGGAACTCCTTTGCATATTAGGCTACACCCCCCTGACGTAGTCAATCCTCCAGGAGCTTACAGTAGGCCCTGTACTAAGAGCCCTTTAAGCTCTTGGAGGATTGGCTACATCAGGGGGGGTGTAGCTTAATATGCAAAGGAGTTCCTGCTACAATAAAAGTCCTGCTCTTGATATACAAAGTTGGTAGGCTCCTGGAATATGTGTTTGTAATCAGCAGTGGCACTAGGACACCAGCCCAAGGCTGGCGCCCCAGGCAAGGCACTGCTGCCACCCCAACTCCAGCACCGGAAAAGGTGAGCGCAGCTGCGGTGAGGCTCCCGCTGTCAGCATGTGCACCACTGCTGCGCACCGTTGCTCTGTCTCTTGCAACTGTGATGTGAGAGACAGAGCAATGGCAGGTGGCAGCAGCGCGCACGCTGACACTGGGAGTCTCACTGTTGCTTCTAAGTGGACTATTTCAGTCTGTTTAGAAGCATGGGTGGGTGGGAGTGCCTTCTCCACAGCTTGGCACTCCTGGCAGCTGCCTACTGCAGCTCAATGGATGCACTCACCCTGTTTGTAATGTCTGAAAAGGGCCAACTTGCATTGCATAGTGCATCATAAAATGTGAGGCATACTTTCTTTTGTCTCTTGTGGGTCTGGTGGTTGAATGGGTTTTAGCTTTATGGGAAAGGAAGAGCCAGTTTGGTGTAGTGGTTAAGAGCATGGACTCTTATCTGGGAGAACTGGGTTTGATTCCCCACTCCTCCACTTGCAGCTGCTGGAATGGCCTTGGGTCAGTCATAGCTTTTGCAGATATGTCCTTGAAAGGGCAGCTTCTGGGAGAGTGCTCTCAGCCCCACCTACCTCACAGGGTGTCTGTTGTGGGGGAGGAAGGTAAAGGAGATTGTGAGCCACTCTGAGATTCAGAGTGGAGGGTGGGGTATAAAACCAATATCATCTTCTCCTCCTCCTTCTTCCTTGCCTTTTTCTTCTTCTTCTTCTTCTTCTTCTTCTTCTTCTTCCTCCTCCTCCTCCTCCTCTTCTTCTTCTTCCTACTATATTTGTATTGATTTGTTCTCCATGTAATATGTCTTCTCTTACAGCAAGACAATATATAGTGGAACCATCTCCCCACATCTGTAGCGCATTTCTTATAAGACTCCCCCAGTCTAAAAAATTCCCCGTCCTTCTGATGATGACCCTGTAGCAAGCAACAGTCCATGGTACAAAATGTCCTCAGTTTTAATGATAATGTGTGCCACAATGATGAACGACTGTGCAATGAGGCATCAGGATTTGACTGAGCCTGTTTGCAAACTTGGGGGAGGGGGCTAATTATACTTGGTTGTCTAATAGCTTCTCTTATTGATGTTGTGCTGACATGTTTTTAAGCAACACTTGATGATTGCAGATACTTAATGGTACCGATTCCCAGCTCATTAGCAACCTTATGCATTTGATTTCTTTGATTGCTGCAGGTGGAAACAATAGGCGATGCCTACTGTGTGGCAGCCGGGCTCCACCGGCAGAACCTAAATCATGCAAAGCCCATTGCCCTGATGGCCCTGAAGATGATGGAGCTGTCAGAGGAGGTGCTCACACCCGATGGAAGACCTATTAAGGTAACCTTCTTGACTCTGTATTCCTAGTGGACAAACTGAACCTATGCACTGCACACATTTATCTCATAGCTAGAGTGCATGCTTCTGCTGTAGCAGTGGCAGCTTCATGAAATAATCTGCCAGGGAAGGTATGTGGGGCCCCTTCTCTCCTTATTCTAGAGACCATTTGAGGCTATTCCCTTTTAGAGGACTTTTTGTAAAGCAAGATCCAAGCGGGCGGCCGTGTTGGTCTGAAGCAGTTGAACAAAGCAGGAGTCAAAGGGCACCTTTAAGAACAACCAATTTTTATTTAGAACATAAGCTTTCGTGCTCCAGAGGCTTCTCATTTGGTGTGCTGGACCACTTGGAAAATTCTAAGCAGACAGTTGGTTTCCTGATTGTAATTGGTGGTAAGTGTTTTCAGGGTTTTTTACTGAGCAGTCTGCTTTAGAGATGATGATAAGGAAGCACGGAAATGTTAAAATAGGTTTCTTTTGGTCACCACTGGTTTGGTTTTATTAAACACATCTGTCTCATCTTATATATATAACAATCTGAAATGTAATATTCAACAATAATATTCAACAAGAAATGCGATAGTTGGAAGTATTCAAACGTTAAAACGTTAATAAATTAACATAGCACACTAGAAATTCAATTGCCCCAAATAAATGCTATTAATTAATAAAAGCTAGGGCCTTCTCAGTGGCAGCACTGATGTTATGGAATGCTCTCCCAGAGGCCACGAGAAGCTTGCGGGACCTTTCCCAATTCCACAGGGCCTGCAAAACCGAACTTTCTCATCAGGCCCACAACAACTAACGTGGGAGGAGGCTGCCACTGTTATGTCGCTGAACAATATCATCTGTAAGACCACTGACAGAGTAATATAAGGAACAGAGAACTGAGATATGGAGATAGATCCAGGTGGGGAGCTGTGTTGGTCTGAAGCAGTTGAACAAAGCAGGAGTCAAGTGCACCTTTAAGACCAGCCAAGTTTTATTGAGAACGTAAGCTTTCGTGTGCTCTCTAAGCACACTTCATCAGACAAGGGGATCAGGTATTGTGGCTGAAATACATGCAGTTTGTTGATTAAGAGGGCAAACTAACTGATCACATGGTCGCATAAAACAGTGCAGCCTGGCCATTTGGTCTGGATAGCCATAAAAAGTAATAAAGTTCCCTGCCAAATGGTGTTTCTGCAAATCCAGGTAAATCACAAAAGGACATGTCTATCCTAGGATATGTAGGATTCTAGGATATACATGTCCTTTTGTGATTTACCTGGATTTGCAGAAACACCATTTGGCAGGGAACTTTATTACCTTTTATGGCTATCCAGACCAAATGGCCAAGCTGCACTGTTTTATGTGAGCATGTGATCAGTTAGTTTGCCCTCTTAATCAACAAACAGCATGTATTCCAGCCACAATACCTGATCCCCTCGTCTGATGAAGTGTGCTTAGTGAGCACACGAAAGCTTACGTTCTCAATAAAACTTGGTTGGTCTTAAAGGTGCAACTTGACTCCTGCTTTTGAGATATGGAGAAACCGCCTTTGTTATGAAATCTTTTTTATAGCACCTAATAATGTAGCTTTAAATTGTTTATATGTGTTTTATTCTTTCATAATTGTAAATTGTGTTGCTTTTGCTATGATTGTTAGATGTCCAGAGTCCGCTTGCAGAGTGGGCGGCATATAAATCTAAAGTAAATAAAATAAATAAATAAAATAATTATAACAAAATCTACAAAGATCCTACAAATAAAAAAGGACCATTTTGTTGGCTCTCTAGAAGACTGCTAAGGAAGGTGCCCCATGGACTTCAGTCTGTGGTCTTCTCCAGTGCAAATGCTCTGGCTGTCAGGTAGTGGCTTCAGATTACAACTTGTGTGCAGCGGAGGTGAATAACAGATTATTGTCTTGCCTTATGTAACCAACTTGGGGGCATAAAACTGCTTGTCACGGGTGGAAATTTCTGCAGGACTATGCTTTATTTATTCAGGACATTTTTATTCCATCCTGTCTCCAGGAAGCTAAAAACTATGGACTTGATTCTTCTTTCTTTCATTTTATCCTCACAAGATAGGTTAGGGTGCAAAGTTGTCACTGGCCCAAGGCCTCCCCCTCCCCAAGCAGGGATTCAAACCCAAGTTTCCTCAGCCATAGACCAACTTGGATTTCAGGGAATGTGATAGTAATTGTCCTCACTACCTGCCAAACAGCAAGGGAAGTTGCAGCTGTCTACACTACAGTTTAGGAGTAACCTACATACTTTGCCTGTGGAAATATCCAGTCTTCTTGCTAAAGGATCTCAGAGAGTAAAGCAAGGAAATAGTCTTTCTCATAACCTTATAGAGCCATTGTAATTTTAAGTGTAGTAGTACTGGCTTGCGAACAGCATGGGGCATGACAACCAATTAACGATTGATCTTGATCTCTGGTAGGAATGCTTCAAAAAAGACTTAGATATTCAGCATTGTATTGTTGCAATATCCTTTGGCATTAAGGTTGTGCTTTACATTATAATTTGGAGGCAGGGATCCATTCTTCCCAATGTCACTAAGTCCTTATGTGTTCTACCCACATCCAAGAGCAAACTTTTTGAAGTCCCTGTCTCTGTGTTAAAAACCAGCTTTGCAAGAATTACCTGTGTCAGTCCCCTGAACCACAAAGCTTACATCTCAGCTAGCACTTGCAGCAACACTGTGGCCTGCTGACCTTTCACTTTGCCGCAGGAGTAACCTCCTGCTTTCCTTTGGCTACATGGAGCTACGGTTCCCAGCTTTCCCACTGGGGTTGAGGGATCTCCCAACCCCAACTGGAGCTTCCCACCACCACACTGAGTAGCACCAGGAAAAAAATAAAATAAATAAATGGACATTGGCTGATGGGATGACATCACTTCTTTGTTTTCCCAGTGTATGCACTGCAAGTGATGGCACACTCTTGGCCCTCTGTGTCCCCATCCCATGGTCTCCCAATGGTGTACATCACTTTTGGGTTCTCCTAGAGCAGGGGTGGCCAAACTTGCTTAATGTAAGAGCCACATAGAATAAACATCAGATGTTTGAGAGCCACAAGACATGAATGTTAGATGTTTTTAGAGCCACAAGACAGGAAGGAAGGGAGGGAGGGAGGAAATAGAGGAGGGAGAGGTGAAGAGAAAGCAACTTTAAATGCATTCTCTAAGCCAGCGGTCAATGGGGCAGTGGGGGCTTTGAGAGCCACAATATGTGCGAAAGAGCCTCATGTGGCCCCTGAGCCAGTTTGGCCACCCCTGTCCTAGAGTATGCACTGCTGATGATTGCACACAGTTGGCCAATGGCCATCCTTCCATGTTCCTGACCCACTGTCTCCCAATACTGCCAAACCTGCCTAACAAACAGTGCAACTTTAAGCAGAATTGCACCTTTCTACATCGATCAAAGACAATAGATTTAGAAGGCTGCACTACAAGTATGCAAATACTCTTCTTCTCCCTTCATCTCAGCCCATACTGCTGGCTGAAGGAACTTCTTTCTATCTGCCAGTGTTCTGATATTGCTGGTTATTAGATTGCCAGTTATTTCATTCTCATTTACTTAGGAAAACGGTGCAACTGCCCTTATCTGTGTTGGAATTAGCTTATCTGTTCAGTGTGCAAACAAACCAGAGATGCGCAAAGTTGCTGTGTTTGTGGCAGATTCCACTAAACCTAGGGGAATGTTTTGTGGAGTTTGAACCAGCAGTGCTGAGAAGATGCTGCTTAAAAAGCTTGATTCGGAAGATCGCTGCTGTTCTCCGCAAGACAATTTATCCTTTTTTATTTAATTCTTTAATTATTTTACATGTCTCTGTATTCTGTTAAGACTTTGGGGCTGAAGACAGATAAATATGTATATATTCTTGCAGAAATGCAGCATTGCTCAGTTTCGGCTTTCCTTTTATGATTTTGTTATGTAACAAATTTATGCAATATTTATGCAGCTTTAGAGGAACGGATGCTGGATGCCAACATTACTCATTTCCTCTAACATCCATCTCTGGATTTTTTTGTTTGTTTTGTTAATCTCTCTGGTAGCATATAATCTATGTAAACAAAGTGATCATCTTCACTATAATGGAGTAGACAGCTTTTTCAGCCGCAAGTCCATTACTGACCAAGGCTGAGACAGGGAATCAGATTTGAATCCTGTTTTCTTAATGTTTTTAGTGTCCCCAGTTGCTAATCATAGCAGTGTTTTGCGCTCCTCTCAATAAACTGGATAATAACACCTCATTTAGCAGCAGGGGCTGGCTATCGAGATGTTCCGCAAGATATAATAAACTATAGATCATTAAAGTTTATATTCGTTAACGAGCTTGCAGTGCATTCTGTAAAATTATTTTCCACCTTCCCCCTACCCGTTTTAATTTGAGTAATGCTCAGTTCGATAAAATAGATGTAATTGTATGATCCTGGCATGAATGCAACCAACTTCTCCAGACAGATAACTCTTCACTAGCTCCTGTAGGGTCATGAGTGGATATTGAGAATAATCTCTAAATATGTAGGACTGTGTCAAGTGTCTTGGAATTTTAAATAGAAGATACAACCAGGGCTGGAATTCTAGCAGGAGCTCCTTTGCATATTAGGCCACATACCCCTGATGTAGCCAATCCTCTTGGAGCTCCAAGAGCTCCAAGAGCAGCTCTGATAGCTGAGACAGCTGGAGAAATTGCTGAGAATTTCTGAGTTTTGAAGGACTACATTCTAAGGTTTGTGGGGCTGCCTAAAATTCTAAGGTGTGATAGCTGGGGAACTGCTCTTTGTTTGGTTGACTGCTCTTTGTTTGGTTGACTGCCTTAAGGGTGAAAGAGATTGAGAGTGATTGCTGCTGATTGAGAGTGATTGCTGAGGAGTGCCTCTGCTCCACCTCTTTGCATTTTAAGCTGCGCCTTGCCAAAGGCGCGAGCCTTTGGCGCGAGCCGAAGGGCGAGAGCTAAAGGGCTCTTGGCCTGTGGCTCTTCGCCTAGGGGCTCCCTAAGGAGCAGGAACCCAGATCCCTGGCTTCCTTGTTCTCCAAATAAGGTAAGTTCCCAATAAGGTAAGTTTAGGTAAGTTGACCCGCC
The DNA here is from genome assembly GCF_032191835.1 of Heteronotia binoei. NCBI lineage: Eukaryota > Metazoa > Chordata > Lepidosauria > Squamata > Gekkonidae > Heteronotia > Heteronotia binoei. The sequence goes on from NC_083225.1 coordinate 168,493,829, forward strand.
AGAAGGGGAGCCACTTAAACAGCATTTAAAGAGGACTGTATATTTTAATATATATATATATACAATGAAGATAGAATGCCAGCAGGAGGTTGGGGGCTTTCCAGTGTTTTGCACTGAGTGTCACATGTATGACTATCTGCCCAAAGGACAGAAGTCTTGGGTGTGTGCTCGATGCAAGGAGCTCCTGGTCCTCAGGGAACAAGTTCGTACCCTTGAGGCCGAGGTGACTGCCCTGGAGAAGCAGAGACGGTCAGTTAGGCACTTGGGGAAGACTCTCGGGGGCGTATTAGATGAGCCCCACTCTGAACGTAGCAGCCCCGTTGCTGCCAGAGAGCGTGAGGGTCGAGAGGGAACAGGGCACCGTGCTGAGGATAAGGGAAATGCGCCCTCAGAAGGGACCTCTTCTTCGGTTGGTGAGCGGGAATCCTTTCGCGCCAAGGAACCATCCCTGAGCAGGGGGAGAGGGGGGGTATTGGTAGTTGGTGATTCGATCATTAGGCAAGTAGACAGCCGGGTGGCGAAACCGCGTACTGACCGTATGGTGACTTGCCTGCCTGGTGCGAAGGTAGCGGACATTACGCGTGTAGTAGATAGACTGATAGACAGTGCTGGGGAGGAGCCTGTGGTCGTGGTGCATGTTGGCACCAACGATGTGGGGAAATGCAGTCGTGAGGTCCTGGAGGAAAAATTTAGGCTGCTAGGCAGGAGACTTAAGGCCAGGACCTCCAAGGTAGCCTTCTCGGAAGTGCTACCTGTTCCACGTGCAGGGCAGGAGAGACAGGCACAAATTAGAAGTCTCAATGTGTGGATGAGATGATGGTGTAAGGAGGAAGGGTTTAAGTTTGTTAGGCACTGGGATGCTTTCTGGAACAAGCGGGAGCTGTACAAAAGAGACGGTCTCCACTTGTCCCCGGATGGAACCAGGCTGCTGGCGCTTAAAATCAAAAAGGTGGCAGAGCAGTTTTTAAACTAAATCTTGGGGGAAAGCCGACAGGAGATGAAATGTCTCTGGTTCGGGAGGACTCGTCTCAAAGAGATGAAGGGTTAGCTGCTATTTTTCTACCGGATAACGGACCGGAGTTGTCCACTGTGAAGGTGACAAACAATATGGACTGTCTGCCAGTGTCTCGAGGCGGCAGGAGGAAGGTGGCGGGCCTAGCTCACCTGGGAAATTATAGATGTTTGTATACAAATGCTAGAAGTGTTCAAAGTAAAATTGGTGAATTGGAATGTTTAGTGTTGGGAGAAAACATAGACATTGTGGGAATTTCAGAAACTTGGTGGAATGAGGAGAATCAGTGGGACACGGTGATTCCTGGATATAAGCTATATCGGAAGGATAGGGAGGGAAGGGTTGGAGGTGGGGTGGCTCTGTATGTCAGAGAGGATATACGGTCCAGTAAGGCTGAGATCAGAGAATTAGATTCACTTTTAGAAATGCTTTGGGTTGAAATAGAGGGCCCAAAAGGAAATTTAACTATGGGAGTTTGTTATCGCCCACCAAATCAAAAGAGAGAGGACGATTATAATATGATGGAAGGCTTAAAGATAGCGGCTAAACGTAAAAACTGTGTTGTAATAGGTGATTTTAACTACCCGCAGATTGATTGGGTCAATATGTGTTCTGGTCGAGAGAAAGAGATTGAGTTTCTTGATGCTCTCAATGACTGTGCCATGGAGCAGATGGTCTCAGAACCTACCAGGGGTGGGGCGATCCTGGATTTGGTCCTAAGTAATGCCCAAGACTTGGTGAGAGATGTAAAAGTGATTGCGCCGCTTGGGAGCAGTGACCATAATGTTATTGATTTCACCGTTTGTATAAATAGGGAGTTGTCCAAAAAGACCACCACAACCACGTTTAACTTTAAAAGGGGTAAATACACTGAGATGAGGAGGCATGTGAGGAAGAAACTGAAAGGAAAGGTACATACGGTCAAAACCCTTGGGGAAGCTTGGACGCTATTTAAAACTATAATCCTAGAAGCTCAGATAAAATACATACCACAAGTTAGGAAAGGCACAAACAGGCATAAGAAAAGGCCTGCGTGGTTAACAAACAAAGTAATGGAAGCTGTAAAAGGTAAGAAGGACTCCTTTAAGCGGTGGAAAACCAGTCCAAGTGAGATTAGTAAAAGGGAACACAGGCTGTGGCAAATCAAATGCAAGACTGTGATCAGGCAGGCAAAAAGGGACTATGAGGAGCATATTGCAAAAAACATAAAGACTAACAATAAAACTTTCTTCAAATATATTAGAAGTAGGAAACCAGCCAGGGAGGCAGTGGGGCCCTTGGATGACCATGGGGTAAAAGGATTACTGAAGGAGGATAGGGAAATGGCTGAAAAGCTAAATGAATTTTTTGCCTCCGTCTTCACTGTAGAAGACGAGAACTTTTTGCCCGCCCCAGAACCACTAATTTTGGAAGGGGTGTTGAAAGACCTGAGTCAGATTGAGGTGACAAATGAGGAGGTCCTACAACTGATAGACAAATTAAAAACTAATAAGTCACCGGGTCCGGATGGCATACATCCGAGAGTTCTGAAGGAACTCAAAGTTGAACTTGTGGATCTTCTAACAAAAATCTGTAATCTTTCATTGAAATCTGCCTCCATTCCTGAGGACTGGAAGGTAGCAAATGTCACCCCCATCTTTAAAAAAGGTTCCAGAGGAGATCCGGGAAATTACAGGCCAGTCAGTCTGACTTCAATACCGGGAAAGTTGGTAGAAACCATTATCAAGGACAGAATGAGTAGGCACATTGATGAACACGGGTTATTGAGGAAGACTCAGCATGGGTTCTGCAAGGGAAGATCTTGCCTCACTAACCTGTTGCATTTCTTTGAGGGGGTGAACAAACATGTGGACAAAGGAGACCCGATAGATGTTGTTTACCTTGACTTCCAGAAAGCTTTTGATAAAGTTCCTCATCAAAGGCTCCTTAGAAAGCTTGAGAATCATGGAGTAAAAGGACAGGTCCTCTTGTGGATCAAAAACTGGCTGAGTAATAGGAAGCAGAGAGTGAGTATAAATGGGCAGTCTTCGCAGTGGAGGACGGTAAGCAGTGGGGTGCCGCAGGGCTCGGTACTGGGTCCCATGCTCTTTAACTTGTTCATAAATGATTTAGAGTTGGGAGTGAGCAGTGAAGTGGCCAAGTTTGCGGATGACACTAAATTGTTCAGGGTGGTGAGAACCAGAGAGGATTGTGAGGAACTCCAAAGGGATCTGTTGAGGCTGGGTGAGTGGGCGTCAACGTGGCAGATGCGGTTCAATGTGGCCAAGTGCAAAGTAATGCACATTGGGGCTAAGAATCCCAGCTACAAATACAAGTTGATGGGGTGTGAACTGGCAGAGACTGATCAAGAGAGAGATCTTGGGGTCATGATAGATAACTCACTGAAAGTGTCAAGACAGTGTGCGTTTGCAATAAAAAAGGCCAATGCCATGCTGGGAATTATTAGGAAGGGAATTGAAAACAAATCAGCCAGTATCATAATGCCCCTTTATAAATCGATGGTGCGGTCTCATTTGGAGTACTGTGTGCAGTTCTGGTCGCCGCACCTCAAAAAGGATATTATAGCTTTAGAGAAGGTGCAGAGAAGGGCAACTAGAATGATTAAAGGGCTGGAGCACTTTCCCTATGAAGAAAGGTTGAAACGCTTGGGACTCTTTAGCTTGGAGAAACGTCGACTGAGGGGTGACATGATAGAGGTTTACAAGATAATGCATGGAATGGAGAAAGTAGAGAAAGAAGTACTTTTCTCCCTTTCTCACAATACAAGAACTCGTGGGCATTCGATGAAATTGCTGAGCAGACAGGTTAAGACGGAAAAAAGGAAGTACTTCTTCACCCAAAGGGTGATTAACATGTGGAATTCACTGCCACAGGAGGTGGTGGCGGCCACAAGTATAGCCACCTTCAAGAGGGGTTTAGATAAAAATATGGAGCACAGGTCCATCAGTGGCTATTAGCCACAGTGTATGTGTGTATATAACATTTTTTGCCACTGTGTGACACAGAGTGTTGGACTTGATGGGCCGTTGGCCTGATCCAACATGGCTTCTCTTATGTTCTTATGTTCTTATGTTAGCTTACAAAAGGAGCCTTGTAAGCTCTTGGAGGATTGGCTACATAAGGAGTGTGTGGCCTAATATGCAAAGGAGCTCCTGCTAGAATTCCACCCCTGGATATAACATATGTGAAGTTGTTCTTTCTTTTCCTTAAAGGAGAAACCAGGAGCTAATTTGCTGGAACTGACACACTATCCCAAAAAGGATGCAAGACCTCCTGCTATATCAGGAGTCCTTCCAGTATCTCACTGCTTTTCCTATGCATGCTAGGGTTTGCCAAATTCAAGTTGGAAAATACCTGGCAATTTTGCAGGTAGGGCCAGAGGAGGAAAGGATTTGGGGTGGGGAGGGACTTCTATGGGGTATATTGCCATTTGACCCCACCTTCCAAAATGGCCATTTTCTCCAAGTTAACTAATCCCTGTCACCGGTGGATCAGTTGTAATCCCAGGAGATCTCTAGCCATCACCTGTAGATTAGGCAACCCAAATGAGAATCATGGATAGAAGTGTGAAAGAAAAAAACCCAACACCTAGGTTTCTGTGGCCAACCAGCTTCAACTTGAATGAACAGTTTTCAGTCTTCCATGGGTGCACCATTCACAGCAATGAGATGGTACTCAGCTCAACAAGACAGTACTCAAAGCCAGTTTGGTGCAGTTGTTTTGTGTGCAGACTCTTATCTGGGGAACCGGGTTTGATTCCCCACTCCTTCACATGCACCCGCTTATGTGACCTTGGGTCAGCCACGAGTTCTCACACAGCTGTACTTCTCAAGAGCAGTTTCTGTCAGACCTCTGTCAGCTCCACCTACCTCACAGGGTGTCTGTTGTGGGGAAGGGAAAGGAGATTCTAAGCTGCACTGAGACTCCTTTGGGTAGTGAAGGGTGGGGTATAAATCCAATCTCCTCCTCCTCCTCCTTTCACTTTTGGATTTTCCAGCTTCCATCTGTAGCATTTAGATCATGGCAAGAACGTATACAAGCATCTAACTATTGACTACTGCACTGGAGAGTTAGCTGTGCTTATATGTGTTCTTGCCATGACCTAAATGCTATAGGTGTAAGGTAGAAAAAGAAAAAAATGAAATGAGGAGAGCTGAGTACCGTCTTGTTGCTGTGAATGCTACACCCATGGAAGATTGAAGACTTAATTCAAGTTGATATGAACTGTGGACTCCCTTCTGGATTGTTTGAATACCATTTTGAACTGGAAAAAAAAATCATTTGTGGGGTGCCTTTGTATATTGGTTAGAATATATTTCCTATGGAAATTTCATTCATAAGTGATTATATTTTGTAGATTGAATATATCTTCATGTATTTACAGTATTTGTGAGGTTTTTTGAGGCTGGTTGGTTACGGAGACCTAGGTTTTGCGGGGGGAGGGTTTCACGCATCACCTGGAGATTGGCAGCCCTGACTGGTGTGCTGACATCTTTCTGCTAAACCCCAGAATTGATGTGGACATTGTGGAATTCACAAAAATTGTGTGGTAAAACTATGTGTGTATATATATATTGGTAAATATTAGCTCATCTGATGAAGTCACTATATATATTTTTGGTAAATATTAGAGTATTTAATGAAGTCACTTCCAGCACTTAAGGTATTGGGGTGATATACAGAGGGGTGTTTCTGGCTCTTTAATTTATATACTGACTGTTAGCAGGAGGAGGGATCTGACTGCTAACAAAATGATCTCTACCATAGAGCTTTGCCCAAACACCGGAGTGTCACCATGTTTCTGGCAATGTTTTCACTTCCGATGCACTCTGGAAATTAAATCACTGGCAATACCGGCCTAGGCTTCTCTTTGCTCTTGATAAGCCCAGCCACCTCCCTATCTCCTGCTGGGTAGTTGCCTATTTATTACCAATGGTTTTTCCCAAGCTCTTGAAGAGGTTTCTGTGTACACAGTTTGAGAACTTCTGATCAACTGTTAAGGCTTTGTTTCTTTCTTTGGGAGGTCTTTTTCTTTGTTTACATGCCACATTTCCATCGAAAAATACACAAGGCAGCTTATGATAATGTGAAAACATCATAAAATATCAACCACACTTTAAACATAAATAGATAAAAGTGGACCTGTCCCCCTTCCTCTTCTGCAGAATGTTTGCAAACATTTATTGTTAAATCTTCTGGCATCTTGAGTTAAATACCTCTGATCATGCCTTTCTCATCTGAAGGATCATGTCTTCCCATATGTCTCTGTGCATTTGCCAGCTGCAGTTGCAGTCTGCAGATTTGCACCTGTATAAGGTAGCTGCCCAGCCTCAACCAGAGCCGATGCTTTCCCTCTCATAGCTCCCAGCCTATGGAATGGGCTCCCTAGGAAGGCAATGTGTTTTTAGATGTGTTTAGGAGGTATTGCAAAGGAGAGCTTTTCATGGGGCATAGGCTGCAGACACTTGGGTTGGGGGCATTATTTGTGGTTTTATTGAATTTTGCATGTTTTATATTAGGATTTGTAAATTGCCTTGAGCCAAGGGGAAAGGCATGGATTATTTTTCTGTAATCAATAAAGGACATACAGGCAGAACGGCCTTCCCTCCTAAGAGAAATGATGTTTCACCAATAAATGTGAGGGCAGAACATATCTAAGCATGGGCAGAGTATATCCTTCTGGGTATTTGAGGCTATTGTCACATTATGAGAAGATAAGAGTCCTTGGAAAAGACAATAATGGTAGGAAAAGTTGAAGGCAACATGAGATGGATTGTCTCAAACAAGGAAGCTGGGGCCCTCAGTTTGCAAAACCTGAACAAGGCTTCTAACGATAGGACATCCTTGAGGTCATTAATCTGGGGGGTGCCATAAGTCAGAAGCAACTTGATAGCACTTAAGGCAGGGAAGTAATAATAAAAATTCTGGCTTGTATCTCCCTCTTCTAGCAACTAGTCAGGCCGCTGAAAATTCTGGCTAATCGGCTGTCATACTTTTTACAAATATAATTAACTGCAGCATTGATGAAAAACTCACTGTGGAACTTCATGTAAGAATGCATACAGGTTGAGTGATCCAGTTTCTGGTTGAGCATAACAATAAACGTCAATCCCCATTGCCATTAAAAGTTGCACTGGCTGTATTCTGTGGGTCCATATAAGCCAGGGATGGCTGAACTTGCTTGACATAAGAGCCGCATAGAATAAAAGTCAGATGTCTGAGAGCCACAAGACATGAACATCAGATGCTTGAGAGAAGGGAGGGTGGGAGGGAGGGAGGAAGGAAGGAAGGAAGGAAGGAAGGAAGGAAGGAAGGAAGGAAGGAAGGAAGGAAGGAAGGAAGGAAGGAAGGAAAATAGATGAGTGGAGGAGGGAGAGAGAGGTGGGAAAAAAGCATTTAATTTTAAATGCATTCTCCAAACCACTGGCTGGCTTGACTTGGATAAGTGATTTGAAGAAATGTCTTCTCCAAGCTGGCCGACAGAGTGGTGGGAGCTTCAAGAGCCACACAATAAGTGTGAAAGAGCCACATGTGACTCTTGAGTCACTCCTGATACAAGCATTGCCACATGAATGAGGCTGTGAAGCTAGATATGTACCTGACTACTTCTGCATAGAGAGGCAGGCAGTGGCAAACCACCTCTGAGCATCTCTTGCCTTGAAAACCCTACAGAGTCCCCATAAGTCAGCTGTGACTTGACAGCAAAAACAAGAACACTTCTGCATTTAATTTCTTATACTGAACTGGGGCAATCGTCTTTAGATACAGTGCAGTCCTAGACAGATTTACATTCTTCTTAATCCATTGAGGTCAACAAAAGCCTAGTGTAACTCACCTTGGGCTGTAATGTGTAACAAAAATCACTAGCTCGTAACATCTAGTAATGAACTTGCATGTTAGAATAAAAGCAGACCAGTTATTATTATTTGGTTGGCTGAGTTTTTCAAGGGATCAACTTGAGAACTTGGGGATTTGTCCTTGTATATAAAATGGCATGCATTTATTTTGTTTGGATGGAAAATGTACATGTTCAAGAGGCCTTCATTAGATTGGTCTTGTGTTAAAATATAGCATAGCTGTACTTTCTTGAAAGCATTGATTTTAAACTTCCCTGTGCATTTAAAATTCCATTGCTGAGACAAAGAATCTGGGCCCCATCCAGCCAAAGTAACTTTTAATTTGCTCACAAGTAACAGAGTTCAATAAATCCATTCCATTGAAATCAATGACACCTGGCTTTGGCTGAATCATGCCTTCTGTTTCTTAGCCTTCTCATGTTTCTTTTCTATAAACAAGTTATATTTTTAATACCTAAAAATTTAGGCATTTAGAATGTTCTAGAGTGGGGATCTTCAGAGAGAGAGAGAGAGATAATTATGGGTGAGCATATTAAACATATGGAATAGAGGTTCATCAGTGGCTGTTAGCTCTCTGCATTCTTGGTGCCTGGAGAGGCAACAGTGGGAGGGCTTCTAGTGCCCTGGCCTCACTTGTGGACCTCCTGATGGCACCTGTTTTTTTTGGCCACTGTGTGACAGGGTGTTAGATTGGATGGGCCATTGGCCTGAACCAACATGACTTCTCTTGTGTGTGTGTGTGTGTGTGTGAGAGAGAGAGAGAGAGAGAGAACATTGTGGGTGTATACTGAGTGTCTTTAATCTTAGGAATTACAGCTTTGAATTGAATCCTGTGAATTGAATCCTATGAACAAGTTCCACACATGCTTGATAATCTGTACTGCAGAGCATGTTTCCTCTTCCTGTAAAATTTCTGTTTACCCAGTGACCCTCCTGTGTTACAGCAGCTTTCTTCAAAAAAGGGACAAAGCATGACGTTTTCATGTCATTCTTGCATTAAAAAAAGAACAACAAAGTTGGACTCCAGTGGCACCTTTAAGACCAACAAAGTTTTATTCAAGGTATCTGAAGAAGTGTGCGTACACATGAAAGTTTATACCTTGAATAAAACCACTGGATTCAAATTTTGTTCCGCTGCTTCAGACCAACATGGCTGCCTACTTGAATCTATCTTGAACTGTCAAGATCCTGAGCAAAGCTGGATGCCACTATAAATATGGAATCAGGCTTGAATATCAGGGGTGGAGTTTAGCTAGGGTTGCCAGGTTGGAAAATACCTAAAGACTTTGAGGGTGGATCCAGGAGAGGGTGTGATTTGGAGAGGAGAGGGGCCTCAGCATGCTACAATGCCATAGAGTCCATCCTTCAAAGCAGCCGTTTTCTCAGGGGAGCTGATCTCTGCCAGCTGGAGATCAGTTGTAAAGGCAGGAGATTACCAGGCTCACCTGAAGGCTGGCAACCCTTCATTTAGCCCCCACTATGGTAGCCCCTTTGTCTACCTTCTTCATCTACCCTCATCCCCCTTTTCATGCAGCTGGAGAGATAATGGCAAAAACTGCACCCCCTTCTTGTCATATTGATGAGCATGTTTCTGGTTAATAGTATGCCATTTCTAGCCTTCCCAATTTGTTATTTAGCATGTGAGCTTATTTTTAAGAGTTCTAGTGTTGCCACAGATGTTCAGTGGTATCTTGACTAAAGGGAGGCTTCCCCCCTTTTAAAGTTATTCTCAATGATTATTGCCTATTTTTAGCCTGCAGAGGTGGCACTAATGCGTTTGAGGAGGGGGCACAGAGGCACAGACGGAAAGCAAATGCTGATTTGCATGAGGTTGCTTAAATCAACTCTGCAATTATGCGGCTTCCTTGCCCGCAGCCTTGGCTGTTGAAAGCTATGGAGGGGAGGGGATGGAACAGTTCAAAACCTGCTTCAAAATATGCCCCTTCCTAGTGAGGAAACTCAAGGCATTCAGGGATTGAAAATCAAAATGAATAGGGAAGCACTGACAAAGGCACCTTATGAGTCACACCATTGGTCTATTTTCTTTTCCTTAAAAAAAGAAAAGAAAAAAGAATACCTATCCTTTCTGCTTTTTTATCCAAACAGAACTGAGTAATAAAAACATCAATCTTAAAATACAATAACAGTGCTGATGTATCATCGGTTATACTGGCTCCGAGGCAGTCTCACAGTCTTGCAATTCTCCAATAATTCAGTATCAGCTTCTGGGGTCCTTTTTTCTCTGCACCAGTGGTATTCTGCAACTCACAGATAGCCACATTTGCTTCCATTCCTGGCATGAGGCCTTTTCCTCAGGGAGGCTCACAGTTTATTCATTCCTGCAGTTGCAGCAGTTTCAAGAGGGGAACAACTGCCAACTACATGTCCCCTTGGGGAAGAACCTTGTCCACTTTCCTGAAATGTAGGGCAGCTGCCATGTTGGAAAACCGTACCCAGAAGAACCACAGGTTGCATCTCAGAGAGCTACATGTGGCTTCCAAGCCACTGGACTCTACACTGCTTAGATCAGCAGTGAAGCTTCAAAGTCTCACTCTGGGTTTCCTCCCTGAGATCCTGCCACTTCTTTCTTAACCACTGCATCTTGCAGTAGATATGGGGGTATGTCTTCTCAGGCCTTTCAAGAACTACGACTGTACCCAGTTCTCTACACATAACAGTGGAAGATCAGTAACATTAGGAAAGTTGTTTTTCTGGTGCTTTCTTTCTTCTTAATTAGGAAAGTTGTCTTTCAGTGGGTAGCCACTGGCCTTCTCTGACCAATCTGAAAATGGCTGCTGTAGATAGGAGGGCTCACTCACACCATGAAGTTCTTTCACCCTCCTCTCAAGACTCTGATGATTTCAGTGGAAAATTTCTGGCTTCTTTGAAAGTTCTTGACATTGTCTTGCCGCAGCAGGGGCATCCACATTCTCCTCATGTTTTGACAAAACTTTGGTGGAAACTCTGTTTTAACTTATGGAAGCTGAAATCCCTTAGATAACTGATAAAACTTCTATCTTAGTTATACCTTCAGGTAAATTTTAAAGGGGAGCAGGGAAAGTGACAGAGATTTGATGTCAGAGCAAAATATTTCATTATTGCATGCTTCACTTTGAACCTTGATTCGCATTTGCTTGTGGTGAAGGTGGTAGATTTGACAAGAGGATGTCTAAATCACTTGAGAGCTGAATGCATTAAACCAGACAAGCTTTCTCATAGAAAGGCAAGAGGGCTCTGTATGTCTGCTGATAATTCCATCACTGGCATGTGGAAATTTTCCATGCCTCCATAACGTTCCTTCCTCCCACTGTAGTATCCTAGCAACTTATGTGGCCCCTCTCCTGTCCCCATCCTCCCCCCCCAATGTCTAAATCATTCCCAACAAACTACAAAATACACTATTTCAGGTTGGCTAGCTTGAAATGAGAAATTATTTGTCATTTCAGGCAGTAACATTTCTGCAAAAGAGGACATTTGCATACTGAACAACTAATCATGTTTTAATGCCTGAGCAATATGGTTATATAACAGGATTTCTTCTGCTCTGGTGCTTTCTTTCTTCTTAATGTTAGTGGACTGAGTGACTGTTGGCAATGCTTGTCCCACAGAAACAAAGGTATAGAATTAATGGCACTGGATCTGTATTGGAACAACAGTGCAGATTTCCAAATTCTATGAAATTCTTTGGACCAAAAAAAAAAAATTCCTGTGTCTGTGCGCAACTAATAGGAACCTATATGTATACACATCCTACAGCCTCAAATTAAGATTGCCAGACTCCAGGTAGGACCTAGAGTTCTCCTGAAATTACAACTGATCTCCTCACCACAAAGATAAGTTCCCCCTGGAGGAAATGGCTGCTTCAGAGGGGGAGTGTGTGCTATTATAACTCCTCCCCAGTCCCTGCCTATCCCAGGCTCCATGTCCAAAGCTCCTGGAATTTTTCAACCCAGAGCTGGCAACCCTAGCTGTTGTCTCAGTCTGAACTGATGTTTTGCAGAGCAGCAGTTGACTGTTTGAAAAGTCTGGGAAATTCCAGTCATGGATGCCCCAGAGTCACATCTGTTTGGGCCTTCAGGGGGCAATGGTTTCCTTCATGGTTTCTCTTTCTTGTGTTCTTGGCTGCTCCTGTCCTTCTTGGGGTACAGTTCATTTTCACAGGATGTGTTTAGGATCCCAGACTGTACCAAACAGCATAATGTTTCTTCACACTCACTCAGAGGAAAAAAATATTTTGAATACTGTATCAGTAATATAAATTTGCTCCCTTGATTGATTAAAGATTTGGAACACTTTCCCTATGAAGAAAGGTTAAAACGCTTGGGGCTCTTTAGCTTGGAGAAACGTCAACTACGGGGTGTCATGATAGAGGTTTACAAGATTTTGTATGGGATGGAGAAAATAGAGAAAGAAGTACTTTTCTCCCTTTCTCACAATACAAGAACTCGTGGGCATTCGATGAAATTGCTGAGCAATCTGGTTAAAACGGATAAAAGGAAGTACTTCTTCACCCAAAGGGTGATTAACCTGTGGAATTCACTGCCACAGGAGGTGGCGGCTGCAAGCATAGTCAGCTTCAAGAGGGATAAAAATATGGAGCAGAGGAAAAAATATTAGCCACAGTGTGTGTGTGTGTGTGTGTGTATTGGCCACTGTGTGACACAGAGTGTTGGACTGGATGGGCCATTGGCCTGATCCAACATGGCTTCTCTTATGTTCTTATGTCCCTTAAAAATGTCTGCCAGCAAGTTCACAAAACTGACTGGGAGTTCACCAGGGGCCTGGAATGTGAAGGCTAGCACTAAGACTTGTGTTTGAAGCTGACAAGTTGTTAAACATTTTTCATCTGTTTCAGAATGATTTAGTAACATGAGATTGGATGGGTTTTCCTTTCTCAATAAATATTTGGGCAGTTTATTTAAATATTTCAGCTTCCTTTCCCATGAGATATAATGTACTTGGGGATAAAAAAAATGTTATCAGGAATGGAATTAGGCACTGTGACATTATGTTCAAATATTTTCTCTTAATCAAACATGAGGCAAAGATAATTTAATATAAGGGTTTCAAGAAGTTTTAAGCCTGACAAATTTAGAGCTGTTCTTGGGGGTTACCCTCTGTTAACAAAATGAGAAAACTTGTAACACTGAAATATTTTTCCCTATCTTCTATTCAATCAGATTAATAGTTGAGTTTTATAGCATTTAAGATATTCTTTATACAACCATGTTACACAGTAAAATATTCCCACAATTAAAACAGTTGTTAAAATTGACTTTCGTGGTATTTTAGCACTTAACTAAAATTATAGTCTCAGCTCAAACATAATGCAAAATCACGATCTATTTAAACTGTGATTTCATAGAATCATAGCGTTGGAAGGGACCTCCAGGTTCATCTAGTCCAATCCCTTACGCAAAACAAGAAATTCACAAATACCTCTCTCCATACACCCCATTGATGCCTGCTCCATGCCCAGAAGATGGCAACAACAACAATAATAATAATTTAAAAACCCACCAAGATCCCTAGCAAAACTGGTCTGGAGAAAAATTGCTGCCTAACCCCAAAGTGGCAAATAGCATTTCCCCGGGTGTGTAAGAAAGGGTTGCAAGAACTAAGCAGTGATGCAACCCTTCCTGCCCTCCTTCTCACGGTCTGCCTAAGTTCACAGAATCAGTGTTGCTATCAAATGGCCATCTAGCCTCCACTTAAAAACTTCCAAAGCAGGACCAGATCTACATTTTGGGGGGGGGGGGGCAAAATTAAAAAATGATGCCCCCTTATGGGTCCATTCTATCTTGGACTCCATTTGGCGCCTCCCCTCTGGTGACGCCCGGGGCAAGTACCCCCTCTGCTCCCCTCTAGATCTGGCCCTGCTCCAAAGAAAGAGAACCCACCACTTCCCAAGGAAGATTGTTCCACCGAAGAACCGCTCTAAATGTCAGGAAGTTCTTCCTAATGTTTAGTTGAAAACTCTTCTGATTTATTTTCAACCTGTTGGTTCTGGTCTGACCTTTTGGGGCAACAGAAAACAGTTCTGCACCATCTTCTATTATGACAGCCCTTCAAGTACTTGAAAACAGTGATCATATTACCTCTCAGTCATCTCCTCTCCAAGCTAAACATACCTAGCTCCTTCAACCTTTCCTCATAGGACCTGGTCTTCAGACCCCTCACCATCTTCATTGCCCTCCTCTGGATGGATTCCAACTTGTCTATATCCTTCTTAAATTGTGGTGCCCAAAACTGAACACAGTACTCTAGGTAAGGTCTAACCAGAACAGAGTAAAGTGATATTATCACTTCATGCCATCTGGACAGTCTGAACTGATCTGATTTTGAAATGAAGATATGTGTTACAAATTATCATTCAAATCCTGATTTATATTTATGTATACTGATTCCATCATGCAAGAGACTGCTAATGACAGGTTTCTCTTTTGAGGCACTCTGGCCACCCATCTCTGTAGCCTAGACATTGTGCAAGTAAAGCACCAAGGAACAAATCAGGATGAAGCCTATATATCCATAGATCATCTTGCACATTAGTTAAGATGAAGGCTACATTCAGACATAATGGGGAATGACTGCTTATGAAGCTGCCTTCTACTGAATCAGACCCTCGGTCCATCAAAGTCAGTATTGTCTACTCAGACTGGCAGTGGCTCTCCAGGGTCTCAAGCTGAGGTTTTTCACGCCTATTTGCCTGGACCCTTTTGAGTTGGAGTTGCTGGGGATTGAACCTGGGACCTTCTGCTTACCAAGCAGATGCTCTACCACTGAGCCACCACCCCTCTCCTAAAGCTTAATTAAACTATGGTCAGTTGATCCATCTGAACACAAGCTACTTCAATAACTATGGTTCAGTTCAGTTTGTCAAACAAGATCCAAAGCCAAGATCGAAAGTTGGACTTTGTCAGATCTTGGAAGCTAAGCAGGGTCAGCCTTTCTAGTATTTGGAAGGGTGACCTCCAAGGAATACCAGGGTCATGACACAGAGGAAATGGTAAACCACCTCTGAATGTCTCTTGCATTAAAAACAAGTCTAGTTCTCCACCTAGTGGTGCATAATTCTAGAAGATCTTAGGATCCCCAGATGATGCTGATGATAATCCTGCCACCACTTTACATCATCTGCTGCTACAGAGGTGCCCAGCAACAATGGCTTGAAAACAAAGCCTCTCACACCTTTTACCACCTCTTGCTAGCAGTCTGCATAACCGTGCCTGGAGCTCCTAATCTGTCAGGACTAAACTTTGCTTAGAGTAGCCAAAACCAACCAAAGAGGTTTTCTCACCTTTGTAGAGCCAATGGGAAAGGAACTGGTGATGCTGTGAGGCTTTCCTCTTAGTTGTGCATTGCAGTATAGGGTGGGATAATAGCCAGGTTTCTTTTGGAGAAAGCAGTGGAAACGGTGATGGCTCAGAAATCAGGCTTTTTCTTTTAAAATGACTGTGGCAGTTCCTCTAACAGAATGGCGTTTCTACTTGCAGAAAAGAGAGGGGCCATGTATCAGAGGCAGAGCATCTACTTGGCATGCAGATGATCCCAGGTTTATGGGCCTCAGTAGGAGGTGCCCCCTCCTCCATTGTTTCCAATGGGCTGCAGCAATATCTCGGGCCAGAAGTAGAAATCTGTGAGCAGCCTTTTAAAAATTTGTGCACCCACACCCCCTAGTGCAGCTTAGAGGGAACTATCCTCTATACTGACTGCATTCAGATGTAATAACAAACCATGGTTTGTCATTATAGGAGTAAGCCTTAGAGGTCTTCAGGTTCACAAATTCTCCCTCTATCCTCTTTTCATGCCCAGTTTAGAAACCAAAGACCTTTAAATTCTCAGAAAGTCATAGTTTGTCCTTTTTTTTCCTGAATAAGGAGAAACAAACCAGGATTAAACTGGCAAACCAGGATTAATTTTTTTCTGCAAACCAGGATTAAATTAGTTTGTAATCTTAGTTTAGCATCTTGGTTTGTAATGGCAAACTGCAGTTTATTGCGAACCAGGAATTCTTCAATTTATTGGGCACAAGACTCATTTCTGTAACGAATCCTGGCTTGTTGTCACATTGAAGGTCAAACATCCTACCTGCACTGAAGATTCTTCATAGCAGAGCTGCATGTTTACTACCGTGTTTGGTAGCAGTACCTTGATTAGTAGTAACTGTTGAAGTCCCTTATAACATCACCTCTATATCAGAACAGCAAGGCATGTAATGCTTAGTTAATCTGCATCTAGCAGAGCAGTGTGATACAGTCTTCCTATTCGGTGTCATTATAGACTGTAGGCAGTTGATCTCTTATTTGAATGCTCTCACATGGTGGTAGGGCTGCTGGGTCTCTGACAGCATCCCTTGGGAGATTTGGGTGGGGGAGGTCCTGATCAGTGTTCTATCACACAACACTTCGACATTACTTCCAAGCAAGGCTCCAGAAGTAATGCAATAGTACTCTAGCAATCCCATAAATTTATGTGACAAACCTAGAGACTTGAAGGATTCCTAGAGCATTACCCAGTGCAGTGATGTCACTTCCTGGTTTTTGCCCAGAAGTGATGTCAACACATCATGCAGTGTCTTTTTCTCCCATTGTTCCATTGCCACTCCCATGAAGCAGTGGGGAGGGGAGAGGGAGGCTGTCAGGAGATTCTCCACCAGTAGTGATTAAATATGAATTTGAGCAGACTTCGGAGGATGGTAGAAGACAGGAGGGCCTGACGTGACTTGGTCCATGGGGTTGCAAAGACACAGACTCGATTGTGCGACTGAACAACAACAAAGTGATTGAATGGTATCCCTACATGGAAGACAGAATCTCAGCATATGGAAAAGTAGGATGTTGAAGAACAGGCTGGGCTAGAATCCATCTCGCCGACATTCTAGTTTTCTGTATACAGGATAGCTTTTCATACTGAAGCATGAAAATATGCCATTGTCCCTCCAGCAGTCTGAGTGGTACAGTCTGTAAAAACAGCTATTTGTGGGTTTGTTGCCTGTGTAGATTTAGTGCTTTACCATTAACCGTCCTTTTCTGTTCTTTGTTTCTAGTTTGCTACACTTCAGTTCTCAAATTGCTGTGCTGCTATTCATAAAGTCTGGATGCTCAGAATAGTTCTGCTCAAGGCAGCTGTTTCCCCGCCCCCTCCAACTCTATCACAGCTCTCTGTTTGTGGCAGATGGATCAATTGATTTATTTGCCACCACCAGCAGACACAGTTCTGTGCACAGCCACGCACTCTCTCGCTCTCAGTGCAGGCTGGAAGGTAGCGTGCCCTAAATATTCCGACAATGCCTTGGTGTGCTTGTAAATGTTGGTGCACCACCACCTTAAAGACTCCATTGTCTCAAGGATTGCAAGATAATACGTTTTAAATGAGAATTCTTATCGGCTCTGCTTAGCAAGGTTATTCAGAAATATAATGAACAGACTTAAACACTTTCCTATAGGAGATCCTCAGAACCAGTGAAACAAGTGAATGCCTTCCATGACAGCAGTCGCAAAGAACAAAATTTCAGTCCAGTGGCACATTTAAGACCAACGAAGTTTTATGCAAGGTATAATTTAACTGATTAACTGAGACCCAGTTATTATGTTGAGAGCCACTTTGATGTAGTGGTTAAGCGTGTGGACTGTTACCTGGGAAAACCGGGTTTGTTTCCCCACTCCTCCACGTGTACTTGCTGATGTGACCTTGAGTCCGTCACAAGTTCTCACAGAGCTGTTCCTCTCAAGAGCTGCTTCTGTCAGAGCTCTCTCAGCTTCACCTACCTCACCGGCAGTGTTCCCTCTAAGTTGAATTAGCATGAGCTAGCTCACAGGTTTTTAGCCTCCAGATCACGGATTTTTGTCTTAGCTCAGGAAGTATGACCCCAGAGCACAATAATTTATGCAGTAGCTCACAACTTTAATACCAGTAACTCTCAAAGTAGAATTTTTGCTCACAAGACTGTGCAGCTTACAGGGAACATTGCTTACTGGATGTCTTTTGTGGGGAAGGGAAGGGAAAGGAGATTGCAAGGTGCTTTGAGATTCCTTTGCGTGGTGAAGCGCAGAGTATAAATCCAATTTCTTCTTCTTCTTCTGTGTTCCATCCCTCTCCTCTCAAGCATGGAGGCAACCTTACAGCAGCATCTTCCTAGAAGTGGGGTGATTGGCTGTATAGAGTTATCTCCATGGTCCCCAGACCGGAAACCAACATTTCAATGGAATGGAATGACAGGGTCTAAGTTAATTGCTTTCAACATTCTACAGTTAAGGATACATCAGTCTCCAATTTAGACATATTTATTTCCTTATTTATTTATTTATTGCATTAGATTTATATCTCACCCATTCTACGAAGACTCAAGGTGGCTAACAACATGAGATAATATTCAAACAGTAAAACAATAAAACAGATAAAATCACAATGGTACTACTTCATCTATTCAGGCAAGATCATATAATATTTTCCTTTCTCCAAAGTGGTCAGATCCTAGGCAGATGGTACTGATAGATCCAAGTGAGGTGGCAGACCTCTCCCGTTTAAATGTCATATGCCATCTGAAACAGTTCAGTCTTGCAGGCCCTGTAGAACTGTGATAAGTCCCGCAGGGCCCTGATGGCTTCTGGGAGGGAGTTCCAGATTGTTGGAACTGCCACCGAGAAAGTTCTTGCTCTGGTGGAATTTAGCCTAGCCTCTTTTAGCCCAGGGACAGCCAAAAGATTTTGAGAACTTGATTGAAGTGCTCTCTGGGGGACATGTGGGGCAAGGCTGTCCCACAGATAGATAGGTCCTAGGCCATATAGAGCTTTGAAGGTTAATAACAGAACCTTGAAATGGACCTGGTATGTAACAGGCAGCCAGTGCAGTGTCCTCAGGACAGGTTGGATGTGCTCCTGCCGAGAAAGCCCCATTAGTAGCCTGGCTGTAGCATTCTGCACCAGCTGCAGTTTCCGAATCTGAGTCAAGGGCAGCTCCATGTAGAGGGCATTGCAGTAATCAGTTCTCGAGGTGACTGAGGCATGGATCACCATTGGTAAGTCACCGCCTTCAAGGTAGGGGACCAACTGCCGTACTCGCCAAAGATGATAAAAAACTGCTCTGGCAGTGGTTGCTGCTTGGGCCTCCATAGTTAGGGAGGGTTCCAAGAGCACTCCCAAATTCTTAATTTATTTATTTATTTATTTATTTACCTTAAATTTCTATCCCACCCTCTCCCTCAGCGCTGGTGTCAATGGCAGCCCATCAAAGGGTGGTAAAGGGATCACCCTTCCTGGGCCGCTGCGACTTAGAGAACCTCCGTCTTCGTTGGATTCAGCTTTAGACAACTCACCTGAGCCATGATACCACGGCTTGCAGTGCCAGGTCCAAATTCTTTGGAGCACAGCCAGACCAGCCACCCATCAATAGATAGAGCTGGGTGTCATCACTGTACTGATGACAACCCAGCCCATACCTCCTGACCATCTGGGCAAGGGGGCGCATATAGATATTAAACAGCATTGGGAGAGAACCGCCCCCTGGGCACCCCACAGATAAGTGGGTGTATCTGGGATGGCATTTCCCCAGTCACCACCCTTTGTCCCTGACCTTGGAGGAAAGAGGAAAGCCACTGTAAGGCAGACCCCCATATCCCCACGTCAGCCCGTCACTATATTCCCCCCCAGAATTGAACCCAAATGAATGATAACCATATAAACTAAGCTTGTTATTCTTGAATCTGCTAAAACATCAATATTATGTTGCATGCTAATTTGTTGCTCACCTTCTGCCTATATGTATGGGTCGGTAAATTTCCGTTTCATTGTATCTGAGAAAGTATGTATGCACACGAAAGCTAATACCACGAATAAAATGTTGTTGGTCTTAAAGGCGCCACAGGACTCAAACTTTGTTCTGCTGCTTGAATCTGCTTGTGAGGAGGGTGGGTTAAAAATTGAAAATATAAAATAAATAAATAAATAACACAGCTACCCACCTGAATCTAGCAATCACAGAGGGTTGTCCCATAAAAGAAGGTTTGGTGTACCTATGCACTTCTGAAACATACTTTAGTTCAGAATGCAATCACTCTTCCACTGGCGGCAAGAAACACATTTCTAAATTCTTTTTTTATAATTGTGGCATTTTAATGATTTAAAATGTTGGAAGCCACTTCAGATAAAGTAAAAGAAAACAGTATCAGCATGGAATTCTGTGGCAAAACTCTTACTGATTTCAGTGGAGCAAAACTGTGTTGCATGTCTAGTCCTTCCTATCAGCAAGGAACAGGAATGCTAAAGTTTTCCATGATTGAGTGTGCCCGGTGAATTTACCTTCATCCAAGGTAGGCAATCTGGTGGGCCTATTTCAGGATTAGTTCATTTTTTGTAGCAGGCCTCCCGTCTCATAGGGAACTTGTGCTGGCAAGCAGCACTTGCAGCTGAAAACAATTGACCTCACCTGGAGTGTTGTGTTCAGTTTTGGGCACCATATTTTAAGAAGGATGTAGACAAGCTGGAACGGGTCCAGAGGAGGGTGATGAAGATGGTGAGGGGTCTGGAGACCAAGTCCTATGAAGAAAGATTGAAGGAGCTGGGCATGTTTAGCCTGGAGGGAAGGCGGCTAAGAGGTGATGTGATCACCATCTTCAAGTACTTGAAGGGCTGTCATATAGAGGATGGTGTGGAATTGTTTTCTGTGGCCCCAGAACCAGTGGGTTGAAATTAAAACAAAAGAGTTTCTGGCTCAACGTTAGGAAGAACTTCCTGACAGTTCGAGCAGTTCCTCAGTGGAACAGGCTTCCTCGGGAGGTGGTGGGCGTTCCTTCCTTGGAGGTTTTTAAACAGAGGCTAGATGAAGATCCTGTGAATTTAGGGGGAGGTATTTGTGAGTTTCCTGCATTGTGCAGGGGGTTGGACTAGATGACCCTGGTGGTTCCTTCCAACTCTGTGATTCCACTCCAGGAGTGGCCAAACATGCTTAAAATGAGATGTTTGAGAGCTGCAAGATATGAATGTCAGATGTTTGAGAGCTGCAAGGAAGGAAGGAAGGAAAGAGATGAGGATGGAGGGAGAGGTGGAAAGAAAGCAACTTTAAATGCATTCCCCAAGCTGCCAGTCAATGGGGTAGTGGGGGCTTCGAGAGCCACACAGAATATGTGAAAGAGTCACAGTTGGCTCCTGAGCCACAGTTTGGCCATCCCTGTCTTATAACAACACAAAGATAACACGCAGTCCGACTTCTTCTTTTCTTATGAGTCAATAGAATAAATGAAGGGCGCTAAACTGCAGCTTGGTGCTATTGAGCTATTGTCGATCAGGGGAATTAGGAACCATGCCATTTAGGGACCATGAAATCAGTCTGCCCTGGATAGGATGAACATAACATAAGAACATAAGAGAAGCCATGTTGGATCAGGCCAACGGCCCATCCAGTCCAACACTCTGTGTCACACAGTGGCAAAAATTTTTTTATATATACACACACACTGTGGCTAATAGCCACTGATGGACCTGTGCTCCATATTTTTATCTAAACCCTCTTGAAAGTGGCTATGCTTGTGGCCGCCACCACCTCCTGTGGCAGTGAATTCCACATGTTAATCACCCTTTGTGTGAAGAAGTACTTTCTTTTATCTGCTTTAACCTGTCTGCTCAGCAATTTCATCGAATGCCCACGAGTTCTTGTATTGTGAGAAAGGGAGAAAAGTACTTCTTTCTCTACTTTCTCCATCCCATGCATTATCTTGTAAACCTCTATCATGTCACCCCGCAGTCGACGTTTCTCCAAGCTAAAGAGTTCCAAGCGTCCCGATGCAGTGTTCCCAAGAAGTAGATTCACAGTGTTGGGATACTGTTAGATCTGGATCTTCAGATACAGATACAGATACAGATGGCTTCTGTGGTCCAGAACACCCTTTACCAGCATCCGTTGGTATACCGACTGTGACATTTCCTTGAAAAGGAAAAACTGGCCATGGCGATCCATTCTATGATGACATCCGTTTTAGATTACTGTAATATAAAGTACATCAAACTGCCTTTGAAAACAGTCTGGAAGCTTCAATTAGTGAAAAAGCAGCAGCCAGATTGCTGACTTCTGCTAATTATACATTTTGAATTACAGAGGTCTTACGACAAGGACGCTGGCAGCCTGTTCTCCAAACCCAATTTATAGCTCTTTAAAGGCTTAAACAGCTTGAGACCAATGTACCTAAAAGACTGCCTACTCTAACACACACATGTCCACCAATTAAGACCTTCCTCTGAGGCCCTTCCTCTTCTTCCATTCCTGGAGGTGAAAGAAGCATTCTGAAAGAGGACCTTTTCACTTACGGTGCCCTGAATTTAGAATACCTCCCCCAGTCTGAATGTGTGAAGCTTGCAGCACCAAGTGAAATCTTTTTAAATAACCTGGGAATTTTGTTGAAGGTGTTTTTTAATAAGGGGGGGGAGGGGTTTGCTTCTTTGAAGATAGTATTTTTACATTGACATATGTGGGCAGCCATGTTAGTCTGAAACAGCAGAACAGATTTTTAGTCCAATGGCACCTTTGAGACCAACAACAGTTTGTTCAAGGTATGAGCTTTCATGTGCAGGCACACTTCCTCAGATACACAGAAATGGAAGCTAGTGTTTTATATATATAGGCAGATGACTCTACATAGGTGAACAGCAAATTAGCTTAATGAAGATGTTTTGATATCTGCAAAGTCTAAATAGCAACAACAAGCTAAGGTTATAGGTCACAATGTGTTTGAATTTAAGTGGGGAGGAAAAACCAGTGGACAATAAATACGTAAGACAAGGAGACAAATGTGTAAAGGTGTCGTTCTTAGTTGGTAGGAGTAAATGAAGCTCTGCTATTGCGTACCATTTGTCCCCTCTTATTTATGGAGTTAGCTGACAGCATCTTTTCCTTTATGGAGTTAGCTGAGAGCCAGTTTGGTGTAGTGGTTAAGTGCGTGGACTCTTATCTGGGAGAACCGGGTTTGATTCCCCACTCTTCCACTTGCACCTGGTGGAATAACCTTGGGTCAGCCATAGCTCTGGCAGAGGTTGTACTTGAAAGGGCAGCTGCTGTGAGAGTCCTCTCAGCTCCACCCACCTCACAGGGTGTCTGTTGTGGGGGAGGAAGATAAAGGAGATTGTGAGCCGCTCTGAGACTCTGAGATTCGGAGTGGAGGGCGGGATATAAATCCAACATCATCATCTTCTTCTTCTTCCTCCTTTGAGGTGCAGTGGCAGCGCTGTGCTATGTCAGAGGAACATATCACAATATTCATTGCATTACATCACATTCATTATTCCAATACACTATTCCAAAAAAGAAAAGAAATACACTAAAATACAGAGGAGGTCTTTCGAGGTCCTGCACCAAGCACTGTATTGCACTAGTTGTCAGTGGCAGCAATCCTAAACTGGTCTGCTCAGAAGTAAGTCCCATTTTATTTGCTGGGGCTTACTCCTAGGAAAGTGTTCTTAGGATTGCACCCTATACTACTTCCTCTGTGGCTTGCATCCCAAACTGGATGCACTTATGTGAGGCTGCCTCCGCTTCATGCATTCTGATCATTTGATCCATTTGCAACAGCAAGGCTTTGAAAGGAGAAAGTGCCTAGCAGTATTTGTCATGAGAGTGTTACAATCTGGCACAGAGTTCTTTTCTGTCTTGATTCCACGCCCTTCACCCTGCACCAGTCCCTTGACGGAGTCATGTTTACTGCAAAGTCTTGTGAAGTATTGCGAGCCCCTGGGGTATGCTGTTGCCAAAAATGTGTAAGGACTGCTTTTGATATTACTTTTCCCTGTGTGTGTTCTTAAAAGCATGGAAATAGCTAAACACTCCAGTGTTTTAAAAATAGGCCGACTGATGGACACATAGCAAAGTTCCCAGGGTCTTTCTTTGCCATTCCTTTCTGAGCATTCTCCCATTACAAAAATGCATTTCCTCCATCCTGTTTGGGCCACTTCCTCAGAGATGAGCTTCAGTATTGGGGGGGGGGAGGGGAGTTGGTCCCTCTGAATGCTGTGGTCCTGCATTCTGTTTATAAAAACAAAGTTGCAAATTAAGGAAAAATGCATTCATGTATTTCTAATTTGGTTATTTTTGAAATGAACTTAAGAATTTGACCACAAGGCTTCGATGTTAATAACTCTAGACAGCTGCATCACTGGAGATACGAAATTTCTGGGAATTTTGTAGTGAGGTTCCACTTCCATTTTAGTTTTAAAAAAACAAAACAGACTTTTTGAGAAAAATGGAACATAGGAATTCTTACTTTCCTATCTAACTGAAACTTATCGTACTGCTGCAACTACACAAAATATGTCATTGATAACTCCATTGGCATATAACACTGTAGTGCTTGGCATATTTATTAAATGCAAATGTATAAATGCTTTAGTTTTGTATGAGCAAAACTGCAAATATACTTAATTCTTGAGTGCAGGGATGCACATCCTGAAATTCCAAAACTGAAAATATACATGAAAAATGTTTCGGTTCATTATTGGGATTTCCAGAATTCTTAGGCTTTACAAAAAACATTCTCTGAAAGAAATCGATGTTGTTTTTCATGTTTGGGTGTTTGCTATCTTCAGCAAAAGCAGGTGTCTTGTTTCTCTTTGATTCTTTTGTCTTCCCAGCCAAGGCAGTCTCCCTTCTGTTGGGTATTTGCAAGGGATCAGGGGTGCTCCCAGCCAATCAGCACTGGACACAAGCCCCAGAGAAAGAACTTTTAAGGCCCACTTCAGCCCCATCTACATCACAGAGTGTCTGTTGTGAGGAGGGAAAGGGAAAGGAGACTGTAAGCCCCTCTGAGGTAGTGAATTAGGGTCCTTCATGTAGTGAATTAGGGTTGTCAATCCCCAGGTGGGGGCAGGGGATCCCCCAGTTTGGAGGCCCTCCACCCTCTTCAGGGTCATGAGAAAGCGGTGGGGGGGGATGTCTGCTGGGCACTGCATTATTCCCTATGGAGACCGATCCCCATAGAGTAAAATGGGAATTGATCTGTGGGTGTCTGGGGGGGTTGAGGCAGAGGCACCAAATTTGCAGCATAGCATTTGATGCCTCTCCTCAAAATACCGTCCAAGTTTCAAAAGGATTGGACCAGAGAGTCCAAGTCAATGAGCCCATAAAGAAGGTGCCCCTATCCATTATTTCCAATGGAGGAAAAGCATTTAAAAGGTGTGCGGTTCCTTTTAATGTGATGCCCAAAAAATCCCTTTGGAGTTCAATTGTGTTTGTCACAATCTTGCTTCTGGGTCCACCCCCAAAGTCCCCAGATATTTCTTGAATTGGACTTGGCAACCCTATAGTGAACAGAGGGGTATAAATCCAATTTCTTCTTCTCCTTATCTTGTTCTCTGAAACCACAGTCAGTAAGATCTTGTGTTTCCAGAGAGAGAGAGAGAGAAGCTTCTTAGGCCTGATGCCTGAACCACTTTTTCTGAAAAGCCAAGAGAGTGCTAGGCAAGCCATCTGTGTTCGTGCAGACAAAACAAAGGTGCATCCTCTTTGAGTGGCCATGGGGTGGGTGGCCACAGAGCAGCTAGTACCCCCGAAGTCAGGAGGGAGAACTGGAACCATGACCACTACATATAGCAGGTGGCTGGTGGGAAGAAGGGGAGAGCCAGAACTGCCACCACCACATAAGCCAAGCAGGCACAGGTGGCAGAGCTCCAAGTAGGGGAGGAGGGGGGAAATAGGTCTTTCCCTCTGCTGCCTCTCCCACCCACTGCAGGGCTTTTTTTTAAGCAGGATCTCCTTTGCATATTAGGCCACATACCCCTGAAGTAGCCAATCCTCCAAGACCTTAAAGTAGGCTCTGTAATAAGAGCCCTTGGAGGATTGGCTACATCAGGGGTGTTTGGCTTAATATGCAAAGGAGTTCCTGCTACAAAAAAGCCCTGGCCCACTGCATGAGCCAAGCAGCCATTGATGGCTGTTCTGAAGGTGGGTGGGCTGGCCAGCAAGTGCGCAATGCAGTAGAAGGCAGAGACAAAAGGGATGGGATTTCCACCTGCAATTTCCAGGGTTCCCCTGCTTTTCATTCTCTAATAATGTACATCTTCTTACCTAAATATTTCCATGCTACAAGTTGAGTGAGCAAAGAGATATCTTTCAAAACATTTTATTGTAGTGTTCTTTTCTTTGCTTCCCCAAATTTTCCAGTTTCTCCACTGGAATTTTTGTAAAGCCTTGGAAAAAAATACCCTTCACAAACATTTCCAATGCCCTCGCCCTCCCCTGGCCTTCTGTCTTGATTCACCACCCACTCCATTCTATACTCACCATTAATAATCTAGTTTAGAAACCATGTCGAGAGCCAAGCTGAGGAAAATACATTTTTGTGCCACCCTAAGGAATATCATGGGATGTTAAGGGGCAAGTAATTTTCTACGCTGGGAGCAGAGCTTTTTTTGAGCAGGAATGCACAGGAGTACAGCTCCAGGTGGCTTGGTGTCAGGGGTATGCCCTAATCTGCAAATGAGTTCCCACTGGGCTTTTTCTACAAAAAAAAGCCCTGTGTGAAACAATGTTGACATCAGGGGGTGTGGTCTAATATGCAAATGAGTTCCTGCTGGGCTTTTTCCTACAAAAAAAGCCCTGACTGGAAGGATATGAATGTGGCCCTCATTCTGAGGATAATGAAAAGTCTAATAAGGGAAGGGAAAGAGAGGAAGCAGTAGCCATAAAATAGAAGAGTGGGAGCTGTGATAAATATAAAATACTGATTTTTTAAAAAAATATATGTATAGTATATTCCAAGTGAATTTTAACTAGAGTTTGCCCTGTGGCTACCGTTGGAGGAGAGATGTCTGTGTTTCTATGAGGCTGCTCTGTGTCCATCTGTGAAGAATAAGAGCATGTTTTTGAAAATTAATCTGCATAGCTGAATGGCAGCACTTTGTGAGCATATAGTTCTGCATCTTGGTCAACAAGTTTAACTGGAGGACATCTGCTGTTAGTCAGACTGTTTGGTCAGGGGGGTGGGGGCACATGTTTATTAAGTCTTAATTTATTCAGGATTTGCCTGCATATAAATTAATCTGATTTCAGGAGATTTTTATGCTTATGGATCTCACTGCTGCAGTTAGTCATAATTTCTTCTTTTGGCTTCGTTCTTTGCACATTGCAATTTTTTTTTTTTAAAAAAAATCTATTAGTGGCACAAATGATGGTATATACTTTTTTCTGGGTTTTGAGAGTGCCCCTGAAACACATCATTTGACATCACATCTGGGCACTAAGTTGCTGGTGTTGACACAGTGCCCTCTCCCCAGGTCTGTGGGGCTATAGATATAAATCCTGTCAGTTCTTCATTCAAAGAAGTATTAGTTTGCTGAGAGCCAGCTATGGTGTGGCAGTTGCAGACTCTAATCTGGAGAACTGAGTTTGATTCCCCACTCCTTCATATGCAGTTGGATGACCTTGGGCCAGTCATAGTTCACTCAGAGTCCTCTCAGCTCCACCTACCTCACAGGGTTTCTGTAGTGGGGAGAGGAAGGGAAGGAGATTGTAAACGGTTCCAAGACCCCTTCAGGTAGTGAAGAGCAGGGTATAAAACCAACTCTTCTTCTAAAAATTCACTGGATGTGATGACCAGTAGTTTAATAGGCTTCAAAAGAGAATTTGAGAGAGAGAGAGAGAGAGAGAGGGAGGGAGGGAGGGAGGGAGGATAGGTTGTCAATGACTATTTGCTACTATGGCTAAATGGTACCTTCCAAGTTCAGAAGCAGGAATTCTCTGAATACCTGTGGTGCGGAGAGCTGCTGTGCCTCGTTTTTAAGTCTTTTTTTTGGGGGGGGGGGTATTTCAATTTGTGAAACAGAAGGCTGGACTAGAGGAACTGTTGATCTGATCCAACATGGCTGCGTGTACCTTCTTGGATCCCACCTTCCCCCATGCTTAGGACTTTCAGAGATTTCCTGTTGCATCTAAAAGTAAACTGGCATACAGGAGGAAGAGGAGTCCATTTTGTCTGTCTAAAACGGCACTGCAGGGGGATCATAGAATCGGCATGGACAAGTGCCCTGTTCGGTCAGTTCTGCAGTCTGGAAGTGAATTGGGCGAGACTGAGCGAAAAAGCTGACTGGGATCCAGCCCATTATTTTAAAAGTGCTTATACAGGTGTTGAATTGTTCAGACTGATATGTACAAAGCCGCTATTACACAGTGTGGGCTGGCAGTTCCCATTCAAATCCCACTTCTTCCATAAAAACACGAGGAGTAACCTTTGTTCTGGGGTAACGTAAAAAGTCTGCAGGTAGAATAAGTGCATGTTTTATTTAGTTAGGAAATGTTCATTTGATCTTCCAAACAAATAAATGCTTTCCTTCTCAATTAAGAATGAGACAAAAGAAGGAAGTGATTTTGAAGAAGAGAAATTACCTGGTGGCATTCCAAAAGAAGCCCAGACCAACCAGAATCCCTGGCAGGGGAAATCAGTAGTAAGGATTGTGGCAGTGCCACAAAGTGGAAGGTTAGGCATCAGGGTTCTTTAAGCTGCCAACTTGACCCAATTAGGAGTTTTAAAGGATGGCTTCGGAGCAATAGCAAATGGAAAAGTTGGCGGCAAAGCCACACTTTCATCTGTCATTGTATCCTCAGCCAAGTCAGTCTTTCTTTTGCCTTGCTGTGTTTCCCTCCAGCAAACGTGCTGTGTTAAGGCCAGCCTAATCTCTATATTTATTTTGTGCTTCTGCAGTACAGATGAACAAGATAGCTGATCAAAGCCTGGGAAATCAGGTCAAGATCGTTTTGGCTGCAGCCCAACTATATTAACTTTGTTCTGCTTCCTTTTGTGTTTCTTGAGGGGGGACATGCAAACGGTATGCAATAAAGCTCTGGCTTTGTTTTTAAAAAGGAGCCTTGAGAAATTAGAGGTGGGAGAGAGAGAGAGAGAGAGAGTCTTTTGCTATTGGCTATGTTTCAGTTTCTTAGTGCCCTTCTCTCAAATTACGTTCTCCTCCTCTGTGGTATTCCACATTTCTGTTATTACTCTTGTCAGTATGAACTTGGAACCTTCCTAGGGGCAGTTTGATGGAAGGATGATGTTGAGTGGGAAAATGGTCAGCCTTGAATGTGTCAAGCACTAGGGTTGCCAACATCCAGGTGGCACCTTGAGATCTCCTATTACAGTTGATCTCCAGATGACCAAGATCAGTTCCTGTGAGGAAAATGGCTGCTGTGGAAGGTAGACTCTATGGCATTGTATCCTGCTGAGGTGTCTCTCCTCCCCAAACTCCACCCTCCCCAGGCTATACCCCCCAAATCTCCAGGTATTTCCTGACCTAGAGCTGATAACCCTATTTAAGCACCCTCCTAAGCTATTTGTGTGTTCAACATTACACCCTGCATAATCTTTTCAATTAAAAAATATAACATGTATTTAATTTAATTTAATTTTTGGATTTATATTCTGCCCTATCCCGCAAGCAGGCTCAGGGTGACTTACAACAGTAAAACCAGATAGAGTTAAAATAGTATAATAAAAACAAGCATTACAAAATCAAGAGCAGCACATTAACAATCTCACAAACACGGTTGGCAAAACTACCCAACAGCATGTGGCTGATGGCTAACAGTATGAAATAAACACCGAGTCATATGTAGTTAGTAGTTTGCTCCTAAAAGTTTTTAAAGAATATTTCTAAGTCTATTTCCTTTGTTCCAACCCTGTTGATCTGGCTGAAAGTCTGTGCATAAAGGCAGGATTCAGGGCATCTACATACTGCAGGTGATGATGCAGTACTCTGCAGGAAAGCAAATGATTGTATGAACTTGAAGCTGGAGATGGAAGAGTTGGCTGTTATGAAGCCCGTTTGCTGTGGAGTTACGGATTGCTGTCGATCTTGTGAACAAAAAGAATAGAAAATAGATATCACTGTTTCCAAGCAAACAGTGTTCCTGCATGAGGTGGAAAGTAAGGGCATAAATCAGGCCAAGTCAGGGTGATATCTAAACCACCCTTTGGAAGTGAACGCATACTAAAACAAAATAGTTTCCTGGTTTGCATAATATACTGTGCAATGAGGAAAACATAATAAGATGTTTAGAATTATTTATATTATGCTAAAGAAGTCTGTAGTCCTGTTAATAAAGAAATACCATGCACTGTCATGAAAATAATATCTTTGCAAACCTTAAGAAGAACAAAATCTTCTTAAGTGTGAATTGTCTATTCAAACTGGCAGCAGCTCTCCAAGGTTTCATGTAGGGGTCTTACAAATCACCTGCTACCTGATCCTTAACTGGAGATGCCAGAGATAAAACCTGGGTATTGTGGTGTAGTTATCAGAGTGTCGGACTAGGATCTGAGAGACACAGGCTCAAATTCCCATGCTGCCATGGAAACTTGCTTGGGACAGTTACTCTCGTTCAGCCTAATCCACTCTCTCAAACAAGTTTTTGTGAGGATAACATAGAGGAGAGGAGAACATTGTGAGCTGTTCTGGCTGGTTCCACACTGCTGGCTCAGGGTGGCAGCGTACTGACCTGGAAGTGAGACAGTAAAAGCAGGAGCGCCCTGGAATGTCCAAATAGTGTACGGCCCACCCCTGAAACAGGGATGGGCTGCGGGTGCCCTGGAGTGCTCATGCGCCTGTCCCCAGCTCCCCGGGTGCTTCCAGGGCACCTCAGAGTCACAGAGGCACCTCAGCAATTAGGTACCACTATGGACGTTGTACCTTTTTGAGCCAGCTGCACGTTCAATAGGGACAGGTTGAGGGTGGGAGCAGGCAGATGTGTGCATTTGGACACGCTTTTTTGTTTGCTCGCATGCCATCCCTAGGGCGGCTTAAACTGCCCATCTGGCACCAGCCTCTTAGTCCCTAATAGGGAGAAAGGCAGAGTTTAAATGGAGTAAAATAAAATAAATACAATTTGTTAAGCAGCTGTAGCACAGAAATATGCTAACAGAGTCATTCCACGGTATTTGTGTAACAATGCATTGCTGAAGCTGATGAGGATAAACAGTTTTTTTTAAAAAAATCGTATTTTGATTTACATCAAGATTTTTACAAGATTCCATTGTGTCTGTCTCTAGAAATATTCTGATTTAACATGAAGTCTGACTAATACAAACCAACATGTTGATCTTTTAAAACAGCCCATGACACACTTACAACAACATACTTGGTTAAGAATCCTGGGAAAGATAACTGAGGTCAAAAGTTATGAATATGATATGTGATGACATTGGCAAACTGAGAATATTTTCATCTGTCAAGTAGATGGAATGGACATTTAAAGCACACCCCAATGGAAACAGTTCCCATGGCCTGCTGGAGATAGTTAAGTCTGTGCTTGACCCTCCTGTAGATACCAGTGGAAATTAAAGTTGCTTGACTTGGCCTGATTTATGCCCTTACTTCCCACCTCATGCAGGAACACTGTTTGCTAGGAAACCACGAACTCCCGCTTGTAAGAACTTTAAGGCACTGAGCCATTGAATAAATCACTTTGCTTGTGGAAGAGATAAACAGAAATCGATTAGTTTTGTAATTTATCTGCAAGCATGTAATTCTGACCCAATGTAAGATGAATTGCCTCAATAAAGAAGCCATGACCTTCAGTTTGTAAGATCTGAGCCAAACTGTTAACAATACTACATTTTGGAGGTCATTAATGCATAGGGTCACCATAAGTTGGAAGCGACTTGATGGCACACAACACACACATGCACACAATTCTGAAGCACAAAAGCATGTGTGCTATATTTGGGAAGGTTTGGGATTATTCTCCCAAATTATCTAATAGCTTTGCTTAGCTGTAAATCGATCAATTTCCATTGTTATAACAACCATTTAATATAAGCCCTACCACAGGAAAACATGCAAATTACTCCATGGGCAAATTTATTTCAGTCATAAATCTGAGCCAGTCTTTTTTCCCCCTGATAATTTAAAGCACCTTGATATGAATAGTTCCACCCTGCTGTTACATCACTTCTATGATATTGATAGATTAATAGCAGCTACGATTACAAAATTAGCAGTGCCATACCAGTGGTGTAATAATGGTGCTGGTAATCAGCTACAGTCAATTTAATGAAGCCATTCCTGCAGAGCTTTCATTATGTGGTATTTTACAGGATCGCAGCAGCAACATGTTCCACCAGTATTGTTGTGTAGCCTTTTGAGTTGAATCCCAAGTCAATAAAACAGTCTCTGGCATCTGACAGCTTGTTTACAGGTCACCGTTTTATGAATCTGACAGGAAAGGTTATGCCATAGTAAATGTATTTGGCTTTAAGGTACCACATTAAGAGTTGTATTTGCCTGCTTTTTAAAAACACTTTTGGGTTCTGCATTGTTTGAGGAATGTTGCCTTAGTTTTTTTTTAAATCTGCGTTCAGCTGTTCTGCTGAATTTCAGACTGTTTCATGATTGAGTTATGCCTTTTTGTGCCCAACATGTTTCATATTTAGTGCTTTTCCAATTGATTATAGTGTTTTCTGCTGCCCAAATCAATGGACAGAGTTCATTAGCAACAGTTAGTACTTGGTTAAGAACATAAGAGAAGCCATGTTGGATCAGGCTGATGACCCATCCAGTCTAACACTCTGTGTCACACAGTGGCAACCCCCCCCCCCCAAAAAAAAAAAAAAACCAGGTACCATCAGGAGGTCCATCAGTGGGGCCAACCACTTGGTTGGGAGACAACCAAGGAAGACCAGTGTTTCTGTGTAGAGGAAGGCAATGGCAAACTACTTGAAAGGCCTGTGAGGGGTGACCATAAGTCATTTGCAATGTTGTTGGCATATTGTTGTTTGTTGTTGTTATTAGTCACAGATATTTGACTGGTAGAGGGTATTCTGCATTTCAGATATAGCCAAGTTCTTGGGAATTGCTGATGTATCTTTGCAGGATTCTTGCTGTTCCAAGCAACATTGTCTTCTGGAACTGAGTTGGTATTATTTGCTTAATGTTCAGAATGTGCAGGTGTTTCTTGAGACTTCTAGGCGCTGCTCCAAGGGCTCCAATAGCAGCTGGCATGATGGTCTCCTTCTTCTCCCAGAGGCACTCTAAGTATAGTTGTAGGTCTTGGTATTTGATGATCTTCTCCTGTGCTTTCTTTTCTATTCTGCTGTCTCCTGGGACTGCAATGTAAATGATCCAAACCCTGTTTCTGTCGCATTTTTTCCCCTACAATTGTGATATTGGGGGTATTATGTTCCAGGTTTTTATCTCTTTGTTTTATCATTCTCCAGGATCTTGTCTGATTTGTGTTCACATGAATTTCTGGCTGCTGTTAAGCCATGCTTCTTGCAAAGATTCCAGTGCAATTTAGCTGCAACTCTATTGTGATGCACTTTATAGTCAGTGAGCAATTTTATTGAAGTCATAGACCATGCAGTCGACTATTTCATCTTTGTCCTAGAAAGTTGACATTTGCTGTTATCACTAGTCTTCTGAATCTTGGCTTTCATATTATTCGTTTTGAGTGTCTGCTCTTGTGCAGCTAGAACAAGTCCTTCCATTTCTTTCTTCAAGTACCCATTTTGGAGCCACTTCCTTGTAGTTTCACTATCAACTTCATTCTTTATGCCTTTCAAATATCACCCATGCAAGTGCTTTTCCTTCCAGTTGTCAAAGTGAATTTTGATTCCAGTCTTTTTGTAATCTTTGGTTTTTGTGATGTGAAATCACTTTGCCTTGAACAACTAGAAACTTCTCTTTGCTTTTCTTAGTGTAGTCATTCAGTGCCTGTCTTCCTTCAACGGCTTGTTTAATGTTCAGGAGACCTCTTCCTATTTAATTTTCTTTCTACAACTTGGAGTGGTAGGATACTAGCCAATGATTAAAACTTTTTTAAAAAATTGAGAAAATTCAAAGCTGACTAAAAAGTGCTTTCCTTTAAACTCCATGTATCCAAACTGTTGATGGTTTCTTGAGCTTTCAGCAATCTCCCAAATTTCTATTTTTACCATTAACTAAATATTGGCCATTCATTTGAATTGTCACCATAAAGCATAGTAGACGTCAACTAGCAAGGGTGCCATCAGCCAGTAAGGGCGCAAGTTAGAAACAAAAAACCCCTACATCATTACAAAATCCCAAACTACAGGCATCAGTATTAATGACTGTTTGTTCTGTTCAAAGTTAACACACTGCAATTTCATTCATCAGCTTAAAACAACCCACTTGAACCACCAATATTCAAGTGAAGCCAGTGAACACAAACTAATTCGTTCACAACCTTAGTAAAACAAAAACTGTATTGATTTTGCTTCCATAAATCAGCAAATGCTAGTTGATGCTGCTTGTATGACAAAGGGTCACTAAGGTCTTCAGCATCTTTGACTCTAGAAAGCTTATACCTCAAAATCTCTAACGTGCTAATTTAGTTGCTCTACAGCAAACCAACACAATTGCCCCCTGTAGCAATACCCCTGTCACAAGTAACAGTATGACAGTTTCAACTCCCTACATACTCAGTGTATTACTAGCTTCCTATTTATCGTATCGACCATAGTATTGTTCTCATTCAGCAGTGTGATTTCTTGATGGTGGAAAATGTTGTCAAGTCACAGGCAGCTTATGATGACCTCATAGGGTTTTCATGGCAAGAGAGATTCAGAAGTGGTTTGTCACTGCTTTCCTCTGTGTAACAGCCCTGGACTCCCTTGGTGGTCTCCCATTAAGGAACTAACCAGAGCTGACCATGCTTAGCTTCTGAGATTCAACAAGATCAGGCTATCTTGGGCCATCAAGTTCAGGATATTAATTTTACTTAACTCCTTTATTTTTCATTATTGTGGAAGAATGTTTTGGACATTGACTGTAGAACTGTTTGGCAATACAATGTGTGTTTCAGATAATGTGACCTTAGAGTATTTGTTGGAGTGATCAGTCACAGCAAGGCATCTGGAAATAGATGGAAATTAGAAGTAGGAAACCAGCCAGGGAAACAGTGGGGCCCTTGGATGACCATGGGGTAAAAGGATTACTGAAGGATGATAGGGAAATGGCTGAGAAGCTGAATGCATTTTTTGCCTCCGTCTTCACCGTGGAAGATGAGAAGTGTTTGCCCGCCCCAGAACCACTAATGTTGGAAGGGGTGTTGAAAGACCTGAGTCAGATTGAGGTGACAAAAGAGGAGGTCCTACAACTAATAGACAAATTAAAAACTAATAAGTCACTGGGTCCGGATGGCATACATCCGAGAGTTCTGAAAGAACTCAAAGATGAACTTGTGGATCTTCTAACAAAAATCTGTAATTTTTCATTGAAATCTGCCTCCGTTCCTGAGGACTGGAAGGTAGCAAATGTCACCCCCATCTTTAAAAAGGGTTCCAGAGGAGATCCGGGAAATTACAGGCCAGTCAGTCTGACTTCAATACCAGGAAAGTTGGTAGAAACCATTATCAAGGACAGAATGAGTAGGCACATTGATGAACACGGGTTATTGAGGAAGACTCAGCATGGGTTCAGTAGGGGAAGATCTTGCCTCACTAACCTGCTACATTTCTTTGAGGGGGTGAACAAACATGTGGACAAAGGAGACCTGATAGATGTTGTTTACCTTGACTTCCAGAAAGCTTTTGATAAAGTTCCTCATCAAAGGCTCCTTAGAAAGCTTGAGAGTCATGGAGTAAAAGGACAGGTCCTCTTGTGGATCAAAAACTGGCTGAGTAATAGGAAGCAGAGAGTGAGTATAAATGGGCAGTCTTGGCAGTGGAGGACGGTAAGCAGTGGGGTGCCGCAGGGCTCGGTACTGGGTCCTATGCTCTTTAACTTGTTCATAAATGATTTAGAGTTGGGAGTGAGCAGTGAAGTGGCCAAGTTTGCGGATGACACTAAATTGTTCAGGGTGGTGAGAACCAGAGAGGATTGTGAGGAACTCCAAAGGGATCTGTTGAGGCTGGGTGAGTGGGCGTCAACGTGGCAGATGCGGTTCAATGTGGCCAAGTGCAAAGTAATGCACATTGGGGCCAAGAATCCCAACTACAAATACAAGTTGATGGGGTGTGAACTGACAGAGACTGACCAAGAGAGAGATCTTGGGGTCATGGTAGATAACTCACTGAAAATGTCAAGACAGTGTGTGTTTGCAATAAAAAAGGCCAACGCCATGCTGGGAATTATTAGGAAGGGAATTGAAAACAAATCAGCCAGTATCATAATGCCCCTGTATAAATCGATGGTACGGTCTCATTTGGAGTACTGCGTGAAGTTCTGGTCGCCGCACCTCAAAAAGGATATTATAGCATTGGAGAAAGTCCAGAAAAGGGCAACTAGAATGATTAAAGGGCTGGAACACTTTCCCTATGAAGAAAGGTTGAAACGCTTGGGACTCTTTAGCTTGGAGAAACGTCGACTGCGGGGTGACATGATAGAGGTTTACAAGATAATGCATGGGATGGAGAAAGTAGAGAAAGAAGTACTTTTCTCCCTTTCTCACAATACAAGAACTCATGGGCATTCGATGAAATTGCTGAGCAGACAGGTTAAAACGGATAAAAGGAAGTACTTCTTCACCCAAAGGGTGATTAACATGTGGAATTCACTGCCACAGGAGGTGGTGGCGGCCACAAGCATAGCCACCTTCAAGAGGGGGTTAGATAAAAATATGGAGCAGAGCTGCATCAGTGGCTATTAGCCACAGTGTGTGTGTGCGTATGTGTATATATATATATATATATATATATATATATATATATATATATATATATATATATATATATATAGCCGCTGTGTGACACAGAATGTTGGACTGGATGGGCCATTGGCCTGATCTAACATGGCTTCTCTTATGTTCTTATGAAATTAATATTTTTGCCTTTCTTTAAATGTGCTTTTGTTCAGATTTACCCTTGTATCTCAGTACAGGGGCCCAAAAGACACACTTATTATTCACTTCAAGTAGGGTTTTTTTTTCAGATTAGATGTGAAGTAAAAGCCAAAGGTTGCACATTGGTGCACACTGTTGTTCTGAGTGACTCTACATCAGGGAAATGGGTAGTGGGCACCACCACAAAATGGCTGCTATGGAGAGAAATGGACCAATCACAAAATGCTGTGGGGTTGCATGCCAGTCATTGTCCTATGATGGAAGCTGCTGTTTCTGAATGGGTGCTCCCTGCAAATACAAGTTGGTACCTCCTTGGTTCTCTTAAAGTACCTCTTGCCCCAATGAGGGGGAGGAAAGCCAGGACTGTCTCTTAGCTTTGTCGAAGAAGCAAATGGGCATTAGTAAACTAATTGGTGGATATGATGATGCCCATGGGTCAGCAGAATCACAAGGTGGTGAGAGTGTCTTGCTGAACTGCGGACTGAATGAAAGGGAATTACATATTTCAGTGCTCTGTTATACTGAGATAAGGATGTGCCTTTTTCTTTGACATACTAAGTTTTTGCATGCAGGGAGCTTCTTATCTGTACGAAACAATTCAGACGTGGAATCATGCACCAAAAGTCTGAAACCAGTTCTGCTGGTTGTATATCTTGACTCTAAGAATCAAACCACTGTGCATGTAAGAAACAGGCCATCTGATGGTGTAAGTACTTCCAAGGTGTCAGTAAGTAAATATAGCTTGCTCTTCTTTGACTAGGAAGAAGAGAAAATTACACTAAGTTAAAATTTGTTTTATCTGAGAATAAATGACTGAGAGATGTAGGCGTTTTACTTGATTTTGCTTTACTCCTAGAAATGTTCTTTAAATGGAAATGATAGGACTGTTATGTCCGACAGAGATTAGTTATTATACCAATCATTAGGTGTAACATACCCTTTATGGCTAGCATTATATCAATCACATATAAAAGCAGAAAATAACATGCTAAAAAACCTTAGCGCTTCTATAAAATGTGACTTACTGGCTGCAGTGGTTTTACACAGTGACTCTAATCATGAAAAGTGATGAAATAACTGTTTATTATTTTAATTTCGACACTGTGTCTCTAGATTAACATATTCTAACCTCATAAGGAAAGGTTAATGGTTATTCAGACACTGGAATGATTTCAGGGAAAGAAATCAGGGATATTTCCCCTTGTTCAGCACCGGTGCACTAAAGCCCCAAGGAGGTAAGGCAAGTAGGGATGCCAGCCTCCAGGTGGGACCTGGTGCTCTGGAATTATGACTGATCTCCAGACTACAGAGATCTGTACCCATGGAGAAAATGGCAGCTCTGAAGGGTGGACTCTATGAAATGACATCTCCCTCCCAAAACTCCATCATCCAAAAGCTCTACTCCCATATCCCCAAGGGTTTCCCAACCCTGAAAACAAAGCAGGTTGCAAGAGAATCCAGGTGGCCAGAATGTGGGTGAAGAAAAGTTATGTGGCGTCTAAGGCCAGGAATCCATCTCAGGGGCTCGCAGAAAGGCAGCCAGAAACAAAGAATTGACACTCCAAGCAATCTAAGTACATTGATCCTTTCTATCTTGCCTAGTTACATCTCTCAAAATCCAAACCCTTCCCACAGAGGCATAAACCTAAAGGACAGACCCTGGACCTAATACCCCTGTGCCTTTCCTTGTGTGTTTTCAGGGAGTAAGGTTCTGTTTACCTAAGAAGAGGAGAGCTAGACACATTTTTTTCCAGCAGGGGTCCAAAACATAAAGCCCTTGTGAGCTTTGAATTTTCAGCAATTAACTGGGTTGTATCTGATATGAAAACAAATTGATTACCTAGGCTATTTTTTAGGGAATCCACTAGTGATGATGGAATTCAGTTTATGCTCACCCCCAGCTGCTTTCAGTTATTATGCAGGTGATTCAATGAAATATTTATGGGCCAGCTTTAAAGATTATGGAGATGAAAGTTTTAGATGGGAATTTTCATTGGGCATAGTGTTTTCAGATCACAAGGCTGTCTTGGGAATGAGCCTCTCTCTGGCAATTATTTCTTCTCCTTTGCTGCAGCTATGGTTTAACATTACATCTGCATCAACAACAAAAAGTGGCTCATGCTAACCAGGTTGCCTTTTACTATGTACCAGAGAGAACAGGAGCGGGAGGGAGAGACTCAAAACCTATTTCTCCCAGTTGCTTCCTTGAGATTGCCCTTGCTGAGCACTTGGAAAAATTTAACTGCCTTTGTGAGTGCTTCATAGGAATTTGCCAAAAACAAAAACCTCCACATGTCAGTACAGGCATCTGACCCCCAGTCAGAACAATCACCTTTTCTTTGGGAAAGGAGGTGAGCAATCTGAGTGGGGTGGTGCTTGGTACCCTGTTGCAAAAACAATTCTCAGTTTTGCCATCCATCTATTCCTGCCGGAGCTAATGAGGCTGTAGTTTTCTGGACTTCCCAATTACATCACGAGGCCAAGAAAACTACAGTTCCTGTCAATCCCAGCAGGAAGTGATGGCTGGGGAAGATTAGGTATTGTTTTTGGAAATGGAGGTTCATTGTCAGTGTTTAATGAAGCCTCTCCTGATGCCAGTTACTCCTCGCTCGCAGTTTTTTGTTTTGGTTTGGTTTTTGCTCTGGAGGGGAACACAGACAGGAAGAGTTGGGTCATGGTGGTGGACAGACACCAACACCAATTCAAGCTGTATCCAGATTCACAAAGTCTGTGCCAAAGCTGCAAATGTGCTGAGGTGTTTCGAGGTTTCTCCTGAGGTTTCTCCTGAAGAGTTGCCAGCACAGCCTTGGCATATGCCAGAAGATTCTGAGGGCTTTGGTTAGGTGAAAGTGGGATTTGATTCTCTAGAAATTTCCTGTAAAGACCAAAAAGACATGGGGAAATTCCTGAAGTGTCACTGTGGAGGCTATTTTATGAACAGGTTTTCCCACCTTCCTCAGTTTCTTGATGGCAGGGGTCTGAGACTAAGGATGGGGTATCATCTGCTGTGGGTTGGCAAATGGCAACCAAGAGGGTACATTCACACACACTAAATAACACACTTTGCAACTGGATTTTATTGTGTAAGACTAGCAAAATCCACTTGCAAACAGTTACCATGTGAAAGCACCCATAGTCCCCACCCAACTGTTGTGAGAATCACTAGAGTGAACAATGCAAGATTTGCTTCCAAGTTATTGTGATGGGCCTTTTTTAACAATTGAGGGGACCCATGCAGCATTTTATAATTTGGGGGGGGGCATGTTTGTTTTAAACTGTAACCCCCCTCAGTTACAACATGTTCTTAGGGCAGAAAGTGTAAAGGCTTGGGGTTCCCTGCTGTGAGGTAATTTTTGTGGCAAGCAAGATGAACACTGAGACAAGAGTTGTACGTAAATAACAAAGAAGATTTTTAAAAAGTTTACAGCTCCATTTTAAAGACCAACAGGACAGCAGCAAAATTCTCCAGATTATGATGGGAGGTCTCCAGATTGTTAAATGCCTGAGGCACATAAATTTAAGCTAGTTATGGTTTCAGAATGGTTTGAATCCTCTTGAATGCTGTCAGGTACAAACTAGCTTTCACTGACTAGCCACTAGTTTGTTTCCTTTCACACACACAGACTGACACCCACACCAGCGTGCCCTTTCCTAGGAGTCAGACTAAATGGTACAAGGTCTAATCATCACCAGAGACAGGCCTAGCAATCAGGTACTCTGTCCTCTCCCAGAGGTAGATCTAAACCATTTTGCCATGCTACCATGCAGAGCTACCCATCAAATTGCCTGTGTTTTTGCTGAGGCATACCCAAAACTATCGCTGCACTCTCCCTGAGGCAGATCTGAACTCCTCTTATGCTTCCCTCCAGCAGTTTGTTCCCCTTCTGAAAGGTGATTGGATGCTGGAGCAGCATTCCCATAGGCTCAGCTGGGTTACTGTTTTCCCCCTCATAGTTATAAAGAGTGATTTGCATTGTTCCTCAATTTGGATAATCCCATTTTATTGCATTGTACTGTTTTTATAGTTATCTTTTATAATCCTTCTTGAATCCTAATAGAAAAAGTGAATGGCAAGTGTAGTAAATAAATAAATCTGTACTGAACCTCAATATTTTTGAGTTCTGTCTATCTATCTAGTACTGCTTATACAGCTGTCGCCTTAAGCAGAATTTTATTTTTAATTTGAAACATTATGTTGGCCAGCAAAGTAGGGTATGAACACTGAAAGATCTGGAATGGATCCCCATGATGTTTTAACTGCTAAAGAGCTACCACTGACCTTCTTGGATCAGAGAAGAAGAAGAAGAAGAAGAAGAAGAAGAAGAAGAAGAAGAAGAAGAAGAAGAAGAAGAAGAAGAAGAAGAAGAAGAAGAAGAAGAAGAAGAAGAAGAAGATGATGATGATGATGATGATGATATTGGATTTATATTCTGCCTTATGCTCTGAATCTCAGAGTCTCAGAGCAGTCACAATCTTCTTTACCTCCTCCCCCCAAACAGACAACCTGTGAGGTGGGTGGGGCTAAGAGAGCTCTTACAGCAGCTGCCCTTTCAAGGACAACTCCTACAAGAGCTATGGCTGACCATTTCCAGCAGGTTTAAGTGGAGGAGTGAGGAATCAAACCCAGTTCTCCCAGATAAGAGTCCATGCACTTAACCACTACACTATACTCTCCACTACAGAGAGGAGAGGATACTATCTCAAATGTGGAGAGGATGCTATCTCAAATGTTTCTCCCACTAGAGCCATTTTTTAAAAAACAATGTTGGTAAAGATACTGAACACCTCCTTCTCCTGTGCCATCGCTCATATCCATGCTGAGATTTTCCTGCATCTCTTTTAGAAGAAGAGAATAAGAGTAGGTTTTTATACTTGGCTTTTCTCTATCTTAAGGAGCCTCAAAAGGGCTTACAATCACCTTCCCTCCAAGGTGGCCTTCTCGGAAGTGCTACCTGTTCCACGTGCAGGGCAGGAGAGACAGGCGCAAATTAGAAGTCTCAATGTGTGGATGAGACAATGGTGTAAGGAGGAAGGGTTTAAGTTTGTTAGGCACTGGGATGCTTTCTAGAACAAGCCGGAGCTGTACAAAAGAGACGGTCTCCACCTGTCTCCGGATGGAACCAGGCTGCTGGCGCTTAAAATCAAAAAGGTGGCAGAGCAGTTTTTAAACTAAATCTTGGGGGAAAGCCGACAGGAGATGGAATGTCTCTGGTTCGGGAGGACTCGTCTCAAAGAGATGAAGGGTTGGCTTCTATTTTTCTACCGAGTAACGGATCAGAGTTGTCCACTGTGATGGTGACAAACAGTATGGACTGTCTGCTAGAGTCTCGAGGCGGCAGGAGAGAGGTGGCGGGCCTAGCTTGCTTGGGAAATTATAAATGTTTGTATGCAAATGCTAGAAGTGTCCGAAGTAAAATTGGTGAATTGGAATGTTTAGTGTTGGGAGAAAACATAGACATTGTGGGAATTTCAGAAACTTGGTGGAATGAGGAGAATCAGTGGGACACGGTGATTCCTGGATATAAGTTATATCGGAAGGATAGGGAGGGAAGGGTTGGAGGTGGGGTGGCTCTGTATGTCAGAGAGGATATACGGTCCAGTAAGACTGAGGTCAGAGAATTAGATTCCCTTTTAGAAATGCTTTGGGTTGAAATAGAGGGCCCAAAAGGAAATTTAACTATGGGAGTTTGTTATCGCCCACCAAATCAAAAGAGAGAGGACGATTATAATATGATGGAGGGATTAAAGATAGCGGCTAAACGTAAAAACTGTGTCGTAATAGGTGATTTTAACTACCCGCAGATTGATTGGGTCAATATGTGTTCTGGTCGAGAGAAAGAGATTGAGTTTCTTGATGCTCTCAATGACTGTGCTATGGAGCAGATGGTCTCAGAACCTACCAGGGGTGGGGCGATCCTGGATCTGGTCCTAAGTAATGCCCAAGACTTGGTGAGAGACGTAAAAGTGATTGCGCCGCTTGGGAACAGTGACCATAATGTTATTGATTTCACCATTTGTATAAATAGGGAGTTGCCCAAAAAGACCGCCACAACCACATTTAACTTTAAAAGGGGTAAATTCTCTGAGATGAGGAGGCATGTGAGGAGGAAACTGAAAGGAAAGGTAAATACGGTCAAAACCCTTGGGGAAGCTTGGAGACTATTTAAAACTATAATCCTAGAAGCTCAGATAAAATACATACCACAAGTTAGGAAAGGCACAAACAGGTATAAGAAGAGGCCAGCATGGTTAACAAACAAAGTAATGGAAGCTGTAAAAGGTAAGAAGGACTCCTTTAAGCAGTGGAAAACCAGTCCAAGTGAGATTAATAAAAGGGAACACAGGCAGTGGCAAATCAAATGCAAGACTGTGATCAGGCAGGCAAAAAGGGACTATGAGGAGCATATTGCAAAAAACATAAAGACCAACAATAAAAATTTCTTCAAATATATTAGAAGTAGGAAACCAGCCAGGGAAGCAGTGGGGCCCTTGGATGACCATGGGGTAAAAGGATTACTGAAGGAGGGTAGGGAAATGGCTGAGAAGCTGAATGCATTTTTTGCCTCCGTCTTCACCGTGGAAGATGAGAAGTGTTTGCCCGCCCCAGAACCACTAATATTGGAAGGGGTGTTGAAAGACCTGAGTCAGATTGAGGTGACAAAAGAGGAGGTCCTACAACTGATAGACAAATTAAAAACGAATAAGTCACCGGGTCCGGATGGCATACATCCGAGAGTTCTGA
This sequence comes from Heteronotia binoei, assembly GCF_032191835.1. Lineage (NCBI taxonomy): Eukaryota > Metazoa > Chordata > Lepidosauria > Squamata > Gekkonidae > Heteronotia > Heteronotia binoei. The sequence goes on from NC_083225.1 coordinate 168,537,207, forward strand.
AAGAACTCAAAGTTGAACTTGTGGATCTTCTAACAAAAATCTGTAATTTTTCATTGAAATCTGCCTCCGTTCCTGAGGACTGGAAGGTAGCAAATGTCACCCCCATCTTTAAAAAGGGTTCCAGAGGAGATCCGGGAAATTACAGGCCAGTCAGTCTGACTTCAATACCGGGAAAGTTGGTAGAAACCATTATCAAGGACAGAATGAGTAGGCACATTGATGAACACGGGTTATTGAGGAAGACTCAGCATGGGTTCTGCAAGGGAAGATCTTGCCTCACTAACCTGTTACATTTCTTTGAGGGGGTGAACAAACATGTGGACAAAGGAGACCCGATAGATGTTGTTTACCTTGACTTCCAGAAAGCTTTTGATAAAGTTCCTCATCAAAGGCTCCTTAGAAAGCTTGAGAGTCATGGAGTAAAAGGACAGGTCCTCTTGTGGATCAAAAACTGGCTGAGTAATAGGAAGCAGAGAGTGAGTATAAATGGGCAGTCTTCGCAGTGGAGGACGGTAAGCAGTGGGGTGCCGCAGGGCTCGGTACTGGGTCCCATGCTCTTTAACTTGTTCATAAATGATTTAGAGTTGGGAGTGAGCAGTGAAGTGGCCAAATTTGCGGATGACACTAAATTGTTCAGGGTGGTGAGAACCAGAGAGGATTGTGAGGAACTCCAAAGGGATCTGTTGAGGCTGGGTGAGTGGGCGTCAACGTGGCAGATGCGGTTCAATGTGGCCAAGTGCAAAGTAATGCACATTGGGGCCAAGAATCCCAGCTACAAATACAAGTTGATGGGGTGTGAACTGGCAGAGACTGACCAAGAGAGAGATCTTGGGGTCATGGTAGATAATTCACTGAAAATGTCAAGACAGTGTGTGTTTGCAATAAAAAAGGCCAACGCCATGCTGGGAATTATTAGGAAGGGAATTGAAAACAAATCAGCCAGTATCATAATGCCTCTGTATAAATCGATGGTGCGGTCTCATTTGGAGTACTGTGTGCAGTTCTGGTCGCCGCACCTCAAAAAGGATATTATAGCATTGGAGAAAGTTCAGAAAAGGGCAACTAAAATGATTAAAGGGCTGGAACACCTTCCCTATGAAGAAAGGTTGAAACGCTTAGGGCTCTTTAGCTTGGAGAAACGTCGACTGAGGGGTGACATGATAGAAGTTTACAAGATAATGCATGGGATGGAGAAAGTAGAGAAAGAAGTACTTTTCTCCCTTTCTCACAATACAAGAACTCGTGGGCATTCGATGAAATTGCTGAGCAGACAGGTTAAAACGGATAAAAGGAAGTACTTCTTCACCCAAAGGGTGATTAACATGTGGAATTCACTGCCACAGGAGGTGGTGGCGTCCACAAGCATAGCCACCTTCAAGAAGGGGTTAGATAAAAATATGGAGCAGAGGTCCATCAGTGGCTATTAGCCACAGTGTGTGTGTGTGTGTATATATATATATATATATATATATATATATATATTTGGCCGCTGTGTGACACAGAATGTTGGACTGGATGGGCCATTGGCCTGATCTAACATGGCTTCTCTTATGTTCTTATGTTCCCTTCCTCTCCCCACAAAAGACACCCTGTGAAATAGGTGGGGCTGAGAGAGCTCTGTGACTGGCCCAAGATTGCCCAGCTGGTTTCAAGTGGACGACTGGGGAGTCAAATCCACTTCTCCAGCTTAGAGTCCACCACTCTTAACCACTATACCACACTAGTGTAGTTGAATCCCCAATGCACAATTCCCGGTGTCTTTTTTAATTACTGGCCTTTTTTATAGATCCAGCATGGTGTAGAACCAGTATGGAATTTCCCAAGCTGGACTAGGCTGGCCCTGTGTGAGCCGTGTGAACATGAGGGCTCCAATGTGCGTACTTAGAATTTCCCTCTGTAAGGGACTCTCTGCTCACTTTAATGAAGGTGTCAGCTTCATGCTTTGCAGGGCACATAGGGCTCTAGAGAGCAATGGAAGCCCACAGGGTTTTTTCACTACAGCAGTGAAAGATTGGACAAGTTCTCAAGTTGCAGCTGATTTATGGCAACCCAATAGGCCTTTCTAAGCAAGAGATGAACAGAAGAAGAAGATGATATTGGCTTTATATCCCGCCGTCCACTTCGAAGAGTCTCAGAGCGGCTCACAATCTCCTTTACCTTCCTCCCCCATGACAGACACCCTGTGAGGTGGGTGGGGCTGGAGAGGGCTCTCACAGCAGCTGCCCTTTCAGGGACAACCTCTACCAAACAGAAGTGGTTTGCCCTTCCTTACCTGTGCATAGCAGATCTGGACTTCCTTGGTGGTCTCCTATCCAAGCACTAACCAGGTCTAACCCTGCTTAACTTCCCAGATCTGAAAAGACAGAGCTAACCTTGGGCCATCCAGGTCAGGGTACAGCTGTAAAAGAGACAATGAATATTTTTTTTTTTTTTTTTTTAAAAATGAGTCAGCATATGATTTATTAAATTGCTTAAGCCAAGCTTGATCAATTAGTGCTGGCAGCCCTTCTTTTCAAATGTGAATTTTAATAATTGTGCTTGCTTATGATATGCATACTTAAATGTGAGAAGCTGTTTTATTATGATTCATTCTTTAAATGGCAAAAAAAAATTACTTGAAGGATTTCATCTCTCAGTTTTGCTGAAATTATTTTGTTAATCAGGACTTCATGTTATGTCCTTTGCATCCTATTAACATTTCCTATCTAGTGTGGGTTCTTCACTCTCTAAATGTAACTTTTTTCAAAATAAACAATATGCCTACTTTATTGGCAGGAAGGCACATTAAAAATATATTAAAACATAGATCTCCCTTACATCTTTACTGCCACCCAAGACTGACTCACAGTTTTGATTAATATGAGGAAAATAACCATTAGTACTTTAAAGATAGCAGCCTGTCCAAAACTAGTTCATTGCATTGTTGCTTCATAGAATTCCTAAGCTGATATTAAATTCTGAAGCAACACCAAGAAGAAATCATTTTCCTTTTCCTGCAGTTTCTTTTGTGCTTTCTGTGATGCCTTTGGGGTTGTGTCTAGTAATTTATGTGATTTTGGTGTAGAAATACAAAAGCTAAAACAGCCAAAATATTTAGATCTTTGCATTTTAAATATGATTTCCCTCTGCCCTGGATAGTAGTCAGCCAACTTCACAGAAAAACTCTCCTTCACTACTTTTTTGTCCTGGACTGAGATGAGCCAAAATATTTTGTGTAATTCAGAGTGTCAGTGCATACCTAACAGCCTAGAATTGGTGTCACATAGAAGCAAAAGGCCAAATGACACAATATGTGTCATTTTTAAACATATGGTGCGGTGTGGTAGCTAAAAAGGCAAATTCGATTTTGGGCTGCATCAACCGAAGTATAGAATCTGGATACTTCTTTTTTTAAAAAGTTGGTGACCTGTGTGTTACTACTTTTATCTTTGGGTTTCCCCAAAAAAGTGATGTAGGGTAGCTCTAGGCATCACTGGAAACTTGTATGATTTTACCATACAATTTCCAGTGATTCCTAGAGCTACACTACATCACTTCTAGAGCTGCACTACATCACTTCTCTGGAATTGACATCCCCAAACTTGCTCTTGGCTTCCCTCTATTACTTTTTCAAGAGCCCAAATGGCCATGATGCGGAGTTATTTACATAGCTTTGGACTTGTACCTGTACAGAATAATGTAAACTCTTCCCTAAACATGTATTCTATAAGAAAAAAAAAATGTCTGGGCAAACATGTATGAAAGTAGAACTCCTCTCTGGCTAAACCATTACAAGAAAAACATAGAAGCGTTTATTGAGACAGATTCTTCAGGTATGTTCACTTCTCCCCACTCTGTCTTTTTGTTAATTGCAGTCTTCACATGGAGTCGACGTCACCTTTTGTAAAACCTCTACTTTGAGTTATGCTAACAACAGTTTTCTGAGTCTCAGAGTAAGTCCCCTGAAATAAACCGGCACTTGCTTCCAAGTAGATGAATTTAGAATTACTCCTTAAATGTATAGTATCAGCAGTCTCCCCATGAAAGTCATACTAGCAAAAGGTAGTCAGTGATCTTATCATCCATTTCCCAACTTTTAGGTGGGAATAGTCAATATGTATAATAGACCTCAGCTGACGTTACCTGTAGCCAAGCTTTCCATATAGCAGAAGCTAATTTGCAGGTTTAAGTGAGGAAACCATAGCATTTACATCATTTGTATGAACATCTTTAAGCAGCTTGACTCAATATGCCTTACAGGCCAAAGGAAAACCAATGGATTTGGACTTACATTTCTGTAAGTCTTTTAAGCTTCCTAAGAACACTGGAATGAAGCAACTTTCTTTTGAAAGGTGCTGAGGGCTCACCGCCTTTCATGGAGCAACTCAGCCATGAGAAACTCCCAGCTCAAAGCATTGTCTGTGTGTTAACGTTATGCTCTGCATAGTGACACCGTAAGAACTGCAGCAGGGTCCCCTGGCGCATGAAGAAATGTCACTTACCCACAAAGGCCCAGTTCCCAGGGCTGTTTATTTTTCTTTCAAATGCCTATGAGTAATCTTGACAATTCTCTATGCTCCTCGTGTTCTCCTAGACAATTCTGACAATTCTCTATGCTCTGGGCACCTAGGCAATTCTCTCATGCTCACCATTGAGGTTTTTCACATTCTCCTTTCTGGGAGCCTTTTTAAAAACTGCTGCTATTTCTGCAATATTGATTAACATTCTCCATTTACAGAGAGCCATGAAATAAAAGCAGAAATTTGATAGAGTAGAAACTGTAAAAGTAAATTTGAAAATAGACAGATAGATAGACCTTGGTATTATTTCCTCTCTAAAGTCTGCCATATGAAGAAGAAGAATTGCAGATTTATACCCCGCCCTTCTCTCTGAATCAGAGACTCAGAGCGGCTTACAATCTCCTATATCTTCTCCCCCCACAACAGACACCCTGTGAGGTGGGTGGGGCTGGAGAGGGCTCTCACAGCAGCTGCCTTTTCAAGAACAACTCCTGTGAGAGCTATGGCTAACCCAAGGCCATTCTAGCAGCTGCGAGTGGAGGAGTGAGGAATCAAACCCGGTTCTCCCAGATAAGAGTCCGCACACTTAACCACTACACCAGACTGGCTCTGGTGTAGGTTTGGCCCTTTTTCTCTTCAGGCTTGTTAAGTGCTCTAAAATACATTTTGTTAATTCTCATGAAGTACAGCATAGGACATTTAATCGGTAATTATATGCAATGTATAGCATGTGTGGAGTGAAGCATTTTCCCATAAAGGCAAAGCAAGATTTGCAGCTATGAAAATGAGGTATTCCCCGTTCTTCCCACTAGATCTTAGCTCAGGGATTTACTGAGTACTCAATAAACTAGTTTGTCATGCCATCTAGATTTCAAATCAAACCATGCTTTGTTTCTTCTCTACAATAAGAGGCTTCCAAATGCAGATTAAACCATGGTTTGTTGTTAGGTGAATGAAGAACTATGGCTTGGTTCAGGCATCACATGAAACCATGGCTTAATTAAATTAATTTCAGTTAGTGTGATCATCTGCATACAGGTTGCACCATTAGCTATGGTTAGTTAATGTGCTTCAAACCAGGATTTGAGATCAAGGGTGGCTTCACACCAGGAAATTGATGCGATATTATCCCGTCAGTAAAAAATTCACTTGAGTTTGGTCCATTTCCAGGCTATTGGGCAGCCGCCATTGAAGCGGTAGGATCCTGGCAGCAGTCCATGGTTGCCCATTCAGACAACTAGTGCACCTCAACCATGGATCCACTGTGGAAAGGGTTGGGGTTTTTTTTACAAAAGTCCCTGGTGTGCGCGCTCAAGCAGAGAAGTGTACAAGCGCTCCTCGGAGAGGGGTTAAGGGGAAAAAACCCCAGAAAGCACTGGGAATGGCTTGGCATGATGACACTTCTCTTCTGCTTGTGATTGCATCCCAGCATTCAGATGGCCAGAAAATAAGGGACCTAAATCCGATTCAGGGGAATACTACTGGGAAGAAACAGGTGGCTTTTTAATCTGGATAGGAGGCATCTGGAGACAGAGTGAGAACAGGTATGGCTCGGAGGGCAGATGTGCTCATGTGATTTAGACTGAATGGGAGGTGGGGCTAGTTTGGGCCACATCTCTTGTGTGAAAGCATCCCAAGGTTGGAAACTGATTTACTAAAACAATCTTAACTGTAGTTCCAGGCAGCTCTTTAAAGAGGGAGATGGAGAATAGAGTGAAGGTCATGAAACCAACATTTGTCAAGGCACCCAAGGTTATGAATGATCATCTCATCTGTGAGCTGAACTCTGGTTTCAAAAACTAGCTGTAGTAATAAGAAATGATTTTGCATGTTGTCTTGAACTGTCCACTGAGACAGAAGGGAAGGGGGGGGGGGGAGAGATGAAATCAGGTCAACCAGTCATATCCATGAAAGCATACATGGGAAAAATTGTTTTATTTCTGCTTACAGAACAGTAGCAAACTACAATAATAAAGATTTATTACTGAGTACTGGCATTAGACTGGATACTAAACAGAGCCATGTACAGTACTGATTTGATTTGGTCACTAAATGTAGTTTAATTTGTTTAGGCCCTTATTGGGTTAAGCTCTTGGCTGAGTTTGGATGCTGATAATATTGACTAACTGAGGACAGTCTTACTAAAGAAAGTCAGATTAAAAATGCCCTAAACATTTCTGTACATTTGGCTAAGGGAATGTCCACACAGGATTTCATAAGGGGGCCTTGGAAATGGTTAAGCTGGTGTCAAAAGGAGAGTCAGCCTTTGTACCATCACTCAGTTCTAGCCACGGGAGAGAACATCAGAGAAGACCAGCTGTACCAATAAATCAAAGATGTCCAGTTACTTCCTGATCCCTTTAACAACCCTGGGTGGTGCCTGCGTACTAATCTCAGCAACTGATGGTAAAGTCCAAAGTAGACTTAAACACTTCTAAGCCTGTTGACTTTAATGGGCTTAAAAAGGTACAGATAGTGCCCTGCGCAAGCACCAGTCGTTTCCGACCCTGGGGTGACGTTGCATCACAACGTTTTCATGGCAGACTTTTTACAGGGTGGTTTGCCATTGCCTTCCCCAGTCATAGAAGGGTGTAATTCTGAATACCATTGCACTGCAAGAGACCTGTTTCTGTTAAACACTATGCTGCCTTTGCCCCAGTCTGCCCACTTTCAACTGCACAGGACTGGCCCTGATGGACAGCAATCTTGCATACAGCACAGCTAAGAAATTCACATAACCAATAGTGCAGAAATGCCCTAAGGAAGGTATGCACCTTTCCCCTGGGTATGGCCATACTCAGCATGGGAAGCAAAATATTCAAATGCATGGCCTGATTCTTTCCAACATGGAGAAAAAATGGAGAAGTTTGTGTGATGCACAGATGGAACCCTTGTGCAGGGATGAGATGGATGAGACTCAGGATCTGGTTCTTTGTCTAGAACATGCATTATCCATGATTCAAGAGGTAGTAAAATAAACATCTAAGAAGCAACCATTGGTAAATCTCATGAGAGCCCTCAACCTCTCAAGGTGTGCTTTGAGTTCAGAAGCCACTGTTCTGCTGTCTTCTGATGCCAATGGTCCTCTCTGGTTTTGCCAGTAAAACATAAACATGGAAGGGAAATTCCCCATCATACCTTGCTCCAACCACAAACTTACTAGGCAGTTTTGCATCTTGACAGTATTCTCTGAAGCTTGATTCAGCCATAACAACAAAGCATGGTTGTTCATTATATGAATGATCTGGGGGGGGGGGCATCCTTAGGCTAATATATCCCCTCCCCTCTGATCCTTGCATGCAGTTTTTAAAAATCCATTTATGTAACAAACAAATTCTGAATCACAAAGTCTGATGGTCTCATCAAACCAGGATTCTGAGTCAAGATTTGCCCAGAGTTTAGAAGCCTGGTTTAAGAGGAAAAGCACAAACCATAGTTTGTGATTCAGACATAATGACAAACTGTGGTTTGCTTCTGAAAGCGGAAGTGTTAACTTCTTAAGCTATGCACTGCGGGAGAGGAAAGGGGGAAGGAGCACCTGAACCCAAGGGTCCCTCAGGCTTGTGCGCATAAAAAACGCACCATTGTTTGTTGTTATCTCTGACTCATCCTACAGGATCAGCCCCTCATCTGCAACTGGGGACATGTGACCCATTTTGTAGTTCCATCATAGACTGCTGAGCAAGCATCTGTTTTGAACATTCAACATGAAGTAAAAAAATAAGAATTTATAAGGGGCCAGAAGTCATGTCGTCCAATTCCCTGTCATAAAGTAGTTTCCCCTCAGTAGATCAGCCTCTACAGTTCTGACCTTTGCGTGCCACAAACAGAAAGCAGGTGCAGTTCTGAATGGGATTTGGCAGAGCAGACACTTCCAAGTGACAGACGCAAAAGAGCCAGGCCAGAGGCTGCCGAGGAAAGTGTCTCTTCTAGTCTGAAGCAGTCTTAGTGAAAAGATATTTCCTATTTCTGAAGACTGTTTCCTAGGCAAATGAAACACAGTTGTTGAAGCATATCCAAAATGTAATTCCTCTTTATAACCATTCACGTCGACAGCCCTTCAGATGGTGTTCCAATTCCCTCCCCAGCCCCAGTTCAGTGTAAAGTGCTTTCATGCCTGACAGTGACAAGAACATAGGTAGGCTGGATAGTTGCCAGATTCTTGTTTCAGCTGAGGTTGAAAGAATGACAGTGGGCTGGATGGATCCTCTTTAAACAGGAACAGCCTAGAGAGCTGCAAGTTGGTTCCTCTGCTTCTTCTGTGTTTCTGAGCCAAGCTGCAGTGCCAGCAAATACCATGTGAGGGGGCATCTCACTGGAAATCTAGCAACTGAGGTGCATGTATACGGGAAAGAGTCAGAAAACGGTTCCAGTCTGCGAGGAGGAACTGTAAGACTCTCCAAGAAGCATAGCCTTCACCAGACACACAACACCTCTCAGGCAGAATCGGTCCATTACACGCTGAAAAACAATCAGATCAGTCAATGCATTTGTAAGAAAATTACCCTTCCCTTTCAGCCTGACTCAAATTTTGCATCCCCAGATCAGCAGACTCAAGGAGCTGCTGCTGTGAAAAGACAAAGGAAAAAAAAAAATCTCCCCGCATGCCATCATATCACTTGGTCATAATGATCCGGGCTGCTGTGAGCATCCACACTTTCCTTGGGCTTGGATCCCTAATATTTATGTCAGGTGTTTCTTTCAGGGATCAGATAATTGCTTCTCACCCCTAAGGGCCGCACATTCCAAGGACTTCAGGCAGTGTTGATCCTACCTACCGGCCTACCCAGAGGGCTCAACTTACCACCGATTCTTTATGTCAAGGAATAGCTCCCTATTTATTCATTTCAGAATTACTTTAGAAGATAGCTACTATACTATAATATCCAAATACCTTTATTGGCATAGAAATAAAAAGTACAGCATAGCAAATTTACATGGAGTTTCAGCTATAAAAACCAGTCAAACATCAAGAAGCGGAGCTAGTCTTTTGCTCCCTGATTATTATGGCAACCAAAAGGTACTTTGCAGCCATGCTTGTGATACGGGAACATGGTCAGATAGTAGAAAAAAACCCAGCTTCGCTTCAGGTAATCCATAAAAATTAGACAGAGTAGGTTTGATTATACAGTCCTGCACTTCCCCATAAAAATCACAATAAAGTAAGACATGGGTGACCGTTTCAAGGTGCCTTCCATTACATGGGCAGACTCTATTCTGTTAAGGGATGTTGGCAAATCTCCCAGACAATACCGTTGAGGGTAGAACATCGAGTCTTGCTAACATAAAAGAGCGGCATAACTGGGGTGAAGTAATCTGGGAAAAGTAGGCAGCAGGCAGCCCATGATCTGGGAAGATACCAAATGCTAAAGGGGAACAAGTTTTATGTCCAGAAAAGCAAAGGGAGTGTTTCTCAATATCTAAGATCCTCTGTTTCAGGATTCTGAATGCCTGCGTTTCACTTAGCATATAGAGATTGTCCAAGGGTACACCTATGGAATGTATTTTCTTCTGGATCTGACTATATCAAGTGGAAACGAAGGAATCCGCTAGCATTATATGGATACAACTAGCAGGGTCTGCCCTAAAGTGTAAGTGTAGCCAAAACTTTATAGTTCGTAGCCATGCCCTGGTCTCAGTCAAATGGGTTCCAGTCTCTAGGCACATTGCAGCATAGCTGACACAGTTGGGGACCCCTAAAATACAACATAAAAATGCTGCCTGAATTTGCTCAAGTTGGAAATTGAGGGCGCAAACCCAAATGGGGATCCCATATAACAACTGAGAAACTGTTTTAGCATTAAAAACACGAATAGCAGCTGGGACAAATTGGTTGCCGTTCTTGTAAAAAAAGGTAACCACCGCAGATGAACTACACCTTGCTGAGATGACTGCTTGCTTGCGTTGTACTGTCCAGTTATGATTATATTGGAAAAAGACCCCCAAGTATTTGAAAGATTTCACCTGTTCAATATTATTTCCCTTGAGGCACCAGCTTTGTGGTTTCCAGGACTTTGAAAAAACTAATTTTTTTGGATTTTACATAATTTATAGACAGGAAATTTGTCTCGCAGTATGAAGTAAAAGTGAGTAACAGGCGCTTGAGGCCCTTCTGTGAACATGACAGTACAACTGCATCGTCAGCGTAAAGCAATAAAGGGATAACAGATGACCCAAGCAGTGTACTATAATATGTTACAAGGATGGTGCGCTATTGATATCCTCTGACACATATAAAAAGTCATTTTCTTACATTCTCACATTACTAGGCTGGCTCAATCAGGGAAGAAAAGAGAAATAGAGGGAAAATTTTGCCTCTGAGGGAAGAAAGTTGGGCGGGAGCTCCATAGCACATTAACAGGATTTTTCTTTCCTTTTCTCCCTTACCAGATGAGGATAGGGATTCACTCAGGATCTGTTCTGGCGGGAGTTGTTGGGGTAAGAATGCCAAGATATTGTCTTTTTGGAAACAACGTCACTCTAGCAAGCAAGTTTGAGTCAGGAAGCCATCCACGTCGCATCAACGTCAGCCCAACAACTTACCAGTAAGTGCTCCTCAGTATTTCTTTGAATATTTCTTCGGTTTTGATATTTAAAATATTAAATGAAATGAAACTATGGATCTCAAAACACAAAAAGGTAACACATAATCCAAAGAGACCAATGAGATAAAGGGTAAATAAGAAGGTAAGCAATCAAATAAATCAGTTGTTATATGGGAAGAAATATGTCTGTCTTGCAAATTCCTTCAAAGAAACAGATAAAAGAATATAATTCAGCATGAATTTATTTAGCATTTAGTTTGGCCAGTTCTTAAAGTTTAGAGAGTCTAATTTGAATTTTGCTTTATAAAGTCCCATCTGAAAATGATAGAGTGTATCTCAGCCATCTAGTGTTGAGTGAACATGTTGCAGTAAACAGAGAGCTCTGTGATATAATGGTTTGTGTTCTGGACTGGGATGAGGGAGACCTGGGTTCAAGTCTCCACTTGGCCATGATACTCCCTGGTGATCTTGGGCCACCTGCTCTCTGCCTCAACCTATGTTGTTGCACAAGGACAAGGAGGAGGTGTGAATGATTTATACCGCTCTGAGCTCCTTGGAGGGAAGAGTGGAACAGAATGGAAATGGAAAGATCGTTGTGAAGAAGGTGCTGCGCTGAGGCCAGAAAGCTGTTTAACAGTGCTGCTTGAGGAAGGGTGGGTGTTAATTAGTGATTTTCTCTATTTCTCCATAACTGAAGTCCTAGAAAATAACTCTTGAGGACTCTTGGAGTTGCGCCAGCTGAAACAAGGGCTCAGACGACTAGAGAGGCAGTGGAGGCATACTCGGGACGAAGCGACGAGAGCATCCTATAGAACGTTTATGAGGTCTTATGAGATGGCAGTCAAGGCTGCAAAGAAAGATTACTTTGCAACCAAGATTGCATCTGCAAACTCGCGCCCAGCACAATTGTTTAGAATAATTGGAGATCTTACAACAATGCCACAAGGCAAACCAAATGTTAGGGAATTAGAGATTGGCTGTGAGGCATTTGCGAAATATTTTGCAGATAAAATCTCGTTGCTCCGCCAAGACCTGCCTACCACATTGGATACAGTGAGTGAAATTGAGGCTCCATGCCTGTCTTCGGGTTTAGTGCTGGACCACTTCGACCCACTCAGCCTGGAGGAAGTCGACAGAATCCTCTCCGCTGCTCGCCCAACAACATGTGATCTGGACCCTTGCCCCTCCGGGCTGATTAAATCTTGCCAGAGGGAGCTTAGATGTCCTTTACGGGACATCATAAATAGATCCCTCTTAGAGGGGCATTTCCCAACACCTCTGAAAGAGGCTCTGGTCCGCCCTCTCCTGAAAAAATCTACAGCAGACCCGGCCGAATTGGCGAATTATCGTCCGGTGTCTAATTTACCGTTTCTAGGTAAAATTATTGAGAGGGCAGTGGCGGCGCAGCTACAGAGGTTTCTGGATGACGCTTCCGTCCTAGACCCGTGCCAGTCTGGTTTCCGGCCGGGCCATGGGACGGAGACGGTGCTGGTCGCCTTGGTGGATGACCTCCAGCGGCAACTGGATCGAGGCGGCGTTGCGGTGCTGATGCTGTTAGACCTGTCGGCGGCATTTGATACAGTCAACCATCAGCTACTGACGCGCCGCCTTGCCGACATTGGGGTTGGGGGGTTAGCCTTGCAATGGCTCTCCTCCTTCCTCTTAGGCCGGGGACAAAGGGTGGCTATCGGGGGTGAACGGTCCCAGAGGCGCACACTGGATTGTGGGGTGCCTCAGGGAGCAGTTCTCTCTCCGATATTGTTTAACATTTATATGCGCCCCCTTGCCCAGATTGCCCGGAGGCATGGGCTGGGTTGCCATCAATATGCAGATGACACCCAGCTCTATCTACTAACGGACGGATGGCCCGGCTCCGCCCCAGAGAATCTCGACCGGGCTTTACGGGCTGTTGTGACGTGGCTTAGGCTGAGTGGGCTGAAGCTGAACCCAGCGAAGACAGAGGTCCTTTGTGTGGGTCGCGGTGCTCTGGGAAGGGAAATAGCTCTCCCGGCCTTCGACGGCGCGCCATTGAAAGCAGCGTGCCAGGTAAACAGCCTTGGTGTTTTACTGGAGCCTTCACTATCGATGGAGGCCCAGATAGCAGCCACTGCCAAGTCAGCATTCTTCCATCTGAGGCGGGCAAGGCAGTTGGCCCCTTTTCTAGCGCATCGGGACCTCGCAACAGTGATCCATACAACGGTCACCTCAAGACTAGACTACTGTAATGCCCTCTACTTGGGGCTACCTTTGTGCCGGACCCGGAAGTTGCAGCTAGTGCAGAACGCGGCGGCCAGGCTGTTGTTGGGGTTCCCGAGATGGGAGCACATACGGCCGGGGCTACGTGGACTGCACTGGCTGCCGATTACATACCGGGTCCAGTACAAAGTGTTGGTCATTACCTTTAAAGCCTTATATGGCCGAGGACCAGCCTACCTGAGGGACCGTCTTTCCCTGTATGAACCCCAGAGAGCACTGAGGTCAGCCGGGAAAAATATACTGACTATCCCGGGGCCGAAAGAGATCAAACTCCAGAACACCTGAGCACGGGCCTTTTCAGTCGCGGCCCCTGCCCTATGGAATCAGCTCCCTGAGGAGGTGCGGGCCCTGCGGAACCTTGATCAGTTCCGCAGGGCCTGCAAGACCACCCTCTTCAGGCTAGCATATACAGACGGCTGAACAAGGGCTGTTAATCAAGGATTACCGCTGTTTAATTAAGGATTACCACTGGAAATACTGTATACACTGACAGAATTAGCGTCAAATGCCACCGTCACTGTCAGACTAAGTTATAAATTTTAATTATACTGATTGGTTTTTAGTGATGTTAAATTTAAAGTTCTATATTGTTAATTTTAAAGCCTTATTTATTACTGTATGTTTTATGAAATGTTGTTAGCCGCCCTGAGCCTGCCTAGGCGGGGAGGGCGGGATATAAATAAAATTTATTATTATTATTATTAATCTGATACGTTGCTTAAAACACATGCACACTAGTTGGAAACTGCCCCCAAACAATTGGAACAGTTAGTGCTCTGCAGGGGTGGAATTCTAGCAGGAGCTTCTTTGCATATTAGGCCACACCCTCTGATGTAGCCAATCCTTCCAAGAGCTTACAAAAAAGATCCTTGTAAACTTTTAGAGGATTGGCTACATCGGGATGTGTGGCCTAATATGCAAAGAAGCTCCTGCTAGAATTCCACCCCTGGTGCTCTGCAATACAGGTTCTTTCATAGGATTCACTAGTGATGATCACATAAACTCAAAATATTACTGATTGGTGTTTAGTGTTGGAAGGTGACATTCAATGCCAAGGCCAAGGATGCACCTGCTCATATTTGCATTCATCAATTTGTTCTCCTTGTACGGACTGTTCTCATCTGAGATCAGCCTTGGCTTTTGCTTTGGTGACAGCTTATCCTTGACTGTCTTCTTCTACAGTTGAGTTTGGGACATGGAAGGGCTTGCTCCATTACCTTCCTGTTTGCTTGCAGGATTGCTTGCAGTCCAGATCCCGAGGACTCATGATTCCTGCATCTCACCCAGCCAGCTGTCTAAAACCCACCCCCATGATAATACCGAGACACAGGGCTCTTTTGGCAGAAAAAGCCCAGCAGGAACTTATTTGCATATTAAGCCACACCCCCTGACATCACCATTGTTTCACACAGGGCTTTTGTAGAAAAAGCCAAGCAGGAACCTATTTGCATATTAGGCCACACCCCCTGACAACAAACCAGCCGGAATTGCATTCCTGTGCATTCCTACTCAAAAAAAGCCCTGCTGAGGCACTAAGCAGTCCTGTTGTTTCATTGTTCCGCACACATACACCCCTCCAACCCAACTAGTTTTGAGAAGTCTGACATCCTAATCTTTCTTTTCTGTAGTAATTTGGGACAGGTGGCTCTACTCAGGAGTCAGCCTCTTCACCTGAGCACAGGATGCAATTTTAAGCTCATTTATTCAGGAATAAACTCCACTGAACTAAATGAGATTGACTTTTGAGTCAATAAGTCATGTTTGGCATGGCACTGTTAAGATCCCCTGTAGCCAAAGGACTGATTTACCATTTACACAGGCCACAGATTATCAAATAGCGCCATTGCCTATTGCAACCACAGAACAGGAAAGTTCATGTCAAGATATTAGTGTATTTTCTTTTTTTTTGAGGTTGGTTTTAAAAGGAAATTCCTTTTCAGGATTTGATTGTCTGGGCAAATGTCTGCTGCTTTGATTAATTTTTATGCGTTCGCTCCTTGATGAGAAGGTTTGCCTCTGTTTTTCTGCAATTTGGGGAAGTGACTTTGTACAGGCTTCTTCTAGCATTGTTCTCCTGCTCATCTGTTTTCTTATTTTAACGGCAGTGAGTGTTGAGGCATTTATAGGTTCCTGTAAATCACCATGTAAATGAAGGCTTATATAACTTTCTTCAGTGGGAATCTGGGTATGCTAGAATATAAAGCAGCTAGAGATTGAAATTTTTTTTTTGGGGGGGGGGAGCAATTAAAAAACTGGTGAAAGGAATGAAGTGCATTTGTTTCAGACAGAAATCAAGCAATGAGAGGAAAGCAGAGTTCTTCTAAGGAGAGGCCCAGCATGTCAAAGCAGGGTTTTTGCTGAAATTGGCAAGGCAAATCATGATGGATGAAAAGCAACAAAGCAGATACCTGGAAATGCAAAGTAGTTTGGGGTGCAATTGACAAGGAGATGGATTCTGTTTCCGTAAATGGTGTTTTTAGAACCAAGTATGCTAATCCCTTTGAAACTAGGATTGATCAGCCAATGGAATAGAATGTTGCCTTCATGCTCAAAATCCCCACCTTAAATTGGCAGTTTGTAGTTAATCCCCAGAAATCAGGATTTGATTCCTGCTATTAGAGCTGGAGTTCCGATTTCCTAGAATACCTATTTGAACTAAGAATGTCATGCAAATAAAGAAACCTTTGTAAATTAATTGTGTGGTTGATAAGTGGATGGACTGTGTAATCCTAAACAGGTTTATACACTTCCCATTGATCTCAGGGGATTTGGAAAGGCATAATTCTGCCTAGGGTTACACTGTAAGTATGCATACATTTCCATATGCTTAAAATAATGATTCTGAAGTAATGGAAAATATGGGTTATTTTTTTATTTTGAAATGAGTGAACTTCTTTTTAAGACAAGGTTTTGCTCACTCAAAATGTGTAATATGACTTTTCAAATGTAAGCATTACAGCATTAGCGAGTGATAATTCCTTTGTATACTGTGGACACTCATATTTTCAAGTATATCTTCATTGTTTATGGCAGCCATTGTATGGAAAAAAAACCCTTATATATTGTATTTAGGGCATAATTACTATCCCAAGCCAAATTCCATTGTCCCTCCACAAAACAATCTGTTTTTAGTGACTGAAATCAGTAAATACCCAAAGCCCAGATACATTTTTTCACATTGAGGTTTTGTTGTTTAAAATTCTCTTTCCTCGTTTTTGCATCATGAATAATGTTCACCACTTATGTAGAATGTTCTCAGCAGGGCTTTTTTAGTAGAAAAAGCCCAGCAGGAACACATTTGCATATTAGGACACACACCCTGACATCACCATTGTTTCACATTGAACTTTATTTTGTAGAAAAAGCCCAACAGGAACTCACTTGTATATTAGGCCACACCCCCTGACACCAAGCCAGCTGGGACTGCGTTCCTATGCGTTCCTGCTCAAAAACAGCCCTGGTTCTCAGTCATCTTTCTGTGAAATGAAGGAGGGGATGTATCTCTGTAGATCAGTGTATTCTTTTTTTTGGGGGGGGGGGGAGGAAACTAATGGGCTGTGTTTTTTACCCCATATGCCAAATAAATTTATATTGCCTGTTTTAAAAATCTAGCCCAAACACACCCAATGGAATTGTCTTGGCTTAAAAAAAAGAATGTGCTCTTGAGATGCAATCAGCTCATTGGAACCCCATCCTCAGGGTGTTCCAGGCAAGAAAAAAGCAAAGTAACCCTTGTCTTCCTTAGTGATCTCCCATACGAGAACTGATGATGACAGACTTTGGTTGGTTTCCAGGTTCTTACCCACTCAGCCTAAGCTGGCTATTCAAGCTGCTGGACTGAACAAACAAAAACTGCCATAAATGCAAAACTCATTTGATTTCCCAAAGATTCATTCATACCCCAGATGCCAATTTGGTGTAGTAGTTAGACTCTTACCTGGGACTCAGAACCAGGCTTGATTCCCTGCTCCTCCACATGCAACTGCTGGAGTGAACATGGATCAGTCATAACTGTATCAGAGCGGCTCTGCTCAAGAGCAGTTCTCAGAAGAGCTCTCTCAGCCTTACCTACCTCACAGAGTGTCTGTTGTCAGGAGGGGAAGGGAAAGGAGATTGTAAACTACTCTCTGAGTGAAGGGCAGGGTATAATCCAATCTAGGGGTGGCCAAACTTGCTTAATATAAGAGCCAATAAATGTCAGATGTTTGAGAGCCGGAAGGAAGGAAGGTAGGTAGGTAACAGGGGAAGAAAGGGGAGGGGAAAAGAAAGCAACTTTAACTTTAAATGCATTCTCCAAGCTTCCAGCTGGCTTGGTGCAGTGATTTAAAGAGACATAAAGAGAGAAATGCCTTGTCCAAGGCGGAGGCTTCAAGAGCCACACAATATGTGTAAAAGAGCCGGAGTTTGGCCACTTCTGATCTAATCTCTTCTTCTCTTCTTCTGTTTTGATTTACAGAAGAAAAAACTAAGTGATAAAGAGGCTGTATTTTGGAGACATTGTTTACAAAGATGCAAGTGACAGTATCCTGAAAGGGAAAAGATGTAGTGCCACTTATTTATGCATTCTCCCCGCCCCTGCAACTAGGGAGGAATTTCACTCCAGATGGATGGATAAATGTAACTAATTTTGTCTAGAGTTATTTATGATATTAAGTAGTTCAGCATTATGAAGTTTAACTTGGTATGCAAATATACTTCTAGTCCTATTATGACTGTATAAAGTTTTTAAAAGACAAAATATCACATTTTTTTTTAGGTACAAAAATTGTGTTTTACACTTTGATTTTTTTTTCCTACCTCTCAGGGCAAAAACTAATATATAGCTGCTAAGGTTGCACATGGTACAATAGATTGCTGTTCTGTCTGTGTCAGAGTGTGTGTGGTCCGTCGTTAATATTTGCAGTTTTGATTATAGAAAACATTGGTGCTTATACTTTTAAATATGCCAGACAGTATAATTGCATATGATAACTAAGCTATAAATTATGCATTTTATATTAGTAAACCAGTAAAATAAGTTGATCAAAAAGTTGTTTTGTTTATACAAATACTTTCCACAAATTTTTGTTTCCACAATTCCACAAGAATTCCATAAATTCCTGGGGAAGGTGGGGTTTCAGGAGGGTAGAGACCTCAGCAGGGTATAATGCCATATAATCCACCTTCCAAATCAGCCAGGAAAACTAATCTCTGGAGATCCATTGTAATTTTGGGAGATCTCCAAAGCCCACCTGGAGTTTGGCAGCCAGAGGCACCAAGGAGGTACAGTGCTAATATAGTCATCATAGATACTTCCAGTATACAATTTAATTGGCTTCCACTCAGTTATCTGGCACAAAAGATTTCATTATATGAGTAGAGAGAGAGATGATTACTGTATCCATATACAGTAATAGCCAATCATGGTTTGAATACTGAAAGTTCAGGTTTTGTACTTGCTACTTCCCCCCTCTATTTCTGTGTGCTGCTTTGAACAGGTTTCAGATGTCTTCCCACCCCAATGAACTACAATGAAGTTATTAACTTTGATATCCCCTGTGCAAAGTCCCTTCCATTTGGGGGGTGAGTTTAATGAGAACTTGAATCAGAGCATTTTCATAATGGCCCTATAGAATCACCTGGCCTCTGTGGTCTGACTTTCTAGGCCAGTGATGTTAGTGTTACCAAGCCAAGTCTGGCAACTGATAGAAGGGTTGGGGCTGGGGACATCATGGGGGGTTGTATTGTGAGCATGACTACATCAGTTCAGGGGAAAATCTGTGGCAGCAGTAGTTCTAGAAATCACTGGAATCTCTGTGGTATAACAGTAATTTTTCCAATGATGCCTAGAGCCACTGCAGTCACCTCTAAGTTTCCCCTGGAAGTGACATCATCACACTGGTGATGCTGGTCATTTTCCTTCACCACCACTTGGAGCAGTGGCAGGCAATGGGAGCTTGAGGGAGGGGGGGTACAGATATGAATGATGATAATGTGGTGTCCATCAGTGTGTTCGCTGGTGCCTACTTGCTTCTTCCCCAAAGTTAAGAGCTAGTCCTAGATTGCATTATTGCCATTGGAGCAGGAAATGGTTCTGAAGAGCATTACATCTGTACCTACAGGAAACCCATTTAGATACAGGCATTTTCATCATAGGGGATTGCTTGGCTTGAACCTCCCAATACGTTGTGATCATCTCAGTCCACAGGGCTGCCATTTTATAATTACCATTCCCCAGTGATGTTTTCAAAATTACAGAAGTGCCCACAGGCTCAACAAAGTTGCCCCCCCCCCTTCTAGGTCATATACAGGCAGTACAAGGAAAGGAAAGGAAAGGAAAGGAAAGGAAAGGAAAGGAAAGGAAAGGAAAGGAAAGGTCACCTGTGCAAGTATCAGTCATTTCTGACTCTGGGGTGATGTCGCTTTCACAACATTTTCATGGCAGACTTTTTAAATGGGGTGGTTTGCCATTTCCTTCCCCAGTCATCTACACTCCCCCCCCCAGCAAGCTGGGTACTCATTTTACCGACCTCGGAAGAATGAAAGGCTGAGTCAACCTCGATCCGGCTACCTGAAAACCCAGCTTCCACCGGGAATCAAACGCAGGTCATGAGCAGAGCTTAGGACTGCAGTACTGCAGCTTTAATACTCTACGCCACGGGGCTCTCTGAGGCAGTACAAACATGTTCTTAAATTTGCTTTTGCTAATAAGGGCTTTTGTGTATTATTTTGAGGCTGTGAAGGACAGAAGCCTCTATGCAATGTACTCAGATTGCAGCATATGCTTTGAAAAGGGGCTGTCTGGTGCATGCCAACAGTGGAGATGGTAAGGGTCTGGGGGTCTTAACAAATGTGAATTCTTGAGTCGCTAAAGCCTGAGAACCTCTGCCTTAGTGCAATGCCAATGGCGGCAATACATGCAGAAACAATTGGCACCAACTTCTGTCTCCTTACAGGCAAGACCTTTTTCTGTTCTTGGATTGGTCCTAGTAGATCAAAATAACTACGCCACTACTGTTTGCAGAACACGCTGCCTTTTATCTGCAGCTTGTTATAAAGCAAAGCGAGCAGAGCTGTTTAACTGAGCACACTGGAGAACTTAATCTTGAAATGCCCTCTCTTCACTTATATGTGTTTAATATATGCAGTACCAGCACTACTTTTGTAAACAATGCATGCTTGTTGAAGAAAAAAAGAGAGAGAAAGACACGATCCAAGCGACTGCCTTTCTAAACAACCAGCCAGTGAGCTGTGAAACTGAAGTAATTGCTTGTTTTCAAGATAATTCCTCTGCTTTTTGTAACTGTATGAATAATGGATTTATTCAGTGTTAATTAATGGATTGGCTCCCTATAATACTCACATTGACCCCCCCCCCCCAAAAAAAAAGCAGACAGTTCTTAACTGGCATGAATATGAGCAGTTGTCATGAGACAGATCTTTTTTTTTTCTTTTACAAGTTTGCGGATGTTCATTCATTTGCAGTGAAATTTGCATCCTGCTTTTTTTGCAGTGAGCTTCAAGTGGCATTTTGATGTATGGTTGCCAGGCTCTGCCAACCAGTAACCAGTGGGAGCTTGAGGATACAAACTTGGATAGCACAGCATTGCATGCTTTATAGGGAAACCTGGAATGGATGCTGTGTCACTCTAGGAGTCACTGTGAACTTTATCATAAAACCAAAGTTTCTAGCAATTCCTAGAGCTGCATGCTGTCAGCTCTGGATTTCCTGTGAAAGTGGCATAATACTTCGTGTGATAGCAACTTTTTAAAAAATATATATTTACTTCCAGGGCTTTTTTGGTAGGAAAAACCCAGCAGAAACACATTTGCATATTAGGCCACACCCCCTGACATCACCCTTGTTTCACATAGGGTTTTTTGTAGAAAAAGCCCAGTAGGAACTCATTTGCATATTAGACCACACCCTCTGATACCAAGCCAGCCGGAACTGCATTCCTGTGTTTACCTGCTCAAAAAAAGCCCTGTTTAGTCCTACCCAGGGCTTTTTTTGTCGAAAAAGCCCAGCAGGAACTAATTTGCATATTAGGCCACACTCCTGACATGACAATTGTTTCACACAGGGCTTTTCCCAGTAGAAACTCATTTGCATATCATGCCACACCCACTGATGCCGAGCCACCAGGAACTGCATTCCTGCTCAAAAAAAGCCCTGCCGCTACCGCCATTGATAAATATGCATGTATGAGCAGACATATAGTGACGCTCCTTGGGATTTGCAACATGCAACTACAACATTAATCACTATCTTGTATGTTGGCCATGCAATCACATTATCCCTAGACAGCTCTCACACTGCAACCCAAATCCTATTTCTGATATTGCGCCTAAGTACACATTGCAGTTTTCCCCAGGGGAATGTTATTTCTCTCATTGGGGGCTGCGCACTTGCCAATGTGCTGGACGTCATGTTTCCACAATGGGGCAAATGCCACATCCCTAAGAGAGTCTTACAGTCTAAGAAAATGGCATGGGGAATGAGATGTAGACCCCCTTTCTCCATTCATCATGGTCCCAATCCAGACCAGGCGCATGCGAGCCTGGGGACCACAGAACTTCAGAACTCTCTGTGTTCTGTTTTGGGCACCACATTTTAAGAAGGATATAGACAAGCTGGAACGGGTCCAAAGGAGAGCTAGGAAGATGGTGAGGGGTCTGGAGACCAAGTCTTGCGAGGAAAGGTTGAAGGAGCTGGGCATGTTTAGCCTGGAGAGGAGATGGCTGAGAGATGATATGATCACCATCTTCAAGTACTTGAAGGGCTGTCATATAGAGGATGTTGTGGAATTGTTTTCTGTGGCCCCAGAAGGTAGGACCAAAACCAATGGGTTGAAATTAAATCAAAAGAGTTTCCAGCTCAACATTAGGAAGAACTTCCTGACCATAAGAGTGGTTCCTCAGTGGAACAGGCTTCCTCAGGAGGTGGTGGGCTCTCCTTCCTTGGAGGTTTTTAAACAGAGGCTAGATGGCCATCTGACAACAATGAAGATTCTCTGAATTTAGGGGGAGGTATTTGTGAATTTCCTGCATTGTGCAGGGGTTGGACTAGATGATCCTGGAGGTCCCTTCCAATCAGTGTTCCCTCTAAGCTGAGTTAGCGTGAGCTAGCTCACAGATTTTTAGCCTCCAGCTCACACATTTTTGTCTTAGCTCAGGAAGGAGGACCCCAGAGCACACTAATTTATGCAGTAGCTCACAACTGTAATGCCAACTTTAATGCCAGAGTCTTGGTCACAAGACTCTGCAGCTTAGAGGTAACATTGCTTCCAACTCTATGATTCTATCCAACTTGGGGATGTCCCCAGGGAAAACTTAGTTCATACGTGAATGTAAGTCAACTGATTTCTTATCACTAGGTTGTTCAGTATTTTCAGAGCCCAGTGCATGAACTGACTCCATTGAAAGGCATTGCATATCAGGTGATTCCACACAAGTCCTTTTTGTGGGGTGTGATAAGTGTGGGGTGTGATAAGTGCTGTCCAGAACGTGCACTTGTGGATGGGCCCTTTACAGAATTGTGTCTGAAAAGCCAAGGTCGGGAGCAGCCATAAGTGTGTTTTAGGAAAGCTGATGCTGCTAAGAACAAGCCCGTAATTTCATTTATTCCATAGTGTTGAGGGGGGGGTGGTGGTGCGGAGTTGACACATTAACAGCTGTGTCTGTTATAAGCAGAACAGTTCCCTCCAACCAACATTGTTGTACCATCTCAGTGGTCCAAGATGGTTTGCAGTGTCGGGACACTGTGTTGGCAAAGGCCTCACTGCAACCCTTTGCTCCCAGGACTGGGCAGGACTCTCCAGGGACAACTGCAGAGAAATAGTCCCACATTCTTTGATGCCTATGAACAGGACTGGAGAGAAGCAATCATATTTCTAAGCTGCCTGGTTTTTTTCCAGCATGCCTATGAATCAATCTGGTGGATGCTGTGAATGCCTGTGTGTTTGTTGCTAACTTTTTCTGCTGTGCAGATTAATAAAACATATAGCTTGACTCAGATGAGAAGTTATCTTCTAATTCATATTGTAAACACTCATCAGCTTTCACATAATAATCACATTTTTAAAAGACCTTTGTTAGCCTTCCATGTCCATCGTTTTCCTGTGCTGGGAGTAAAGAGTTTAAAAATATAAATATAACATTTGCTGTCGCCTAGCAACAGCACTGAACTTCGAGCAGGACTGCTCCGATTTACATTTTCTACAATGAACGCCAAGATATAAGACAGAATTGCATTGGTTATCTTTGAATTTCTTCAGAGCTTTTTTTTTTAAAGGCTGTTTAATCTCAAAATGCCTGGTTCTCTTGCTCCAGTTTTTGATTGGCCAGCACTCAGTTATTATTTTAGTAAGTTCCGTATCTCCCCACTGGAATTTCTCTGGTATCTCTCAAGGCTTTTTCTGAACTTGAAGGTATTGTATTTCCTGAACTTTGATTGGCTATTGATTCTGTGTTGCTACACAGTCCCAGGTTAAAATCACGAGTCTATCATAGGCCAGGCATTTTCTGTCAACCCAATCTAATTTACATGTCCGTTGTGAAAATAAAAGAGGGGAAAACATATTGTGAACGTCTTGGATAGAGCTGCCAGGCTGTGCTTGGAAAACTGGTGGAAGCTTCAGGGGTGGGGGCGTAGAGGGCCTGCATCATCATGTGTGCCATGACATCACTTCCAGGAAAACAAAGACGTGATGTCAGGTCTCCCTCTGAATCATCAGAAACTCCTAGAGCTGCCTGAAACTGCTTTTAGGATTTCCCTGGAAGTGACATCACAGTGCAGAAAATGCCAAATTTTAAAATAGTTTTTATCCTGCCTCCACTTGGATAATGACGACTGCCTGCAGGTATCTCGCCGTAGCAGAAGGCCTGGTAGCCCTATACTTGGAGGAAGGGCACAAGTATGATGGAAATTCAGGGATGTCCAGGTTAGCAGCCAGGGGGTGCTGGAATCCTCCCTCCCCCTTGATTATTTCTATGGACATCTTTGGTGATAGTGTGAAATGAAAGTCAGGATGACACCACCTTTTATAAGAAACCTACTCCTTCTGCCAGAAATGGCAGTCCATACTGAATTTCCCCTTCTTTTCTGCACCACTGTGCTGAGCATTTCCCTCTGCCTGCTAATGATGTGGAGCTAATTAGCTGATACTAAGACATTGGAAAAGAGAAGTCTGAGACTTTTTAAGGTCAAAACAAGAACTTTAACTGAACCAGGAAACTGGAGCCCAAATAAATGCTTGCTAATTATGTGGTTCTATGCAGTCAGTGGAACACAAATACAGTGTGCTGCATGCGGATGGTCTCCCCTCCAAAGCTACCATTTCCTTTGGAGAACTGATCTCTCCAGTCTGGAGGTTGGTTGTAATTCTTTATGAACTGCAGGGCATAAGAACATAAGAGAAGCCATGTTGGATCAGGCCAGTGGCCCATCCAGTCCAACACTCTGTGTCACACAGTGGCCAAAAGAACCAGGCGCCATCAGGAGATCCATCAGTGGGGCCAGGACACTAGATGCCCTCCCATTTGGAGGATTCATCTGGAGATTGGCAACAGAAGAAACAACTTCTTGGCTAACAGTGTTCTTTTGCATCCTGTATAGAAAACTGAAAGTTGGAGAGAGTCGTGTGGACATCATAAGGGCATCATAAGAGTCGTGTGGACATCATAAGGGCATCATAAGAGTGGACATCATAAGGGCATCATAAGAGTCGTGTGGACATCATAAGGACTGACTAGGTTAAATGAGAAGGAAAAGTGTACAAGACAGCTTTGTTTCTTTTACATCTCATGTTATTACAGAGCTTTGTAATGTGAGAAAGCATTTACATGCAGGCTTCAGAGTAAGCATAATTTTTGCAGACTTCCAAGGATGTTTTTTAAAAGCCTGCTTTTCCTAAGGGCTGGTTCATAACATCACCACTTTGGGACTTATTATCTTTGCTCTTGGTAGGATTAAATGTCCTGTGATTGTGTGCATTGGCTGCCATCGGCACAAATTGCTAGCGTGCCCAGGAGATTCTGTGTGGGTTATTGCTGTTTATTATTTACATAGCAACATCACTGAACTTTGCAGGCATGTTTTTGCCCCCCAAGAAGCTGAAAATCTAAAGTCTCTGGGCATAGAATACAGGCAGGCAATGAATGGGTGTGGATGCAGACAGATTTTGCCTTACTAATGCAAGGGTCCTTGGCCCTGTTGAACCCATGAACATTTGAAATGTTGAGAAAAGGTAGTGGGCACCACCACAAAATGGTTGTCATGGGAGGTGAGACCAGTCACAAAATGGCTGCTGTGGTGTGGCAGTAACAGAATTCTAGGTGGCTGCAAGCCAAGCATCCTTCTATGATTGGGGCAGCTATTAATAGAAGGATGCTCCCTGCAAACACAAAGCTGATGGATCCTATGGTGTTTTGGGGGACATCCTACTCCAGTGAGGTAGAAGAAAGTTAGGGTCACCTCTTTAGGGAAGAGATGTTTTGAGGAAGCTCCACGTAGGTGCCATCACAGGATCACAGATTGGATGCATTTTTGGCCCTTCTTTCCTTCTAGGAGCTCAGGGCAGCATACACTATTCTACCTTGCCCATTTTATCCCACAACAGCCACCTATGAGGAATGGTGATCTGAAAAGGGTGACTGTCAAAGTTTCCCAGCAGGCTTTCATTGCAGAATGGGGATCTGAACCTTAGTCTCCTATTTCCTAGTCTGCACTTACCACTATACCATAATGGTTCTTGGTCCTGCAAAGTGGTTTATGGTTGGTTGTAGTGCAGGTGTCTGGATGAAAGTCACATACGACAGCATTGAAGCTAAGTAGGTATGACTTCTGGAGAATCCCGCCAACATCACCTTGAGTCCTATGGTGGAATAAAGCTGAGGTATAAGTACCATAGATAGGATTTTCAGGTGTTCAGTGTGAGTGAGGTAGGATGTAGGAACTGTTCCATGGAAAAGTTCTGGGCAGATGCAAAGAACAGGCAACATCATTTACAGTGCAACCCTAAACAGAGTTATACCCTTCTTAATCCTTTGACTTCTGTGGGTTTAGAAGTATGTTGTCGTTCAGTCACACAGTCGAGTCCGACTCTTTGCGACCCCATGGACCAAGTCATGCCAGGCCCTCCTGTCTTCCACTATCCTCCTAAGTCTGCTTAAATTCATTTGTTACATCAGTAACGCTGTCCAGCCACCTCATCTTTTGCCATCCCCTTCTCTTTTTTTGCCTTCTGTCTTTCCCAGCATCAGGATCTTCTCCAGGGAGTGCTCCCTTCTCATTTGGTGGCCAAAGTATTTGAGCTTCAGCTTCAGCATCTGAGCTTCCAGGGAACAGTCAGGGTTGATTTCCCTTGGGATTGACTGATTTGATCTTCTTGCAGTCCAAGGGACTCTCAAGATTCTTCTCCAGCACCACAGCTCAAAACAGTTTAGAAGTATACATATCTATTTAGGAGTGCACTGCTAACATAGCAGCAGCCTTTATGGGGGGTCTAGGAAGATGGAATAGCAGGATTAGGGTTGTCAGTCCTCCACTGGGGACAAAAAAAATTAAAAATGTTTAGGAGACTCATGAATGCTCCTTAGCATACCACAGAACCTGGCATCTTCTGGTAACCAAGAGACCCACGGAGGTTTCACATTCTGAGATAAGTGAACAGGCAAATTTAAGCTGGGGGCTTTGGCCGTACAAACAAAATGGAGCTGGCCACTTTTTAAAAAGCTAATTAAAATGGGGGGTTATGACAGCACTGTAAATGGGGAAGAGTCATCTGTAAGTCTCAGCCACGTTATATAATTTGTGTAATTTCATTGTAGGCAATGGGCAAACGTTGGCTACTTCTCAACACTGCCAGTGGCAGCCTGTAGTAAGAATGCAGCAACAGTGCAACTCAAGTGACAGTGACATGTCATCTATCACGGAATCACATAGCAACACAGGAACTGTTGAATGATATGGCAGCTCACACATTTGTCTTAAACAATATCCTGTCTCAGGCAATACAAAATAGCAGATGGTCCAGAGAAAAGTGCCAGCAATTCAGGAGTCAGTGATGCTTTACAGAGGAGCCAAAGTTACTGCATCTCCCCCCCCCCCCCCGCACACACACACACTGGCAATTAGTAGCTAACTGTGATATCTATATTGTATAGCCAGCCTGCTAGCAATTGTTCTATTGTATTGCATTTTATATTCAACATTTATATATTATTCAGGGGCAGTAGTGCATGAATTGTTCCGTTGCATCAGTGATCTAATGAGAGATAAAAACCATTTTAAAATACACAAGCAAACATAATAGGTAGTTAATTATCATACAAATAACTTTTTTTGCTGCCTTGGCTTGCTTTTGCTTGCAATGGGGGGGGGGGGTGTTTGTCAAATTTTTGATCTCAGATTGGCAGCAAAACAACAATCAGCATAACCCCTTTTGCCTGTAACAAAGTATGGCATTCTGGCCGATTAATAATATATGCAATTGTCCCTGGGACTTGATAGAATACAACCAGGGGTCATTTTGTAGAAAAATAGGTGGTGGAGCTCATCCAGGGATTGTTATGCAGCTGCACTTACTATTCAATGGCCAAGGAGGTGGAACTCTCAGAAGGAGGAGGTGGAACTCTCAGAAAGGTTCAGGAGCTGTGCTCCTGTGAGCGCCCACTGAATCTGAGGCCTAAATACAACCCAGGCCATTCAAAACAGGAAAAAATCCAGCCCAGGCCTGGCAGCAGAATGGAAAGTATATATTTATTGCATGCAGGAGGAATCGAGAACCTCCACTTCCTTGGAGAGCAAACTGAAGGTCGCCTGAAGCACCCCCTTGGTCCCACTCCTCCAATGTTATATATTAAAAGGGGCTTCAGGAAGGGATAGTGTCTTCAGCCAATGCATATGGATAGAGGAATTGGGATTCTGAGTGGTAGTTTGCTGCTTAGTATGACCGCAAGACCCAGCAGAAATGGCAGATATCCCAGCAGAGCCTCCAACTGAACCTCTTCCAGTGGTCAGTACTAGTATATGTTTTTATTAGTGTGTGTGGATGGTTGGATCAGTGTGCGTATACGCGTTTTTTCTTGTGGTTGTTGCCATCTATCAAGAGCAGGATCTTCTAGTGTCGATTTCTGCTGCTTGCTCTTTTGTCTTTGGTTGTTCCTGATTATTTTGTTGTTGTTGTTTACGAGTTGGTGGCAGGAATCTCAGAACAGCTTTGAAGAATTCAGCCTCTCTGCGTTTGGACTACCTCCATCAAGGCAAATAGCTACTCCATAAAGTAGCTGAGGCAGCTCTTGTCTTCGGCCCAATATATGGAAATCGCAGCAGGCGCAGAACATCCATCCAACTTTAACATAATGGAATGGAGTAATTGCTCGAGTGGTTTGTTTAGCCTTGTGCCTGTTGAAGAGGAGTTATCCATTTCCCAGAAGAATGACAAAAAATGCCTAAATATACATAGAACTGTGTTTGTTCCAGCAGATGGGGAAAGTATACGTATTACTGAAATAGTGCCTGTCTCCCCACCACTGTAACTTAGCCATTGAACTAGACCTGGGAGGCTGAAAGAGTTCTATTAACCAGGCATGCACCAATGCTATAATTTGTTTTAATGCCTTTATTACTGCAAAGGTCTGTGGACTGTGTAGTAAAAGTGATACATACCAGGAATAGTTTCTGTGGAAGGCATGTAAAGATCAACAGATAATGTTTTCAGCACATATCCGGATCAATATTTTGGTGGGCATTTGGGACTGCATTGGGAGGAGGGAGGTGAGGGGATTGCACTGAACCAATATAAATCCTCCTGTCAGCAGAATCCAGGCCAATAATATATATCCAGGCTTCAGATTCAGTGGGAGCTCACAGGAGCGCAGCTCCTGAACCTTTCTGAGAGCTCCACCTCCTCCTTCCCACCTTGTCCATTGAATAGTAGGTGCAGCTGTATAACAATCCCTGGATGAGCTCCACCACCTATTTTTCTACAAAACGATCTCTGTATAGGTCACATATTTTGGTGTGGAAGAGCCCCATAGCGCAGAGTGGTGAAGCTGCAGTACTGCAGTCCTAAGCTCTGCTCACGACCTGAGTTTGATCCCCGCGGAAGCTGGGTTCAGATAGCTGGCTCAAGGTTGACTCAGCCTTCCATCCTTCCGAGGTCGGTAAAATGCGTACCCAGCTTGCTGGGGCGGCAGGGGGGAGCATAGATGACTGGGGAAGGCAATAGCAAACCACCCCATTTAAAAAGTCTGCTGTGAAAACAATCGTGATGCAACGTCACCCCAGAGTCGGAAGTGACTGGTGCTTGCACTGGGGACTACCTTTACCATTTTTATTTTGGTGTGGACAGATCTTTGAAAAGACCTAGCAAGACCTCTAACAGTGACATACTAATAGGGTTGCCAACTCCAGCTTGGCAATTTCCTGTATATTTGGGGGTGCTGTCTTGGGAAGGTGCAGTTTAAGGAGAAGAGGGAACTCCATGGGAATGTGATGTGATAGAGTGCACCCTCCATAGCTGCCATTTGCTCCATGGAAACTGATCTCTGTTGTCCAGAGATCAGTTGTAATACTAAGAAAACTACAGGCCCACCTGAAGGCTGGGAACCTTATAATTCTAAGCAAAGCTACACCTTTCTTAGGCCCAGGCGGCCACAAGTATAGCCACCTTCAAGAGGGGTTTAGATAAAAATATGGAGCACAGGTCCATCAGTGGCTATTAGCCACAGTGTGTGTGTATATATAAAATTTTTTGCCACTGTGTGACACAGAGTGTTGGACTGGATGGGCCATTGGCCTGATCCAACATGGCTTCTCTTCTGTTCTTAATATTATACAATTATATATGAGTGGTTTAAATAGGGGATTTTATTTTCTTTCTCACAGTTACTTTAGTGGGTTTAGAAGGGTGTAGCTGCAAGTCTCCAACTGTAGTAGGAGACCTCCTGGCAAACCTCCATTTTTCGCACTGGTGCTTCATAGGTAAGTGGGGGGGGGGGAGAAACAGGGGGCATGTGCCAACATCATTCTAGCATGCAACATCACTCCTGTCAAAAACTGGAATTAACATCACGATGTTGGGGACAACACTTATGAGCCTGCTTCGGCGGGGAGGGTGGGGTATAAATTAAAAATTATTATTATTATTAGCCCAAAGATTCTATGAAGTCACTTCAGGTTTTTTGACAGAAGTGATGTCACTCGCTGGAATACCTATTCCCCCCGCCCATATCCTCCCAGTTTAATTTCCCAGGCTGAAGTTGGCAACCCTAACTGTAAATGATGAGAGACTTGTTGATTCAAGTAAGCCCCAAGTTCATTCTTATTCTTCAATTCTCCATTGACTAGCTTAATGGGTTTTTAGAACAATTTACAAAAATGTGCAGAAATATGAAAACACCTCCATAAAATCAATAAACGGTTAAAATGCCTAATAAAATACCTGTCCAGTTGGCAGCAGCTAAAAACAACTCTAACTTTGATCCAAAAAGGGAGCCAGTTTGGTATAGTGGTGAAGTATGAGGACTCATATCTGGGAGAACTAGGTTTGATTCCCCACTCCTCTACTTGCAGCTGCTGGAATGGCCTTAGGTCAGCCATAGGTATCTCAGATCTGTCCTTGAAAGGGCAGCTTTTGGGAGAGCTCTCTCACCCCCACCTACCCCACATGGTGTCTGTCGTGGGGGGGGGAGGTAAAGGAGATTGTAAACTGCTCTAAGACTCTGAGATTCAGAGTGTAGGACAGGATATAAATCCATATATTATCTTCTTCGTCATCATCCCAAAGCCTTCCTAAATAACACAAAAATTAAACATGTTTCCTGAGGGACTGAAGGTTGTTCTTTGGTAAAGAGGCAGACACTACTGGGAAGGCCCTAGTATTGTCCATCTCTTGCCCATGACAGGGACACCCTAAGCAGGACCTCCTCAGCTGCTCCTAAGACACTGGAAAGGAGATGCTGAGACTTTTTAAGGCCGCAGAGGTCAAAACAAGGACTTCAACTGAACTGGGAAACTAAGGGCTGGAGCCTGAATAAATTTTCCATGAACGATTTTCATTTCATATTCATCTATTCAATTTGTACCCCTCTCTACCCCAGAAATGGGCTCAGGGTGGCTTACATCATAAAAACCAGCAGGATAAAACAATCAGTATGATCAGCAGTGAATAACACTAACAGAAATTCCATAACTTTTGTCAGAAAAAACATACATACAAGCAGGACACTTTTTTGTAGTAAAAGCCCAGCAGGAACTCATTTGCATATTAGGCCACACCTCTCACATCACCATTGTTTTGCGCAGGACTTTTTTGGGGGGAAAGCCCGGCAGGAACTCATGTGCATATTAGGCCACAGCCCTGACACCAAGCCAGCCGGAACTGCATTCCTGTGTGTTCCTACTAAAAAAACCTGCATACAGGTAACCCAAAAAACTTGAACAATAGGAGCGGGATAATTTCCAACAACATGATTCTATGAACTCTTCTCTCCTGCTGCTGCAGACACCCCTGCCCCCCATTTGCCTCTCATGCTGTTCCTGAGAGTCCCCTGACCCCAAGGGAAGTATTATGGGAACGTCAGTGGGCTGCAACAGAAAGGGGGAAGCAGGAAAGTTCTATAGTATGGGTGAAGTAGTT
The DNA here is from genome assembly GCF_032191835.1 of Heteronotia binoei. NCBI lineage: Eukaryota > Metazoa > Chordata > Lepidosauria > Squamata > Gekkonidae > Heteronotia > Heteronotia binoei. The sequence goes on from NC_083225.1 coordinate 168,569,130, forward strand.
TGCATGGCTTGAAAAGTGAACCTGGATCCAGCCCTTAGTCATAACCATTGCAGAAACTTAAGATTTGATTTATAGTATAAGGCACTGGTTAAGAATACATCCATAATCGGAATGGAGATTTCTTAGTCCTTATATCCCAGTTGTTGTATCTCAGAATATTGTATCTCATTATGACAGCTGTCTAAATCATATGGCCAGTCTAAATTATACACGGTGGCTTTACATGGAGTATGCTTATTCATTTATTTAAATATTTGTATCCTGTCTTTCTTCATTGGTCTCTGAAGCAATACTCTTGACTGGAACAGCACTCCAACGCCTTAAGAAGAAGAAATCGGGTTCTTGGAATAGAACAAAACAACGAATCAATGAGATGTGCTTCTGCAGTAAATGCATACTCTCCAACCAGACTTAAATTTACTAGAAAAGGTTTTCCAATGGCCTTTAATTATTTATTCATCAGTTGCTAATCCTAAAACTAGAGGTGTTTCTATCTTTTTAAGTGATAAATTAGAATGAGAATTCCAACAGGAACTATCTGATGATAATGAGAAATGTACTGATCAAAACAGTTTTAGCTACTCTATTACAACGGGGACTGTTCACTCCTAATACTGGTTCAATTTAATCTTATGAAGCTTTAATGAGCAATATTTTAGAACTCAGGGATGGGGAACTTGTACTTAGTAGCGACTTAAACATGGTGCTAATCTTTTTTTTCAGACAGAAAAGTGACAGTAATTTTACAGTTAATGCAACTCCTAGAAAAGGAATGGAAAATAGATAATGCCTCGCTATATGCAAATCGAGGGCTCAGTTCAGAGACTAAAATTGCCAGTCGAGTAGGCAACAGTCTGATTCTACAATCTGGGGAAAACTGAGCAGCTCTTCCAAAATCTTCTGTTTGTTTCATGAAAAAAAAGTTGGGGCACAGTACTGGAAATCTATTTTATTCCACCGATTGGTGGGCCCTGACCTGGATAACACAAGCTAGCCTGATTTTGGCTGTGGTCAGACAGGCAATTTGGCCTGATATAGTTGCTGTTCCCTTACAGATTAAATGGGCTCAGTCACACAGCGATGTCTGGTGCCCGTTCCCCACTCATAGTCACCCCATCATATGACGAATTGGATAAACAGCCATTAGAGAAATTCTGGTGCTTATGGATGTCCACACATTCATCTTGCAAAGTCAAGCCATTTGGGAAGGCTGAACCTTCCCTTCCATTTCTGCCTCTTTTTCCCCTTTTTGATCAGGTAGCACTGTATGGATAGCGCATAATTGCCCCTGGCACTATTAATTGCCGAGGCCAAGCAGTCATTCTGGATCAGAAGTCCCTGGGGGAGTTATTTTTGAGCAATAAATCCACTCCAAAAAGAACCCTCTCTCCTGTTTCTGCATCAGAGTTTTTGTTTGATCCCATTATTGACACAAGGGTAAATGTAATGAAGCCAGTAGGACTACTCTAATGTATTTCTGATAAAACCCTCACCATGTAGTCCAAGGAAGAGAGGTGAAGGGAATGAGGCTGAAAGGGACTAGAGCACTTGACAGAGGGTTTGTGGAGCTGTCAAAAAAGAGCTGGAGCTTCTGATAAGTTCTTTCTAAAGAGTTTCCATCTCAACATTAGGAAGAACTTCCTGATCATTAGAGCTGTTCCTCAGTGGAACAGGCTTCCTCAGGAGGTGGAGGGCTCTCCTTCCTTGGAGGTTTTTAAACAGAGGCTAGATGGATATCTGACAGCAATGAAGGTCCTGTGAATTTAGGGGGGAGGTATTTATGAGTTTCCTGCATGTGCAGGGGGTTGGACTAGATGACCCTGGAGGTCCCTTCCAACTCTATGATTGTATGATTCTATGATACAGTTCAAAGTGTGATATCTGCAGGGCTGGCCCTCCTGCTAGGCAAACTAGGCAGTTGCCTAGGATGCCAAGAGGCGGGGCAATGGCAAATTGGGCTCTCAACCCCCCCTCCAGTGCCCCAGGCCTCCCTCCCCCCTCCCTGCTGCTAGCCCCCTCCAGGCCACCGCCCACCCACCCACCCCAGCGCGGTGTCCTGCCTGCCCCCCTGGCACTCCGCTGGCTTGCCCGCCACCGCTAAAAGTGGAGACACTCCGCTCGTTTGCTGGCTCCCTTCCCCCTGGAGCTCACCTGCTAAAAGTAAACTTAGCCGGCAAGCAGCCCGCGCCTGCGTGTTTTGTCACTTAACAAAACGCGCAGGCTGCTCGCTGGCTAACCTTACTTTTAGCTGGCGAGCCCTAGGGGAAAGGGAGCCAGTGAACGAGTGGAGCACTGCCGCTTTTAGCGCCGGCGGGCAGGCCAGCAGAGCGCCGGGGGGCAGGGATGCTGCACTGGGGAGGGAGGAGACGTAGAGCCGCAGGGGGGGAGCCATGGAGGGTGCTTTGGGGGGGCTCCAGACAACAAATCTGCTTAGGGCACCCCAGGGCGTCAGGCCGGCCCTGGATATCTGATCAAAACTTCCTGCAACTATTTAAACAGCTGCAAACAGAGGCTAGGCCAGATCATGCCAAGCCTCCAGTGTGACCACAGCCGTTGTCAGATCTCAGAAGCCAAGCAAGGTCAGCCCTGACTAGTATTTGGGTGAGAGACTTCCAAGGAAATCCTGTGTCATGACAAGGAGGCAGTCAATGGCAAACCACCTTTGAACATCTCTTGCCATGAAAACCCTATGGGGTCACCGTAAGTCATTTGTTGTGTGACCTGATGGCACTTTCCACTTCCACCACTACCAATTGATATCAGAAAGGAATGTGTTTAGGAGACAAAAGTTAGTAGAAGAAATGGACTGGCCATTATAATGGGATAAAAGCGATCCCTGTTTGTTTTGGACTGCAGTACTCACTGTGATATCATTCGGTCGAAAAGAAATATCTGTCACATTTTAAAAGAAACATTAAAACAAAGGAATTACCACAGTCAGTACATAAAGAAGCCTATTTCATTGAAAAGGAGGGGGAAGAATCAATTTTACTAGTGTCAGGGTATTTCATAAATACATTTCTGGTTTGCTGAGATTGTATATCACCATCTGAAATAGGACTAGTACAGAACACACCGGGGGATTAGGATGGCTTTATGCAGAGATGGAAGCTTCCACAGAATTTTTTGCAACTGAAAGACAGATTTTGCTATCAATCTCGGGAGAAGCTGCAGTCGGACTTGGAGTTATGAATACTCTGAGTACTGCAAGGTGCCCAGCAGGAATAGCTGGGTCCAAAAGGCCTAATCCCTAAACAAATATTTGCTTATTTATCACACACAGCTCCTCGGGATCTGGTGTGTGCATTTCTACATTTGGCACCATGTTTGTGTTAGCTGCTTTTTACACGGTCTGTCTGGCCTTTATAAGGATAACATATTGCCTTTCCTTTTACAGCGGCAAGCAATTCTCTGCTGAACCAAGCCAGTAATGAAAACTGTGCATTAAAGCCCCTTGATTGTGTAATAAAATATTCTTTTTTCCCAATTAGTTTTAGAAATAAAACCTGGTAGAAAGATACTCATTTGAACAAAAAGGATACTTTATTAGCTTCTTGTCAGCAAAAGAGAATTATTGTGGGACTGAGAGCTGGAAAGACTGGCGGGTTCCCTTTCCCCTTTCATTGAAAGTTTCTCCAGTTAAGTTACTAGCAGGGCTTTTTTTGTAGCAGGAACTCCTTTGCATATTAGGCCACACACCCCTGATGTAGCCAATCTGCCAGGAGTTTACAGTAGGCCCTGGAATAAAAGCCCTATAAACTCCTGGGGGATTGGCTACATCAGAGGGGTGTGACTTGATGTGCAAAGGACTTCCTGCTACAGAAAAAGCCTTGGTTACTAGTAAGCTTATTTTCCCCTTCAAAACAAAATTGGGGGCTTCACTCAGACAGGGTTTCTAAGTTTCATGTTTTGAGAAATTCATAATCTGATGCAAATGGTGAATGTACGTTCCATACAGTCTGCATAGGGAATGTTAAACTTCTTTGTAGCCCTAAACTATTTGCTTTCTTAAGATGCAAATTTGTTCTGGATTTCAAAACAAGACAAACAAAGGAACAGGTTACTTATTTATACATTCTGCATTTTCTTATAGTTGATAATCTTATTTCTTTGTAGGAATATTTCACTCACATTTCTTGATGCACTGCATTCAGGGCTCCTTGAAATTCACAGGGGGACAATGCATATCAGTCACCCTGCAAAATATTTTAGATACTGTTGCAAATACTCAAATGAAGGGAGATTATCCAGCTTTAGCAGCTAGATACCCTTTGGAGATGTTAGCGAACAGCTTGTTCCTGTGGAGCTAAAACCTCTGTGATAACTCATGTGCTCCATTATTGCCTCCTTTACTCTTTAATTCATTCATTGCATTTTTTTGGCTATTTTCTTTACTGCAACCATCATTGCTGGGTCACTAAAGATTTCTCAGGGTCCAGTCATTATTTTTTAAGAGTCTTGTGCAGGCTCACGCAGCTGCTACCAGTGCTTGGGGCAGAAGGAAGCCAAAGAGACTCTTCCTAGCAATCGGGGAATGAAATTAGTAGATAGATCAGGAACATCTAGAAGGAAAATGGTTTTTCCCAAAATCTGCAGGCATTACTGAGGACAGCAGATTCCATGGATGAAGGGAACTATCTTAATCATGGCAAAACAAAAAAAGAACAACCACAAAATATATTAAAGGTAATCCAGAAACAAACTCCATTGTGTTTTTAATTACATTTTGTTTTCTTACTTTAAAAACCCTTATAGACAGAAAAGTCCAGTCTAATAGTAATAAAGGTATTTCTATATGAATCATTGAGCTGCCCCGTGGTGCAGAGTGTTAAAGCAGCAGTACTGCAGTCGGAGCCCTCTGCTCACGACCTGAGTTCAATCCCAGCGGAAGCTGATTCAGGTAGCCGGCTCCAGGTTGACTCAGCCTTCCATCCTTCCGAGGTCGGTAAAATGAGGACCCAGCTTGCTGGGAGGAAAGTGTAGATGACTGGGGAAGGCAATGGCAAACCACCCCTTAAAAGTCTGCCATGAAAACATCATGATGTGGCGTCACCCCAGAGTCGGAAACGACTGGTGCTTGCACAGGGGGCTACCTTTTTTTAATGTGAATCATATCTGTTACACTGTAAGTCTGACTAAGGAGACAATTGTTACCTTAATAAATATATCATTCTAACAATAATTTTAAAATTCTGTTATGAATTAGTTACCACGTACTATCTAATAATCTATTCCCGTTTGTATGTAAATTAAAGTATTATAATTCAAGAACCGAGAGAATCACCATCTGGCTCAGCATTAGCTATCTAATTCATAATCACACCATCCTTCTTTAAGAAATAAAACATTTAAAGCTCAGTCAGCAGGATGACATGGAAAATATAGAATTGTCAGTTAGGATTGCCAGCCTCCAGGGGGAGCTTGGCATTCTTCCAGAGTTATAGCTCATCCCCATACTACAGAGATCAGCTCCCCTGGAGAAAATGGCTGCTTGAGAGAGCAGACTCTGTGACATTATACCATACGGAGGTCTCTCCACTCCACACTTCAAATCCCCATGAGTGTTTCTTAACCTGGAATTGACAACCTTAGTTCAGTCTCCGTTAGGGTTGCCAGGTCTGGTTTGGAAAATACCTGGAGACTTTAGGGGTGGATCCGGGAGAGGGTGGGGTTTGGGGAGGGGAGGGGCCTCAGCAGGCCCGTAGCCAGGATTTTTCATTTTGTGGGGCAAATTTTTTTTTGTGGGGCACCCATTATATTTAGACTTTGACTCATAAATAAAGAATAAGGACAAGTCATTTTCCATTCAAGTATCAATCAGATATGTTTCCAGTTTATTTCACAAATGCTAACCAATACAGATCTTTTGCCATGTCACGTGCGATTTTTTTCTTTTTGGTTTATCACAAAAATGCTACCATTGCGATATTTGTTATATTTGTCCCTCAAAAAAATTTCTGGTTACCATTCAATCAATAACATGTGTGTTAGTGCAGGTTATATGGAATTTAAAGGTTAGTGCAAAGTATATAAACAAAAAAAGGCACAATAAGTAATGACAATACTGCTGATAGCAGTTCAGTTTCTGGAGGGCATATAAAGCTCAGCCCATTACAGTTTAAGTCTGCATGACTGGGCATGGGATTTTTTTTTAATGAAAGCATCCATATCAATGTTGTTTGTGAGTGCTTTCTCATAACCCAGCAGTACTAGGTTGTGTTTACACTGATGGGACATTGACAGCGGTTGCGGTTTCAAAACTCGAGTGAGGCAAGAGAATGCTGCCTCGCATGGAGCTGTGGAAGCTCCAAAAGTTACAGCAGCAGCAAGAACTTTGTAGACATTACGGTATCCACCTCTTAGTGGAAACAGCACTGAAAGAGCATTGTGGATACTGTCCTCTTGTTTCAAAAGTGGATTTGTTGGTGCTAACTGGTCCATTTTCAGAAGAGATGCTTCTTGTGCAAAGGCATCCTCATTAACATTAATTAATTTTATGAGAGATTGTATTGATTTCACATCCAAAAATCTTTTTGAGCTTGGAGTCAGTGAGTCCGAAGCAGATAAATATTCCACATTACGTTTAGAGAATGGCAGACTTTTTACGGGGTGGTTTGCCATTCCCTTCCCCAGTCATCTACACTTTCCTCCCAGCTTCTGAAATTGAATGGTCGAGGACTTCAATGAAGACCTGTTTTAAGAGCATTTGATGGGACATCTCACTGGCAGAGTAGCTTGATCCGCCACTTCCTTCAGCTATATACTAAGAGAAGCACAAACAGAAACTACGGAGTGAGTCCGATGACAGACACCCATCTTTATGCCTGATGAGGCTTATTAATTAGACATAAGAGAAGTTTAATTGCATTTCCTATTTCCTCAATGCAGATCCTGTGAATTGAGGGGGAGGTATTTGTGAATTTCCTGCACTGTACAGGGGGTTGGACTAGATGACCCTGGAGGTCCCTTCCAACTCTTTGATTCTATTTGCCTTAGAAAGGCTTCTTTGCTTCAGAAAATATGAAAAATCCAGAAAATGGATCCCCAAGCTATCCAAACTAAGTCCAGTGGCACCTTCAAGACTTACAAAGCTTTATTGAAGGTATAAGCTTTTGTGTGCATACACAGTTGTACAGATTCTCCTATATAAGCATAGAATAATACGGATAACTGTGATGCAGAGTGGTAAAGCTGCAGTACTGCAGTCTGAGCTCTCTGCTCATGACCTGAGTTCAATCCCAGCGGAAGCTGGGTTCAGGTAGCCGGCTTGAGGTTGACTCAACCTTCCATCCTTCCGAGGTCGGTAAAATGAGTACCCAGCTTGCTGAGGGGGAAGTGTAGATGACTGGGGAAGGCAACCGCGTAAAAAGTCTGCCGTGAAAACATTGTGAAATCAATGTCACCCCAGAGTCAGAAACGACTGGTGCTTGCACACGGGACTATCTGAGTGGATCTTGCACAAGACTGTGGGCAAAGGCACAACTGCAGAAATATGCACGTGTCACTCCAATTAAAACCATTCACTTTGCACAATCTTAGTTACTTTTAGTCCAAACCATGTTCTTCTATCCAAACTTTTGCCTTTTAAAACAGAATCTGATTTTTGTGCACAGTCCCTGTTCCCAAATGCTGGGTTTTTCCTCAGGCTGAAGGGGGGATTCTAGCTTCCTGCACCTAGTCTCAAGTTGCAACAGTGGCACTAGGTCTCCAGAACCCCAGGGAGGAAGAGACGGGAGGGAAAAGGAAAAGAAAAGGGAAGGAAGGAGAGAGAGAGAGTTTGTGTGGCTTCAATCACTGTATACTTTATTTATTTTTGGCTTAGGATGGAACTGCCAGGGAGAAGAACTGGCTGTGTTTGAGCTTTGGGGACAGGGTGGGAGAAGAAAGAAAAGCCTCTGAAGAGCAGCGTCTGAATGGGAAAGAGGAGTGTGCGTGGAGATGGAGGCAGGGTCAGGAGGGAGAGAGGGGAGGGGGGGGGAGGAAGGAAGGAAGGACACCTCACGGGTCCACTCTGCTGCCACTGTAGCCAGAGCCCCAGGGAGGAACAGGAGGGAATGAAAGATGCTGCATTCGCCCATGCCACCATTGCCTGAGTCCCGGGGAGGGGAGGGGAAAGAAGGCACCAGGCTCCTCCACACTGTTGCTGCCATTGCCACCGCTGCAGTGAGGACCCCAGAGAGAAAGGAGAGAAGAAAGGTCCATGCTGCTGCCAGAGCCCCAGGGAGGGAGGGGAGGGGAAAGGAAGAAGGACACCACACTCACGCAGCAAATGAGGGATGGTTGCAAGTGCAACTGGCAGTAGAGAAAGGAGCCACGAAAGGTCCCTATCACTACCCATGAAAGGTCCCTAGAGAAAGGTCCCTATCACTCCTACCAAGTGCTACTCCCATATCTTGGGAGTGGTCTGGTCTAGTCCTTCCTCCTTGGCCTTTCCTGGGCCAGTCTAATAAAGAATTGCCTGGAGGTGGACCGACCAGTGGTCCTATGATGTAAAAGGAATCTTGGCCAATGGCCTCCCTGATTTGGCCCTCCCTTTTCCTGCCCTGCCCTCCCTTGAGGTATTAAGAGGCTGTTCTGCATCTCTGCACAGGTCCCAGGTTCTGCATCTCTGCTGGCCTCCTCCTCTGGCCTGCTACTAGGTGGCAGTTTGCTGCCTGAACCACACCTTCCTTTTGAGTTGGTGCATTTCCAGGCCTTGCTCCCTTCCCCACAGACTCTGCCTGCCTCAGCGGTGCCTGGGCAGTACTGTCCCCTGCCAGTTTCTCTTCTGGAGCTAGGTGAGTTTGGCGGTGGAGCCACCATCCTTGGACAAGTATTATATAGGAAAAAAAGAAGTGTAACATTATTTGTGCCTAAAAATAATTCCAGACGTCTGCTTTAATAGATGTACACCAAACCAGAACAGCCATAAATAATCTCCTGATGCTCTTGCGGTTGCTTTGCCAACCAGATGACTTAAAGAGTGTTCCCAAAGGATCCGTGTTGCATACCAAGGCACATCAAGCGCTTCAGTGTGAACCAGCTCATCCCACATGATATATGACTGTCATGAACCAGGAGTCTTTAACTGCTTTGGATTCCATTAGTAGGCTTTCTTTTCCTCATCCTTGTTCTGCAACTAGCCTTATTTGTTTCAATTGCGTTGAACTGGATTTTCTCCAGTGCAAACAAGGGAATAAGTCTGACATATTTCTCCAAGCGGCAAAATATTTTATCTGTCTTTTCCTTCTGCAGAGCCAGCTGGACGTCTGACAATATCCAGAGTATTAAAATGCATTTCCTGACCACAAATAAGGCTGTGTTAATAAACCAGCAAGCCAGAGCTTCCATGGCACAAGGTCCAGTGGAAACTGGGTAATGGTATTCAGCAAGTAGGCCTGATGATAGCAGGAAGAGTCAGATTTGGAATCTAGCTATCTGCCAGCTTGTAAGATGCTAACATGCTCTGGCATGCCTAAGAAACAGCCCATTTCAGGAGCAGGCTTGATTCTCATTAGATGGGGGTTCCAAAGGCAAGAAGCAGCTTTTATTCTAAGTCCTGTGATCCTTTTAGTTTCTCTCAGAGTAAGGGTTGCCAGCTCTAAGCTGGGAAATACCTTGGAGATTTGTGGAGGTGGAACTTGAGGAGGCAGGGTTTGGGGAGGGGAAGGACCTCAGCAGGTATGAAGAGGAGGATGAGACTAGATTTATACCCCACTCTTCACTACCCAAAGGAGACTCAGAGTGGCTTACAATCTCCTTTCCCTCCCCTCCCCACAACAGACACCCAGTGAGGTAGGTGGGGCTGAGAGAGCTCTGACAGAAGCTGCTCTTGAGAGAACAGCCCTGACAGAGTTATGACTGACCCAAAGTCACTCCAGCAGTTGCAAGTGGAAGAGTGGGGAATCAGACGTGATTCTCCCAGATAAGAGTCCATGCACTTAACCACTACATCCACTTTCCAACATGGCCATTTTCTCCATGTGAGCTGATCTCTGTTGCCTGGAGATCAGTTGTAATTGCAGGAGATTTCCATCCACCACCTAGAGGTTGGCAACCCTATAATATAAGAGAAGTTTGCCTTTCACTGCCATGTTAGGAAGTATAGTTCTGAACTTGGGAAGAATGGTATAATGATGAGAGAAATTGTTTTCCATCCTTGAAAAAAAATATGGCCTGCTCTCACCAGCAGGGATCATGTATGACTGTGTAATATGCCTTAGCAATAGGATTGCCAGCTCCAGGGTGGGAAATTCCAGGCGATTTCAGGGTGCAGCCTGGGGATGGCAGGTTTTGGAAGGGAACGATCACATTAGGCATAATGTCATTGAGTCTGCTCTCCAAAGCAGCCATTTTCTCCAGGGGAGGTGGAGATCAGTTGTAACTCTGGGAAATCCCCAGACCTCACATGCAATTTGGCAACCCTAAAAAGAGCAAACAAATCTTCTGTGTTCTCCTCCCATGAGGTCTGTGCAGTATGTTAGACCTCCCTCATAGGAAATTCAAAATTCCCTGCTAGATCAAACCAATGGTTTGTCTAGTCCATTTTTTTTTTCATATATCAGCCAATTATATTTTTTCACATATCAGCCAATAACCAACAGGCCAAGGCTTTCCCCTTGATGTCACCTCCTAGCTTTGAATATGAAGATTCCCATTAGTCACCATGATTAGTAGACCTATCTGGCATGAATGTGTCTAATCCCTTTCAGCGTGTGGGAGTAGGAGGGGTAGGCCGCTGCCTAGGATGCCACCCAGCCTGGGAGTGCCGCTGGGCGCCCCCCTCTCCCCTGATGAGCCGGGTCTGGGGCTTGCGTACTGCGGTCTGATACACAAACCTCGGCTCTCCCCACCCCTGATCAGACTTCCTGCAAGCAAGAAGCCTGAGCAGGGGGGGTTGCATACTGCACTCCTTGCAGGATTGCAATACGCAAGCCTTGGCTCTCCCCACCCCCAGTCAGGCTTCCTGCAAGCAAGAACCCTGAGCAGGGGCGGGGCTGGTGTACCCCATCCCTGGCCTGCTTGATGACGTCACTTTTGACGTCATCGTGCAGCACGTGTGCGCAAACTTTCATTTTCCTGAGAGAGCTGGGGGAGGGGGGCACTGCACAGGGGTCTGGCTTGGAAAGCCATCTGTTCTTGTTACCATCGTTATGTCTACCGACTGTGAATTCCACAATTTAAATTAAATTAATATTTAAATATTAATATTTAAATAAATATTTCTTTTTGTCCTGAATCTATTGTCCATCAGCTTCATTGAGTAAAGGTGATGGGCAACAGATTATTTTATCTCCATAGTGTAGACACCCCAGCCATTTTTTTTAAATAAAAGTTTATTTAGTAACTATTTTTTTCATGAGAAAGGTGCTCAAAATGATGTACAGGTGTAACCCCCATCAACATCTCATATAAAACACTGGAAAACAAAATCAGAAACAGCAGCTCAGTAGTTTAGTATCCAGTCGAAGATATAAGCAGACAACAGCTCCATCAGTTTTAATCTGAATTGAAAGCCTTCTAGAATCAAAAGGATTTAAACCCATCCTGAAGGCTTGAATAGACAGTGCCTCTTTGGATGCTACAAGTAGAGCAATCCTATGCTTCCCATAACCATTAGCCATAGCTAAAACCAGAGGTGAAATTCAGCAGGAATTCCTTTGCATATTAGGCCCCACTCCCCTGATGTAGCCAATCCTCCAAGAGTTTACAAAAAAGAGCTCTGTAAGCTCTTGGAGGATTGGCTACATCAGGGGGGGCGGGGCCTAATATGCAAAGGAGCTCCTGCTAGAATTCCTCCCCTGGCTAAGACCAGTTCCCTGTAATGGACCTCATCATCCAGGCAGTTTGATATCATAATTGATATTATAATAATGGTATTTTGCTGCAAACTTACATGATTGTTTGCCTGTATAGTGTAGAAGCTAGAATGTTATGTGAAGCTCTTTGAGTGACTTTGGGACAATCACTTTTTTCATCCTAATTTACCTCATAGAGTTATGGTGATCAAATGGGAAAGGAAAAGTCTGTTTAAGCTACCCTTTGATCCTTAGAAGTAGGACAGGATAAAATATGCAGACAGGTACAGATACCAGGGTGGAGGCATGCGTCCTGTTGTCTAGATAGACTTCTGTGGGGAGGGAAAAGCAGAGAAGATCCATGACCATCTGCTGGCCACTCATGTCCACCCAGTATATGTTGATTCCTGTGGTCATGGGACCTGCATCGATTAACAGCCATGTAGGAGGATATAGTGAGGAGGAGGGAAGGAAGCAAAATCACCCTTCCTGCCATCAGTGATTTCACCCCCTTCCCATCTCTCACTGTAGTCCACCAGCTTGTATGGCTTTCCTTCATCAACTACTTAATAGTATTAAATGAGAATAGTATTAAATAATATTGAATAATTAAATAGTATTAAAAAAAAGAGGCAGAATGACAGACTAATTTGCTTTATCTGGTCAGACTTGGGCCCAACTCATGAAAAAGTGTATCTGCTAGGTTTAATGTTTTGTGTGGAGCTTGTTTTCTGGTGATTTGGAGGAGCCTGGCTGGAGGAGCAAGGGACATTAGAGTGTCCCATCCATTGTGGGGCCCACACACTTGAAGGACCAAATCCCATAGGTCCATGTGGCAACATCACTCAGTGTAGCAACATTACCTTGATTGTTCTACCATACTCAACAAAGATGTGTTCTACTGCCTTCTCTTTATAGGCTTTGGGGGTGGCTACCCTCAACCTTTGGAATAGCTTTCTGGAAGAACGGATGAGGGCCTCAGTTTTGATAGAGTTTAGTTAGAGCTACAATAGTGAGATCTTTAAAAGGACCTTGAGAATCCCCTAATACGTAATAAGATCTAGGGACTTTATAGAGTCTTTGGTCTGTTGATTGGGCACTTTGCATTATACTTTTAAAGGCTGCTTTGCTGATAGTTGTTTTAACATATCGTTCCTGTTGTTTGGCTAATCCTTTAGATTGTTTTTGTTATCTGCCTTGGGTCTTAGTTGGCATTACAGATGGGCATGAACCGATCCACGAAACATGATTCATGCACAAATCAAGCTGATTCGTGGTTTGTTCCGAATCGGTTCAGCCCATGGTGATTTGTTAGATTCGTTTTTGCAGTTTGTTTTCCAAGACAGTTTGGCACTGATTCAATCACTTCCTAGACAACACTGGGAATTGACTTCTAGGAGCCCTAGAAACACCCATAGCAGTTCTCCATAGCTTGATTGGCAGCTCTGGGAGCCAGTCTTGGAGCTCCTGTTCTGCAGCATGAAGAAGGAAGTTAGTTGTCATGAGAGCTGAAGCTGAGCTTTCCTTGGGGCTCCTGCTTTGGGGATCTATAACTCAGACATTCCAAATCCAATCTTCACCAAACTTGGAGGGCAGGTGGAGGAGAGCCTGCTGAAGACTCCCAGTGAGTTTTACACCTCCTGAACCAAGTGAACCAATGAACTATGGATTGGTTTGAGCAACCATATGAACCACAAACCAACATGGGCACCCTGGGCAGTAGTGACCATGTGATTTTGGAATTTACAGTCTTAGGGAAGGGAAAAGCTATACACAGTCAGACTTATAGGTTGGACTTCAGAAAGGCAAACTTTGATAAACTTAGAACTATGCTGAGTAAACTCCCATAGTCAGAAATACTTAGGAAGAAGGGGATTCAAGGGGGGTGGGAGTTTCTTAAAAGCGAAATACTGAAAGCACAATCACAGATGATTCCTATGAGAAGAAAAAGCCTAAAGAAGCCGAGTTGGCTCCATAAACAGCTCTCTAAAGACTTGAGAAATAAAAAAGACACCTTTAGGAATTGGGAGAAGCACCTTATAACCAAGGATGAATATAAACAAATCACCAGTGCTTGTAGAGAAAAAGTTAGGAAAGCTAAAGCTCAGTATGAGTTTAGGCTGGCCAAAGATGCTAAAAACAACAAAAAAGGGTTCTTTTTTATGTTCAGAGTAAGAAAAAGAGCAAGGACATGGTAGGTCCATTGCGAGGGCAAGAAAGTGAAATTGTAACAGGTAATGAAGAGACGGCGGAACTGCTCAATTCCTACTTTTCCTCAGTCTTCTCTTCTGAGGGAAACGGTCCTCAACATGGCAAAAACAGAACATATAAGGAGGGTACGAAGTTCCAATCTAGAATCAGCATAAGGGTAGTACATAAACACCTAGTTTCTTTAAATGAAACGAAGTCCTCAGGGCCAGGTGAATTGCATCCGAGGGTTCTGAAAGAGCTTGCGGATGTAATTTCTGAGCCTATGGCTATTATTTTTGAGAATTCTTGGAGAATGGGAGACGTGCCGGAAGATTGGAGGTGGGCGAATGTCCCCATCTTCAAGAAGGGGAAAAAAGATGATCCAGGTAACTACCGACCTGTCAGCTTGACATCTATACCTGGAAAAGTTTTAGAACAAATCATCAAACAGTTGGTCTTGGAACATTTAGAAAGAATGGATGTGATTACTAAGAGCCAGCATGGTTTTCTCAAGAACAAGTCATGTCAGACTAACCTGATCTCTTTTTTTGAGAAAGTGACTACCTTGCTGGATCAGGGGAATGCTGTAGACATCATTTATCTTGATTTCAGTAAGGCTTTTGATAAGTTTCCACATACTATCCTTGTTGACAAGCTGGTAACATGTGGCTTGGATCCTGTTACCGTTAGGTGGATCTGTAACTGGTTGACAGATTGCACCCAGAGAGTGTTTGTGAATGGTTCCTTATCTTCTTGGAGAGGAGTGACAAGTGGAGTGCCTCAAGGATCTGTCCTGGAACCTGTTTTGTTCAACATCTTTATAAACGATTTGGATGAAGGAATAGAGGGAATGCTTATTAAATTTGCTGATGATGCTAAATTGGGAGGGGTTGCAAATACAGTAGAAGACAGAAACAGGATACAGGATGACCTTGACAGGCTGGAAAAATGAGCTAAAATCAATAGAATGAATTTTAACAGGGATAAATGTAAAGTTCTGCATTTAGGTAGGAAAAATCCAATGCATGGTTATAGGATGGGGGAGACTTGTCTTAGCAGTAGTATGTGCGAAAAGGATCTAGGGGTCTCAGTGGATAATACGCTGAACATGAGTCAACAGTGTGATGTGGTGGCTAAAAAGACAAATGTAATTTTGGGCTGTATCAATAGAAGTATAGTGTCCAGATCACGTGATGTGATGGTATCGCTTTACTCTGCTCTGGTAAGACCTCACTTGGAGTGCTCTGCTCTGGTAAGATTTCACCTTGGGCACCACATTTTAAGAAGGATATAGACAAGCTGAAATGGGTCCAGAGGAGGGCGATGAAGATGATGAGGGGGCTGGAGACCAAGTCCTATGAGGAAAGGTTGAAGGAGCTGGAGATGTTTAACTTGGAGAGGAGGCGGCTGAGAGGTGATATGATCACCATCTCCAAGTACTTGAAGGGCTGTCATATAGAGGATGGTGTGGAATTGTTTTCTGTGGGTTGAAACCAGAACCAGTGGGTTGAAATTAAATCAACAGAGTTTCCGGCTCAACATTAGGAAGAACTTCTTGACCGTTAGAGCGATTCCTCAGTGGAACAGGCTTCCTCGGGAGGTAGTGGGCTCTCCTTCCTTGGAGGTTTCTAAACAGAGGCTAGATGGCCATCTGACAGCAATGAAGATCCTGTGAATTTAGGGGGAGGTGTTTGTGAGTTTCTTGCATTGTGAGGGGGTTAGACTAGATGACCCTGGAGGTTCCTTCCAACTCTATGATTCTATGAACATGAACCACTGTTTTCCCGGTTCATGCCCATACCTAGTTGGCGTACCAGGATTTAAAATAAATAATCTATGAAGAAAGGGTTGATGGGCTAACAATACAGAAACTGTAGGCAATCAGTAGTTTTGTGGGCAGGTAAAGAAATATTTCTCTCTGCCTTGAACCTCCTATAGGATAGAAGAACCATAATTCAAGGCTGACCCTCCTCTTGCTTCTTTCCTCCTAGACTTCTGAAAAAGGAAGAAAATTTTATCTTTGTTCCTCGATCCCGTGAAGAGCTTCCAGACAACTTTCCAAAGGAAATCCCTGGGATTTGTTATTTCCTGGAGGTCAGAACTGGTCAGAAGCAGCCAAAGTCCTCCGTCACATCTGCCAGAGTGAGAAAGATTTCCTACAACATTGGCACCATGTTCCTCCGAGAAACAAGCCTATGAGGCCGGCTGCAGATCAAAGACTCATCACAAAAGCACAAGCCCAGAACTGGGTCATGACAGGAGAAAGGAGATTCTTTCTGTTTCACTGCATTGTTCCAAGCAAGCAGTTAAAAAAAGCTCCGTGAAATGTCAGGCAATAATTCTTTTTAAAGGTGGGTGACTGCTGTCAGTAAACAAACTGGAAAAGGGGATGGTGGTTTTGGGGAGGGGACACACACACAAGGGTTTTTAAAAAGAAATTAAATTAAGCAAAATACTTCTCCATTGCTGGAGCTGCTGTTGGTCGTCAATATGGTTTAAAAACAACACAAGGCCATTCCAATTAATTTTTTTTACTGATGGGCACACTCCACACAGCAGTGGGTCTCCTGTGCCAGTTCCATTTAAACCGGTGGAGTCAGTAGTGGACCGCTTCCTTCTGTTCAGAAATGGATGGGAGATTTCTTTTTGAAGGGCCTGGAAGCTCCTGCTTACTGCATGAACATCTTCCATTTGTGTCAGTAGAACTGATGTAGGTCCCTCTGCGCTGGTAAAATGCACACAAGATTCAGAGCAGCAGAGTGTCAGGGACATCTTAAATTTGCACCGCCTAAGCTGAGAGTTCTAATTGGGATGCATTCTTACCTTTAAAAAATGTTATTCACGAAGAAGAGGGATCTTTTAAGGCTAAGGATTTAAAAAAAACACACACCATTTCATATGAATACTGTAGAGATCATTTATAATCTTCCTGGAAGAAGGAATAATTATTCAGTATATAATATTGTAGAGATTTTACCTTTTTTTATATACATTTCGTTTTGTGGACAAAGAATATTCCATGCACTGGAACAAGTATGATATCAGTGGACTACTGTATATTTTATACCATCTTTCCAATTTATTCTGGTTCTTGTTCATGTGGGATATTTTCTTTTCCTGACAGACCTTTGTGTTTGGCTTATCTAAAAACGCCATGCTGTTTTTGCCCTGCTGATAGGATCGCTGTAGGCATCGGAACAATGGAAGTAAAAAATGGTGATTGTTCAGCCCAGTCCTGGGTACATTGCTAGAAGTGTCTCGTTTCAATTCCTGAATGCTTTGACTCAGTGCTCCCACTAACCCTTGGTAGAGCCTTAGCCATCCAACTGGTACGGGTTGTGTTAGGACCTTTTTTTGCTCTCAAATAACAGTTGTTAGTAGTTGATGGGAAATGGCTGGGAAGTAGATGAGTCAAGCACCGTGACCTCCTCCCAAGGTATACCCCCAAACCAGCACCCCGCCCATATTGTGCGGGGTTTAACTCAGAACACCAACCTTGATGGGCTCTGCATTCAGAATCACTAACGCAGATTAGAATATCCATTTGGCCCATCTGAAATCCCTGGAAAAAGCTGGAGAAAATTATTTCAATCCAAGTCCTTTACTAGGGGAGGGGGATGTCAAGCAAATTCTCCCAATTTGGATATGTTGACAAAAATTCAGATTTATGTTCTCGTTTTTATATAATTCCTAGTTGTGATTTTGAATGTTGATGGACTTAGGAAAAGAGGGGCAAAGGTATAATACCTGTTATGCAAGTGCTGATCTTCACAATTTTGTACCCCGTCAAGGTTTGGGTGGAGTATTTTGAAACGTAACCCCCTTCCCAAATGTTCAGACACCAAAACTAGGATGTGCTCGTGTCAAATTTCAGAAATATGACTCATTTCAAAGCTTTGCAATTTTTTATTCTGGCACTGCTTTTTATAGCTGTGTTGATTGTTAGTACGATATGGTGCCTCCAGTCTCCAGGGTTAACCAAACCGCATCAATACTGCAATACTATGCACTTGAGATTAAGCCCCATTGAATGAGTGGAAGTTGCTGTCAAGTCAAACTGACTTGTGGTGACCTTCTGTGGGGTTTTCAAGGTATGAGATGTTCAGAGGTGGTTTGCTATTGCCTCCCATCCAAATGCTAACCAGGGCTGACCCTTCTTAGCTTCTGAGATCCGGCAAGATCAGGCTAGCCTGGACCATCCAAGTCAGGGCAAACTGGGAGTTACTTCCGACTAAAAGTGCAGGAGATTGCACTGTAAGTAGTCTTAAGCCCACACCTTTAGGTTACTGGCTGTGCTGGAGTAGTACCATTGATTTCTAGAGGACTGTTGCAGAGAAAACTTCTTGAGGACTGTGATGTAGGGGGTAGCACAAGAATAAAAACGTCACTAGCACATATTCTCATGTTCCCTTTTCAGACAGAAACATTTCGTAAAAAGGTTTTCATTTAAAAAAAAAAATGAAAGCATTTAACATTATTCACCTTTTTGTACATCAGCAGCATGCAGTAAATCTCTCACATGCAGCTCAAACCACCCGATGCTTTGAAGAGCAGGAAAATGCATGTAGATTGTAACGCCAGAGCAACATGAGGGTTCTGGGTGGAAGCAAATAGAATTCTTTTAAAAAGAGAATCCTATCTGTAAGTTAAGGTATACTGGAAGGCTAGAATAGCGTGTGGAGGGAGTAGCAGGCCAAGTTTTTTGTGGTGCTAAAGGGCTTCTTAGAGATTCCCCTTTACAGAAAGGGGAAATGAGAGAGGTGAACAGCTGCCAGTAGTCCAAGTGTGAACCATGCACACATTTATTCCTGCACATTAAAACAATTGTGCAGGGTGCTCCCGTGTGCCAAGACTTACTAAAAGACTCTTGCAGCTGAAAACAAGATTTGGGTACCACCTTAAACAGAGATGTATTATGGTTCATGGATTATAGCTGTCCTTATTGGTTGTCTATATATGCATACATAAAAAGAAATGAGAAGGCGCTGAAGATGAAAGGATTGTGCAAGGAGACGCAGTGGGTCTGTGGCATTCCTATGCAGTGCCCAAATATGCTGAAGATAAGAAGCTCTGCGTAGAGCTCGGAATGGGCTGAGTGCTGCCCTATATTTCATGACCTTTTGTCTCCACTGTCTATGCATATATCACCTGACTGAGGATAACATTTCATGCATCTGACTGACAAAGTGGGCATATGTCCGTGAAAGCTTTATGCCATGATAAATCCATTAAAGCTTGAAGGTGCTGCAAAATGCTTTGTAGTCTAGCGCAAGTCAAAACAGTTTCAATAGAACCTTGAAGATTTATGCCTGGTGCAATTCTTGCTACTGGAAAGTTGAAGTATAGAAGCATATTGTATTCCTCTGGTTTGCGTCCCTGGGGCTTTCTTGACAGTTAAGAGATGGCTGGCAAATCGTTTCTGCAATGGAACCTACAGTGGAATGCTAATTCGAAGCTGAGCACGGTCTGTGTCTTACACATGAACACACAGGTTTGTGTTTGTACCGCATTTCGAGGATAAAAAGCTTAACAAGAATTTCAGCTGGAGTCAAAGGTGAGGGAAAGGTTTCCCCTTCACTCCAAAGGGCACAGTACTTTTAAGAATAGGGCTGCTTTTGAGATTCAAAAAGACATCTGCTGCAAGGGTTCTTGAAGTGTGTGATGGGGAGGTTTAAGCTGTTCCCAGTCTCTCCCTGCATGCTCCAGTTGGATTAGTCCACATGGTGGTATGTTTTGAGGCAGCATGCCTGTGCATCCTTTTTGGTCAAAAAGGACCGCCCTTTCTGTCTCTCTCTGTGTGTTTGATCTTAGTTACAGGGAAGATGTTTAGAAGAAAACTGCAAGCAGAAAAACAAAGATTCCATGTGTCCAAATTTGAGAATCCCAGGTAACACGATTTATAAAGCTACTTCTCACATCTTTAACCAGTGAATGAAGGGTTCTTTTATGCCAGACTCAACCCGTCAGCCCTCCTCATTTCTTAGATTACTAATTTCCTTCATGGAATTTAGGAAGTACTTCCAAATTAGAAGTATGTGTGAATTAAAATTTCTGTCAGGCAGGCAAGCCAGCAAAACCAGCCACACCAGCCACACTGCCTTGATATTTGTAGGTAAAAGCTGTTTGGCCAGATTCTGTAACTGTTCTCTCAGCGTGTTATGTAAAACAGGTGTTTTGCCAACACTGAGGCTCCACTTTTCCATACAATATTCCCTCATAATGGAGTCACAAATAAACCTCCCCATTTAAAATTCTTTCACTCAGACCAGCTCTGATTAAACTCAGTATCGCTGCTTCTGACATCTATATGCAAGCAACCATAGGACAGCTAATAACATGTAGATCTAGGGTTGGATCGCGTGGGAGATTTCTTCTCCTTGTGCAAGCGGAACCACTGCAATGATTGTATCTCCACTATCTCTCCTACATGCACAGCTCAAAGTATTTCTTCTGAGGTCACTTTGAATGTAGATCCAGTGAAACCATGCAAGCTGTCTGCTGGACATCCCATTGCTCCTTATGGGTGTTATCTCATTAAAAATTATAATAAAGCACAACCTGTGGCTGCAGCCATTGTGCTACTGCTTGCGCAAGCAGAATTGTGCCAGGTACACTTCCCTTTCTGTTCATGCATCACTGGATCCAGATCATTGTTTTCATGGGCATTTTGTGCTGCATTTGAACACCGTAAACAGGATTTATCATGAATGTACTTTGACTGTGAGATAACGTCTTTTAGATTTTAATGACCGTCCTTTGTTTCTCAGTACAAAGCATATCCCCTCCCAGCAGAGACAGAGAGTGACAGAAAGACACAACAATAGAAATCGTTGTGATTATAAAAATCATAGGGACAGTGGGAGCAATCCACCAGGAACTACAGTTCTGCAATCTCCATTCTCTGTACTGGGATTTTTTCACATGTCTTTTGCTCAACCTCCTTTATAATTATGGAACATTGCACAGCAACATAGCTTGGCACATTGTTCCCATTGTTTCTAGACAGGTAGAGAGACCAGGCATACTAATCCGTCTGAACAATCGTGTCCAGAAGGCAGGAGTGATGCCCTGAATGAGAATACAGAAACCACAATTTAGGTATCCTTTCAAGCAGCTAATTTATAGTAAGGAAGGAATTTATAATCACAGAGATCAATGCCAGATCTAAACTACTGGTGTCAGCATCTCCATGGAGATAATGCCTGTGTTTGCAAATAAATCAGCTCACTCTCAAAAGAGAGAACCGATTCCCACCAAGATGGTGCTTTTTTAAAAAAAATGCACAAAGATGATACATCCTAAATGTCTGCATTGTTGTGAAATATCGTGTTATTTGCTTCTATATTATAACAGCTGAAGTTGTTTTGGAGCACATTTCCGTACTTCTTTGTGTGTGAAAAGCTTTAGGTGCATTGTTTGCGTTTTTAGACTGCCAGAATTGCCGTATTATTTCATATCATGGAGGGAGGGAAGTCGGACCATTTTTTTTTGTGAAGTCAAAGATCAGCATTTCGTTACTTAAACAGTACCATATAAATCAATAGCTTTCCGTTGTGAGAGACGTTCCAGGTTTGATAAAGGCATGTCATTTTCTAAGCATTTAGAAGATTGTGTGGACTGATCAATGTAAGTAGACAATGGTATTAAAATCAAGGGAAAAGGCACGCTGAGTGTCAGTGAATTCAGGATGACTGTCCCAATGAAGAAGATTTGAGTGACATGCTGAGAGGTTCTTCACGCTTGTTGGAGCAATTGATTCTTCAGGAGCATTCAGTGATACAGCCACTCACTGTCTGTGACAAATCATAGAGGCTCTTGATTGTGTAGGTTGTTTAGGATGGAATGGGTGGATGGCCCATTGATTCTGACTCGAGCATGTGGGTGATGGCTGTTTATTCCTGCCAACTCTGTGGATCTATAACCTTTAACCAGAGATTGGCTGGGAGTTTATAGTATGACTTACTCGTTATTTCACAGGATTTTTTGATGTACAGAATGCTTTGCCCCATGTTATCCCAGCAACAAAGTAGGTTAGGCCACTTATCCCAAGCCACCAGTGAGTTTTATAGCAGAGCAAAGATTTGACCCTGGTTTATCACCACATTTATAAAGCTGCCTTTTTATGCATTATGATTATTGGTCCCTTCCCTCTATCTCACTACTATCTACTATGGCATGACTTCTCAAGCAAAGGTTTTTCCCAACAACAGTTGCCTGAGCTCCATTTAACTTAAGACATCGGAAATCACACATGTGACTTGCTGTGTGCAAAGCTGCTGAGCTGCAAATCTTTCATAAAGCCACCACACCAGGCTGGATCCTTGCACCCCTTTGCTAGACAATCTCAAGACTTTCAAAATTATTTCTTTTAGCATGCTTTAAAAGTCATGCCAGGAGGGCCTGGCATGACCTGGTCCATGGGGTCGCAAAGAGTCGGACTCGACTGTGTGACTGAACAACAACAACAAAAAGTTGATTGAATTGCCCATAAATATAAAAAATAAGTTCATGTACCAAGGTTTCTCTTAGCGCTCACATATTTATTAATACCCTGACTCCCTTGTCTGACATCTGTTGGACATAATGAGAACAATCAAGGAAGCATTAGATGTGAGTCAAAGAAGGTGTCTTCTTTGGAAGACCTACTTTTGACTGATTGTGTATAGGATGAGGATGACAGTCCCATTCACATCAAAGACGCCATGAGCTAATCATGATCAAAACAAAAATATTTTAATAAATAAAGGCACTGAAATTAGATTCAGCTAACAATACAAACCTAAGCGGAGTTATCGCCCTAACTCTGAGCTGTTTGGGAAGAGCGGAATATAAATGTTCAGAAATAAATAAATAAAATTGTGACTGCCATTGCTCTCATGCAGGGCTTTTTTTTGTAGCAGGAATTCTTTTGCATATTAGGCCACACACCCCTGATGTAGCCAATCCTCTGGAGCTTACAGTAGGCCCTGTACTTAGAGCCCTGTAAGCTCTTGGAGGATTGGCTACATCAGGGGTGTGTGGCCAAATATGCAAAGGAGTTCCTGCTACAAAAAAGCCCTGCTGCCATGCCTTTGCTGGCTATGAACATCGGCCAGTGCCTTCCATCTTCAGAACATTCTTTAATGTAATGTTTCTGTTCACAGATCTGCATGTTACCCAGGGGTTGACCTGTCTTTTCTTATAAATTTGATGTATAAACAAACAATCTTAATTTACTAAAATCTGACTAGGTTGTGTTTACAGAGACCAATGAGAAGTAAGATACTTTTACTATCACTCTTCAGAATGTAAACCAACACGGGTCAAAGTGTTCCAGGAAGAGAACACAAGGGTAGAGGAATATTTGTATCAGTCCCTAGACACATCATTGTATGTTGTCTGAGGTTTTTAGGATATTTGTGAAATTGTCTTTCTGCTGCCCTTGAGTTCAGATGTTTTCAGCAGCCTGGTAGCAATCTGAAGGGTTTCATGCCTCAAGGATGAGCCAGACACATATATCATTCACATATAACTGTACAGTAAATCGCTGAACGAAGCTGCCAAGATAGATTTCAGAATCTCCTTCTTTGGAGATTTGGAAGGAATGATTACACAGATAAATGCCTTAAGAATAAGGCCTTCGAGGTATAGCTATAGGGTAGGTAGACCAGGGGTGTCAAACTAATTTGTTATGAGGGCCAGATCTCACATAAATGAGACCTTCTTGGGCCAGGCCATGTGTGTCATAAAATGCAATGCCAGAGATATCAGCAGATATATAAACTTTATAAAGAGCATAGGCAAACACAAATATATATATTTAATATATATTTTATTAAATAATTATTAATATATATATTAAAAATTAACTAAAACATGCTTAAAACATAAGCACTTTTGCAAATTTTTGTTTATGTAACAGTCTCTGATAACTGACACCTCTTGCCCTGAATTATTGCATCAAAATCTGGAGACAATGCCTGTGCTGTAGCAATCTTGAGTAGGCTGTTCAGATGTGTATCTCTTAAGTTGCAAACCTACTTTTGATTTTGACATTCATTACAGAAAACTCATGGGCAATGCTTTGAGCCCAAGACCCAGGGGAAAACATGAAATGGCTGGGTGTTGCAAGCTTTTGTACATAAGTTGCTTCATATGCTGGTCAGCCAATGGAGAAAATAAAGGCTTTGCTCAGTAGCCTGATTGAGCAAGCCTGGCAAAGCAAGCTGTGTTGCAGGAGGAAGCAAAAGAGAGAGAAGGAAGCAGGCAACAGTGAGTTGCTCACAGGCCTGATAGGAACCCTCCGGGGGCATGTTTGATACTCCTGGGGTAGACCCATAGAATACCTTCCAATCCTAATGAATCATGTTGCTTTTTTCTGTCTCACATCTCTTGTCTTTTATCCTGTCTTATTTCAGACAGGCCAGGAGGACTCAGAGGCTGCTCTGGTTTCAGTTTGTGTCAGTAATTAAGCTGTTTCAAGAACGGTTCACAAGTAGCATCTCCAGCTAGAGCCAAGATGCAGGTAGAAGGTACAATATGTTGCCAGAAACATGGAAAAGCAATGGATGCTGCGTACGTACCTGCCACCTGTCTGCTTTAACTTAGTGCCAGTATTCCCATTATTTGCAGGGATGTTGTAATCATTTGCATATTTGCCAGTAATTTCTCAGCCATTCAGGGAGTCCAGTGTGCAGTATCAAGCAGCCAGCAGTACAGCAAATCTGCCCAACATCAAACTGTCCTTCAGTAATTGAGTTTCACTGACTAGGAATCTATCAACAATTCTGTGCATGTTAGTGCACTTCCACTTGTGTAAGTGGTTCCATTTGGAAGACTGTTGATCTTGTGAAAATGGAAGTAATCGTGCGAGAAGAATTGCTCTACACGGCACTCACAGAACTGTCCACAGGATCCAAGCCTGACTGAACACATGAATCCACCTATTACTTTATGAGACCTTTGGTCTATCAAAGTCAGTGTCGTTTACTCAGACTGACAGCAGGTCTCAGGTACAGATCTTTTACATTACCTGCTATCTGATCCTTTTAACTGGATGTATCAGGGATTAAACCTGGGACCTTACGCGTGTTAAGTGGTTGCCCTGCTGCTGCACCACAGCCTCTCCCTATTTAGTCTTCACAGACATGACGCAATAAGGACAAGCAGGAAAAAGCAAAAGAAGAGGATACTTGGTCTTAAGGCGAATGGCTTTGAGAGAACTTGTAGCTAACTGAAGGTCACACCAGTAGGTGCATGTAGAGGAGTAGGGAATCAAATCCAGTTCTCCCAGGTAAGAGTCTGTGCACTTAACCACCAAACCAAACTTGAAGAAGAGGATATTTAAGAATAGCCAACAGGAAGGCAGGGAGCTGTTCCTGTTGGCAACAGAGGGTAGGACTCTGTTGCGAGCCAGTTTGGTGTAGTGGTTAAGTGTGTGGACTCTTATCTGGGAGAACCGGGTTTGATTCCCCACTTCTCCACTTGCACCTGCTGACATGGTCTTGGGTCAGCCATAGCTCTGGCAGAGGTTGTCCTTGAAAGGGCAGCTGCTGTGAGAGCCCTCTCCAGCCCCACCCACCTCACTGGATGTCTCTTGTGGGGGAGGAAGGTAAAGGAGATTGTGAGCCGCTCTGAGACTCTTCGGAGTGGAGGGCGGGATATAAATCCAATATATTCTTCTTCTTCTAATGGGTTTAAATTAAGGGAGAGAAGGTACCAGCTGGATATTAGGGAATTTTTTTTTTTACAGTCGGAGTTGTTCAACAATGGGATCAGCTATTGAGGGAGACGGTGAGCTCCCCCTCACTGGCAATCTTTGAGCAGCAGCTGGACAAACACTTGTCAGGGATGCTCTTGGCTAATCCTACACTGAGTAGGAGGTTGGACTAGATGGGCCTGTATGGCCCCTTCCAACTCTATGGTTCTATGATAGAAGCAGGTGCATTTAATGAGCCACATCATCATTGCTATCAGAAAAGTGTCCCGTGATTTCACAGTCATTCTTTGAGCAGATTGTCCTGAAACCGTGCATACGTATACAATCACATTAATACATGAGCCTATTTTTTTGCTGAGTCAGATCTACTCTGACTCTCCAGGGTTTCAAACTGAGATCTTTCACATCTCCAGCTCCTTAGAACTAATGCTGCTGGGGATTCAATGTGAGACTTTCTGCATTCAAAAGAAGTGCTCTACCACTGAGCAACGGCCCCATCTCCATCATGAAATGACACTGCACTCCCAGGTTCAACATGTGAACTGCTGCAACTGAAAAAAAGATAGTGACATGAGCGGCTGCGTAATTTCTGCTTGATGCCTTTAACTGTAATGGCTGTTTCCTACATTCAAATAATCTTATAATATGTTTAGGAGTGATAAATATACGTGTGGTCCTGTTCTTGCATGGGACTAGGAAAGCTTTGCATTGCCTAGATCAGGTGTGGCCAAACTTGTTTAATGTAAGAGTCACATAGAATAAATGTCAGATGTTTGTGAGTCACAAGACATGAATATCAAATGTTTGAAAAAAGAAAGGAAGGACATAAGAGAAGCCATGTTGGATCAGGCCAAAGGCCAAACCAGTCCAACACTCTGTGTCACACAGCGGCCAGAAAACCCAGGTGCCATCAGGAGGTTCATCAGTGGGGCCAGTAGCCAAGGAAAATAGATGGGGACAGGGAGAGAGGTGGAAAGAAAGCAACTTTAACTTTAAATGCATTCTCCAAGCTGCCGACTTTAAAGAGAGAAATGCTTCTCCAAGCGAGGGTGGTGGGGGCTTGGAGAGCCACACAGTATGTGTGAAAGAGCCACATGTGGTTCCCGAGCCACAGTTTGGCCACTCCTGGTGTAGATGGAATCTCGCAAGCATGCTTACTGTTGCTTATATAGATTCATTTCACTGACATGGCAGCTCCCTATAAGAGTTCCTTCAGAAACTAAATCCTGCTTCCTGTGCTGTGCCTGTTTTAGGTACGTCTTTACGTAAGTGAAGTATTGTTCTGTTCTCTCCCACCCCTTTGTCTACCAACACAAACCATGTTTCCATGAGAGAATATACTAATTTTTGTTGTTGTTGTGTGCATTTAAAAGATACTTCCATCTAGTATGCTTTCATCAGCTCTGAAAGTGTATTCCAGCAGAAATGACTATTCAGTCACTTGATAATCCTGGCAGTGATTAAAGTAACTTGGTCGTAATCCAGAGGGTTGGCTGCATCTGGATGTGAATTCTGGTCAATTGACAGAAATTTCAGCATCTGTGAAACTCCTCATCAGTTTCAAGGGGCATATACGGATTCTTTTGCATGGGGCTCAGCTGCTGCTTGACTGATTCTAGAGGGCATGTCAAGAATGTGGTTATAATGTGTGTAAGCAATGGGCACTGTAGGAAATATAACACTGACACAACTGACCTATGCAATATGCCATTCATCGTGGATTAGGAACAAGTTTCTCAGGACCAGTAGCCCAGTGGCAAAGTGCTCCTGCCTAGCTTCTCACCAGTGAACGTGTTCTGTGCTGCTTTTCCCAGGTCAAAGAAGCACAGTAGGAAAATATGAAGACTTAAATATAGGCTTTTCCTCCCGTGCTCTGACCTTTAATCCTTAAAGTCAGCAAACAGAGAGAGTAAGCACCAACATGAGAGAAATGCATTTGTGTTTTGGCAGCTGTGGGAAAGAACAGCTTCCCACTAGGCATGTAGTCAACAGTGCATGACCACCTGAATGACACTAATTGGCAAGGCTTATAAAGTCCATACCCAGAAGTCTGAATCTCTGCATTGAAGAGAGCAAGACTCTGAGTAAGGTAAAGTTTCACACAAGAGCTAACTCTTCCAGTTGGGTTCAGTTTGTATCCTGCTTTCCCAGCCCCACGTCAAGAAATTCGTAGGCCTCGATCCTAAGCTCACTATCCTGAGAGTAAAGCCCACTAAATAAAATGAGACTTACTTCTGAGGAGATTGGCTTAGGAATGCATCTTTTTTTTTTAATGATGGAAATCTTTGTCCCATATGGCTTAAAATGGTGGTCGCTCATGCCTCAAAGGGCCATTGTCCTTCCACTCTGGCCCTAATTCAGCCGATAAATCACATGTCAAAATCTTTGCCAGAGAACACCTATTTCACCTTGTTACTTTGAACACGTTAATGAAGTGTGCAAACCCAACTGTTTCCTGCCCCCGCCTCAGATATCAGTTACTAGAAGCAAATTCAAAAATTTGAGCTTTCTGGGAAGTATCCAGAGAAGGATCATCTTATGTTTATATAATGTATATGTGCTTAGATGAATTATTCCCTAGCAATAATCTACAATTATGAGGCAATAAGAAAGCAATGGCCACATTGGTCCTTGTACCATTTTCTTAGTGATTGTGGCAGTTCACTGGTTATAACTGGAAAACAAATCTTGTACTAGATATATGAGCAATAAAGCAACAATTCATAAGTCTAAAAGTAACCACTGTAGCACCTAAAGCAATAAGTGGGTTCTGAGGTGGAGCAAGGGCAACAAAGAACATGGTAACATTGAATCTCAGCACCCATTTTGTCCCAGTCCAACCAAATCATGTGGCAGCCTATAAAATCTCCTGAAATGCCATTTTTGGGGGAATGGGGGACCCCAAGGGATAGATCCAGGTAGTCAGAGATCTACCATTGGAAGGTGGAATGAAGCAAAATGCCTCCCTTTTGCACGAGTGAAAAATTTAGTTGGGATCCAGCCCGTCATGTCTTTCTCTCCCATGGGTGCCGCATTAGGTTCCAATTTTCTAGGATGCACTGACTACAAGGGTATGGGTGGGAAACGTGAGAGTTGACTGAGCAATGGAAGCTATTGCACAAGAATGTAGACTGGACATAAAATGTAAGAGAGTGCACTGGACAAGCAGAAATTGCTGGGGTTTATTACTAGCTGCTGTTCGTTGTTTACCTGTTTTGAAATGCAAGGAAGTTGAAGCAGTGACTTGTGTTCCAATGCATTGCAAAGACACACATCCGTGCACATTCAAAGACGAGTGTTACAGGGTTTCAAGTCAACTGTCCCTTTCTGCCCATTGAAGCGCTGGGTCATTTTTTTTTTTTTTTTGGCTATCTAGAAATGTTTGCTGCCTCATCCACTTGCAGCAATTGCCATGTTTGACTGGGGCCAGTGCTTGCATAGTGGTCTGGGCTGCTTTCAGATGCCGATAGAGAAGCTCTGTTGGTTACAGCAGGCAATAAGTGTCTTAAACCTTAAGTGTCTTCCCTCAAATTAAGTGACTCTCAAGAAACCTGATTGTTGGAAGTAGTATGTTTCTACTTACTGTAGCAGTGTACTGCATGTGTTTTATATCACAGGGGAGGTTTTTATAAATCATTACAGCACTTTTTATTATACAGAGTGACTTCTCATTTTATCTTCACGGTAAATGTGTGAAGCATAAGAATGAGAATGACTTGCCCATGGCCAAGAGCTCTGGAGCTGACTATTGGTTTGAGTCTGGGACTTGTGCAACCAATTTGAAAGGGCTCTACTCACCTACACATGTTTTGTTTACATTTCTTCCACATTGATCATCTAGACTGTAATCTGAAGGTCCAGCTTTACTTCCTAGTTGAAGCTTTGCCCACAACACATGTACAACACAGTGTATCAATTGAGTCTGTGTTTGCCTGGAACAGTATTTTGTTGTGCCCTCAAAGAAAGCTTTAATATTTGAAGAACTGGGTTTTTAAACCAGAGAATTATTTGAAGCAGAGTCAAGGAATCCTTAGAGGGGAAGCATATTGAAGTAAGGAGTTGCTGAACAGCAGTAGCTAGGTCTCTTTCCAGCAGTCAGTAATTTGAGAACAGTTGTCTCCTACATGGATAATGCCTATGAGTGCCCTGTTACCTACCAGTAAGTTTCCTGGTGCCCATTTGGATCTCTTCTCCCAAAGCAGAACCAGTATTGATTTTCTTCCATCTCATCATAGTAAGAGGTAACTCAGAAGAACCTAGGAGGTCCATTAATCCTGTGGCAGCCTTTTGGTGATTACTTCCCATGGCAGCCATTTTGTTATAGCATGCACTCTCCATTATCCAAATTCCAAAAGCGCTTCCAGGCACAACAAGATTGGGGACCCCTGTTTGAATACTATCTTCAGTCTTTGGGTTATGACCTTAGGTGGATCATGCTAGTACTACCACCTTAAGATAAGATAAGTAATAATGAGGGAGAAACGACAGATAGATTAATAGACATGGGTTATTGTCAAACTAGTATATAAAAACTTAGACCAATTCCTGACTAGCAGTCACTCTGCCCCTGGACCTCTGCTTTCCTCGGATCAAGCGATCAATTCCCCACTAGACACTGCACGACTGCATTTTGACTCGCGGCTCCCTCAGATTTCCCTCACAGCGTCTGAAATCTCAAAAAAAACCAGAGCAGGAAACTGCAAGGGAAATTGGAGGGAGTAGCGGATCAAAATGCACCCATGCAGCAACTGGTGGGGAATTGATCGCTTGATCAAAGAAAAGCAGAGCGACACTAGTAAGGAATTGGTCTTAGAATTTATACATGTATAAATTCCAAGAGGCAGATGAAACTCAGACAACACTGAATTCAATTATGATCCTTTTAGATAAATCGATTTAGACTTCAGCAAGAATCTGTTTCACTAAAGCAGCAATTTTGCTTTCCGTTTTAAAGCACAGCAGTCTTAATACCGTTCCAATGAATGGATTTCTAAGCTTCCACTACCTTAACTGTGCCCACATGCTGAACATTCTTCAAGACATGAAGCTGCTATAGCTTGTTTACAAATCTCTATAGAAAAGCCTCACCATCTCCATTATTCTATCTTCTCATCCTACCATGTGCTGGTCGCTCCTCAGTTCCTAACTGCTGCTGCCACCATCCCATACATACTCACTTTGAATTTAAGAACATTCTACAATATGGCTACACACTCAGGTTCTTTTCAAAATCCCCCCCCCCCCAATGCATTTTTATAACACGCTGGACCATGCCTACATCTCCTGTGTCACGCCCTGCTGTTTCAAAGCAGATGAAATTGGGATGGTATAATCTGCAGACTAAAGACAAAGATTATCTCTGCCTGGCACAGGGATCCTGGGAGGCTGAGAGTGAGAAACCATTTCACACACTACTTTTTCTGATATGTTTGTATGATGGAGATTCAGCAGCCTGTTCACCGTACTGCCGAGCAAGCAGTTTCCCTAGAAAATCTCAGCCCTACCTCTGTTATCCATTTCATGTAAAAGACTGAGGGTTCTATTTTAGTAAAAGTTTAGGTGCAAATCCATGGGTTAGAATGTATCTTCTCCACTTTCTCTTTCTCCCAAGCAGCCATTTCTGACCCCAGGAAAGTTTATTCCTGGAGTCACAGGATCCAAGTTGGGAAGTAGCCACATGAGAACAGTGGCGTCTAGTAAGAAGGCAGAAGAAGGCAAAATCACTCCCTTCTGCCGCTGGGGGAGGGGAAAATGAGGAAGATCCAAGGCCACCAGCAGCTTTTGCTGATGCATCATGGGACCAATGTTCTCTCTAAGCTGAGTTAGTGTGAGCTAGCTCACAATTTTTTAGCCTCCAGCTCACACATTTTTGTCTTAGCTCAGGAAAAATGGCCCTAGAGCAAACTAATTTATGCAGTAGCTCACAACTTTAATGCTAGTAGCTCACAACTTTAATGTCAGTAGCTTACAAAATATAATTTTTGCTCACAAGACTCCACATCTTGTTGCATGGGACCCAACCCCTTGGCTCATCTTGCTTCTCTTTCTTTTTTAAGGGACTCCGCAGGGATACATTGTGAGTGTCCCAGGATGGAAATAGAAAGGAGAGTAAAGTGGAACTCTGAAGCCAGAGAAAAGATCTCAAAATGAATGTGCCTCTTAACTTCTAAGTTCTTGTTGAATTGCTCAAATAAGGTGCAGTTGGCATTTTTTGTCCATTACAGCTGAGCACAAAACTTTGGCAAGAGAAGCAACAAAGCTAATGAGAATGGATTAGATAATTTGGGTAGAACAGCAACATCAAAGTAGCCAAAAAGAAATGATAGGATGGCGAACAATATGGTGGTTTAATTTTTGATATTTATAAAATAGGGATAGGCTACAGAAGACAGCTGCTTTCTCTGGAAACCTTAAGGGCCCTTTAACCTGATATCACTGATTCTCTCACAGTGTGAACAACAACTGTAGCTCTGCCAACATTCTGCATCTTAAGTTGCTAAGTTTTGTACTGTAGCAGCTCACTGTGGATGAAGTTGTTCAAGTTGCCTTGGTTTGCGTGGGAAGGAACCTGTGCGGGGGGGGGGGGGTTGTCAAGTCTCCTGCTATAGTGGGAGACTGCCCAGTGGAAACCCCTGATCCCTACCGCTGCTCAGTAGTGCAGCAGCAGGAGGGGGGAAATCAGCCAAAAATTGCCATTGTATCAACAGCATAATTATATCTCCAGAACGAACCACAACGTGAGGCCATGCTATCAACGTGGCCCTCTAGCATTCACTGTAGAGTTTTTCGCTGAATTCTAGAGTGCCACAGTGATGGTCTGATGCCACTTCCAGGTCCATCCCAAAAAGGATGCCATCAATGCAGCAGTGATCACCAGGTATCTGTTTCCCCAGTCTCCTGCCAGGTGTCAGCCACCAGCTGGCAACCCTGTGGCCAGAGCAAATAGTGCTGGCTCTTCAATACTTTCCCAATTCTGTGTCTCTTGCTAAAGTTTCCTTGCTCTTCATGGTTCTTGGTCCTTTAAGAAATGTGGATATTCTCTGGGCTTGCTGTTTCTTGAGAAGGCCTCTGTGGAATCAATAAGTCTCAACATCTCTTTTGGAGGGCTTTTCTGCACCAGCTTTTTGCTGCAGCTTGCCTTCTTCACTCCATCAGTTTTCCTCTCCCTTACACCCAATGTCCTTTGGTAATTATTGCTCCCCCTTTTTTTGTTTTGTTCCATGTGTTTTCAGACTGTCTCAAAGCCGGTCTGAAAAAGCATAGGGAAAGCTCCACTGAAAAAAAGTAGGACAATGACTGTCAAATGATACTGTGTATAAGAGAGAAGGAGAAACAATGCAATTAAGAAGCCATCCTTCATCAGAAACCTGATGGGAAAAGCCTTGAATTTGGCAGGAAAAGTACAATCTGTGTTCTAAAGTGGGGACCAGGTGGCTATATTTATGGTGTATGGTTAGGGTTTAATACACTACTTTGTTGAACTTTCCATTTAACAAAATATTACATTTCTGAATGTTCATCAGGCTTAAACTATATAATGCGGGGAGCTGCTTTTCCATACTTCTGGTGATGTCTTTGCTTCCTTACCTCCTTCAAATGACAGCTAGAGATTCCATGCATCATATTTTTATCCCATCATCCATGGCGTTAAGAACAGGTCTCCCTGCCACGCAGTTGGTAATCAAAACAGTCCTTTGAGGTTTGTAAAACTGCAAGTGCTTGCTTAGACTATGGTGAGCTTGAGAGCAGAGCAGGGTTTTGAACTTAGCTCTCCCCAATCCAGTGTCCTAGCTTCTATGCCCCACTGGATCTCTGCACCCTGAGAAACATTGTGTGCACCAACAGATCACTCTGCCTCTTCTATCATGGCTCTGCATATTGAGAATCTCAAAGCAGTGTCCATACCATTACATCTTCCTTGCAAGACAGTTGAATGCTGATTTGGAAACAGAATGCTTCTCGTAGGCAATTAGGGGTTGGAAAAGAGATGGATCTTTTTATTAGCATCAGATCAAATAGCACTGAATCATTTGTGTACATTTCAAACCAAGCACAACTTGCACTTTAAAAAATGTACAGTGTTTCAGTCACAACATTTCTGTATAGTGTAAGATTAGAATTAAATGACTGCTAATGATGTTTTTGATGTTAATAGCCAAGGGAGGATTTGTGAGTGATACCATTTGAGACATAGTAATTAAAACACTGATGTACTATTCTTGAAAACTTATCCTTTAAAACAAGCATAGCACCCTCTGGTGGCAAAAATGTACTCAAAATGTGAGGTTTCTTACAAGGACTCCATGTGCTGATGGAAAAGCATAATTGACTGCAGTCCTAAACCCAAACTCAGTGGAGTTTTATTTATGGAAACAACAGTTGATTTAAGAATGCAAGCATTATTTTTTCTTCAGAGCAGGATAAAAAGTCAGGATTTGAGAATTCCAATAAATTAAGAGTGCGAAAAGCCCACAAGAGCACCAGACATTTGGTCGTGTATTTAGGGTCGTTGAGATGCAGCACTGGCCCCTGGATAAAGATTTCCTTGGGGGCGAGGGCCTCACACCTAGGGATGGGCAAGAACTGCATTTTTGCATACAAACTGGGAGGCTGGTTTTCAAACTGACTTTTAAAGTTTAAACCCTTGCTTTTAAAGTTTAAACCCTTGCTTTCTGCTCCCCACAGCTTTTCCCAGGGAGCAGGGTTTCCAGATTGAGTGCTGGGGAGTTCCTTGCTGTTCTGCTGTTTTTTGTGAAAAGCAGAAAGCAGGGGCACTCTTCATGAACCATGTCAAAATTTGTAGAAGTTTGTGGTGGTTCTTCAGTTTACAAACATCACTTTGCAAACCACAAACTGACAAAAGTTCATTATGAACTTCAGTTCATCAGCTGGTTTGTGCTCATCCCTAGTCACACCACCTAAATTCAACTCAAACATCACATGGAAACAAATCACATTACTTATCCAGCTCTGTGGGCTTTCAGTCATTTATGCCCCAGGTTCCACCCTCTGAGAGGTCCTGTGTAATTCCATAGTTTTCCATCTATTAACTAATCCATGGTTTCAAATGCAGACACATTACAAAGGGAAATTAATTTCTTGTAATGCCCCCCCCTCATTTTGGTCCCTTTAAGGAGTACCTACATAGTTGTTGTTTCTTTCCCAATGAAGAAAGAGTAGAAAAATAAATGAGGAAATGTTAATGTTTAAATTAGTTCTAGGACTACAGAGTTAAAATAGGTCATGGACTTCCAGTGAGAATTCTATTGAATTAATGTATCTCCTTCAGTATTCTTAAGCAGAATTAAAACCATATGCAAAAATATCATTCTTTTGTTGGAAAATGTTTTACTGAAGCTCGCTTACAAAGTAATGAGGGGTTTTTTTGTTAAGCTAGATGAAGTTAGACTGAATTAGTAGACTGGGATCCAAAAGTCTGGGCTTTTGCTTCAGACACGCACACTAAAATTTCATGCTGTCCCCTACCCTCAGGAGCCCCTCATATCTCCATACTTTGGTGTAGTTTGGTGTAGTGGTTAAGTGTGCGGACTCTTATCTGGGAGAACTGGGTTTGATTCCCCACTCCTCCACTTGCACCTGCTGGAATGGCCTTGGGTCAGCCATAGCTCTGGCAGAGGTTGTCCTTGAAAGGGCAGCTGCTGTGAGAGCCCTCTCCAGCCCCACCCACCTCACAGGGTGTCTGTTGTGAGGGAGGGAGATAAAGGAGATTGTGAGCCGCTCTGAGACTCTTCGGAGTGGAGGGCGGGATATAAATCCAATATCATCTTCTTCTTATCTTCTTCTTATGGGGTCATGGGGAAGCTCTGGTTTATTATCTGACACAGTGTGAAAGATTGCAGTATTGCCAAAGTCCACTCATACAGAGAGGAATTCTAGGCGCATGTATAGTAGGTATAGGTATCATCCGCTTCAAAATCACTGCTTCGTTTAGGATTAGGATTGATTTTTAGGATCACCCCCAAAATTACTGAATTTATCTAACCAAAGATTTCCACTACCTGCTTGAAAAGAAATATTGACCAGACTTAGAGTGTTTTAAAGTCCCATTCATTTCAACTGGAGAGTGAAGTAAAGCCTTTAAATCTCCGCCACTGAAACCAGTGCATAATTTTGGATAGATTGTGATTTATTGCTCATGACAGTGCTCAAGCTACATAGCGGTCACCAGAAAGGTTTATAACTTAGCCTAAATAGCTATATTTAATGTGTCAATATTAGTGCTGTCAATCCCCCACTTGGGGAAAGGGATCCCCTCCCCGAGTTCTAGATCCCCACCATGGTTTGGAGCAGTGGTGGATGAAAAAAGTTAAAATAAATACAATTTTTTTAAAAAATAACATTTCACCAGAGTTGCCTGTGCAATAATGTTACTTCCAGAGAATACATGGAAGCAACTGTGATACCTCTAGAAATCACTGGAAACTCTATGGTAGAGTTTCTGGCAATTCCTAGGGCTATGACCATTGTTTCCAGGTACTCCTTGGAAGTGACATCATCATGCTGGCGATGCTTCTCCTCATATCATGTCTCTAGCCTCCTGGTTGCCAGGCTTATCAGTACACAAATATATAATTAATACCAAAACCAATGAAAAAGTTTCCTCCAGTTAAGTGGCTCTTCCACTGGAGAAAAGATTGCATGCCACATCAATAATTATACATTTGATATATAATTATTTTTCAGAGACTATTTAAGTTTGGGAGTTTTCTACTAATGATTGATTTTGTCAGGTTTAATTGTTATGTGGATATTATATTAAAGACAGTTGATGAGGTTGAGCTTCAGCTGAGTCTGTTTGCTCTGACACTATTGAATTTGGGGGCTGTATCTTCATTTTGCATGTTGGAGTCTACTCAGTAAAAAAAAAAAACTTGCAAAACAATAGAGAATGTACATTGGCCAGACTTACCTGAAGGAAGCAGTTTTACAAGTACACAGAAAGTGACCAAAATTATTCCCTGCACAGTAGTATGGATATATGTCATAAACTAACATGCCATGTGTGTGGGCCATGAAAGAAATAATCTTAAGAAGAATTGCAGATTTATACCCTGCCCTTCTCTCTGAATCAGAGACAGAGCAGCTTATAGTCTCCTATATCTTCTCCCCCCCATAACAGACACCCTGTGAGGTGGGTGGGGCTGAGAGGGCTCTCACAGCAACTGCCCTTTCAAGGACAACCTCTGCCAGAGCTATGACTAACCCAAGACCATTCCAGCAGGTGCAAGTGGAGGAGTGGGGAATCAAACCTGGTTCTCCCAGATAAGAGTCCACGCACTTACACCAAACTGGCTCTCCTTAGTGCAGTGGACATTCTCCATGTGATGTGAAAGCTTTAATTTTTTTTTACTTCTTTACATACTAGCCAGATGTATATTTTCATAACAATGACTCCTGCCCCTTTGAGTTTCTGCAAAATACTTGTACTGCTTGTTTCATTTTGGTACCAGGAGACTGCGTTTTCAGTGGCTTTTTCACAAAATAGTTTTGTTGCCTTCATTTTCATGTCTGTGTCATGGGAAGGCAATTGCTCAGGTTGGGATGCTATGTACAAGAGTAGAAAGATGAACTCATGAAGCTTTTTTATAATTGGCACAGATCTTTGATTGAAAGAATACTGCTTTAACCAACAGCGGTTCTCCAGGGCCTCAGGGAGGGGAGCCACAACTGAACCTAGGACCTCTGTGTGTAAAGAACTACTAATGAGCTTTAGTCCTTTCCCACAAGATGAGCACGAGATGGTTTCCTTTTCTTTATATGAATCAGGGCTTTTTTTTTGTAGTAGGAACTCCTTTGCATTTTAGGCCACACACTTCTGATGTAGCCAATCCTCCAAAAGCTTACGGTAGGCCCTGTAATAAGAGCCCTGTAAGCTCTTGGAGGATTGGCTATGTAAGAGGGTGTGGCCTAATATGCAAAGAAGTTCCTGTTACAAAAAAAGCCCTATGAATCAGTGTTGCCATTCTTCTGTGGTAGACAAATCTTGGGGTTGTACCACTGCTGCTCATGTCTCAGTCTTCTTTTTATCTCAAATTACTTGTAGTCCATATTATATGACATCCTATAAATTGATAAATTGAGTGGAAGACTGTGCCTCCTATGATGTGTTTTGAAGAACATGCAAGAAAATAAAATAAAGATCAACACCAGTCAGTTATAGTAATGTGAGAAGATGGCTTCCATAGATGCTAGAAAGTGCAATATACCATGTAGGAGAATTTTTTTTCTTTTGGAGCAAAATGGAGACTTAGGTAGGATCTAGACAACATTGGATGTGACTACATTGTAAATATCCACCGCCTAGATTTGAAGCTATGAAGACAAGACAGAGAGGACAAATTTCCTGCTTTGGCAGACAACCTCCCAATGCCTTGGTCAATAGGGTGGTGAGGGTAAAATGAGGGGCTGAAACAGCATCATTTGAAACTATGTCACCTCCAGCTCCACAAATGGTGGTGATAGCACCATGCATGGGACACTCTAAGGTTTCCCTGATACTCTGTGGGTTTTACCCTAGAGTTTTTAGGAAATCCTGTAGCATCCTTCAACATAGTGCCATCACTTCTCATAGGTTTCTGATAAGTCTGTAGCCCCAGAAATTGCTAGCAAAGAGCTGGCAACCCTAAAGACAATCCAGGAGACAAATGATACTGCACCAGTGATGTGTGGATCTGATTTAGATGTGGAGTTTTAAAAGTTTATGGCAATTTATCTGCTGGTTCACTATGATTCAACTTGCATAATGGTCCCACTTCTTCAACCAACACAGTTTTCTCTGGACTTCATGTGGATTATGCCTCACCAGTGCATTGCTCCAGTTTGTGTGCATTGATTACAATCTGTACAACCACAGGCAAATCTCAGAGGGAAAAAAAACCCTGTCCCTTCAAATTAGAGGCTTAAGGTATTGTAATGGGAACTGAAGCTTTTCTCTCTCTCTCTTTTTTTTGTAGCATGTGTGTGCATGGGTGCATGCCTGGAAGTCATGGTGACCCCTACTGGGGCATGTAGGATGTTCAGAGAAGTGGCTTGATACAGCCTGCCTCTGCCTTCTGGTCCTGGTATTCCAAGTAGGTCTCACATCTGAGTATTTGCCATGGTTGGCCCTTACTTAGTTTCCAAGGTCTGACAAGATTGGGCTTGCCTGGGCTATCCGGGTCAGGGAGGCAGCTGAAGCTTTTCATAGCATGGAGGTAAATAACATCCCATTAAGCCTCTATTAAGGAAACAGAACTCTCCCCCCCTCAAGCAGTTGATTACTCTGCTTATAATTTTTCACACCTTTCATGTGTTTGCCTGAAAATCTTCTGTTTACAGCAGGAAGCAACTGGAACCGATCTTAGTGTAGGCACACCCCTTTAAAAAAAAGTATGGCAGAATCACAAAAGTACTGCATTAGTGGCAGCCATTTTTAGGTATACACGCCCCCTCTTGGCAGCTCCGTCCTTGAGGAGAGTGGGTCAGGTGATATGTTGTCTCTTTCAGGGGTGGAATTCTAGCAGGAGTTCCTTTGCATATTAGGCCACACACTCCTGATGTAGCCAATCTTCTAAGAGCTTACAAGGCTCTTTTTTGTAAACTCTTGGAGGATTGGCTACATCAGGGGTGTGCGGCCTAATATGCAAAGGTGCTCCTGCTAGAATTCCACCCCTGATCCCTTTTACATCCCACTTCAGCTGGAGTGCAGTGGCACACAACACTGGCAGTTTCTATGTGTGATGATGAGCCACATGACCCCCTTGCCACAAATGTGACCCCACAGGAAAAATGGCTGCCATAGCCCCACAAGAGGGGGAGCTGTGGGAAATGTCCTTTTCACCACTAAATGAAGGTATGGTCTGCAGTAGGCCAGGAGAGATTCCCCCTCGTATTCTAGTTCACCTGTGAATGGAGAATTTGAAATTTGTTTTGGAAGGAAGGAGTTCTTGTTTTGTTTTATTTAGCTTACTCTTGTAATAATTCCTATAGAATCTGTTGTGACTCCTCATCAAGCTTCCATAGTGAAACTGCTCCAATGCTCTGTGTTTGTGCTTGTGTTCCAATAACGTGTTTTTACTTTGTACTGGAGAGCCCTACTTGTCCGTTGCCATATTAGAAGCCTACAGTACACTCTTATAAAGAAAGCAATATATATCTGTATCTATACTCCACATCGTTTCACCTGACACCACCATAGCTTTGAGCTACTTATTCTTAGAAATGTTTCTAAATACAATGCAGGTTTTTAATATTGTTCTCTGGACCAAACAGCCTCTCCTCTCCTTGCTTTCTCTGAATATTAATACAATAACAATAACTTCAGCAGATACTTCTTCCATACCCATTTTTTCTAACCCGTGACAGAATTGTCATATTTTATAATCTCACTGCCAAAAAAAAAAAAGATTTTTAAAGACAAAAAAAGTTTAATGAGCTATTTCTCTAAGACCTTGACACAGTACCTGATTCATAAAAAATATTAATTCAGCATCTCAGTTCAATGTTTTCATTAGCTCTTTTCAGATTGCTAAAGTCATGGTAATTTTGCTTTATATAAGGACTCAGGGATATGGGCATTTATTCAAGTGGTTGCCAGATTCTTGAGTCATTACAAGGAATTCTCTCCCCCCCCCCTTCAGATCTTCTCAGTCCTGCTAGACTCACTTAGCCCTTTTTTGTTTTTTAAAAAAAATGAAATCAAGCTGACAGGCTGTTTCTCAGTTGGAGTAAAGGGACCAGATTCAGTTCTACCAGGAGACCTTCAGGGCTACATCAAGGTATTTTGGTGCTCCCAGCAAAGTACACCTATTGGCCTGAATCCTACACTCCACTTAGAGGCTTTTCTTCAAATGAAGCAAAGGAAAAGCTGATGAACTTGGAGGAAGGCTCCTTAAGCTGGAGGAATGTCCTCTGACTTTCAGTAAACTGCTACCCATTTTATCCTTCTGAGTCACCATCAGCCAGGTTTTAAGGGATGATGGCTCTTACCTCCGATACTCCTGATAGTCAGGAGTGAGCCAGACCATTACAATTTATCTTTATCCTCCTAAATGATGCCCCAAGCAATTGCTTGGGTAATCTGAGCCAAAAAAAAACCCCATTCCTAGTCACCTTCTGATGAGCAGAACTTTAGCTTGTTCAAAACTAGAGTCCCTCTTCTGTAAGCTCTATGTCAGATCAGAGCTGTTTAAAAAATTATTATAAATACAATGTATACATCCGGGGCTGTTTTTGTAGAAAAAGCCCAGCAGGAACTCATATGCATATTAGGCCACACACCCTGATGTCACCATGGTTTCACACAGGGCTTTTTGTACAAAAAGCCCAGCAGGAACCTATTTGCATAAGTATGTTCACAGGGAAAATCCCCCCCCCCCCCCACACACACACCTATTTTTTTTCTCCTCAACTCAGTTTTGGTTGATACTGCTGCTACAAGGCACAGGATAGTCATAAGATTGCCCCCCAAATGGTGCTGAATGAACAAATGGGACAACCCAGATTCCTCTGTGATAGGTCAAAATGAACAAACTCCCTGAATTTCAGCTGCCTCTTCCCAGAAAAGAAGCACCTTCCCCTAAATCAGCATTTGGCTTTCAGAAATAAATGCCCGATAATCAGTTCTCCCTTTTGTCAGCAGCACTCACAAATGTGTATAACATTCACTTTGCAAGCAATCCTACTCAGGAGGGATTTTCATCCTAAAATAGTTCTTGCACACCATATTCCATGCCAATCAATGGGATTCTTTATTCAATCATACTAGTAGAATCTGACGGATTCCATTCAGTTGCCAACAGTCCAACTGGCCAGTGAATTGTTTTTTAAATAGTTTCTTAAGTGATTTCAGTGAAGGTCTAACAGACAGAGGTGTGAGAAGTTTGCCATTCCAACAGTCCTTTTTGGTTACCCAAACTGTCAAAATGGAAGGTGTAGGTTTTTATACACACACTATTCCATTTATCAAGGAAAGGTTCCAAATATACTTGGCCTTCAAATAGCCAGCACATTTCATTCTTTCATCTGGACAAAATTTATCTATGTACAAAGTTATATTCTTTGCATGCTCGAAATGGGATCACCTCCATGAGCAGGGGGTACCCAGGGCTCTGCATTGGGGAGCTTGGCTTCAATCCCACCTAGAATTATCATGGGCTCAGGGAAGGGGGATATTTTTCCCTCCTGCAAGAGATCTGTGAATCCCCCTCCCTGACTATTCCTGGGGGTACCCCAAAAGCAGCATTTCAGGGGATGGGGCATTTGGGGCTGCAGTGGGAGGGGGGGGAATCAATCAAAACTATACACACCCCACTTTCACAAGCAGAAATTCTAGATGGGATCAAAGCTCTTATCTATAACAAGGATTTCTTTTTTACTTTGGCATGCGGTAATAGAGCTATAAAAATCACAGCAATGCTTAATTAGAAAAACACTGGAGTTTCTCCTAGTGCTTACAAAATCTTTTGGATTCAGCCCTCCCCCCCAAGCCTCTGGTGCATACCTGGGACATGAGCAGTGTTCCCTCTGAGCTGAGTTAGTGTGAGCTAGCTCACAGATTTTTAGCCTGCAGCTCACACATTTTTGTCTTCGCTCAGGAAGGATGACCCCAGAGCACACTAATTTATGCAGCAGCTCACAACTTTAATGCCAGTAGCTCGCCAAGTAGGATTTTTGTTCACAAGACTCTGCAGCTTAGAAGGAACATTGGTCATGAGGCATCCAGAGTTATGCCCTTTGGTACAGGGACGTTTCTAAATTTCCCGTCCTAACTATTTCAGTGCCAAAATCCCTGTTTCGATTTTGCTTCTCTTTTGTGCAAGTCAAACCTGTGATCGTTTTGATTTTTTGTGCCAGTTTCTGTTTCCTTACACCAATTTTTTCCCTTTAAAACTGATGTATTTTTCTGTTGTTCGTGTGCCAATTATAATACATTTGGTGTATATTATATGTATAAACAGTATTCATTGTATAGAGAACTGCCATACCATACACGTTATGTATCAAATCATATAACCTGTAAACACAATACAAATTTTTCTATAAAACCATCAGCAAGAAGTGGTGAACCAAACTGTTATAAAAAATATAAAAGGCTTGGACTAATTCTGCAGTTGCTGTTGCTCTGTCCCCAGGCTTCTACTTTCGTCAAGTCAAGCAGGGGTGGAATTCTAGCAGGAGCTCCTTTGCATATTAGGCCACACACACCGATGTAGCCAATCCTCCAAGAGTTTACAAGGCTCTTTTTTATAAACTCTTGGAGGATTGGCTACATCAGAGGTGTGTGGCCTAATATGCAAAGGAGCTCCTGCTAGAATTCCACCCCTGGAATCAAGTGATTGATTCCCCACCAGTTGCTGTGCAGCCGCATCTTGACCTGTGGATCCCTCCAGTTTCTCTCATGTCTACTTAATCTTGTTTTTTAGCAATCAGGTAGACCTGAGGGAAATTGGAGAGAGCCATGGGTCAAAATGCAGCCACACAGCAACTGGTTGGGAATTGGTTGCTTGATCTGATGAAAGCAGAAGCCCAGGGGCAGAGCAACAGTGACTGCGGAATCAGTCTTGTTAATTCACCTATGCCTGCTGCTGAAGCACCAGCCATCTTTCAGAAATGAGTTTTACTTAGTCTCTTGGGTGTGCTTAGGAATGCAGCTTTGCTTCCCATTGGTCTCACTGGCAAATATTTAACTCTTTCATTATAATCAAAGCAAAGCTAAAATGGCATTACTTTCACTAAATGTTGCCCGTGGATGTGGATCCTACAAGCAAATTTCCGCTACTGGAAGGGGGGCCCAATTCTGTCAATTCTTTCTCCCTACTGCAGAGCCCCTGGTTGATCCCTCCTGCTGTTCCTGAGGGGCCCTTACACAACAGGAGCAGTATTTCAAGGCAGTATTTCCACCTACAGTGGGAGGGAGAGACAAGGAAGTCCCATTCCACTGATAGAAATAGTTTCTGTTAGTGGAGATCTACCACTGGGTCCATTGAATAATGAAACTTGCTCCATGGATTGTAATAATGGAGAGCCATCACCTGTGAATCCCCCTCTAGGCAAAAGGAGCAGCCACAGTTCAGGAATCACTCTATGTATGCAAAGGCGCCTTCAGACATGCACTGGAGGGGCTCC
Source organism: Heteronotia binoei (assembly GCF_032191835.1). NCBI lineage: Eukaryota > Metazoa > Chordata > Lepidosauria > Squamata > Gekkonidae > Heteronotia > Heteronotia binoei. The sequence continues at coordinate 168,612,921 of NC_083225.1, forward strand.
ATCGTGGTGGTTATAGCCCTGCTTTGCATATTCTGAATTATCAGCATTTCTGGTGGGAAGGAGAATCCACTTTTTAAAACACCTCTGATAACTATTTGTCAGAAAAGAAATAATCCATATGTTTCTGCTCAGTTACGTTTTATACATGTTCATATATATATAGAGATAGTATATATATTATATATACATATACATATGCATATATTTTATGAATCAGGTCTGTGATTTTTACTATTCTGAGCAATTTGATGCATTTTCATAGAGCCATTCTCTCTAATTTGGTTGGCAATGTAAATAATATTGTACATCTGCTATTTTATGATACCAATATGCCATGTGAATTGTTTCTTTGGAAACCATTTTAAATATATCCCCACTGTAACTGCAATGCCTTCAGCTTGCATTGCTTCCATCTACCAATGTGTCTGTACGGCCTGTGTTTAAATAGCTTACGACATCTTTTGCGGTGTCCAAAATACTTGAGTTTTCATTTTCCCAATTACTTATGCCTCTTGAATATGTACAGCTCTGTTTCTTTTTTTCCTTTGTGATGGTTTCTCTTCATTTGCAGGGGGGAGAGAACACTTTCCCCCTTCTCTTTGCATTCGGGCAACCACTATTTCCTGTCAGAAGTGAGTGAAACATTAAGTCTAATGTCAATGGCAATTTCAGATTGGAATTCTCCATATGAATCTGCTAAGCATTGATAGAACTGGGGGACAGCACAGCATGTACTGCCACTGTGTCACTTTGGTTGATCCCATCTGGCTTGCAAAGAAGGGCATTTCACAAATGTCCTGCCATGGCTGTGATCCAGCAAGAGTGACCAATGTAGAGAAACGGGCTTCCATTCAGAGGCACCCTTTAAGTTTGGGCCCTGGTCATGCAAAAGATATCCATCACCAGCGATTGTGTGCCTGGTGCCCATTTATTGAATTGATGGCCATAACCAGGGGTGGAATTCTAGCAGGAGCACCTTTGCATATTAGGCCACACACCCCTGATGTAGCCAATCCTCCAAGAGCTTACAAAAAAGAGCCTTGTAAGCTCTTGGAGGATTGGCTACAGCAGAGGTGTGTAGCCTAATATGCAAAGGAGTTCCTACTTGAATTCTACCCCTGGCCATAACCATACCCACTTATAAATGATTGACCATCTTGAAATGTAGAAGTGCATGTTGTGTGCAACACATGGATGCTGCTGAAAAGTGAATCTCTATGCTCTTCTCCCCAATCCATGCAGGACCACTTACCTCTCTCATGATGTCAGTATGGACTTACCTGCTTTCCTGTGCCACTTAATTGGCTGCTTTGTGGGCTGGGAATGTGCATGGTGAATTGATGTTACAACACAGGATAAGTGATCCTATATGTTAGAGAGGAAGAAAGAAGTCAATGATGGGAGGACATTTTTGGCAGGGGTCAAAATCATACATAACATGTATGCCTAAGAGTTAGAATAATCGGTCTTTTCCCTTCCTCCTGACCTGTAAGAGATCAGCATTGTAATTTGCTGGCCATAGATTTTGCAATCTGGATCTGACTGGTGAGTGCACATAATGGTAGTGCATGCTGGGCTGTGCCTTTAATCAAAACATCTACTAGTTATCTCACATGCTTTCCATGTAGCAAAAAAACTATGACTTGGATCTCACCAGATATTTCTGCCAATGGAAGGATTTTCATCAGCCAAACAGACTTTCCTTGGCTCCCCTCTTTTGCTGAAGCCCAAAATGCCCACCATGTTGATCCAGGGGCATAAGTATTCCCAGAAACAGCATAAGGTAGGGATCAGAGATCTGCAGCAGAGGGGGTTCGCAGAAATAATCCCCTCCCCCTCCCTTCCCATCAGCAGAAATCTTCCGTGGGATCCAACCCATTTCAATCACTTTTGTATATTTTTGTGCATTGTATGCATTGTAAATAGCATGTTTCATTATGCCAAAATTTCTAGATCACCAGAATAAATGAATTTGTATATGAAGAAAATCAAAACATTGACAGTAAACCTGGATGATAAAAAATAAAGTGGTTATGACTGTTGTGTGTTCTTCTATTTATACTGTCCATATCCCAGGAACAATACATTTTCTTTGCCCTTAAATGTCTGATCGATTATTTAAACTATATTTACATCAATAAATCTTACGACAAACTACTAAATGTTGTTGGAGTGTTTGCTTTCTTTAAAGTGTTAACAAAAGTCCCAAAGAAATGTGTGTGCTTTTGCTTATGTTTATGAAATTATGAAATCCAGTCATAGGAAGAAAGTGTACAATGTCCTTATCCCCCAATGTTTTCAGGGCTTCCCCATTCTGTGTTAAGTTTTGGGTATCACAGTTTAAAAGGATGTTGACAAGCTGGGATGGTGCAATCAGAGCAATCAAGATGGTGAGGAGTCTGGAGACCCAAGTCCTATGAGGAAAGGCTGAAGGCGTTGGGTGTCTTTAGCCTGAAGAGGATATGCTTGACAGGTGATATGATAGCCACCTTCAAGTACTGAAGGGCTGTCATATAGAGAATAGTGTGGAGTTGTTTTCTGTTGCCTCAGAAGGTTGGACCAGAATAAAAGGATTGAAATTAAAACAAAATAGTTTTTGGCTAAACATTAGGAAGAACTTCCTGACAGAGTGGTTCCTCAGTGGAACAGGCTCCCTCAGATGGGGAAGGGCTCTGCTTCTTTGGAGTTTTTTAAGCAGAGGCTAGATGGCTATTTGACAGCAATGCTGATTCTGTGAACTTAGGCAAGTCATGAAAGGGAGGGCAGAAAGAGATGAATTAGTGCTCAGGTCTTGTGGCCCTTTCTTACTTGCCCCCAGGGTAATGCTGATCCTTCCACCAATTTTCACTCCACCTTCATCTAAATCTAATCCAGTTTTCCTTCTGATATATTTCACATATAGATTGAAGAAATAGGGAGACAAAATAGATCCTTTTCTGACACTTTTGCCAACTGGAAACCATTCTGTTTCTCCATATTCTATCCTAACAGTAACCTCTTGTCCAGAGTACAGGTTGCACATCAAAACAATCAGATGTTGTGGCACACTCGTTTCTTTTAATACCAACTATACAATAACACGTCTTTTTTTTTAAAAAAGGTTTATAAATCACTGGCAGACTGATTTGTATGTTCATTGCTTAAACAATTGGTTGTTGAACAGTGCACAATATGGAGAGGGACTAGAATTCCCATCAGGCTGATTGAGAACTGATGCTGATTGCATTGAACGTTACTGCTTGAATATGTGGGAAGCTACTTGCTGAACAAGATCATGCTGCTCACAAACACTCAAAGTGTTCGGTGGAAAACTGGCTCCCAGTTCACAATCGATCAGCAGAGCAGGAGTTGTACTGGTAGAAACTGAAGCATCTTAAATTAGTATTAACAGCTGTTAATGCAGGAAAGGAACAACACTATAGGAGCAAGTAACATTGGATGCATACGCAGCGGTGTAAATCAAACCATGTTGTTAGACTATGCTGATGTACCAGTTCAGGATTGAAGGATTTAGCCTAATATTGGGAAAGATTTATATGCCTTGACAGCCAGATTGATTTCTGGGAAGCACTGATAAAAGATGAACTCAAACACATGCCAGTTAGTTTACACAAGGGTGATCAAGACTGACCAATTGTTCCTACAGTACGATAACCAAACTACCTTAAAGTCTGTGTAGCCATGTACAGTACCTGTGAAACATTTCCAAGGGCTTATCAGAAGAAGATGTTGGATTTATACCCTGCCCTTCACTCAGAGTGGCTTACAGTTTTGGCTTGTGAGCCCGTTGGTGCTCATCCCTAATTGTAAGTACGAAATGTGAAGGGATTGTTCATAGGTTCCATAATCAAAGGTTGGAGAAAGAAGTCGAAATAAATATATTGGTCTGTTCCATCTGTAAGTGTCTGCAAGAACTAGTGGTCCCAGGTGGGGATATGCTACAGAATTGTCCACGTCAAAGGATGTATCCAATTGGTTCAACAGGTGTGGGTGAGTATCATGATGGTGATTCATCAACAATAGTTCCGTAAATCTCTCCCAAAGAATCTAGATCCTTATGCTTATCTTAATTGTTTACCAATCATCTGTCTGTCTGATGGATTAAGAATATACAAAACTTCTCTTTGGAAGCCTACATAGATGACTTACTGAAGGAAGTGTGAATTAACATGCAATTTAGTGAACAAAGCATCCTTGAATCCACCCCCCCCCCCCTCCATTCATTCACAGCAGCAAAATACCAAAAATAATTGTCAGGCCCACCAACTCATTGTTTTCTCTCTAATTAATGTGCTAAAGCTTCAGTTAAAGCAATTCATGTTTGCAACTGGGGTATCTATAATCAAAGGATTCTGGAAGACCATTTCATGCCCAGTGAGAGTAACAATAGTAAGAAAACATGGCCATTGGCTTTGGGAAGAAAATCTGCAATGGGCACAGAGCAAAAAGCCGTGAGAAAAGGCAACTCTCTCATCCATTTCGACGATAGGTTGGGAGGGCCAGCACATTGTCATGTTTCATTAGATTTGTATATCCCAAGCCCTAGTGTCAAAGCCTTTATGGAGAGGTCTCCTCCAGAGTTAGGATAATTAACTGAAATGTTGATCCTGGCAACAGACACAATAACCTTTGGTACCTTTATCCTAGATATGACAGTGGAATTAATGAAGTCTGGCTGCTGCTTAAGCAAAGCTTGACGCTTCACACAGAGTTACTGCAATGCTTCACTGGGAATCCAGACTGCATACTTTTTAAAAAGGAAGTATCCTTGCTGGGTTTGGAAGGAGACTGAGGGATTTCAGAAAGCTGGAGTTTTGTACTGAGGCCATCTGTAAAGGATGTCCTATTGGAAAAGGCCTTTTTAATATCCACCTCACAACTTTGCTTTCCTGTCCTGTCCTTGGGATGAGATATATTCTGTGAACATTCCCATTTTGCCCACCCATATTCTCCCACACAGCGCCCCCCCTCAATGGAGCCAACATAAGAAATCTGCTATCCCCAGATCAAACTAGCCACAGTTAGTTTAATTAAACCATGCTTTTATGAGACATCTGAACCAACTGAATGGCTGAACTCTGAAAAGCCTACAAGGGATATAACATCTTTCAAAAGATAAAGCCAGACAGACTTCCCTGGTTCAGTATTCCTCAGTTGTAGGACCTGGGCTTTTTTTTTAGCAGGAATGCACAGGAACACAGTTCCAGCTGGCTTGGTGTCAGGGGGTGTGACTAATATGCAAATGAGTTCCTGCAGGGCTTATTCTACAAAAAAAGCCCTGTGTGAAACAATGGTGACATCAAGGAGTGTGACCTAATATGCAAATGAGTTCCTGCTGGGCTTTTTCTAGGAAAAAGCCCTGTGTAGGGCTATGTGAAAAGGATCTGCTTCTAGAGCCAAACTACATGTTATGGTGGCCACAGGCCAACTCATGGCTGCCAATGCTAACTCATGGCTATTTTACAAGAAAATGTAGCTGTTAAAAAAATTTATCATGAGCTCACATTGTGACAATTCCCCCCCCCCACACACACACACCTTTCCAAGTGCCAAAAAGCCATGGGGGAGTGTTGTTTTGGCACTTGATAAGGAGTTGGGGGAACAAGGTTGCCTGGTACCACCACAGCACAGGATTGGGCCCCCACAGTAATTTTCTCCTAAAATGTTGTTCACAGCTATGAGTTCGACCTATGTTCACTATAACATATAGCTTGGTCATTGGTGAAAGCTAAACCATGAACAGCAGCTGGGAGAAAGGGGGAGATCACCCAGGAAGGGTTAAATGGCTGGCAATCATTTAACCCCTCTGTTTCATTCCCCCAATTTTTAAGTTTTTTTTGGGGGGGGGGGGCAAAACTGACTAGTTTAATGGCTCACAGCTGATTGGTGGACCCACCCCATCATTAGAATTAAATGGCTGCCAACCGTTTCACTGGTCATTTTTGCTTCCTTCTTCTTTAAAGCAGGGGGGAGTGAAACAGACCCTGTATCACTCAGCTGTTAGGTTTAAATGGCCCCAAACAGCCGAACCAGACAAAAGTCCAGTAAATGTTCAGAGAGTGTCAGTTTAGCGGCTGCAAAGTGACCCTAGTTTTTGCTGAGTTTTGGCTCGTGAGCTGGTTTGTGCCCATCCCTAATTGTAATATCATCTTACAATATGTATTTCTGAGTATAACAAGTTTTATTAAATTTAACAAGAAAAACAGGGGAATTTGGGAAAGGATCAGAGATAGGATACAGAAAATAAAAGAATAGATTACAGTTATTACTACATCAAGAAGAAGAAAAAGTATAATTAATTATACCTGCAAGTACTCAAAATTAATACATAGATATTACCTTTAAAGTCTACAAATATTTTTTGATATTACTGTAAAATCCTCCTGTTCTACCAACTATTTAGTGGCAGATTCCAGATTCTTATCTATCATATCTGTGATCATACAAAACCAAATCTATGTATCTTTAATCTACATAAAGCAACAGAAGGAAGAAAAAAAAGAAGAGAAAGAAAGGTTCAAATTCTGGTCTTCAGTACTAGTTTATTAACCAAAAGGTTTCAATATGTAGCAACAGCAGCTGCATCTCTATCTAATTTACAAAGGAATCTCAAGGCTAAACAAAAATAAAACAAGCTTCTCATTAACCATGAAAGGCTTCTGAGTTAGATGGGTACAGTTATGATACTCATGTCTTATTAGCAAATGTTGATAACTAGGCATCTACTTGAACAGTTAGCTCTCTTTAATAAACAAAAAGGATGGGTTTTCAAAAAGAAAAGAGAAAAGGTAAGCAAGGGAGGAGAAGAAAAAAAACCACAAACCCATGGAATGCTGTTTTTACAGCAGCCCTCATCTCAGAAGGCGCTAGCCATTCCCAATTGCTTCCACAACTTCACACTAAACAGAAAGGTGAACCTTGATCTATAGGGAAGATTCATCTCACTCCCATCAAATTGTACTCATTTACTTCCCTGAAAAGCAAAGAAAAAAGCTCTTAGTGGATTAATTCATTGGCAGACGTCTTCATGCATGGGAATGAACAAAGGGCACCTCCTCACCAACCATTCAAGAAAAAGCAAAAATATTAAAGGTATGTACACACTTTCCTTATATATATATATATATATATATATATATGTGTGTGTGTGTGTGTGTGTGTGTGTGTGTGTGTGTGTGTGTGTGTGTGTATGTAATTCTAGCTACAATAGTCCAAATTCTAATTAAACAGGTTAACTTTTTAGCCTTACATTAACATATATTTAAACTTTCAAAAGTTTTACAAGTTCTCAAAAGTAATTGAAACCGCTCTTTTTTAGCAACAGATTGTTAAACCTCATTGTGGTTTTGAGCTTTGCAGAAAATCACACCAAACCAAAACAAGCTGCCCATTCAATCTGAAAAATAAAAAAACCAAATAATCCTGCTTTAGGTTTGAAGAATCCCTCAAAAAAGAGAGGGGGGGATTCAAAATTAAGTCCCAAAATATTGTGCCTGTTAGAGAATAGTTTTATAATCTCTTCTTATAGTTTGAATAAAAATGAAGATCCCCTAGTTCGAAAATCAGAATATCCATTCCAAGATGTTATGTCAGATCCATAATATTATGCTCATGTCAAGCCACTGTATGGTAAGAGTTTATATTCTCTTCTTCCTGAAAGCCTTCCAAGTCATAATCCTTGCTGTTGGACTTGCTCTGAGGCTGTAGATTGTAATTGAGTCAACTGATTTTCCCCTTTCATGGCTGAGCATTTTTACAAAAAGCTTTGGAGCCGAATCGATGTTTCTTTGTCTCAGTGAACTGTAGGTTTTGTTTCTCCTGCATAAGTGCATAAACTGCATTCATTTTAAAATCAGGCAAGGCAATCTCAGGCAATTGTCGTTTCACTTTTGCCCGCTTCTCAGGCAGATTTTGTGCTCCTTGATACCTCTGTTCTTGTATATTTTCCATATTTTCCATTTCTTTACAATTCTCCAGGAATTTTCCCATCTGTTCCTTTACCAATTCTGCTAAAAGACCAAGTCCCTGCCTTATGGAGAGTATAGTAGCCATAAAATCTTTTGAATTATTCAACTCTTCCCTGCTGTTATAATCAGAGAATAAATTCAGAAATCAGAGAATAAGTTCAGAGTATCAGGTTGAAAATCTAGCAATCCAGTTTTTTCTCATATAAAGTCACATTCCAGCTTTGATCAAGCTTTGTATAGTATGTTGGTAGTCCAATTGTCACTTATTTAATTTTAAACCAGATCTATCCACAACTATATACTCAGTCCAATTCCTTTTACTTGAAATAAAGACAATTATTATAAGCTTGTTCTTTTAATTTTAGAAGCCTCTCTTGTGTGTGTGTGTGGGGGGGTCTTTTAGCCTCCTTCCTGTCTTTTGAACAGTCAAATTTGGTTTTATAATAGGACTTTAGTTGATAGGTTACATTCCAGAGTGGACTTACTTGCAAGGTATAGTTCATTAGTTGAAGTAGAAAGACGATTAGAAGAAAGTATTTTGTTACCAGTAGACACAGCTAGTGCCATACAATATGGTGATTGTCGCAGTGAGTCTTCAGGATAGACAAAGAACCAGGCTTCACCTGCCGACAAAATCCCTGGAAATGTCATTTTCCATGCTGTCAGGGCTCCCCCTCCAGGAGTCCCCTCAGGTATCTGGGCTTCCCAGACCCCCTCAATCTGTTCAATTCGGGGAGCCTTGCTAAGCTGAAGCCGGAACAGGAAACTCCTACAATATATATTTCTGATCTCACTTTATTTTGTGTCTAATACATCAGAATCACTGGTCTATCAAGGGCAGTATTGGCTACACTGACTGGCAGGGTCTCTTCCAGGGTCTCAGGCAGAGCTTTTTTACATTACTGACTGCCTGATCTTTTAGCTGGAGATGCCAAGGATTGAACCTGGGACCTTCTACATGCCGAGCAGAAGCTCTCCCACAGAGCCACAGCCCTTCCCCAACTCTGGAAGGTCTACATTTGTAGCTTATTGTATGTTCCAGTGTGGTTCATCCTTCCCTCTTCTTTGCTTGCTTGTTGTGCCTATTAGATGCTATCATCTATTTCCATGCAGTGAATTGGAAACATCAAACACTGGCCTAACCACAGTGGAGGCATTCCTATCGATTCCTGTCATTTCTCTTTACTGAGGCTGACTGGAGGTGACAACAAGGTTCCACAGCAAGGCCTTTGCATCTGTAAATAACACAATTCCCAGGCTTCCCATGAAACACAGCTACATTTGACTAGGCTTGTTGCAAAGTAAATTATTGCTATTGATTAATGCACTTCTAATATGTAGGGGTGTTTATTTATATGTCCTCATAGTACTTCTGTGGAAAACGGAAATACAATCTGAATATTCCATAGAGGGAATTGTGGCAGAAAAGGAGAATTACAGGTTTAGTAATCCAAAGTAGGAGTGGGATTCAAACATTATATTATCTTAAACATGAGTAATAAAGTTCATACTTCCCAATCGTAAAATTTCCTAGTATGGCCATCTGTAAATTATGGCTCGAGGAGAACTTTCTGATTTTCACTTTCCTGCTATAGCCAGTCCCTGGAATACATGTGGGAGTGTAAAGTGGAGGTAATATTGGGTGGTGGAGAATTAATGAAAAATATTGCCCCTTCTTCAACCTGCACAAGGTGCTATTAGTGGAAAATGTAGTTAGAAACAAGGCTACTCATCAACCACATAGCCAGGGGTGGAATTCTAGCAGGAGCTCCTTTGCATATTAGGCCACACACCCCTGATGTAGCCAATCCTCCAAGAGCTTACAGGGCTCTTTTTTGTAAGCTCTTGGAGGATTGGCTACATCACGGGTGTATGGCCTAATGTGCAAAGGAGCTCCTGCTAAAATTCCACCCCTGCACACAGCTACTGTCAAAAATGGCATCTATGCATTTAGCTCTCCATTCCCTTGCTATCCCCTATTAGAACTGGTTCTGTATTGCGATGACATGATATTTAGCATTTTCTTTCCCCTCCCAGTAATGGCAGCCAATGATGTAGAGGGGACGAGGAAACACATCATGATCTCACAACATGAAATTCTGTCTGCCAGAGGCTGCATGTTTCACTGAATATCTACTTCGGCTCAATGCTAGTTATGATAATATAGGTGTCCATATTGCCAGTCACCTGTGACTTGATGACACTTTAGGCACGCACAAAAGAATCTGAGGCAGAATAATGGCAAAGAGAATGAGCCTGGATCTAAGAGGCCTCAGTTCAAATCTCACTTCTTTCACATCCCCAGGCAAGCTGTGCTTTCTCAAACTCAGGTCTCCATCTTGTGGGATCTCTCACTCCCAGCTCCCATTGCCTACTGCTGCTGGACGGGGGGTGGGGGGGGGAGTTAAAAAAATCACCATTGGTGTGACCCACTCCCTACCCCAGACTCTCACTGCTTGCCAGCTGCTGGCAACCCTAGGAATAATATTGACCTATCTTATATGGTCAATATGCTGAAGCTCAAATACTTTGGCCACCAAATGAGAAGAGAGCGCTCCCTGGAGAAGATCCTGATGCTGGGAAAGACAGAAGGCAAAAAAAGAAGGGGATGGCAAAAGATGAGATGGCTGGACAGCGTTACTGATGCAACAAACACGAATCTGAGCAGGCTTCGGAGGATAGTGGAAGACAGGAGGGCCTGGTGTGACTTTGTCCATGGGGTCACAAAGAGTTGGACTCAACTGTGCGACTGAATAACAACAAAATCTTATAAGGCTGTTGGAAGGAGTCCAAGAAGGCAATCTAAGCATTATTGCTATAACTCTTTAATTCAGGTAGGCAGTGAAACATGACATAACGCCCTGTCAATAATGGACCCCTTCTTGTGAGAGTGTTTTTCAGCTGGAAAGAGGGAGTTTGCCGAATCATCTTGACTTTTGACTGACTTTCATGTGGTAAAAGCAGACATATTTCTGCCTCGCTCTAATTAAAGGCTGCAAGAGTGATATTCCGAGACAGCAGGTCAACGAAGAGGAAAAAACAGCGACCCAATTATCAGAGGCGCAGAATACAAAGTGGGGGCTCAATCGGCATCTTGGGGGGTGCTAATTTGGAGAATGGCAATGTAAATAGACTGAGCAGAAAATGGAGTACCGAGCAATACATGTCAGACTCTTTCCACGGAACTGAACATGCCAGATCCAAGAGAGATGATTTTTAGAACACGGAAGGAGAGAATGGAGTTGAGAGAAGGTTTCTGGGTATGGCAGAGCACTAATGGAACTGCTGCCAGGAACGAAGTTTGAGCCCAGTGGCATCTTGAAGACCAACAACATTTTATTCAAGGTATATTATTCGTGTGCATGAAGATTTCAGATACATATCTGAAGTGAGACTCCCTCCAGCCTTGCCCAGTTCCCCGCACACCCATTTCCCTGCCCTCCCCTAGCCTCAATGATGCTAGTGATGGGGGAAGCCACACTGGGCCTAGTTGGGGGTTGGGGGGAAGTTACATGCCAGCAGACACTAGCAGCAGAGGTGTGTTGTTTGTGCAAGGGAAGACAATGGCTCCTGTGCGTTGGGCTTCTACCCCACCCCTCTTTTTTGGAAGATTTTTCATTTTTCTGCAAACTTGGGGCATTCCCCAAGTTGGGAGAAAAATATCCCTTTTCTCCACCTGGTCCCGAGTGTAAGTAAGGCTGGGTTGGCTATTGGTATATAAATTATCCATATCAATGACACACATACACATTTTTTATAAATGATACGTCAAAACTGTACCACAAGCATGTGCAATATTAAACAGTTCTACCAAACCAGAAGAGAAAATTGCAGAACTACTGAAGGAAATAGAGATGACTAGGGAGGAGGGAAGAAATAAAAATGCAGATCGCTTGCAGACTGCTCCAGTAAATGAGCAGGATATGCTACACAATGACCTGGGAAAACATTCAAAAAAAGAGAACGACCAGAATCAAACCACGACAGCCCTTGTAGAAGCTGAAGAATAGACTCCAGGCCATCCTATTCCACCAATCCATAAGAAGTGTACTAGCACTCACATCCAATGCACTGGAGCAGATTGTTCATCGTTTTTGTTCAGGTTGCATCTTGATTTCTGTTGTACTGAGCTTTTTTAAAAAATTAGAGCAGCAGCAGCCAGTGGGCAGGACCAGACTGAAAAACAAACAAAAACCGTTTTGGATTTGCTTAGTTCAATATGTACAATGTGCATATTGAGTTTGTGCACCCCTTTTGTGTGTCTGTTTTGGTTTGGTTTTAAACTGATAAGCAGTACTTAAATTGTCGGGAAATGGTTCAGTTCATGCATGAATTATCCAACAACAATAACAAAAACCCCCCAAAGTGGGTATGAGAGGGAGACAGAACTCCAGTGCAAACAAAAGGCAAAAGCACTGCACAAGCAATTAAGTCAGGCAGAAAAACAGGTGACACAGAAAGAAGAAACTAGCTTCTGAATGTCTTGTACTAGAAGGCAAAGAGTCTGCATCATGGTGTGATAGTGGCCTCATTATACTCCGATGTGTAGCTAGCATATGCAGGTGGACAGAACGTTTTGTTGATGATCTTAGCAAAAAGTACACCATTGAGAGACCCCTTATCACATTTTCAGGTACATTTTTTAGTTATGCATCACTTTGCTCAGCGTATTACTTTCTTGCATGACCCTCCATGTAAAGACATAGGAAATCTTCCAGGGAGAGCAGCAAAAGTTCTATGGATCAGGGCTTTTTATTTTTTTGCAGAAAAAGCCCAGCAGGAACTCATTAGCATATTCGGCCACAGCCCCTGACATCACCAATGTTCCACACACTCTTGTTTCTACAAAAAAGCCCAGCAGGAACTCGTTTGCATATTAGACCACACCCCCTGATGCCAAGCAAGTTGGAACTGCATTCCTGTGTATTCCTGCTAAAAAAAAAAGCCCTTCTATGGATAAACATGATATTTTAGAGAAAGAGCAAGGGTAGAAAGAGAGGAGGAATGGATGAAGGATGAGTAACAAAATGGAGGAGAGAGCACACAGTAGGCTTCCCAACCCTCCCGCCCTGGCGGGGGACCCCAGGATTTCCACCCTCTTCCCCCGCTCCCCCAAAAAATGGAAGCGGGGGGAGAGGGGGGAAACGGCGCCGAGCCACCGGATCCTGGAGCCGGTGAGGCCGCCGTGCCGCTGCCGCCCCCTCCCCTCTGGGGTTGGATTTGGCAACCCTAGCACACAGATGTTTTGGGATGGGAAGAAGAAAAAGTGAACAGGCTTTTAATTAGAATATTAATGACAGATGGGTTATTAGATCTATTGGAACAAATGTCTCAGTACACAGAGCCACTCCTAGATGACAAGAAAAATCAAGCAAAGATCATACTGTGTGCTAGGGTTGCCAAATCCAACCCCAGAAATATCTGGGGACTTTGGGGGTGGAGCCAGGAGACTTTGGGGGTGGAGCCAGGAGACACTGGGGTGGAGCTAGGGGGGAGGGGGGAAACGGCTGGAGAGCTGATATTTCTAGGCTGCTATTTCCACACCCCCTCCAGCCTAGAAATAGCAGCTCTCCAGCAGCCCTGGCCTCACTCAATGCACAGCAGCCAAGAAGGTCAGAGCGCCTGCTCCGGTTGCAACGCCACTGAGGATGTTCTCTGCAGCCGAGAACGAAACGTCTGGAAGGAAAACTTTCTCCAGTAGAACACGGCACTTGAGCCCGAAAGATTCTACAAACCCTAATAATAGACTTGTTGCTTCCACAAGGTTACTAGGTCCTGGGTGGGAGCTATATGGGAGTCTCAATCAGCCTGCTCCCTGGGTGGCAGTGACTCTGCTAGAACTCAGGGTTGAGAGATCTGAAGCATCGGCGTGTCTCATGTCTTCGCCTGTCAGCGGCATTTGACACAGTCGACCATCAGCTGCTAAAGCGCCGCCTCACCGACATAGGGGTTGGGGGGGTTGGCCTTGCAATGGCTTTCCTCCTTCCTCTCCAGTCAGGGACAAAGGGTGGCTATTGGGGGTGAGCGATCCCAGAGGCACACACTTGATTGTGGAGTGCCCCAGGGAGCAGTTCTCTCCCCAATGCTGTTTAACATTTATATGCGCCCCCATGCCCAGATTGTCCGGAGGTTTGGGCTGGGCTGCCATCAATATGCAGATGACACCCAGCTCTATCTACTAATGGACGGCCAGCCCGGCTCCGCCCCGGGGAACCTAGATCGGGCCTTGCAGGCTGTAGCGATCGGGCCTTGCAGGCTGTAGCGACGTGGCTCAGATTGAGTGGGCTGAAGCTGAACCCAGCGAAGACAGAGGTCCTTTGTGTGAGTCGCGGCACCCTAGGAGGGGAAATAGCTCTCCCAACCTTCGAAGGCGCACCATTGAAATCAGCGCGCCAGGTAAAGAGTTTGGGTGTTTTACTGGAGCCTTCACTATCAATGGAGGCCCAGATAGCAGCCACTGCCAAGTCAGCATTTTTCCACCTGAAGCGGGCAAGGCAGTTGGCCCCCTTCCTGGAGCGTCGCGACCTCGCAACAGTGATCCATGCAACGGTTACCTCAAGATTGGACTACTGTAATGCCCTCTACTTGGGGCTACCTCTGTGCCAGACCCGGAAGCTGCAGCTGGTGCAGAACGCGTCGGCCAGGCTACTATTGGGGCTCTCGAAATGGGAGCACATACGGCCGGGGCTGCGCGGACTGCACTGGCTGCCAATTACCTACCGAGTCCAGTACAAAGTGTTGGTCATTACCTTTAAAGCCCTATATGGCCGAGGACCAGCCTACCTAAGGGACCGTCTCTCCCCATATGAACCCCAGAGGGCACTGAGGTCAATGGGAAAAAATAAAATGACCATCCCCGGGCCGAGAGAGGTCAAGCTCCAAAACACCAGAGCACGGGCCTTTTCAGCTGCGGCTCCTGCACTGTGGAACCAGCTTCCGGAGGAAGTGCGGGCCCTGCGGAACCTTGACCAGTTCCACAGGGCCTGCAAGACCGTCCTTTTCAGACAAGCCTATATTGATATCGACTGCTGAGTTGCTAGGGATAAAGGAACTGCCATCTATAATACTATTATGGAACTATTTTAACTGGCAGAACCAGCGCCAGAATATTTTTATTGCTGCCAGACACATTTAACTTAACTTAAATTATGCATTTTAATTCTATTAATGGGTTTTTATGTTTAATTTTTTAATTGTTAAATTTAAAGTTTTACCTATCTATGTAAATGTATGAAATGTTGTTAGCTGCCCTGAGCCGCCTAGGCGGGGAGGGCGGGATATAAATAAAATCTATTATTATTATTATTTGCTCTGAAAGTTCTTTCCAGAGCCTGTTTCGAACTCTTGAGATGGGGGGAGGAGAGCTTAGAGGAGATTGATCGTCAGCAGCTGACACTGGTTTCTGGAGAGTGATTGATGGGCCAGCTGCTGTTTGTTCAGCTGAGGAACTGGCTGGCAACTCTTCCAGGTCTGTTAACCCTTCCAGCTCCTCCTCATCAGGGCTCATGATACTCTACTCCTGGTTGGAATATAGTGTAATAGGAAAATGCTGCATTTTGCTTTGCTTGTTGCCATGTCACTGAAAACAATGTACTGGTGAAAATGCATTTGCTCATAGAATGTATAAAAACTGGGGAAAGATTACTGATAATGATTCAGGACTGCAGCTTTATCATAGAAGTGCAGTCCACAAAGACTGCACGATGGAATGGGAGTAGTATAGACAAATACAGAAATTCAAGGGAGGTTCTGTTTTCACACAGTTAAGTGATGCTCATAAACAGTTTATTAAAGAAAATAGGCATATGTAGCCACTCTGCAGAAATTCTTTTGTTCCCTGCTATTGCTCAGCATGGCCACTGGGAAAATTGTAAATCACAATCCCATAATCCAGTCTAAAAGAGATACTCTTCTACACAATGCAAAATAAACACATCATTCTGTTCAAGAATGAATTTGTTAAGCATCGTGAGCAGAATAGTTCTGGAATTAATTTCTGATCAAGTGAGGGAGCTAGTTTCTTTGCATTAATTGCTGATTAAACAAAGGACATACGTACATAGGACAGCTGGGAGGGGTCGAACCAACGCCAGAGAAAGGGGTGCAGTACGCGCCGGTGTGACGAAAGGCGCGAGCGGTGAGCGGAGTGTGCGGTGCAGCCGGTGGCCACTGCAGCCAGAGGCTGGGAGCCCCTATGAGTGGGCGGAGTGGTGGACTGCTTCTGGGGCATCGGCCTCGGTGAACATCCCAATCTTCGTCCCTCACCCCCCCCCCTCACCCTTTCATCTTTCACCCCGCGGACCCAACGAGGCGCAGCTGGGCCGGTAGCTGGGAGTTCTCCCGACTGCGAAGCTCTGTAAGGGGCTTGGGTGCCGGGAGGCCCAGCGTGTGTGCAAGAGCCGCGGAACAGTTGGAGGTGGCGCCGACAGGGTTATAGCCTCCTAGCCGAAGCTGCAAGGATCCAACTAAACAGCTGGGAGGGAACGGGGAAGGTTTCACCCCCCCCCCACCTAAGCTGTGAGTACCACCTGCAATTTAAGAACTGCACCCGCACTTTAAGAACGCTACGAACACCTGCAAGCATTGGCACTTTAATTTTAACTCTAACAACAGCACCTTAAGAACAATATCCTAATCTACCTCTCTAATTCAGTATCCTGGACTCCTACTTTGTTGGATTGAAGATTTTATTGACCACTAATTGGAACTATTATTAATTTAATTAGAGATTATGTAATTTGATTAGTAATTGGATTTTACTATGTATTTATATATTTAAATGCATATTGATCTATTTATTTATTTATATTTATTTATATTAGCACATTAATTTGGGACATAGGAATGGGGGGGATTTTATTAATGTGCTAAGAAAGAAAGAAATTAATTTTTGACTAATCAACTAGAGGGAGAATCAGGATGGGTTCTGATATTAATTAAATTTGATTATAGTGAGTCAGATAACCAGGGGACTGAAGATTGAGGGTGGGCTAGGGATTTAGGCTGTAAGTTAAGACAATCTAGTTAAGTGGGTGCGGCCATCCTATTATTATCAATAAGATCATACCGGGGCATAGGTGTGGATGCCCAGCCAGGGGATCCCAGTGCTCCTGGGGAGGGGAAGGTATGACAGTGGGAATAGACGGAAGTGCAAGGGAAGGAGGTGGAGACAAAACAGTGCTCGACCCCCTTCCAGTCTACTTCCCATCCCAACGATGACAGGTAGTGGGGCCAAGAGGAATTGCTCGCTTCTGTCATTGGTGTTATGCAACGCCAGGTCCGTAAATAATAAGACCGAGATCCTTAGGGAATTTCTGCTTTGGTAGGATGTGGACCTGGCTTGCGTGACCGAGACCTGGGTGCGAGAGAGGGAGACGGTGGCTCTCTCCCAGATGACCCCCCCCCCGGGTTACTCGGTCTTTCACCAATCACAGACTAGTGGGTGGGGGGGAGGGGTGGCGTTATTCATATGGGAGGGTTACTCCTTCTGGGCTCTCCCGGCCCCAACGATCGATGGTATTGAATGTGCCGGTCTGGCATGGGATGGCGGAGAGGGGTTGGTGATCTGGCTGGTGTACCGTCCACCTAACACATCAGCCAGCACCTTACCATCCCTGATGGAGGCGGTGGCGGGCTGGGCGTTGGAGTACCCAGGGCTTATGGTCCTGGGTGACTTCAATGTCCATGCTGATGACACGGCCTCCAATCGGGCAATCGATCTAGTGTCTTCCATGGTGACACTGGGACTCTCTCAATTTGTCACGACTCCTACGCATCAGGCAGGGCACATACTAGACTTGATCTTTGCGTCCGGGATTCGGGTGAACGATATCGCGGTGGAGGCGGTGCCATGGTCAGATCACCTAGCCCTCAAAGCCCATATGGAGACACTGCCTCAACCCTGTAAGGGTGGAGAGCCTATTTTGGCTCGCCCACGGAGCCTGATGGACCCGGAACGATTCCAAATGGCTCTACGGGATCCCTGCCCCTCTGGTGATTCCCTTGACATCCTGGTCAATGCCTGGCAAGATCGGCTATCCAGGGTGATCAACGAGATCACACCCCGACGCCCTCTGCGCACTCGTGTGAGGCTGGCCCCATGGTATACCTTGGAGCTACGTCAGCTGAAACAAGGGCTCAGATGACTAGAGAGGCAGTGGCGGCGCACTCGTGATGAAACAACGGTAACATCCTATAGAACGTTTATGAGGTCTTATGAGATGGCAGTCAAGGCCGCGAAGAAAGATTACTTCGTGGCCAGGATTGCGTCTGCAAATTCGCGCCCAGCACAATTGTTTAGAATAATTGGACACTTAACTACACTGCCCCAAGGCAGACCAAATGTTAGAGAATTAGAAATAGGCTGCGAGGCTTTTGCGAAATTTTTTGCAGACAAGATCACGTCGCTCCGCCAGGACTTGCCCACCACATTGGACACAGTACATGAACTGGAGGCTCCGTGCCTGTCTTCTGGTTTAGTTCTGGACCGCTTCGACCCACTCAGCCTGGAGGAAGTTGATGGAATTCTCTCCTCTGCATGCCCAACAACTTGCGATCTGGACCCTTGCCCCTCTTGGCTAATTAAATCTTGCCTGAGGGAGCTTAGATGTCCTTTACGGGACATCATAAATAGATCCCTCCTGGAGAGGTGTTTTCCAACACCCTTGAAAGAGGTTATGGTCCACCCCCTCCTGAAACAAAGTACAGCAGATCTGGCTGAATTGGCAAACTACCGACCGGTCTCAAATTTACCGTTTTTAGGTAAAATTATCGAGAGGGCAGTGGCGTTGCAGATTGCCTGGAGGCATGGGCTTGGGTGTCACCAATATGCAGATGACACCCAGCTCTATCTGCTAATGGATGGCCGGCCTGGCTTCATCCCAGGGAATTTGGACCTGGCACTGCAGGCCGTGGCAACTTGGCTAAGGCTGAGTGGGTTGAAGCTGAATCCAGTGAAGACAAAAGTCCTTTGTGTGGGTCGGGGCGCTCTGGGGAGGGAAATACCTCTCCCGGTTTTTGACGGGTCAGGAGCTTGGGAGTTCTACTGGACCCTTCACTATCAATGGAGGCCCAGATAGCAGCCACTGCTAAGTCAGCCATTTTTCATTTAAAGCGGGCAAGGCAGTTGGCCCCCTTCCTAGAGCGTCAGGACCTAGCAACAGTGATTCATGCAACGATCACCTCGAGACTGGATTACTGTAATGCCCTCTACATGGGGCTTTTTCTGTGCCGAACCCGGAAGCTGCAGCTGGTGCAGAACGCGGTGGCTAGGCTGCTATTGGGGCTCCCAAAATGGGAGCACATACAGCCAGGGCTGCGTGGACTGCACTGGTTGCCAGTTACATACCGGATTCGTTAGAAAGTGCTGGTTATTACCTTTAAAGCCCTATATGGCTGAGGACCTGCCTACCTGAGGGACCATCTTTCCCCATATGAACCCCAAAGAGCACTGAGGTCAGCAGGGAAGAACCTGCTGACCATCCCCGGGCCGAAGGAAGTAAAACTACAGAGCACTCGCATGCGGGCCTTCTCTGTTGTAGCTCCACACCTAGGGAACCAGCTCCCGGAAGAAGTGCGGGCCCTGCGGGATTTTGAACAGTTTCGCAGGGCCTGCAAAATCCCTCTTCAGGATGGCCTTCACCGATTAAAAGATAGAGAGTCTGCTTAAGTGATTTTTACCATCTGTTGAAATAGCACCAGGATGTTAATTTTATTAATTTTAGAATTTTAATTAAATTGCTAAATTAGCTATTGCTTTTAAATATCATTGTATAACTTACTGTATTTGATTTAATGTTGTTAGCCGCCCTGAGCCTGCTTCGGTGGGGAGGGCGGGATATAAATAAAATGATTGATTGATTGACATAGGAACAAATGTTAGTAGTTTTCAGTTATTGCTACAATAGGAATATATGTGAACGATTTATTGGTTTCCAGCCATGTCATTCTCCTTCACTAGTGAGTTACATACTGAATACCTTAGTATATTGTGGCATAGGTATCAAGTACTGCAAGGCATAAAGCTATGATGGAGCCAGTGTAATGAGTGGAAAACTGAATGGAGTGCAGGCCACTAAAAGAGGCGCCATAAACCATCTATGTTAATTGCTTCAACCACCAGTTGAACTTTGTTATACAAGTGTAAGAATATTGATGTTGTTAAAAACTTATTTGGTTTTCTTCAACAAATGGATGTATTTGTATCCTGTTCTTATGTGCCTCCACATTTCATCAAGTTGCAAAACAAACAGGGAACAGAATTGTTGAATAGAGATGGGCATGAAACTAAGAAACGTGGTTCAGCTTACGGTCCAGGGTGGCCCCTGAATCAAACCAAAAGATCCCCACCTGAACCAAGCCTATCCAGCATGTTCATTTCCCTTTCTCCTGGCTATGACTTGCTGCTGCTGGGAGAAAAGTGGGGGGGGGGGGATCACCCAGGAAGGGTTAAATGGCCGGCAGCAGGTGGAAGCAAAACTGATGGGTTTAATGACTGGCAGCCACTTAAACCTAACAGCTGATGGGTGGACCCACCCCACAGTTAGGTTTAAATAACTAGAAGCCATTTTGCATGTCAGTTTCACTCTCCCCCATTCAAAGCAAGGGGAAACTAAATGGACTGCTGAAATGGCTGCCAGCCATTTAAACCTGCAGAACACCAAAGGGGTCTTAGCATTTGAACTAAATAATAGAAAAGCCATTAAGTTTCAAAATATCATATAAACAATTCTCAAGTTTCATTCATACACAAATATATTCTACAACAAAATGCAAAGATCTGTGTGTGTATAAAATTATTAACAATATTAATCAGATTTAGTAACAATATGCCGGTTGTACAGATATTTCATAATATTTGCATTGCCCCCTCCAACAACTTTCATTCATAATACAAGGTAGCAGTAAGTCCACAATTGTCCAATAAGGGGATAAAGGACAAAACATTTGTTCAGCCTTCACAAGACACCCATTCCAGATTTTCCAGGACATTTCAATTAATATTTTCCTTGGTTTTCATGCTGTTAAATGGAACCCAATTTCAGTTTCTTCATATGCAGATATGAAGTTCATAGCTTACAGGATGAATCCATTGGGTTCTTCTGTTAGCTATGATTCATCCTGTAAGATATGAACTTCATGTCTGTGGAGTTCTGGCCCTGCTTGGTGGCTCTCCTGATGGCACCTGGATTTTGGCCACTGTCTGACACAGGTGTTGGACTGGATGGGCTATTGGCCTGATCCAACGTGGCTTCTCTTATGTTTCAGCCAATACCACATTCTTAAATCTTGCCATAAAAAAGGATGATAGTGTTGGCAAGGACGCCCAAATACAGACACCTGCAAGCTGAAGCAGGCCTGCTAATATTCACAGTAACCCTTGAGGGGAAATCAGGGCACTTTGCTTCACAGGTTAGTGCTTTCAGTTCCAGGTGCTGTTACTTTCTCAATCCAGAAAAACTCAAACCATTTGCAGGACATTAAAGAAGTGACCAGAGTTCCCTCTAAGCTGAGTTAGCATGAGCTAGCTCACAGATTTTTAGCCTCCAGCTCACACATTTTTGTCTTAGCTCAGGGAAAATGGCCCCAGAGCACAATAATTTATGCAGTAGCTCAAACTTTTAATACCAGTAGCTCACAACTTTAATGCCAATAGCTTACAAAGTAGAATTTTTGCTCACAAGACTCCACAGTTTAGAAAGAACATTAGAAGTGACATCAATGGTTTTGAAGCAGAACTCAGACTTTTCCAAAGATATCTCTACACAGATATAGTATGAATGGTTCACAACCTCTTAAGCTATGATGCAGCTTTTACAAAGTGATATTTTAATGTTAATACTCGGCAGTCATACTTTAGAGTCTCTTTCTCTCCACGGATGATTGATAGTAGACACAGTAAGTTCATCTTGAAGCAAACAAATTGCCATGGATGGTTTTATATATAATAGATGAAGCAAGCTCATATTAAAATATTACCCTGTATGCTGGATATTGTGCTGGATATATTTCTCCACCCCCGGTTAGATTATTTCTGTATCACTAGCAATACACTTTGATGTATTGTATTAATATAATTCAATACTCGACAGTGCCTGCCAAACTGCAGAAAAGTAGATATGTGGCATTTTAAAATGAGGAACTAATGGATGGGTCAATATCTAAGGGGAAGAAAATGAGAAACCTAACAGCAGATTTTGTGAAGTTCATATAGAAATCTTTCCATGTGAGGTGTGTTCATTTGCATACTAAAATTGATGTACCAGTACAGAAATGTAGCCACATTCCATGAATGATTCTAATTCACACAATCCATTTTCTAACGTTCTGCTCCTTCCTGGCAGAGAAGAACACAAGAAGAACCCTGCTGGATCAAGACCAGTGGCCCATCTAGTCCAGCATACTATTTCAACCAGGGGCAAACCATTGGTCAACAAAATGCAGCTGGGGCTGCATCAATTATAGCATGCTGCTCTAGTTGATAAGAAGGGTAGTAAACTAGATGCCCTAGGACACAGATTCTATTCATCAACTACTTTGGGCCTATGGGTTTCAAATTACCAAGCCATTATAGCCTGCTATCAATTGTTTCTATGGGAAAAAGCTTTCACCTTACACTGAGTTATTGCCAGAGGAGAAGCATCTTCTTGCCAATATTATACAAATAGAGGTGCTAAAGCTATCTAAGCAACAAATTAAAGCAAACTGTCATATAGTGGACTCTTAAGATAGAAAGTTTGGCCACCTCTGTTGTATTGTGACATCACACCTGGCTCAAGCCCATGCTCTTCCCTTGGAGACTAGACAGAGAGCTGAAGATTTGCCATTTGAGGGTGCAACACTATTCCCCCTCCCTCAAAAATGATGAGACTCTCTCACAGATAATGAGAAACAGGGTACTGTTGGGTATTACACAGTCAATGTCTCTTCTCTCACCAGACTTGGCAGCCATATCAGGGGGAACATCACTATGTCCGGCCCTTTCCCAGCCGAGCCAGCTGGCTGACCATAGGCTGGGGGCCGTCGTTGCCTCATCGGAAGGTGGGAGGGGCAGCACGATCACCCGACATACGGGTGTTCAGTGAGGCGTGGAGCCGAGGCTTTATAAGCCCCGGTTCCCGCCTCTCCACGCAGTTGGTTTTCGGCTCTCTGTGGAGAGCCACTGGTGTGAAGCTGCAGCAGGGCCGGGGCCTGGGCAGCTTGAGGACGCGCGCCGGCAGCATCGGGAGGATCAGCTGTTCGGCGGCGGCGGTTTGAGCGCGGCTGGGCGCGCTTGCGGCGGCTGAATAGGCGGCGCGGCTGGGGTTGTCCTTTGCGCGGCGAGACGCGCTTGCGGCGGCGACGACGTCGTTTGAACTCAGGCTGTATTAGTTGGGCTTGGGGGGAGGCTTGGGCCGAGCGGGCGGCGAGGACGCTTCTTTACAGGGCCCCTCGGGGGTGGGGGCCAATCCCGGGCGGCAGTTGTGGGGATTTCTTCTCTTATCAGGCTAGCCGGTTTAGGGCAGCGCGTAGCGGCCCCTGGTCCCCTCCAGCGCAAGCGGCTGGCCATTAGCGACGGTTGCCTCTCCCTGAACGGCCTCAGGCCCCTCAATACCTAGTTCCCAGTGATAGACTGGTCGGCCTCTGGTCCTGCCGGTGGGGGTGGTGGAATTCTTCCCCCCTTCCATTACGTTAATTCTCCAGGGAATAGTTTCTAGCTCACTGCCCAACTTCCTGGTGTTGGGGCTCGTTCTGTGGTTCACCCCCCCCTCCCCTGCCTCCTTGTGTTGGGGGTGAGTTGTAGGGGTTGGTGCCTGCGTTTGGGCTGGGTTTGGTGGCTGGGGCCTACTCCATTGACCACCTCTTCATTTCTCATACCAGTTGAGGGGGTTGTTCTGAAAGGGGCCTTTTGGTGGCCAGCTGATACCAGCATTTGCTATCCACGGTTCATCGTTACACCATGGCACCTAGAAAGGGGCAGGGCAAATCCAAGGGCAAGCAGCCCGCCCGCCCGCCCCGGGGGCGGGGTCAGCAGGGTGCCCCAGCTGAGGAGCATGGGCAGAGCGAGCAGGTTCGCCGCGCTATTATGACTCAGTTGGATGCCCTTGAGCAAGAGCGTGTGGCTAGGGGTGCACCCATTTGGGAAGGGCGTCGCCGTGCCACCGGCCGGTCTGCGCAGCTGACTTTCGAATCAGAACTGCTCGCACGGCTGTCTGCTTTTCAGGGTGGGCCGGCTGAGCCAGAAACGCCGTTGGAGCCGGACCAAGATGAGGACCCAGGAGAAGGCCCATCGGGCGTGCCAGCGGGGGACGGTTCATCGGGCAGCGGGGGACCGCAGCCCCCTGGAGGTTCGGGCATCTTACCAAGTGACGGGGGTAAGCCCCTTATTTTGCCGGTTCAAGGTTGGCCTTGGGGTCCCATTCAGCCGCCCCCCCAACCGCTAGGGACAAGCGGGGGTGGGTGGGGACCTGGGATGATGGGAGCTAGTGAGCAGTTGCCCCCGGTTCAGCCAGGTGCTTGGGGTTTCCACACGCCTAGTTTGCTTTCCAATGCAGTTTTGCCTCCTACGGGTCAGCATGTGGGCGCGGTGGCGCCACCTGCGGCCCCTGCCCCCCTGCCCACACCTGGCGTTTTGCCATGGGGAGGGCAGCAGTGGGCTCAAATACAGGGGGTTTGGCCTGCAGCTCAAGGGGGCGGGTGGTTTTATCCCCCGAATCCCTATGCAAGCATCCCCTTTCACTCTCTCCCTTATGGTGACACATCCTTACCTTTGGGGGATCACTTGACGGCGGCCACGCGTGAGAAAATTCTCCGCGGGGAATATGTGGATGTGTTTAGTCTACTTTTCCGTGAGCTCGAGAAGAAGAGTAAGGATGAGCTCGACGATAGGGAGAAGGAGAAGCTAAAGCGTAGGAAGGTAGACAGGGCTTGGGCAAACTGGTTGCCTGGATTTCTGATTTATGCCGGGGTCATCGCAAGGGCACAGCCGGCTCGGGCGGCGGCCCTCTTTCAATATATTGACATCGTCTATAGGGCTTACACGGACTTCGTCGGTGCAGCATGGCTGCAGTACGACGAAGCCTTCAGGATGAGGGCCGCCGTCAATCCCGGCATGCCATGGGACCAAATAAACCAGCAGCTCTGGTTGCAGCTGATGGCCCCGGCAAAACCAAACGCCGGGGATAGGTCCGATAGTGGCCATTTAGTGCACAGATCGCAACAGCAGCAGACTACCACAGGTGCCCGCGTTTCCGCGGGCCAGCCGGTTCAAACCCGGTTGTTGTGCTGGGAGTTCGCTTCCAAGGGTGTGTGCCCCAGGAAGCCCTGCAAATTCCGCCATGAATGCCCGCTCTGTGGGGGAGCCCACGCACTGTCCGCCTGCAGTAGATCAAAGCCTGGAGCGGGCGGTAGGCGCCCCGGTGGTGGCGGAGGTGGCCCGCAGCCACCTGGAAAAGGGCCCCAGCCCCATCCGCCTGCCGGCTCTCAGTAAACTGTTGGCGGCATACCCGTGCAGGGCGGATGCTAGATATTTACTGGATGGGTTTACGTTGGGTTTCCGGATACCATACAGGGGGCCTAGGGCCCCCTTTTTAGCCCCCAACCTAAGGTCAGTGGTGGGGCTCGAGCAGGTGGTCAGGGATAAAATAGCTAAGGAATGTCTGGAAGGCAGGGTCCTTGGCCCCTTCGATGCACCGCCTGTCCCCACATTGAGGGTATCCCCGTTGGGGGTGGTGCCCAAGAAGGCAGTGGGTGAGTATAGAATTATTCACCATTTGTCCTATCCTAGGGGAGCATCGGTAAACGACGCTATACCTGAGGAGCTTTGTACAGTGCGCTACACTTCCTTTGACCAAGCGGTCAAAGTAGTTCGCGGCTGCGGGGTTGGGGCGGAGTTGGCGAAATGCGACATTAAGTCTGCATTTCGCCTCTTGCCGGTCCACCCCGACGATTTCGAGTTGTTGGGGTTTTCATTTGAAGGAAAATTTTACATGGATCGGGCACTGCCGATGGGCTGCTCCATTTCTTGTGCTGCGTTTGAGCGATTCAGTTCCTTTTTGGAATGGGCGCTCAGGCATAGGACCGGAGTTAACGACACGGCGCATTACCTGGACGACTACCTTTTTGTAGGTCCAGCGGGATCAGATCAGTGCGCCAGGTTGTTAAGTTCTTTTCAAGAGTTAGCCCTCGAACTTGGGGTGCCATTGGCACATGAAAAAACCGAGGGCCCTAGCACGGTCCTTACTTTTCTTGGTATAGAACTTGATACTCGCCGGCAGACGTCGCGTTTGCCTGAGAATAAGGTTTCTGATCTTAGGGGCCGGTTGGCCACTTTGAGAGGACAGCGGAAGGTTTCCCTGTTAGAACTGCAACAAGTTGTGGGCCACCTCAATTTTGCCTGCAAAGTGGTTGCCCCCGGCAGAGCCTTCTTGCGACGCTTGTGCGACGCGATGGGCAGGCTGCGCCTCCCCCACCATAGGGTCCGAGTCACTGCTGGTATGAGAGCTGACCTCGAGGTTTGGGAGGTGTTTCTGGAATCCTTTAATGGGGTTTCTTTCTGGAGGGAGGACCTGAAGATTGAAGCCGAGCTTCAGGTCTCCTCGGATGCGTCCGGTGCTAGCGGGTTTGGGGTGTACTTTAGGGGCCATTGGTGCGCTGAGCAATGGCCCGCTGAATGGTTGGATAGTGGGCTCTGTAGGGATCTCACGTTTCTGGAATTTTTCCCCATTTTGGTGGCAGTTTGCCTCTGGGGCGAGCAGCTTGCCAACCATTCAGTTTTGTTCTGGTGTGACAACATGGCGGTGGTGCATGTTCTCAATTCCTTGACGTCTAAATCGGTCGCGGTCATGAATCTGGTTAGGTTTTTTACCCTGCGTTGCCTCCGGTTGAATGTTTTATTCCTGGCTAGGCACGTACCGGGCGTGTGCAATGGTGTGGCGGATGCTCTGTCTCGCCAACAGATGGAGCGTTTCCGGCAGTTGGCCCCAGAGGCAGATCCATGCCCGGCGGAAATGCCCGCGGAGCTCTGGAGGCTTGGGAAAAGGAAGCCGGTAGGGCCATTCAGTTGGCACTAGCCCCCAGTACGAGGAGGGCGTATGCTAGAGCGACCGCCCAGTTTGGTGAGTTTAGGAGTGCTTTCGCACTCCCGGATTGTTGGCCGGTTCCTGTGGAGCACATTATGCAATTTTGTGTGCATCAGAAGGAAAGAGGCTTGGGGTTGAAAACCATAAGGGGACATTTGGCAGCACTGGCCTTCGACAGCAAGGTTCGCGGATACCCAGAGTTCACGGGGGACTTTAGAATTAAGAAGATGTTAGAGGGTTGGGCACGTGAGCGGGTCCGGCCGGTAGACGACAGACAGCCTATTTCGCCGTCTGTCCTCAGTGGACTATTTGGGGGTTGGCCCAGTGTCTGCTCTTCCTCATTTGAGGCGGCACTGTTCCATGCCGCCTCGTTGTTGGCCTTCTTTGGGGCCCTGCGCGTAAGCGAGCTGGTAGTGCAGTCAAAGGCTGACACTTCTGGGAGGGCGCTCCAATCCGGAGACGTAAAAATCACCAATAGTCAGCTGATTTTGACTATTCGCAGGTCCAAGACTGATCAGAGGCAGAAGGGAACCATCATCACGATCGGCAGGTGTGATTTGCAGGAATTATGTCCGGTTAGGGCCGTTCGCCACTACGCCCAACTCAGGGGTGAGGTCCAGGGTCCGTTCCTTAGACATGAGGATGGTTCCCCTCTTACCAAATATCAGTTTTGGTCGGTTACAAGCAAGGCACTAGTCCGATTGGGTCTCTCTGGCGTCAAGTTTGGGACGCACTCCTTCCGGATTGGGGCGGCCTCCACAGCCGCTTCTATGGGCTATACGCCCTCTGCCATTCGGCATATCGGCCGATGGCGGTCGGCGGCGTATAAGTCCTATGTTCGCCCCCTGGTCACCTAGTGGTAGGTTGGGGGAGTTGGTTGATTGCATGTTGTTTGTTATGCTAACAGTTGTTTGTTTTTTCAGGTGCTGTGGCTCGGGGTGAGAGAAAGCGGGTTCTCATCTGTGGGCACAGCATGGTTTTCTGGGCTGCCCATTTCGCCAGACGTTCTCCGGTGGGCACCCAGCTGGGGCTCAGTGCGTGGGCCACTGTGGAATGGCTGGGACGTCGGGGGTTGCGCTGGCCCGGGATCATGCCACTGTTATTCAGGGAACGGAGGGCGTTGCCTCCACACGTTCTGGTCGTTCACTTGGGAGGGAACGACTTGGGGTTGCTGCGGGGGAAGGCCCTCTCCCAGCAGGCGTTGGCTGACCTCCGCGAAATTCGGCGTAGGTGGCCGGGGGTCATATTGGTTTGGTCGGCAATTTTGCCGCGCGTTGTATGGAGGCATGCCTTCTCGCCGGGTGGAATTGAACGGGCCAGACGTAAGGCCAATAGGGCCATTCAGAAGGCCATGGAGGAGGGATTAGGTATTTTTCTGCCCCATCCGGCCATACGGGTCAACCAAGGGGACCTGTATCGGCCGGATGGGGTGCATTTGTCTGATTTGGGTAACCGGGCCTTTCTGGAGGAAATTCGGCAGGGGGTGCGGCTGGCTCTGGGCCACCCGTTGGGGCGCTAATGCCTAAGCAGAGGCTTGGCATTGGCGGTGGCTGGATGAGGTTTGGCCACAGGGTTTCCCAGGGGAGCACCTATGGCCTAGCACCGTTGGTGCGGTGGTCTGCAGGAACCGTAGATGGGCTAAACGGCTCAGTACGGTGATGCAGATCACAGGGAGCCTCACCTGGGTGGATCTTTCCATGGGGATTGATGCCAGCCCGGTTGGTGATGGCTGGAGGCCTGGCCGCTCAGTTACAACCCGATTTCGGCGGGTTTGTGCTGGGGGCAGGGTGGCTCGCCCTTTAGACAAGGCGGGGTCCAGGTGTTGACCCCAGGGCTTGTCTGGTCTGGTTTCCCCCCCCTGCCAGTTATACTTGTTAACTTTAATAAAGCGGCCCGGTTTTAAACCCAACAATTGTGTCTGCCTCTTCTTTCCGACTGGGGGGGCAATGTCCGGCCCTTTCCCAGCCGAGCCAGCTGGCTGACCATAGGCTGGGGGCCGTCGTTGCCTCATCGGAAGGTGGGAGGGGCAGCACGATCACCCGACATACGGGTGTTCAGTGAGGCGTGGAGCCGAGGCTTTATAAGCCCCGGTTCCCGCCTCTCCACGCAGTTGGTTTTCGGCTCTCTGCCCGCCCACCCCCCCTTTTGGCAGTACAGGTGTACGCCGGTCGCCTGTTGGGGCCAGGTAGGAATTTTTTCACTCCCACACAATTGGCCTACGTGGGGGTGTTTTTCGCCTACCTTGTACTGCCTAGTAGGTTAGGTTTGGTTAAGTCTTTGTTGGTCGCAGGCTGGATGAGGTTTGGCCACAGGGTTTCCCAGGGGAGCACCTATGGCCTAGCACCGTTGGTGCGGTGGTCTGCAGGAACCGTAGATGGGCTAAACGGCTCAGTACGGTGATGCAGATCACAGGGAGCCTCACCTGGGTGGATCTTTCCATGGGGATTGATGCCAGCCCGGTTGGTGATGGCTGGAGGCCTGGCCGCTCAGTTACAACCCGATTTCGGCGGGTTTGTGCTGGGGGCAGGGTGGCTCGCCCTTTAGACAAGGCGGGGTCCAGGTGTTGACCCCAGGGCTTGTCTGGTCTGGTTTCCCCCCCCTGCCAGTTATACTTGTTAACTTTAATAAAGCGGCCCGGTTTTAAACCCAACAATTGTGTCTGCCTCTTCTTTCCGACTGGGGGGGCAACTTCAGTCCTTTGAGTTCTCAGTGTCCTGCCACTAAGCCCTTCCAATTACAACAAGGGTATCCAAAAAGGAGATGTGCTCCTTGGCCAGATAGGGACATCAACTCAAATCAGCTAAGGAGCCCCAGCAGCCCTAGCATAAAGCTGCATTTTGACTAACTTGCACCTATTAAATTTGGTGACCAGCTGGCACAATTTGGTGCTGAATGGGGGGCCATTACTTATGGTGCTTGGGTGCTTTCTATAATCCAGCGGGGTCATAGACTTGCATTTCATGACTTGTCACCCTGCCAAACAGTCCTAAAGACAGTTGACCATTCCCTATGGGTGCCATTACAGGCTCTTCTAGAAACAGGAGGATTGAGAAAGTTTCTATTGCCGATTCTCCTACTGGGTTCTATTCCTGTTTCTTCTTAGTTGACAAGAAAGATGGAGGAGTTGGGCCCACTTTTGATTTACATAATATCACCTTTCAGTATCAAGGTTTCTCATAGTTTCATTTGTTTCAGTTATGCAGCTATCAAAGTTAAATTTATGGTTAGTCATTGTCAACTTGAAAAATGCACACTTTCATATTTCTATCCATTTCCAATGTTGCAGGTACTTGTGATTTCATTTTGGGAATGAGGTTTATCAATGCAGGGTGCTATTATTTGAACAAGCAAGGCGAACAGATTCTAGATGTCTACCAAGATGTCATGGCCATACTGTCAGAACTTAAGAACTTCGAGCAGATCCCATACTTAGTTTCAAAGCTAGGATTTTATTAGAGAGAACTAAGAACTGTTGGATACAAGGTACAAGATAACAGTGATGGCGAGAGCCAGCACTGGCCCAATTTTATATAGTAAAGCAAACAAACCACAAAGCTTTAATTCACACCGTTTCAAGCACATCTGTCTTCCCACCAGTGCTATCAGCAAAGATGTTGCCTCCTTACTCTGAAGGCCACCCGATTCGGCTTCAAAGGGTGTCAGTGTGAGAAAGTACAGAGATACAACATAATTCAGTTTACAGCCCCCAAATACTTTGGATACCAGTGGGGCAAGGTTAACTACTGCTCAGGCACTTAAGGTTAAGAAAGGTTACAATATGGAGTCGGTCTGGTTCAGTGCTCAGGTCCACTCTAGGCATACTTGCCACCAATTACACTGGCTCTACATTAAGCTAGCAATAGTAAAGTTACAAGTTCTGACATACTGCCCCCCCTAAGCGCCCTCCCCCAGGGGGTGGCGGCTTGGGCCTGTGTGGGTACAGTAGGTGAAATTTTTTCAACAGTTGCGGCGCAGCTACATTCTGAGACTCGACCCACTCATCACAGCTCGGGGGGAAGTGCTTCCACCTGATCAAATAGTACAGCTTCCCCCGTTTCAGTTTGGAGTCCAGGATTTCTTGGACTTCATGGTGACTCTGACCCCTCACTGTCGTCAGAGGGGGCGGCGGAGCCCTGGGATGGAAGGACGTGGCACCAGGGTCTTTCCGAAGTAGGCTGCAATGAAAAACAGGATGGATTTTGCTTAGAGACTTGGGCAGCTCGAGTTCGGCAGTTACTTTATTAAGTACTCGCTTGATCTTAAAGGGCCCAAGAAACTTCAACGCAAGTTTGCGGCAGGGTTGAGGAAGGGGAAGGTTCTTAGTGGACAAGAAGACAGTGTCCCCTACCTTCAATTCCCATTCAGGGGAGTGTTTTTTATCGAACTGTTTTTTGTAAGCTTTTTTTGCTTCCTCCAGGTTCTCCTGTATTCCCTTCCAACTTTCCCGAAGACCCTCCCACCATTGTTGGCACGAAGTGGGTTCTGAAGCGGTAGCAGGGAGGGGGAGCGTTGGGAAAGGCTTGCCCTCGTAGCCATTTATGATTTGGAAAGGGGAGGTTTTGGTAGAGCTATGGAGGCTGTTGTTGTAGCCGTATTCAGCGAACGGGAGGAGGTCCACCCAGTTAGACTGTTGGAAGTTAATGAAACAGCGGAGGTATTGTTCCAGAAGGCTATTAACCCTCTCCGTCTGTCCGTCCGACTGGGGGTGGTAGGCTGAGCTGAGTCCCTGCTCTATGCCTGCAAGTTTGCAAAACTCCCGCCAGAAGTTGGCAACGAACTGCGTTCCGCGGTCGCTAATGACCTTGTCCGGGAACGAGTGTAGGCGTACAATATGGGTAAAAAAGAGTTGGGCAAGTCTCTTAGCCGTGGGGAGTTGTTTGCAGGGAATGAAATGGGCTTGTTTGGAAAAGGTGTCGACCACGACCAAAACAACAGTTTTACCCCGCGAAGGCGGGAGTTCCACAATGAAATCCATGGACACTACCGACCAGGGGCGGGTGGCTGTAGGGAGGGGTACTAGATGGCCGGGAGGCTTGCCCCCTCTTCGCTTGGCCATGAGACAGGTGGGACATGAGAGGACGAATTCGGAAACGTCTTTTTTGAGTTTGGGCCACCAAAATTGGCGGGTAATGAGATTGAGGGTTTTGACGTAGCCGAAATGGCCCGCCAGGCGGCTAGAATGACAACGCTCTAAAATCGGCTTGCGGAGGGAGGAGGGCACATAGATCTTTTCGTTGTGCAACCAGAGACCGTCCTCGCTTTTACGGAGGTTAGGTGGGCGGTCTGCCTCCCTAGAAGTTTCAGCGAGCAAACGAGACAAAAGGTCTGGCTCCGGGGGGCTGACTCTCTTCCCAGAGCGGGTGGTGACCCCCCCCGCAACGGCCGAGGGGGGGATGAGAGAGTCCACCACCTCCTCGCGGAGGCTCTCGTGCTGTGGCAGGCGGGAGAGAGCGTCCGCCAAGAAATTCTTGGTACCCGGGATGTGCTTCAGCACAAAGTCGAATTTGGCGAAAAAACCAGCCCCTCGGATTTGTTTTGCAGTCATTTTGCGGCGCCCGGTCAGCGCTTCCAGATTTTTGTGGTCAGTCCAGATTTCGAACGGGACTCTGGCCCCTTCGAGCCAGGAGCGCCAAGTTTTTAAGGCAAACATGACTGCAAAAGCTTCTTTGTCCCAAACTGACCAATTTTTCTGCTCGTTTGAGAATTTTCTTGAAATGTATGCGCAGGGGCGCAGTACCCCGTTGTCCCCCCTTTGCATTAATATGGCTCCGACGGCGGCGTCGGAGGCATCACATTGAACCACGAAAGGTTTTAGCTCGTCAGGGTGGGCTAGCACAGGTTCTGAGGTGAAGAGGCGTTTCAACTCTGTGAAGGCTTTTTGACAATCAGGCGTCCACGTCAAGCGTGCGCCCGGCTTCTTTGCCTCTGCCCCCTTTCCCTTGGTTTTGAGGAGCTCGGTAAGGGGTAACATGATTGTAGCGAACCCCTTTATGAAGTCGCGGTAAAAATTTGCGAACCCGAGGAAACTTTGGAGTTGTTTCCGGGTTCGTGGGGGTTCCCAGTCTAGTACCGCTTGAACCTTTGCCGGGTCCATTGACAAGCCCTCCCCCGATACCCGGAAACCTAGGTAGTCAAGTTCGGTCTTATGAAATTCACATTTTGACAATTTGGCATACAATTTGTGTTTACATAGGGTGGTCAACACTTTTCTGACTAATGGTACATGCGACTTGAGATCTTGTGAATAGATAATGATGTCATCAAGGTACACCACCACCCCCTTGAACAGGAACTCTCGTAAAACCTCGTTGATAAAGTTCATGAATACCCCGGGGGCCCCTTGTAGTCCAAAAGGCATAACCAAATACTCAAATTGTCCTAACGGGGTATTGAATGCTGTCTTCCACTCGTCGCCCTCCCTGATGCGGACGCGGAAGTACGCGTCTCGGAGGTCGAGCTTGGTGAATACTTTCCCTGTGGCCACAGTATTCAACAGGTCTTTAATCAATGGAATCGGGTAGGCATTAGACATGGAAATCCCGTTTATCGAGCGAAAATCTGTGCAAAGTCTAAGCGACCCATCCTTCTTCTTTCTGAAGAGGACGGGGGCAGCATGGGGGGCTGTGGCCGGTCGTATGAACCCACGCTTCAGGTTTTTGTCCAAAAATTTCCGGAGTTCGGCTTTCTCCGCCCAACCCATGGAATACAGCTTCGCTTTTGGCAGTTGCTGCCCCGGGATCAGTTCGATCGCACAGTCCGTGGGGCGGTGGGGTGGTAGCTCATCCGCCTCCTTCTCACTAAAGGCCAGTTTTAAGTCCCGGTATTCCTTGGGGATTGAGGCGACCTCCTCGAGGGTGAGGCAGGCTCGCTCATTCCGGGGAGGCGGATGCGGCCCCCATTCGGGGCGCCAATGGTGGTGTTCGCACCTCCAGTCAGGGAATCGGACGATCTGCTCTTCCCACCTTATGTCTGGCTGGTGGCGGGCGAGCCAAGCCGAGCCCATCACCACATCGAAAGAGCAGGAGGGGGCAATTACAAAAGTTTCGATCCCCCAATGCTCTTCGGTCCCAACGGGGACTGCTTGTGTTTCTAGCTTACATGGCTCCCCCCTCATGGGGCCCCCGTCCATCTGTTGGAAAAGCATGGGTTGCGGTAGGGGAGACGTGGTCAGCCCTAACGCCTCTACTAGGCGGGGGGTAATCAAGTCCCGGTTGCACCCCGAGTCGATTAGCGCTCGGGCGTGCATGAACCGTTTTAGGGTCGGATTGAGGAGGGTAACGGCCATAAACAATAAACCCCCAGTGGCTCTCACCGTGAGGAGTGCCGGCTGTTGTTGGACCTGCTTCGCGGCACCCATCAAAGCAGGTCGTTGTCGTTTCCCGCCGACTCGGTGTCGTCTGACTCCCCGGTCGATTCCTCCACGGTTTCCAGATCGGCGGTAAAATCCTCGTCAGTCGCCAAGGTGGTGGCGACGGAGCCCCGTCCGGGCTCCTTCGGACGACCACTCTTCTTCTTCTTTGGCCCCGAAGCGGTTGGCTTGGCTGTCGGCGGGGTGGATCCCGCCTTCACTGGGCAGTTGACGGCGAGATGGTCCGGGTCGCCGCACCGGTAACACTTGCGGGCGGTGGTGGGGGTCGAGGTTGTCGGGGCCCTTCGCCCCTCCGACTTGGTAGGGGTGGACTTCAACCCCTTCTTCGCCAGTTGCTGCCGGCGCAGCCCCACATGCTGAATATTGGTCTCGACCTCTCCGGCTAGTTGGATCCATCCGACCAAGGTGTCGGGTCGCCCGTGGCTGTAGCAGCGGTCGAGGACGTTCGGGTTCAGCCCGTTACAGAAAGCAGTATACTTCATGATTTCGTTCCACCCTCTCACTGCCGCGCAGTAGCCCAGGAACTCTGTGGCGTACTCGCGGATGGAGCGGTTGCCTTGTTCGATGCGCTGGAGGGCCGCGATGGCTTTCTCCTCGCGGAGCGGGTCGCCATACTGGCGAAGCATCGCGTGCAGGAACCCCGCTACGGTTGCTAGCTCGGGCTTCCTCGCTGTGAATAGCCCGACGTACCACTTGCGGGCCGGGCCTCTCAGTCGGGACGCAATGTGGTACACTCTGCTGGCTTCGGTCGGGTAGTCCGCACCCCAGTGGGTGAAAAACGTGTCGCACTGAATGGTAAAGTACTCCACGTCTTCTGGGCTCCCGTCGAATGTGATTTTCAACTCTCTCCCACCCCCTGCGGCCGGGGGTGCCACGGGCTGGGGCACCGGGGCCGGCGGGGCCGGCAAAACTGGTGCGGCTGGGGCCGGCGGTGCCGGGGGCGCTGGCACGGGGGGCGCAGGGGGCGCAGGAACTGGCGGCGCCGGGGGCGCTGGGACCGGCGGCGCAGGGGCCCCCGGGGCCGGAGGTGCCGCTGGCTGTGGGGCCGGTGGGGCTGGAACAGGCGCCGCCGGCGGCGCGGGAGCCGGCGGGGCCGGTGGAGCAACGGGTGGCTGCCCCAGCGGCAGCCCTCCCACGGGGATTCCCAAGACCGCCGTTTGCAACGTGCGGAGTTGGTCGTAGATCGCGCCCAGGTTCTGCTGCATCTCCTCGGCCATTATAACTCGGGATGCGTGCACGTCGTTGTGGATTTCCCGCACCCAGTCGAACAGGTCGTTGCGGAGGGTCCGGACCGGGTCGTCTCCATCTCGCGGCCCTGGACCTTCGGCCTGGTCGTCGTCTCCGTCTCCGCTTCCCCCTTCGCCCAGCATACTTCTGTACCGCTGTTCCGCTGCGTCGATCGCTGCCGTGGACTTCCGCGGACTCCAGGATCGGGGCGCGGAGAACGCGTCGACCGAGAAAGGTGCGGGGACCTTAATCTTGCGCCTCACCCCCGTCACCCTCGGGTCGAGCGGCGGGTCCTCCGTTGGAGTGGTGGGCTCTCCGTTGTCTGGAACCTTTGCAGCCATCGGGCCGGGTTTCCAGTTCAGATAAGCCCCGAAACAATGGGATCACTGTTATAATGTCAGAACTTAAGAACTTCGAGCAGATCCCATACTTAGTTTCAAAGCTAGGATTTTATTAGAGAGAACTAAGAACTGTTGGATACAAGGTACAAGATAACAGTGATGGCGAGAGCCAGCACTGGCCCAATTTTATATAGTAAAGCAAACAAACCACAAAGCTTTAATTCACACCGTTTCAAGCACATCTGTCTTCCCACCAGTGCTATCAGCAAAGATGTTGCCTCCTTACTCTGAAGGCCACCCGATTCGGCTTCAAAGGGTGTCAGTGTGAGAAAGTACAGAGATACAACATAATTCAGTTTACAGCCCCCAAATACTTTGGATACCAGTGGGGCAAGGTTAACTACTGCTCAGGCACTTAAGGTTAA
This sequence comes from Heteronotia binoei, assembly GCF_032191835.1. Lineage (NCBI taxonomy): Eukaryota > Metazoa > Chordata > Lepidosauria > Squamata > Gekkonidae > Heteronotia > Heteronotia binoei. Next base: position 168,649,308 of record NC_083225.1, read on the forward strand.
GAAAGGTTACAATATGGAGTCGGTCTGGTTCAGTGCTCAGGTCCACTCTAGGCATACTTGCCACCAATTACACTGGCTCTACATTAAGCTAGCAATAGTAAAGTTACAAGTTCTGACACATACAGGCATGGGCAGTAAATACCACATGTCTATTCAAGCCATCCATATTTCTGGTGTACTCTACTTGCTGAGAAGAACCACCATCTTTTTCCACAGATGGTCCATCAGGAGTACTTATCTGGGTCCCATATTTACATTCCAGGGAGACCCAGAGGTAAACCTCATTGTTACCATTGTTACCAAGGTGAACATGAAGGCCATCAGGTTTTGCTTCAAGGCTGGGAGCAAACCAGGTTCTATGGGTGATGAATTTCACATTTCTTGGCAGGGCACCCTATTTTACTCATTCCTACCTTTCCCCGTACTTATCAGAGTTTGAGGGAAGATCAGGAGGGAAAGCACAGACATGTTCCTGGTGGCACCCTTCTGACCTCACCAGATATGGTTCTCCATACTTATGGAACTGGCAGAGGGATGGTTCATTCAACTCTCAAGCAAACTAGACTTGGTGAGTATAGGCCTGGTGCTTCACCTTGATGCTGACCATCTCAGTCCAACAGTGTGGAGGATCCAGACCAAGACGTGATTTTTCTCCCCTGAGATTAACAAGATTATTCTGCAATCTCATAAACCTTCCACTAGAAGGTCATACCTTTTCAAAAGGAAGCATTTCCTTAGGTGTAACAAGAAAGGGTCCTCCTCTACAAGGGCACACTCACTGTAATTTTTTAGTATTTGCTGTCCTTGAAAGCAGGGGGTCTAGCCAACTCTTTACTAAAAGTGCATTTAGCTGCTCTATCCTGTTATCATTTGGGTTTAGAGCGGAAATTGGTCTTCTTGGTTTTTTGGTGGCTGTTACCTCAGCTGGAAGGGTCAGTGAATTAGCAACCCTCAGCATGGATTCCCCCCTTCTTCAGAATATTAAATGAGCTTGTAATGCTATAGCCAAGTCTCCATTTTCTATCTAAAGTGGTCTCTAGTGACCATCTCTCTCAAAAGATTATTCTGCCAGTATTTTTCCCTCACTAACAACTGAAAATTAAAAAGAGACTCTCAATTAACAACAGTCACAGGTAAGTGTAACCTTGTTTTCTCCCATGACCACCCACCCATTTCATAACAATGACTGACAATGAAATCTAAAACACGACTGTGGGATACTGTAGGTCTCTTAGCACCCATGAACATCCCACATCAAGTTCATAAAATTGCTTAGGGAGATGTTTCCCAAAAGGAAACATGGTGTGGTAGCCAATACAAGTCCCCTTTTCTTTGGCCCCACTAGAATTTTCAAATTGTTGCATCTACAAAGAGAGGTGGAAAATATCCACTTGATGTAAAGAGGTTCATTTTGCATGTCTCTTACTTTTTTTGAGTGTGATTTTACAGAGGAATTGTTTTATTTATCATCTGTTGAAGAAGAACCATTTACATTGGAGGAAGGCCTCCAACTGCACAGAGCAAACGAATGCATGAAACTGCCTTCTAGTGAGTCAGACTCTTGGTCTATCAAGGTTAGTTTGGCTGGCAGCAGCTTTCCAGTGGCTCAGATAGAGAAGAAGAAGAAAATGGATTTGCATATCTCCTACTACCTAATCCTTTTAACTGGGGATGCCAAGGAGTGAACCTGGGACCTTCTGCAGCCCAAGCTGCTCTTCCACTAAGCCACAGCCCCTCCCAATGAGCACAGTGGCTGGAGACAACCCAAGATATTTATAACCCATCTCAGCCTTGCAGCCCCTTAAGCTAAACCAGCGAAGCTATTAAAATTTGTAAACAGATATTCAAAAATACTTACAAGTTCCTCTCTTCACAAGGAAACATACCCTGCGATGGCCAACCCTAGAACTTCTTGCCCTAAGAAGGTATATCTCCACACAATGAACATTATTTTATGAAGTGGATATGTGGGTTGTCTTGCTGTCCACTGCAATGGGCAGCAATAAGTGGAAATGCTGAATATTTTTGAACTTTATGACATTCACACGGTGTTCATGAGAGGAGAGCTCTTTTGTGCTCAAGTTAAAAGCACAGAATCAAAAATGGGAGTCTCAGCTGTTATAGCACACATGTAATCACTAGTTGAAATGTAAGAGTCTTGAGCTCTCTGAGCTGTGGGAAGGGGATGATTTACAGCAGGACTGTGAAAATGGCAGAGGAGAGATAGACATGTGTCCCATTTGCATTGAGTGATGTTGATTCCAGGCTCTATTTAGGGACAGTAGATGGTGTTGGCCCCTTCTAATATTTCAGATTTGCATGTCTAAGGAGTATTTCTCAGGACTGCTCAGTGGTTCTACATGAAATTGGCTTAAATGGTTGTGCTAAAGGCACAAATCCATTTGCATCAAACCAGGTCTTATTTTGCTGTAGTCAGCACAGCAGTGGTAGTTGCGGGTTACTGGTACAGAAAATTCAAGTGATAACTTTTTAGGAGATAGATTAAATGATGATTTTATGATTTGCAATCCTTTTATGGTACTCCAAAATCTGAGGTGCATTATCCTTCTTTGAAGGTTTTTAAACAGAGGCTAGATGGCCATCTGACTGATTGTGTGAATTTAGGGAGATCATGAAAAGGAGAGCAGGAAGGGCTCTGTCAGTGCTTAGTTCTTGTGGCCTTTTCTTATGCATCTAGGGAAACACTGTTCGCTACTGTTTATAAAAATAAATTTATTATTATTATTACTTTGGGGTCAGACAGCAATTTTTCTCCAGGCCAGTTTGGCCAGGGGTTTTGGAGGGTTTTTTGTCATCTTCTGGGCCTGAAGCAGATGTCCCTGGGTTTGTGTGTAGGCGAGGTATTTGTGAGTTTCCTGCATTGTGCAAGGGGTTGGACTAGATGACCCTGGAGGTCCCTTCTAACTTTATGATTCTACCCTGTTGCATCATAGTTGTCCCACAGGAATGTACAGTATGTCCTTGAAAATACCCAGCACTTCTTGGAGGCTGATCATTGGACAGGATGATTGTCAGGAATGAGATTATCCACCATATCTTGTCTCCTATTAGAGAAACATGTGATAAGTTTCTGTGTAGACCCAGGTTCTTCACAATCATTGGTCAATGCCAGGTGCAGGTTTACAGTAGCCCTTGAGCAAGATGACCTCAGCGGGTGTCCCATCCTCAATGGGACCACTTCTTTGAAGCTGCCTACTGGACACAACCTCTACTCCACCAAAGATGTGAAGGGTGGTAGCATCTTCTCATTAACAACTGTCATTGTTTGTTCACTTAAAGAAGTAATAACTCGGAAACTGAGAAATCTAGGAGCTGGAAAATGTATCTTGATGGGTACACCTACACCAACCTGCTTCTACTGCTCTGAAAAAAGTAAGGCAAGTTTGTAGTGCAGAACAGAGCAATCTGGTGGAAATTAGCTCCATAGAAATCCCACTGAAACAAATGAGAGCAGTACTCTGTGCCAGAGCCATTATTGATTGTGTTGACTTCTGTGAAAATTGCGAGATTCTTCCAGTCAGCATTACAAATTGGTCACACTTTTGAACTTGAGCATATAGGGCCTCTCCCCCGTGCCAGCTTATTCTTTGAAGCTAGTCATTTCCAAACCATGTTCAGGGGAACTCTGAAGTGAATAAAACTTGTTCGCAGGAAGAGACTCAGTAATGATGGGCATACATCCTTGAAAGATATCAAACCCACGATCGACTCCCCCTATGGTGTGCAATTCAAGAGAGAACAGGGTAGGTTTTAGGGCACAGTTCGTGTGAGGTGCCAGTAGGGGCAGGCTGTAGGTGTCAGTTCTGAGACTGTCTTCAATTCAAGTAGACCTCCATTTTTCAAAGAAGGTTGACTTTATTGATAGACAGGAAACAGTAGCAGGACAATTCTATGTCAGATCTGGTGCACCTGGGTAGTGACCAGATCTTTATATCCTTCTTAGGACCATTATTGAGCCTGCCAAATGTAACAACAAAAAGCCTGTGCAAAACAATACAAATTAGTTCATGCCAAACTGTCTCCCCTTCCAGATAATGAGCAGTTCAAGCTGGCTCTGGAAGGTGATAAGGCTGCCTTGAGACTCCAGCTCCAATCTCCTTCACAGGGCAGAAAAGGATACCTGCACAGAAACAGCAAAGCAGGCACAATCCACACTCTCCCCCAGATTTTCAGAGCACAGATGCAACATAGAACAAGCCAGTGTACATACCCAAAACAAGGCAACGGCCTTGACGGTAGGTTTGTCAGCTCTGGGTTGGGAAATTCCTGGAAATTTGTTGGTTGAAACTGGGGGGGTGCGGTGTGGGTTTGGGGAAGGAAGTGATGTCAGTAGGGCATAATGCCATAGAATCCACCATCCAGAGCAGCTAGCAGAACTAACGTATATGGTCTGAAGATCAGCTGTAATTTTGGGAGAACGCCAGTCCCCCCCTTGGAGGCTGGAAACCGTAGAAGACTGGGAGATAAAAGCAGTCCTGGAAAAGATCTCCCCAAATGAGGGAATGAGCGAGGAAGAAGAACTCTAATTACTCCTGCCCCTGCCCCACCCTCCCAAAGGAGGAGGAAAGAGAAACAAGTAGACTGCCTATCCAGCTAGTCAGTCACCACCTCCTTCCCTTCACATAAGGTTTGGGTGCTGCCTTCCCTACCTCTCACAGAGCTTTGGCAGTGTTGCCTTCATCACATCCTGGAGGGCTTGAACAGGCTAGACACAGGCTTTCTGCCACTGATCTGGGTCAGCCTAGGTCAGAGAGAGGCCATTAGCGCACCAGGAGATGTACTGGTGCCCATAATAGCTAAGTCATCCCTATGTGTCAGTGGTGCCCTGTATGAGCAAAGTATGGACCCTGTAATAGGCTCCACAATCTCCTGCAGGGGAGAAGTCACAGAGCTGCTCTTAGAGAGCCATAAGAACATAAGAGAACCCATGTTGGATCAGGTCAATGGCCCATCCAGTCCACTCTGTCACACAGGGGCCAAAAATTTATACACACACACACACACTGTGGCTAATAGCCACTGATGGACCTCTGCTCCATATTTTTATCTAACTCCCTCTTGAAGCTGGCTATGCTTGTAGCCGCCACGACCTCCTATGTCAGTGAATTCGACCTGTCAATTACCCTTTGGGTGAAGAAGTACCTCCTTTTATCTGTTCTAACCCGACTGCTCAGCAATCTCATTGAATGCCCACGAGTTCTTGTATTGTAAGAAAGGGAGAAAAGTACTTCTTTCTCTACCTTCTCCATCCCATGCATTATCTTGTAAACCTCTATCATGTCACCCCACAGTCGACGTTTCTCCAAGCTAAAGAGCCCCAACCTTTCTTCATAGGGAAAGTGTTCCAAACCTTTCTAGTTGCCCTTTTCTGGACTTTTTCCCATGCTATAATATCCTGTATGAGGTGCAGTGACCAGAATTGCACACAGTATTCCAAATGAGACCGCACCATCGATTTATACAGGGGCATTATGATACTGGCTGATTTGTTTTCAATTCCCTTCCTAATAATTCCCAGCATGGTGTTGGCCTTTTTTATTGCAATCGCACACTGTCTTGACATTTTCAGTGAGTTATCTGCCACGACCCCAAGATCACTCTCTTGGTCAGTCTCTGCCAGTTCATACCCCATCAACTTGTATTTGTAGCTGGGATTCTTGGCCCCAATGTGCATTACTTTGCACTTGGCCACATTGAACCTCATCTGCCACGTTGACGCCCACTCACCCAGCCTCAACAGATCCCTTTGGAGTTCCTCACAATCCTCTCTGGTTCTCACCCCCTGAACAATTTAGTGTCATCCGCAAACTTGGCCACTTCACTGCTTACTCTCAACTCCAAATCATTTATGAACAAGTTAAAGAGCATGGTACCCAGTACTGAGCCCTGTGGCACTCCACTGCTTACCATCCTCCACTGCGAAGACTGTCAACTTATACTCACTCTCTGCTTCCTATTAATTAGTCAGTTTTTGATCCACAAGAGGACCTGTCCTTTTACTCCATGACTCTCGAGATTACTAAGGAGCCTTTGATGAGGAACTTTATCAAAAGCTTTCTGGAAGTCAAGGTAAACAATATCTATTGGGTCTCCTTTGTCCACGTTTGTTCACCCCCCCAAAGAAATGTAACAGGTTAGTGAGGCAAGATCTTCCCCTACAGAACCCATGCTGAGTCTTCCTCAATAACTCGTGTTCATCAATGTGCCTACTCATGCTGTCCTTGATAATGGTTTCTACCAACTTTCCCGGTATTGAAGTCAGACTGACTGGCCTGTAGTTTCCCAGATCTCCTCTGGAACCCTTTTTAAAGACGGGGGTGACATTTGCTATCTTCCAGTCCTCAGGAACAAAGGCAGATTTCAATGAAAGATTACATATTTTTGTCAGAAGATTCACAAGTTCAACTTTAAGTTCTTTCAGAACTCTTGGATGTATGCCATCTGAACCTGGTGACTTATTAGTTTATCGTCTATCAGTTGTAGGACCTCCTCTCTTGTCACCTCAATCTGACACAGGTCTTTCAACACCCCTTCCAATATAAGTGATTCTGGAGCAGGCAAACACTTCTCATCTTCCACAGTGAAGACGGAGGCAAAAAATGCATTCAGCTTCTCAGCCATTTCCCTATCCTCCTTCAGTAATCCTTTGACCCCTTGGTCATCCAAGGGCCCCACTGCCTCCCTGGCTGGTTTCCTGTTTCTAATATACTTGAAGAAATTTTTATTGTTGGTCTTTATGTTTTTTGCAATATGCTCCTCATAGTCCCTTTTTGCCTGCCTGATCACAGTCTTGCATTTGATTTGCCACTGCCTGTGTTCCCTTTTATTCATCTCACTTGGAGTAGCTTTCCACCGCTTAAAGGAGTCCTTCTTACCTTTTACAGCTTCCATTACTTTGTTTGTTAACCACGCAGGCCTTCTCTTATACCTATTTGTGCCTTTCCTAACCTTTGGTATATATTTTATCTGAGCTTCTAGGATTGTAGTTTTAAATAGCCTCTAAGCTTCCCCAAGGGTTTTGACTGTATTTACCTTTCCTTTCAGTTTCCTCTTCACATGCCTCCTCATCTCAGAGAATTTACCCCTTTTAAAGTTAAACGTGGTTGTGCTGGTCTTTTGGGGCAACAGAGAGTGAATATAAATGGGCAGTCTTCGCAGTGGAGGACGGTAAGGAGTGGGGTGCCGCAGGGCTCGGTACTGGGTCCCATGCTCTTTAACTTGTTCATAAATGATTTAGAGTTGGGAGTGAGCAGTGAAGTGGCCAAGTTTGCGGATGACACTAAGCACTGTATCCCTCCCTAGTTAGAAAGGTAGTACAATCCCATATGACCATATGACGTCCTGTTCTGCACATTTTCCTGCTCTACAATACCCTTTTTCAGACATGACAAGAACAGCCATACCCTGCAAATGAAATCCTGGTTTTGTGGCAGCTTGACCTTGAAGGTCAAGAGCTTGAAAGCCCCAACACATATAACTTTCTTTTATGGAATGTCAGAGCCAAGTCTGTTTTGTCCAACTGGAGCACTTGGAAAGATGCAAAATCAGCTCTGCAAAAATCAATTTTCCACTTAAAGGACCTGACATCAGATTACACCAGCTCTAAAGAGAGAGAGACTGTAGTACTGTCAAGGAAATCGAATAGCTGAGATGTGTGTGACAACAGAAAAGGTGGAGTTGACAATGTCAAAGATGAAAGAAGCATGGAGATGGGGAGTGGGGGAAGCCCATAAGGCATGGCGAGGCTGGGATGTCTGCAGGTGGACCTATTGGGCATCAGAAGGAGGGTATTAAAAGAGAGAAATATGGAATAAAATAGCCATGACAAATGACAGTGGCCAGGAAAATCAGTTTCTACGGGGTCTGTTGCTCAAGGATAAAAACTGAAACCAAGGGCAAGGTGAAAAATGGTTCTGCCATTCTACTTTCTAAGGTGTACTCTTGAAATGTTGAATTAGAAAAGTATTTGTACCCTGCCATCTTTCCCTCAAACTGTCAAGCCAACTTTTGGTAACATGCTGAGTGGGAAGCAATGGGAAAAAATGACCTTCTTATTCCCTTCTCTCAGACAATATCCCACCTAGGAAACTATTAAATATCCAAATCAATGGGTTAACTTCTGCTATCCAGGAATATGTATGAGCGTGTGTGTGTTTGTGTGCACATGTGTGCGTGTACATGCACACAATTTGTTTAGTTATTGGTCTGTCTGGAATGTTTCTGTTGGGTCAGTTTGGTGTAGTTGGTTAAGTGCACATACTCTTATCTGGGAGAACTGGGTTTAATTCCCCATTCCTCCACTTGCAGCTGCTAGAATGGCCTTAGATCAGCTGTAGCTCTCACAGAGCTTGTCCTTGAAAGGGTAGCTTCTGTGAGAGTTCTCTCAGCCCCATCCACCTCATGGGATGTTTGTTGTGGGGGAGGATGATAAAGGAGATTGTGAGCCACTCTGAGACCCTGAGTGGAGGGCGGAATATAAATCCAATGTTTTCTTCTTCTTCCTAAAATCTTGGCTGGTGTGGCTAATGGCACAAATCAATCAATACGAGTAGTTTCAAAAAATGTAACAACAAAAATACTCTCAGCAATAAAACAATAATCAGTAAAATCATAAGTTAAAAATGTACAAAGAGAAGAGAAAGCTAGGTCCCAAAACTTTCTGAGCCTGCAAACTACCCAACCCGGGAAAGCTTCTTTGCCTTTAAAAGTGCATGGGTGGATAAATGCATCATAATATATAATGATTTACTCATTATCTCAGCCACCAATATAACTAGAGCTGAATAGTGGAAATAACAATACCATGTAGATGTTTCCAAAAACTAAATCCCTCCCCCTACAACCACCAGATACTTTATTTTACAATAACAAACCCATGTTCTTGTTCTATTACTATTGTAATACAACACTTAATAATTAACCGGGGGGAGCGGCTGCCTGCATGGTTTCAGATCAAAGCTCTTTCCACCCCGTAATTACACTCTTCAGAGGCTCAACTGCACATATGCTGAATGTGCATAGAAAGGAGTTTGTCTCAACCCTCATGCATTCTGGAGGCTGCAGCTAATGCAGAATGCTGTGGCTAGACTACTGGTTGGGGCCAGCGATTGGGAGCATGTGACCATGACATTACAGCAATTACACCGTCTACTGATCCACTCCCTAGCAAAATCCAAAGTGTTGGCTTTGACCTTTAAAGTCCTACCTACATGGTTTGGGACTGGGGTATACGAAGGACTGTCTTCTAAATGTTTCTTCCCAGGAATAGAGGGAGAGGCCCTCCTGACACCCATTAATTAAAGAAGCTCATTTGGTGAGTACATGCAAGGGCCTTTTCAGTGGCAACCCCATGATTATGAAACAACCTTCCTTGGGAGGTGTGCCTAGCCCCTTTACTTTTACTCTTTAGAAGCTGGGGGAAAGTCTTGATTGGATGTTAGTTACCAAGTGATTTCATTTACTTCCATGCCATGAAAAGCTTTGGTTGTGAATTTCCAAACATTAATCCTCTGTTAAAGGGACAGGACATTTTTTCTTCAAGCTGGTTGGCAATTCTGCTTTAGGAGGCAACTGAAGATGGTTTAATTCAGGATTGCATTTTGGTTAGGTGTTATCAGCAGTCTTGAACTGTGGTTTTAAATCTTGGTCATTACATTTTTAATGTATTTAAAGTGGTTTATTTATGCTGTAAACCACCAATGAACACAGTGGGAATTAAATTTAGGATTGCCACCTTTGGGTTGAGAACTACCTAGAGATTTTGGGGGTGGAGCTTGGGGAGGGCAGGGTTTGGAGAGGGGAGGGAGCTCAGCAGTAGGGTTGACAGATCCTTCCCCTGGGCCACAAGTGGGGGGGGGATAGTGTTGCCAAATCTAGGCTGGGAAACTTCAGTAAATTTGGGGGTGGAGCCTGGGGAGGACAGGGACCTCAGTGGAGCACAGTGCCATAGAGTCCACCCTCCAAAGCATCCATTTTCTCCAAGTAGTCTGGAGATGAGCTGTAATTCCAGGAGATCCCCAGGCCCCAGGTAGAGGCTGCCACTCCTACTCAGCAAGGTATAATGCCATAGAGTTCACCCCTCCAATGCAACCATTTTCTTCAGAGAAACTCATCTGTTTGGTGTAGTGGTTAAGTGTGTGGACTCTTATCTGGGAGAACCGGGTTTGATTCCCCACTCTTCCACTTGCACCTGCTGGAATGGCCTTGGGTCAGCCATAGCTATTGCAGGAGTTGTCCTTGAAAGGGCAGTTGCTGTGAGAGCCCTCTCAGTCCCACCCACCTCACAGGGTGTCTGTTGTGGGGGGAGAAGATATAGGAGATTGTAAGTTGCTCTGAGTCTCTGATTCAGAGAGGAGGGCGGGTTATACATCTGGAATTCTTTTTCTTCTTCTTCTTCTTCTTGGATGTCTGGAGATCAATTGTAATAGTGGGAGATCTCTAGGTGCCACCTGGAGGTTGGCAACAGGGCCGAACATCCTTATAAACACGAGCATGATCTAGCTGCGCAATCCTTACAAAGCCCTTATCCCTTTTATTTTGCACCTTTCTCCTTCTAGCACCTTCTTTTTTTCCTTCTTCCCCCTTCCAGAGTTCCTGCTTCTATTGTCACTGATAGTTTAGCTCACTTTCCTGCTCCCTAAAGAGAGTGTTATTGATTCCAACAGCAATTGGCCAATTTCCACAGAAGGCCTTTGCAGCATTCAGAAGAAGGATCATCCGAATGTGTTAGCGATCCAACCTCTGCAGACAGGTCATCAATGCAATCCTTGTTTTTCCCCCCTTTGAGACCAGATATTTCAATTGTTTGCTGCTTTTTTTTTAAAGTACACAATCTGGGAGAATAAAAGCAATATAGCTCTAAGTATGCAATCTGAAGAAAAGCAATATAGCTTTGTTGCTAAGCTGTCATACTGAGCTTCCCACTGTCTGTACGACAAACTGAGGTTTTTTTTTATTATTGGTTTGTGACTTAGCTGCTTCTCACTGGCGTGGCGCAGCTTCAAAATATAATTATCCCTGCTGATATTTCTCTTTTGTTATTTAATACACTATCACCATTGATACATTGCAGTGGGTCTAGTACAGTTAAGACAGCTTTAAAACGCAGCAACCAAAAAAGACATTACAAGGGAAGAGAAACAGGATACAGAGCCAGAAAGGAAGATGTAATTCAAGGGCTCCATACAGGGACTTTCTGTGCAAAAATGTTTCTGGTTTTGACTATGTAGATAGCCAGTGGCTAGTCAGAATGGATGTCTGTAGCAAACAGTCATAAAGACTGCTGCAGTAACATGTGTGTAGAAGCAGATTGGCAATTCTGCTATGTTATTTCCATAGGATTCTCCCTTTCCAAAGTGCACAGCGTGAGCCAACGTTTGTGAGCATGCATTCATGGAACAGCTATTCTATGTGTGGAGCATCTTTCTTATGTATGCAAAAGGAACATCCCAACTGATGAATGAAGGGGAAGTATCCCAGCAAAAGATTTTTCTTCTGCATGTCATGAAACTCTAACATAGTGTGTGACAGTGCAATTTAGCGATTACAGTGTCAGATTAGGTTTGATCCTCTCTCTGCTGTGGAAGTGGCTTTCATTGGAGAAAAAGGAGCAATAAAAATGAACTTTAAAAAAAATTAAAAAGCATATTGTACAATAATTTCCCCAAGTAGACAATAATTGAAAATATAATGCTGCTCTGTGTAACCATGGAAGGCAACAGTGTTTGAGAACCAGTATTGACTTTCCAGAACCAAGTCTGGGTTAGTGGTGGAAAATGTTGTCAAGTAGCAGCTGACTTGTGGTGACCCTGTGGGGTTTTCAAGGCAGAAGTCTATCAGAGGTGAACATAAGAGAAGCCATGTTGGATTAGGCCAATGGCCAATCCAGTCCAACACACTGTCTCACAGTGGCCAAAAACAGGTGCCATCAGGAGGTCCACCAATGTGACCAGGACACTAGAAGCCCTCCCACTGCTGCCCCTCCCAAGCACCAAGAATACAGTGTATCACTTGCCCCAGTCAGAGAGTTACTGATGGACCTCTGCTCCATATATTTATCTAGTCCTCTCTTGAAGCCGTCTATGTTTGTAACTGCCACCACCTCAAGGGTGCAAACTCATCCCCTGAAAACCAGGAGCTGCTTGCAGTGAGCACACACCCAATACTTCTGTCCAGTGAGCAGATAGTCATGCATGTGACACTCAGTGCAAAACACTGGATAGTCCCCAACCCTGTGCTGGTATTTTGCCTTTATAATTGCTTTTAAATTTTTTAAAAATAATTAAATATATATAATCGCCCTTTTAATACCCCTTGTATTATATGGCTCTCCTTGTGAAAAGTCTACTTACCTTGTTGAGAACACGAGACTAGAGCCCTGGCTTCTTCACCCTGGCTTACTGGTCCTTCTGGGCTTCTTTCCTGGTCCTCCCTGGTCCTTTCTGGGCTTCTTTCAGAGCCCTTAGACTAAGGGCCTAAGAGCCTTTGGCTCTCACCCTTCAGCTTGCACTATTGCCTGCCTCTGCATCATAACCCTAGTATTCCTTGGAGATCTCCCATCCAAATACTCTGCTTAACTTCCAAGATCTGACAGGATCTGATTGTAATAAATGGTTAACCTTTGGTGAATTTGTAGGGTGGACCTACAGACCTTTAAAAAGAATAGGACAGGAAAACAGGATATATTTCTACACTAACAGCCACCAGCCTGCAGATAGTAGTTATCCATATTGGGTAACTTTGGATTAACATTGGCAATAGCAACACTCCTCCGTTGAATTATATAAAGGGCTAAAATAAAGAGCAAGAGTCCAGTAGCACCTTAAAGACTAACAAAATTTGTGGCAGAGTATGAGCTTTTATGAGTCACTGCTGCTCACTTCTTCAGAAACCAAAGCAGCAGAGGAAGTAAGAAGTGACTCACAAAAGCTCTTACCTTGCCACAAATTTTGTCATTTTTTTAAGGGCTGCTGGAGTCTTTCTCTTTTCTACTGCTTCAGACAAACTAACATGGTTACCCATCTGGGTTAAAAATAAGTAATGAAGAAGGCCCACAATTTCTTCAAAGCAGCAAATGCAAGCCTTGTGCTAGGATCTTCTTGTGCGAGCGAGTTAGAGGGGGACGGTAGAAGGTTTGTCTTTTTCACCCCGTCCTGCTTGCTCAGACTAATCTGAAGCATCAACACCTGAGTAGTCCCTCTGTGGATTAGCCGTTATCATGGCAGTTAGTTTGCTCAGAGCAGATAAGAATGGGGAATGGCAGCTTTACAGATGAGAGCCGAATTGCCAGACCTGAAAGTTGGATTTTGGTTTCTGCCCAGGTAATCCTCAATTTGGAAAACAAGCTTTTGCCTTAGCATTTTTTTTGTCTTCCCAGAACCTTTTTTAGCTGAGATGAGTTCTGGGCATCCAGCTTTAGTGAGCACTGTGCAAGACAAATAATAGAAATGGAGGGGGGAATGCACCCACAGTATCTTACGAAACCCTCTGCACCAGAAATCATCCCCTTTTGTTCAGGGAGAAGCAGATAAAAGAGACAGATAAAGCCATCTTTTTGTTCCATCCTTTTTCCTTTTTTGCTCTTTAATTTTGTGCAGGGCAAAGATAGCACAGTGAATGGAGAGACAAAAATAGATAGCGGATATGGCAAGATACGGTGTGTGGCTTTCTCTTTTGTAAATAGATGGTACTAGGTGGGGGGAAGAGAAGAGGTAATCAATGATAACACTGTGTGTTCTAATCTCTGAGTGCCAAAGAGTATGCACAGTTACAAATCATGGAAGAACAAAGACTATGATCACCATGGGGAACTGGTGGAAGTTCCCAAAGATGTTAGTCCGAATCCCTTGCTAGTTATCTGTTAACTAAGTTTAACCACCACCTGAATAAGAATAAATGGTTAAGGATCTCATAAGCACATAAGAAGGAACCTACCAGAATAGACCAGTACTCCATCTAGTCCAGCATCCTGTCTCACACAGTGGCCAACCAGTTCCTCTGGACAGCCAACAGCAGAACATAGAGACTGAGGCCTCCCCCTGATGTTGCCTACTGCCACTGGGATTCAGAGGCTGACTGCCTCTGAATGTGAAGGTTCCCCTCAGTCACCATGGCTAGTATCCATTGACAGACTTAACCTCCATGAATCTATCTAATCCCCTTATACAGTTGTTTATTCCTGTAGCTATCACTACATCACTACAAACAACGCGGGAGCAGGCCTTCTCAATAATGGCTCCCCATTGGTGAAATCAACTACCAGAGGAGGTGCGAGCCCTGCGGGACTATAATCAGTTCCACAGGGCCTGTAAAACCGTCCTTTTTCAAATGGCCTATAAGATGGAATCCTGAAGTGACACCTAGCCATCTTGACATATACATATATACTGCGTTGTACTGTAGCACCTTTAATTTGTAGTGGTTTTAATTAATTCATCTTAAATGTATTTTAATTGTATTTTACTGTATAATGTATTTATTGTAATCATGGTACATTCCATGTCTTGTGAGCCGCCCTGAGCCTGTCTTGGCGGGGAGGGCAGGATATAAATAAAAGTTGTTTATTATTATTATTATTATTATTATTATTATTATTATTATTGTCTGGCAGCAAATTCTACATTTTAATCACTCTCTGTATAAAGAAGTATTTCTGTCCATCAGCTTCACTGTCCTCAAGTTCTAGTATTTTGGGAGAGCAAGAAAAATTATCTTTGTCAACTCTGCCCACCCTATGCATAATTTTATAAACTTCTATCATGTCCTCACATAGTTGTCTCTTTTCTCAGCTGAAAAGTCCCAGACTCTTCAACCTTTCCTCATAGGGAAGGTGCTCCAACCCCCTAATAAACTTTGTTGTCCTCTTTTGTGCTTTGTCCAGCTCTACAATACTGAGGCAAGCCAAGATTTGTGTGGTCATCAGTGAATGGTATCCTGTTTTCACAACTAACCATAGTTATAATAAACCATGGTTTCATGTTAGGTCTGAACTGAGCCTTAGGGTTCCCATGAGATCTTAAATATAAGTACTAAAAAGGCAAAGGTTGCCACATTATGTGCCTTAAGCAGGGCTCCTTTTTTGGTAGAAAAAAAACAGCAGGAACTCATTTGCATATTAGGCCACACCCACTGACACAAAACCAGCCAGAGCTGTGTTCCTGTGCATTCCTGCTATAAAAAAAGCCCTGGCCTTAAGACCACGAGCTGGGAATTTCTGCCAAATATTGCTGAACAGGTTATGTGGAGGAGGTGCGGATCCATGCAACAATAATTTATCTCAATGTCTGCCAGGGATTGTTCACTGCCAGTGGATGTATTGATGGCTAGGAGCATTTGAAAGGTGATTCATAGTGGAAGATATCCATCACTGATTACTAGCCATGATGTCCCTCCATCTACAGGGACAGTAGACCTCTGAATACCAGTGCTTTCAGGCAGCATTAGGGAAAGGCTTTGGTCTCTGTGTCGGTGGTTGGTCTTCTAGGTCATCTAGTTAACCTCTGTGTGAAACAGTATGCTGGGCTAGATGGACCATTGGTCTAATCCAACAGGATCTCCTTATGTATACTGGCAGAGATATTTAGAAAAGAGAGTAGAGTATGATGAGTGAATAGGACATGGGATAATTTTACATTTGTCTCTCTAAAGAAAATATTAGGTTCACTAGCATTTAATAAAGTCTGAAGCCAGTATCTGTTGACTATATGTACAGTTCTGAATAAAATCTGCTCTCCACTCTATGTATTAAATTCATCTTTGAAAAATGGGTTAGAATTGAATTAGCAATGCAGAAATCCATGGAAGTCCATTTATCCATTTATTACTTCCCTTCTGTTTTTTTCTAAACCTCTCTCATTCTATTACCATCATTATTAATAGTAATACTTCTGGTAGGGGAGTATGTATTTTCTATTGTTGGAGGATAAACCCTGTTGATTTACGTATTATCACTGGATTAATTGGAAACTTATTCATTCAGTATGCCAATTACAGATCTTTTCCCCGCAGGATTATCTGTCAAATATGTCATCCCGTGACTTGTTTCTTCATGACAAAAAAAAAAGAGGCAATTAAGTGAAAGAAAATTAGTTTTTGGATTAATCTCTAAGCTTTCCCAAGCAATGCAGGAATAGATAAAAAAAATGTTATCTGAGGCTGATACTGGAAATTGAAATGAACTCTATGAACACACAAAGGTGAGCTACAAATTACACTTTCCTATGCAGAAAGTCTGTGAATATTGAAGACACCCTGAAGGCACCTAAATATGGATGAACAAATATAGCTATTCTCATTCCTTTTGGATCCTATAATGTTGGTACCCTAACTTGTTTCATTCTTCTTGTGGTTACTGATGGTTCTTCTATTTCAGGTACCATTTATACACCAATGAGATGCAATGAGGTTGCCAGCCTCTAGGTGGGACCTGGAGATCTCCTGTTTTTACAACTGGTCTCCAGCTGGCAAGATCAGCTCCCCTGGAGATAATGGCTGCTTTAAAGGGTGGACTCTATGGCATTGTGCAATATGGCATTGTATAAAATGATGCAACAATAATTGGAAGTTCATTTTCTATAAGGGAGAAGTGCAATTGAAACAAGGATGTTTCAGTAAACTTAGCAATTAAAATGAACTGTTTGAACACACAAAGGTGATCTGCAAATTACACTTTTCTATTCAGAAACCCTGAGAATACTGAAGACACCCTGAAGGCACCTAAATATGGATGAGCCAATATAGCTGTTTTCATTCCTTTTGGATCCTATAATGTTGGTGCCCTAACTTGTTTCATTCTTCTATATGCCACTGATGCAACAAAAGTGTTGGGAAATGCAGTAATTTTAATGGGAGGGACCAGCATGAAGAATCCAAAAATGATGCCACAATAATTAGAAGTCCATTTCCCAAAAGGAAGAAGTACAATTGAAACAAGGATATTTCAGTAAACTTAGCAACTGAGTCTCATCCCTGCTCCTAACTGAAATATGTTTAAAAGATTGAAAACAGTCCACAGTTATATGAATAATTTGCATGTGTCTGCAAGTGGAAAATGTAGTTAGGATCCAAGCCAATTTTTTCTATTAGTCTTTGTTCCCCCAATCAGTGCCAGTAATCTTGTACACAATAACCAATTGTACACAAATCAAATCATATGTATTCCTGTGTGAACCAGGAATCAGGGGAAGCAGAAGCCATGTGAACACTTGGCACAATACATGACAACTTTATTAAATTAAAGCTGCTATTACTCAAGTGTTAAGGAGCCAATTTTTTCCCCAGTCTCATTGATAATGTGGCATCATCTAGGGATCAGACAACTTAATTGCACCCTATCACACATGAACACACATGAAGCTGTCTTATACTGAATTAGTCCATTGGTTCATCAAGGTTAGTATTATCCACTCATACTAGCAGAGACTCCCATGGGCCTCAGGCAGAGGTCTCACATCCCTTGCTACCTGATCCTTTTTATTGGAGACACCATGGATTGTACCTGCGTGCATCTTCCATTGAGCCACAGCCTCTCTCCAGAATTTCGGTCTGGATACATAGGCTAATAGTGGCACCTTCCACCAACAGAACATGGCTTTTCCACCAAAGAAGACTCCTTGTACCAGTGGAGATGATCAGTGCATTGGAGGAAGGTTCTAGCATTCATGGAAGAATCTTTGGATTCTGCCTTTTGTACTTTTTGTTTAGAAAATAAATGGGCCACCGCTCCAGAGAACCTGGTGGAGATGGCTAACAAAGTAAAATGTGAAAAAATCATAAACTAGCACTGTAAACAGAGTTTCTGGCTCAACATTAGGAAGAACTTCATGGAAGTTAGAATCAATGTTCCCTCTAAGCTGCAGTGTCTTGTGAGCAAAAATTCTACTTTGTGAGCTCTGCATTAAAGTTGTGAGCTACTACATAAATTATTGTTTTCTGGCGTCATCCTTCTTGAGCTGGAGGCAAAAATCTGTGAGCTAGCTCACACTAACTCAGTTTAGAGGGAATACTGGTTAGAATTGTTTCACAGTGGAACAGGCTTTCTCGGGAGCTGGTGGACTCTCCTTCCTTGGAGGTTTTTAAACAGAGGCTAGATGGCCATCTGACAGCAATGCAGATCCTGTGAATTTAGGAGAAGGTATTGTGAGTTTCCTGCATTGTGCTGGGGGTTGACTTGATGGCCCTGGAGGTCCCTTCCAACTCTATGATTCTATGAAATTAACACACAATTTAAAATTCAGCCTTTATTTTCTTTCATTTGTTTAGCTTGGCTACCCCTCTCATTCTTACAAGGAAAAAAGACTGGAATCTGTTTTTGCAATACTTAAGCACTACATATCAGAAAAGGGGGAACTATCAATCTACAACACTGCTGTTGTGTGGCACAGACAGTAGGGATTTTCAACTGAAAATATTTTTAACTGTCATCATGTTACCCTTTGGGCTAGTTGGGGGCAGAATTGCCCCCTGCTGGTCAGCTAGCCAGCAGCAGGGAAATTCCATTCAAAATTGTGGCTTCCTCCACCCCCAGTGTGGTGTACGTAGGCACAAAATGCCACAAATGGCTGCTGCAGGAGGCATAGTCAGCCGCAAAATGGATGCTGCAGCTTGCCTTCAGTTACACAGTCATTGTACTGTGATGATAGATGCTGCCAAAGTAACATTTTAAAAAATCTGCACAGCCAATCAAATTTCCAGCAGCCAATCAGAAACCTTGCTAGGCAAAAGTACCGCATGGCTCTGCCCATTTTCTAAAAACTCTTGGAGGGTGCCAGAAAAGGTGTCAATGGGTGCCATGGTGCCCCTGCCCTATGGATTCTACTGGTTTAGTGCCCTATGTTTGGCCTGAAGGATGGCAATAGCCAAATGACAAAGAATGGCATGGGTCCAGAATATCTGCCTTATGCAATATTCAAAGGAACAGCTTTATTTTAGCAAGCCACTTAGTGGAATGGATCAAACCCATTCATCAGCCTGTTACACGATCCGATTATCCACAGGATTAAGAGAAGCAGCCACTTCTCCACTAAAAAGTATAATGGCATGAATGTTTATTCCTTATCTATTGCACTTCTACAAGATAAAACAGTAGGGCAAATGCACACAAGGAATTAATATAGAAACAGAGACCTACTATAGTGGTAGCGATTCAGTCCTGTGGCATCTAACCCATTTGTAATTTCATCCTAAAATGCAAAATAAAAGGAGAATATAGTTGTCTCTAAAATCTTGGGTGCACTTAGGCTTGCCTCTAGAAACTGCCCAGTGAACTGAACCAGCTCACGTGGCACTATGTCAACTGATCTGGATGCGTGATGATGTCACAAAGGGCAAGTGAGAACAAGAGTGATAGCAAGTGAGGGCATTCTGAACATTTAATAAGTGAGCATGTTCAAATGGTTCAAATCTAGTAGCACCTTAGAGACCAACGAGATTTTCAGGGTATAAGAGTCACAGTTCCCTTCAGCAGACACCAAGAATCACTAAAGGCGCTACCAAAAATGTTTATGAAAAACACTGAGTTATTTCAGCTGAAGCATACCAGTAATTTAAAAAAAAATTGTGGTAGCCTAGCAGTAATTAAAGAAAGACACGTGTGAGCAGCTCACCAAGGCAATAATAGCCTGCCAGTCACTCAGCATTCACTGCGAAACACTGACAGAATTTTCTCTCGCTCAGAAAATATAATTTCCACCTGTGGTGTCTACTTAATTTTAGCTGAATTTGCAAAAATTCTTCCAAGGAGCCCTTTTCATCTGATACCTGCTGCTTGGGCAGTTTATTAATGCCCATTGTTCCTGCTTCTGACATTTTAAAACAGCATAGACATCTGCTCTCAATAGATGGGTGAGCTCTCGAATGTCAGAGGGCTCTGCTATCTTCTCGAAATGAAAAGGTATCTTTTGTCAACCCACAATATATTATGGTGACATAAGGGGTCATGCGAGAACTTTCTCAGCCAGGAGCAGTTCGAGGAAACCAGCTTGCATTTGGCATGACATTTTCCTTCCCCCTGAAGCCAATCAACCAGACAAGCTAAGGCAGAGACACTTTCTCACCTAAAATGGCTGTTTTCAGTGACATATGACCAGAATTTTCAGACATAGTAATTTTAGCTGTCGCAGTCCCTAGCACTCAATGTGATTTGAGGTTTGCAAAAGGTTTGGAGTCATGTGCTGCCAGGAAAGAGGTATCTTCTGCCTCCAGAGTACCTGAGGGGTTTTTTTTTAAAGGGGAGGAACTTTGCATGGAGACGTTGCCAGGATCAACCTGTCACATCTCCATCTAAAAAAGGATCCTAGCAGCATGTATAACCATTCATTTTTCCCCCTTGCAGCTGTGCAGAAAAGAACATTCTTATCCTGAAAGGTGTACCTTGCCCTCTGGAGGTGAATAACACTAAATTTGGTGGACTCCATAAGGCAGCTTCAAGTGTTCAGTGTTGCATACCCTAACGAACAGTGCTAACTGACCTTTTAAACAAATCTCCTGTATGTTTTTCCTTATGACTATATAGAATTCAATAATATGAACCCAACCCCGTACTGGGCTTTGTTCATATCCTGCCTCCTGTATACCATCCTGTCACATCACACTTAAAAATGTGATAACTATCAAAGAGGTAATTTATTAATCTTATCAAAATGTTATACTCAGCGGTCGTTTTGTAGACAAATAGGTGGTGGAGCTCATTAGCATAACTAATTAGCATATGCTCCCCCCCGAGCCAAAAGCAACTCGATGCAAGAAAGGAGAGCCCTGGGCGAGTGAGGCCTGCTTGGGCCGGCTAGAGATCCAGCCAACCCAAGCAGGCCTTGCTCACCTGGGGCTCTCCTTGCTCCCCCCACAGTCAAAAGGCCAGCAAGCTACCTGCCACCCAAAATCACATAAGAAATGGAGAAAGGGTGGTGTGAGCTTCTCCAGGGGTTAATGAGGGCTGCTGGGGGCATGGCAAATTCCCCTGTAGCTGCCTAGGCTTCCCAATCCCAGGGTCCCAGCAGGGGATCCCCCGGTTTTACAGGCTTCCCCCCACCCCTAGCCAGCTGGCTGGCGGGGGAAGCCCCTCCCCCACAGCCACCATGTACCTCTAGATCTCCGGCAAGACCTGCAAACAGGTCCAGTTTTAAAATATGTGTGTGCCTTTAAATTGGAGCAGGAAGTACTTCATGGGGAAGGGTTAGCAACAGCAGACTTCATCAGAGTGCAGCCCCTCCATTTTGCTTTCGTTTCAGACAAGTGAGTGTGTATGTAAAAGAGAGCAGCATAGCCCCTGTACTTTCCAGACCTCATTGTGGAGGCACTAGAGACAGTTACGCGTGTGTGTGAGTGAGAGAGAGAAAGTGGGGGGAGGGGAGGGAACTCTATTTTTCCCTATGGAGACTTATTCTCATAGGAAATATTGGAGAATTGATCCACGGGTATCTGGGGCTCTGAGGGGGCTGTGTTTTGAGGTAGAGGCACCAACTTTGCAGCATAGCATCCAGTACCTCTCCCCAAAGTATCCCCCCCAAGTTTCAAAAAGATTGGACCAGAGGGTCCAATCCTATGAGCCCCAAAAGAAGGTGCCCCTATCCTTCATTATTTCCTATGGAGGGAAGGGATTTAAAAGATGTGCGGTCCCTTTAAATGTGATGGCCAGAACTCCCTTGAAGTTCAATTATGCTTGTCACACTCTTGCTCCTGGCTCCGCCCCCAATATCTCCTGGCTCCACCCTCAAAGTCTCCTGGCTCCACCACCAAAGTCCCCAGATATTTCTTGAATTGGATTTGGCAACCCTATAGCTGGCTAGCTGCCCACTCTCCTAATCCAGGGATTGTTATGTAGCTACACTTACTATTCAATGGACAAGGTAGATGGGGAGGAGGAGGGGGAACCCTAAGAAAGGTTCAGGAGCTGCACCCCTGTGAGCTCCTGCTGAATCCAAGGCCTGATTATACTCCCCTTTCCCTTGTGTCTCTAGGCAGCTTACAATTCCACAGGTGAGATAAACACAAAACAGGCAAATAACAGGCTACTTTAGTGGACACACGAGTTCAGCACCTGGGTGAGGAAGCCAGGGCACTAGTCGCTCCACATCCCCAAAGGTAAGTACACTTTCCTCAAACAGATCTACATAAATAGAGAATTTGCAGAATATCCAAGAAGGTAGAAGAAAAATCTGTCCTTGCAAAGGGAGCAAAATTTTAGATTTTATTCTTCTGCAGAATGCCACCAAGTGATAAGTAATTCATTTAAAATGCTTGCCGATTTGCTGACAATGGAACAACACACAATGCCTTTTTCTGTTTGTTTTTGTTAAAGCTCTTTACAAAGAGCGATAATAATGTGATGCAGCAGGTTTCTTCTGAGGCAGCTGAAAGTACAGCTCTGATTCATTTTAAATGGCAGCTATTTAAATACGAGTTATTTACATATTAGTAATGTGGGGGAGATTTTTTTTTTAAACACCTAGCAATTAAGGCTTCCAGCTACTCAGCTGTTTTGTTGCTGAAAACCTTTGCTACATTCTGTCACAGGCCAGCAAACCAGTTCATTCATGGAACCAAGAGCATGAGAACAAAGCCACCAAAGCCACCGTTCTTCCCCTAGTGGATCAGCCAGGCTTCTTCAGCCCCCATGTTGCCCCGTAGGTCAGTTTGGTGCAAGAGTTAAGAGTTTGGGACTCGGATCTGGAAGATCCCAGTTCAGATCCACAATTTGCCATGGAATCTCGCTGAGGAATTTTGGACCAAACTTTCTTTCTTAGCCTAATCTACCTCACAGGACAATTCTTGTGAGGATGAAGCCCAAGGAACGAGAATAATGTGGAAAGCCATTTGGGTCCTCACTGGAGAGAATTCAGCCCCTTCCTGGTTGCGCCACTATCGCGGCTAAGGCCGGGGGATTCATTTGCCTCCCCAGAAGGAAGGGAGGCTAACAAGCCTTCCTGGCCATCTGGGGATTGGGAGGGGGCGGGCCGCTGGGGCTTTATAACCCCCAACGCCGCCCAAGAGCATGCAGTGCTCTTTGTTTCTCCGCCCACCCGACAGTAGTGCAGGCTTTGCTGGTTGCCAGTTGGTTGAGGCCAGGTAGGAATTTTTTTTACCCCAACTAATTGGCCTAGATTGGGGTGTTTTTCGCCCACCTTGCACTGCTTGTTTGTGTTTTGGAGCCTTTTTGTAGGGTGGAATATGAAGGTTGGTCAGTGGCAGGAGTTAGGTGGGGCATATATTACAATTTTGGTGAGCACCCAGGGTCCTACCCATTTTGGGTACATGTAGGGTTGCCAAGTCCAATTCAAGAAATATCTGGGGACTTTGGGGTTGGAGCCAGGGGACTTTGGGGGTGGAGCCAGGAGACATTAGGGATGGAGCCAAGATCAAGGCTGTGACAAGCATAATTGAACTCCAAAGGGAGTTCTGGCCATCACATTAAAAGGGACGGCACACCTTTTCAATTCCTTCCTTCCATAGGAAATAATGAAGGATAGGGGCATTTTCTTTTGGGGCTCATAGAATTGGACCCTCTGGTCCAATCTTTTTGAAACTTGGGGAGTATTTTGGGGAGAGGCACTAGATGCTACACTGAAAATTTGGTGCCTCTACCCCAAAAAACAGCCCCCCCCCCGAGCCCCAGATACCCATGGATCAATTCTCCATGATTTTATATGGGAATAAATCTCCACAGGGAATAATAGAGTTCCCAGAAGACATTTCCCTGAAGCGGGGGAGGGCCTCCAAACCAGGGGTTCCCCTGCCCCCACCTGGGGATTGGCAACTCTAGGTACATGGCAGGCTTGATTGGCAGCTGGGCTGTATGGCTCTCTGTCATGGGGGCAAGCCACAGGGTGCCCTTGCCTTGATAGGCTCCTTTTGGGTAAGCGAGGCCTAGTCAGGGGAGGGCAATCCAGACTCATCTGCCTGGCATTACCCGTCATGATGGCTCTTGCCAGGGGCAGGGTGGCTTACCCTGTTCAGGACAAGGTAGGGTATGGATATACCCTCTGCTTGTCCTGTGTTAAGTTGCCCCACGCCATTTTAAATATTATAACAAAGTGGCCCTGTTTTTGTACCCAATATACGTGTTTGCCTCATTATTCTGACTGGGGGGGCAAACATGAGGAATAAATATCTCAATAGATAAATAAACTCTGGATTACTGCAATCATATGGAAACACCTTCTACCTGTCAAGTGCCGGAAAAGAATGAATCAAGCCTCTTCTGGGCTTTTCTGGGCAACATGAGGCTTTTCTGCACGCTCGACTTATTCCTGATTTTCTTGGCAATCAGTCCACAAGCATTGGAATCAGTTTAGACACAGATCTTCTACTCATCTGCTCTCTCTCTCTGCATTTTCACAGTTGTGGACAGTGTTTCCTCTAGTATGAGCTAGCTCACGATTTTTTAGCCTGTGGTTCATACATTTTTGTCTTAGCTCAGGAAAAATGGCCCCAGAGCAAAGTAATTTATGCAGTAGCTGTAGTTCACAACTTTAATGCCAGTAGTTCTTGAAGTAGAATTTTTGTTCACAAGTCTTCACAGCTTAGAGGGAGTATTGGTTGTGGAGTCAGGTTATTTTTCTTCTGCACATGCCATAAATAATGATAACTTTTAAGGGAAAGTGCTGTTGTCAGGGGTGGAATTCTAGCAGGAGCTCCTTTGCATATTAGGCCACACACCCCTGATGTAGCCAATCCTCCAAGAGCTTACAAGGCTCTTTTTTGTAAGCTCTTATAGGATTGGCTACATCAGGGGGTGTGGCCTTATATGCAAAGGAGCTCCTGCTAGAATTCCACCCTGGCTGTTGTCACTGGTGGCCTCATTGATGGCATCACACAGCACCTCCCCTTTTATTGTTTGCACTTGATTATATTGATATATCAATATAATGGCTGCATTTTTTAAAAATGCCAAACAGATTTGTTTAGATAAGTCAAAGATTCCCTGAATTCCCAGCTTTCATTTTTTAAAAGAAAGTCTCTAGCCTCTCCTCTTGCTAAGATATGCCTCTTTCCTTCTATCTCAGGAACAGAAAAGGATAGAAAATTGGTTTTTAAAAAAGAACTGGGAAATCAGAGAATCCTCTTGACTTATCATTAGAGCCGTATACAAATGTATCGATATTTTAGTTCCAATTGTTTTTATGAGACCACTCATCTTCAATGTAGGAAGGAGAAGAGAGATTTTGACAATGACAGCAGTCCAATAATTGAAAAGTGGGCTGGAGGTGGGTGGGAGTAAACAGAACAAAGAAACCCAACAGAAACAGTATACATGAGGGAAAGAGTGACTCAAAATTGGTTTCCAGAAAAAGATCAGGGTAAAAGCGGTCTCAAAAGAAATTGTAAAACCCTGGGGGGGGGGGGGGGGGCGGGGAACTCAAGTGAAAACTAAAGGCATAAAAATGCTTGCAGGAATCAAGGGATAAACTGAAGCAGTATGGGGACAGAACCAATATTTTTTTTAAAATAAATGTGGAAAGTCCATGCTTTCCTTTTTAAAAGTATGCAAGCAAATCTTCACAGCATCTTATAACCTGTTTACATTCTAATTGTGCAAAGCATAAGTGACATTCCCTGAGCTTCTAAAGAAGACTGGCTGCTGGCACAGAAATAGAATAACCACAGACCCTTATCAGCCGGAATCAATAATCCTAGGAAAGACATGGTTGGCAGCCCAAATCTTTTGCCTCACATCAAGGATTTTGTTTTGCCCTTTGTGACGTTCAGCAGCTGCGATACTGGCCCTGCAAGATTCTCAGGTTCTCCTCTTAGAATTTTGTGCGCCTCTAACTGCATCCAGGTTTGGGGTGGAAGGTTCTGGCAGAGACATAGGAACAGATTGGCCCTGGCAAACAGGTGAATGAGGCTGCTTACAAATTGATTAAAACAACAAATTACAAACACATTTCAACCCGCTCACGTAACAAAGAAGCTTGCAAAAAATGGCAGCTTCAGAAGTTTAGCAAAATCAAACGCGCAATCCTGGAAGCTGACTTTCCTCATCCCATAAATGGATGGGACTAAAAAGCTTCCTCCCAGCTTCAAACAAAACAAGAGGGCGAAAAAGTCCTCACAAAGTCATTCTATAGCCTTGAGAACAAGAGTTCTAAAAGGCTCTGCTTTTTATTGTAGACATTCTAGTCTTGTAGCAAACTTCTAACCCCATCAAAACAAAACAAATAAAACTTTACCATAAACATACCACATCTTACTATCTCACAGTCAGGTTGTACACTTAGGGATGCCAGCCTTCAGATGGGGTCTGGAAATCTCCTGGTATTGCAGCTGAACTCCAAACAACAGAGACCAGTTCCCCAGGAGAACATGGCTGCTTTGTAGGCTGCACTGCATGGCATTAAAACCCACTGAGGTCTCCCCTCTTCCAGTCCCTCCCTCCCTGGTTTCCATCCCCTAAAACTCCAGGTATTTCTCAACCCAGAGCTAGCAACCCAAGACTAGATGTCCATTTGGCTAGCTCTGGGACAAACTACACATTACATTTAAGGTCAGTGACTCGAACTCCAGATGTGTACTTTGCGCTAAAAAGTTGGCATGGACTGTACTGAATTAGATTGATAAGTGGTCTAACATTACAAGATGGCTTTTGATGTCTGTCCTTCCTAGGCCAAAGTACATTCTCTAGTGTCTAGACTAAATTCCCATGCTGGTTTAAGCTTTCTTTCTTTTCTTTTTTTTTTAAATAAAAATTTTTATTGTTATGTATTCCACCACCAATCCACCTCTGTGAGAGTCCCAGGCCATAGATACATTATAATATTCCATAAATTTATAACTATTAACATTTCGTCCAAATACAACTCCGTCACTCTATTTAAACATCTTATCCATTCATTTTCTTATTAACCAACCAATCGTCTTAAATTGTTTAAACTTTTCCAAATATCTCACCATCTTCCTAAACCACCCCTCCTCCTGTTCCCTAACCTTTAATCCATTCATTCTTCGTATCTTCATCGTTAAATACTCCAAAATAATTATATTATTCATTCTATCCCTCCAGTGATTAATTGTCAATTCCTCAGCTTCTTTCCAATTCCTTGCTATCACTTGTCTTGCTGCTACTAACATCAAATTAATCCATTTACTATCCTCTTTTGATCTTAATCCCACACCATCCAAATTAATAATTGCCATTGCTTTGGATATACTTATTTTCCATCCCATAATCTTTGTCATCTCTATGCCAACCTGCATCCAGAATTTTTTCACTAAGGGACAATCCCACCACATGTGACTGAAAATTCCAATTTCTCCACATTTCCTCCAACAATTTTTACTCCCTGATTTAGAAATATAATACATCTTAATGGGTGTATAATACCATTTCTGTATCATCTTCAATCTCTGCTCCTGCACTAACCTAGATGTTGTAACAAAGGGAGGTAATCTAAACATCCTCTCCCAATCTTCATCTAAAATTTTATCTCTAATATCTGTTTCCCAATGTTCCTTCAAAAATTCTCTCGGGGATTTCCCTGTACCTAATAAAATCTTATACAATTTTGAAACTATTTTTGACTTATCTTCTCTATACTCTTTCACCAATTTTTCAAAGGGAGTATTAATTCTTTTACCAATATTTTTAAGTTCTTCCTCCTTCAGCAATGAGGAGATTTGACTTTTTAACAACCAATTAATATTATTCAAAATATTATACTCCTCTTTCTTCACCCCATCAGTACCCCAAACCTCTTTCAATTCTTGAATCGTAATCCTCTTCAGTTTATCTCCTACTTCCTTTGACAGTGATCCCCTTAATGGAGCAAATTTATCATAGTACCACATTTTAATAATAGATGATATCTCCGGAGCGAGTTCTTTCTTCCACTTCTCCCATACCCTACTGGGCCCTATAAAGGTTGATAATTTATCACCTATCTTCTTCCTCCTTTTCGTTCTATCAAATAAACTTTCCTTTCCTCCTACTACCTCTAAATTTTCCTTTTCTATCCCGTTCAGCTCTTCTCCTAACTCTCCCTCCAACCAAATCATTAAGTGCCTTAATTGATATGCATCATAATAGTAAATTATATTGGGAATCCCCCATCCCCCATCTTTAATACCATGATATCTATACCTATTGGCTGTCCTTGGTTTCTTTGATGCAAAAACAAATCTATCTATATCTCCTTGCCATCTCTTCAGTACGTATTCTGGTATATGCCAAGGCAATACGTAAAATAAATAAGTCAACCTAGGAACTAGAAACATTTTAACCATGGCATTCCTTGTACTAATTGACTCCTTCCTCTTCCTCCAGTCTCTCATTTTAACTTGAATTCCACTCCAGATTTTTTTATAATTATACTCAAATATTTTTTTAATATTCCTAGGAATATTAACCCCTAAATATTTCACCATTTTATTTGCTATGGGAATACCCAAAATTTTTGAAGCTGCTAATTGTAACCCTGGTTTTACATTAACACACATCATTGAAGATTTTGAAAAATTCACTTTTAACCCTGACACTTCCTCAAATTCCTGTAGTATCTTTTTTAAAGGTGCCACTGCGGGCTCCACATCCTTAATTGTCACCATCATGTCATCTGCATACATTGTTAAGAGATTCCCATCTAATTTCCCTTTCCCTGGAACTTCAAAGCCTATAATTCTTTTATCCTTTTTTAATTTATTCACTAACGGTTCCAATGCTAAAATAAATAACATAGGGGATAAAGGGCATCCCTGCTTCGTACCACTCAATACCTGAACATATCCCTCTACTGAACCACCAACTCCTATCAACGCCTTAGATTTAGAATATATTGCCTCAATCATATTTTGAAATTTCTCCCCAAACCTATACTTTTGAAATATAGTCTTCATGTATGTCCAATCCACAGAATCAAAGGCCTTATAAATATCCAACGCCAAAAGCGTAAGCGGCAAATCCTTATTTTTAGCTAAATAAACCATACCCATCACCTTCCTAACTGCCTCTACTAAATATTTTTGAGGCATAAACCCAAATTGCTCTTTCCCTATCAATTGTGCAATACATTTTTTGAGTCTCATTGCCATAACCTTTGCAAATATTCGATAATCCATATTGGTGATTGAAATTGGCCTATATGAATCCCTTAAAGTCTGATCTTTCCCAGGTTTCGGAATTAACACCAATCTCGACTCCAACCATGTAGGCGGTGTAGGAGATCCATCCAAAATTCCTTGAAACAATTCAGTCACATGAGGCACCAATATATCCTTAAAATGCTTATAAAATACCGCATTAAAACCATCCAGTCCGGGTGCAGATTGCATATTCATAGAATCTATAGCCATCTTAACTTCTTCTTCCGTTATATTCTTATCTAATTCTTTCCTACTATCTTCACTTAATTCTAAAAATTCCAACCCCTCACAGAATTTTTCTATATCTTCCTTTTTAATCCCTTTGTTTGCATACAATTTGTTATAGAATTCTATAAAATTCTCCAGTATCATTTTAGGTTCAGTTTCCAAAAACCCTATATCGTTCCTGATTGCCTTAATATTTTTCCTAACCTGAAAATTCTTAATTTTATTTGCTAAAATTCTTCCTCCTTTCCCTTCAAACTCATAATACTTCTGTCTGTTATACCATAATTTTAACGTAGTCCTATTAACATCCAATACATTCAACTCTTCCCTTTTCCTAATTACTTGTTCTTTATCCTCCTTCTTCTTAGATTTCCTAAATTTCTCCTCCAATACTCTAACTTCTTCTTCTACTTCTTTAATTTTCCTATCTTTACCCTTCTTCAATCTCACCAAATTCTGTATACACACACCTCTAATAGTGGCTTTCATTGCTTCCCATACTATTGTTAATGAAGTATCTGATTTCCTATTTTCTTCAAAATATCTTTCCATTGCATTTTTAATGTTACACTTACTTTCTTCATCTGCCACTAACCATGGATTAAACTTCCAATTATACGATCTATTACAATGACCTATTTGCAAAAAGGCTGAAACAGGGGCATGATCAGTAATCTTAATCATCCCGATCTCCATATCTTTTACCCAATTCCTCATTTCTTGAGAGACTAAGATTCCATCTAATCTTGAGTAAGTTCCATGCACGGCAGAGTAAAAAGAATATACATCATCATTAGGAAACATTTCCATCCATGATTCTAGCAGACCAAATTTCCCGCACATTCTTTTAAATTTCTCCGCCTTCCTTTTTTTAACATTACCTTTCCCCCCTGCAAGTTAATATTAAAATCCCCCCCTATTATTTTAGTATAGGGTGAAAATTTTTCAAACTTCTGCAAAAATCTATACAATACATTCAACTGATGCACATTAGGGAGATACAAAGAAGCTAAAGCCACCGGCTCTCCCTCCAAATGACCCTGTACAAAAATAAACCTTCCATCCTTATCTCTCATTACTTTATCTGCAACAAAATCTATTTTAGAATTAAATACTATTCCCACCCCTCTGCTCTTTGAGGAGCCTGGAGCAATAAATTTCTTACCTTTCCCAAATCCAGGGAAATTCATCTCTCTTTCCCCCCCATTATATACCTCCTGCAAGAACAGCACATCTGCTTTTAACTCTTGAATATATCTCCCAACTCTTGCCCGTTTCACTGGATTTCCTAGCCCTCTAACATTAAGAGTTGTACATATAACATTAACATTTTTTATCATATTATACCTAACCATAGCTCTTCCCCATATCTCTTCTGTTCTCTACCAGCCTGGAATTCTAAACCCCAATCACCCTTAACCAACCCCACCTGATGTTGCTTATCTACCCTCCACCTACCCTCCATTACCAATTCTACCCATCCAAGAAAAATGCAATATGCCAATGCTCGTGGCATATCTCTTGTATAAAGAATTCTACCCAATATGCATTCACTCACCTTCTTACTCCATTCATACTCCACCCATTCACCCCTTAGGTCCCAATTATCCATCCATACCCCAATCACACCATCCAAACATACCAACATCATCCCAATCAGCCACCATCTACACATCTTCTTCCCAATCCTACCACTAAACACATCAGACATCCAGCTACCACTAACATCCATATTGGGGGGGGGGGAGAAAAAAGACATCTCTCCCACACTGTAAACTCAAAAAGAGCAACAGCAACAATTAAAAAAAAAAACCAAAAAAACTGTTCATGTTGAGCTATTCCGGTCCTTCTATCTTCTTTCCTTCTTCCTTAATCCATCTTCCCTCAATCATTTCTTAGTCTTAGTCCTTTCCCTGAAGTCCCAAGTCTTTTTTTCCTCCTTTTTCTTCTTCTTCTGTTTCTGAGTGTTCCCCATTTGCTCTTCCAAACTATTTTCCCCTTCTGAGTCCCAGTCAGGGGAATGCTTGTAATCCTTAGGCAGCTGCAGTCCCACACGTTTAAATAGCTCCTCCATCTGCTTCTGATCTTCTGCAATCAGCTCTACTCCTTCATGCACCATTTTCAGAGCAAAGGGTGCCATTCTCCAGCTGTATTTCATTCCTTTATCCTGCAGCACCTTGGTAAACACTCTTAACTTTTTCTTCCTGTTGATTGTTTCCTGTGATAAATCTTCAAAAGCCAACACTTTTTTATCATTATACAGTAACTTATCTTGCCTATCCAAGGCCCTCATGCCTTTAAGCACCTGCTCCTTTAATGTATATTTTCCAAAACACATTATCACATCTCTCGGCCACCTCCACTCAACTGTCTGCTTCCCAACTCGATGAATACGATCCAAATCTTCCCTTGAAATTCCTAAGTCTGGGAGCATTTCAGCCATCCATTTAATCACATTATCCATGTCCTCCGTTTCTGGAATATTTTTCAACCGCAAATTTGACCTTCTGGCCCGATTTTCCAAGTCCATCAGTTTATCTTTAAGGTATTTATTTTGCTTTTCCAACTGTCTGGACTGTTTTTGCAACAAGTTAATTTTCTTCTCATTTAGCTGCGCCATTTCCCATGCACTATTCACAGTCTCTGCCATGGCTTCAACGGCCTCAGCTAAATTAGTTATTTTTTCATCCACAATCTTTGATACTGCCTTAATAATGCTATGCTTGGCAGCTTCCACAGCTCTCTTAACTTCTAATTGAAAGTCTTTTGGTTTCATTACCTTATCTTCACTTTCAACTTCTGAGTCCGAGGTCGCCATTGCCGTTTCTCTCAGCACCAATTAGTTTTGACTTTAGCCTCTGGCCAACTTCCAGACTCCCACTTCACAACTATCACCGACTTATTTTAAAGTCTTCAAGGCTTTGTTATTTTTATCACCAGAAGAAGGAATACTTAATTCCCTTTAGCATTCTACCGGGAGCTCAAACAAAACACGTCTTCCTCTCAGCTGAGCATGCCACGCCCCCCCGCTTTCTTTCTTTCTTTCTTTCTTTCTTTCTTTCTTTCTTTCTTTCTTTCTTTCTTTCTTTCTTTCTTTCTTTCTTTCTCTCTCTCTTTCTCTCTTTCTTCCTTTCTTCCTTCCTTCCTTCCTTCCTTCCTTCCTTCCTTCCTTCCTTCCTTCCTTCCTTCCTTTTTTTTTGACAGCCAGTTTGGTGTTGTGGTCAAGAGTGGTAGACTCTAATCTGGGAGAACCAAGTTTGATTCCTCACTCCTCCACATGCAGTTGCTTCAGTGATCTTGGGTCAGTCACAAGTTCTCTCAAAGCTGTTCTCTCAAGAGAAGTTCTCTCAGAGCTCTCTCAACCTCACCTACCTCACAGGGTGTATGTTGCGGGGAGAGGAAGGGAAGGAGATCGTAAGCCATTCTGAGACTCCGAGACAAGGGTGAGGTATAAATCCAATTATTTCTTCTTCCTCTTTTTCTTCATCATGATGTAATGCCATCACACCAACAACAACTTCTGCATCCCTCTTACTAGTTGCTAGCCACTGGCTGGTGTTACAATATCTTCGTAGATGACCACCAGTCTCACAATGCCATTTCCCTGCAGAAATCTGCTTCTTTAAGGATAAGATTGACATGCTTCTGGGTTTGTTTTCTCCACTCCATCTCCCACTCCCATTGTAATGCCTGAGGTCACTGAAGAAGATACCCCCCACCAGAGACCAGAAGGTTGCTACCCCCTTACCTGGCTAGTTGAAGCTGCTTCAGAGAAAAGAGGAGGAGAGGCCCTTGATGACAGCAACAAACAGTGCTGATCCAGAAAGAACAGCCAGGCTTACAATGGATGGGCAGTAGGTGACATGAAAGACCTCTGTCTGAGACCCAGCAGAGCCGCTGCAATCTGAATAGACGATACTGATTTTAATAGACCAGTGGTCTGATTCAGCTAGGGAGCTTAATATACAGGGTCCTGTGGTTCACCGGATGGCTGTATGGGCAAAAGAGGCCTGTCTATCCATGATAGCCTTGGAACCCCACTGTAAGGCATGGAGAAAGAAGCCAGATGACTGACCCACATGGAGTGCTAAGTTGAGAGCAGTGTTCATAAGAATGTAAGAGAACCATGTTGAATCAAGCCAATGGCCCATCCAGTCTAACACTGTGTCACACAGTGGCCAAAAAACCCAAGTGTCATCAAGAGGTCCACCTGTGGGTCTAGAAGCCCTTCCACTGTGCCCCCCCCCCCCCAAGCACAAGAATACAGAGCATTACTGCCCCTGACAGAGAGTTCCAACAATAAGCTGTGACTAATAGCCACTGATGGACCTCTGTTCCATATGCTTATCCATTCCCCTCTTGAAGCTGTCTATGCTTGTAGCCGCTGCCACCTCCTGTGGTAGTGAATTCCACATGTTAATCACCCTTTGGGTGAAGAAGTACTTCCTTTTATCAGTTCTAACCCGACTGCTCAGCATTTTCATTGAATGCCCACGAGTTCTTGTATTGTGAGAAAGGGAGAAAAGTACTTCTTTCTCTACCTTCTCTATCCCATGCATAATCTTGTAAACCTCTATCATGTCACCCTGCAGTCGACATTTCTCCAAGCTAAAGAGCGCCAAGCGTTTTAACCTCTAAGCTGACTTAATGTGTGCTAGCTCACAATTTTTTAGCCTCCAGCTCACACATTTTTGTTTCAGCTCAGGAAAAATGGCCCTAGACCAAACAATTTATGCAGTAGCTCACAACTTTAATGCCAGTAGCTCGCAAAGTAGAATTTTTGCTCACAAGACTCCAAGGCTTAGAGGGAACATTGGTTAAGAGATGTCTCTGTGTTGTATGTAATTTGTAAACTATAGGAGCAAAAGGCACTGAAGTATCAAATGTATACACTGTATCACCTCTATGAGAAACGCAAACATATACAAAATACACATGATGTCTATTTATCACAGTGGTTAATACATGTGTCCTAGACTTGCTAAAGTACTTTAACACTTGGTGTGTGAGAGGAACTGATTATCATGAATCCTATCAGGTTGGCTCAAATACTCAAATGCTTAGGCCATAACAAAATCTGCCTTTTGAGATGCTACAAGGTGCATTTTCAACTAACATGCCACCCTCTCTTAAATTTCGTCACATGGGCTGTGCTTTCTGAAAATCTTCAACCCACAACAGTGTTCCTTCCCCATAGACCAGCTCTTCTACATGGAAAAGGTGTAATTCAACTTCCGTTAACATTTTCAGATTCCCCATTTCAGTTTTCTTACGAAGCTGAAATCAAAATGAAACAACTGCTGTTCACACTACCTGTTACTCCGTTAATCACAACTAAAAAGTATCTCTGGAGTTTCTGGAGGCCAAAAGGGGGGATTCAGAGGCCTCTTATGAGATCATAAGCAATATTTCTTCTTAATGCAGTGGTTAATAACATTGCTGTTGATAAATTACTTCTGACACGTATAATTAAAACAGATGATTCAGTCATTACATGCAATTGCTGTGAATGTGCACCTTTTTTTGTGGGGGGGAGAATGAAATTACATTGCCCTTTGGGAATTCTGTGAGCAGAACTTTGTAGCTTCTCTTCCTAACACTCCCTTTCATTAAGGAGTACCTGGACATGATACTATATTGCAGTGCATAATTTAACATTATTGCATATGAAGCCCCAGAGCCTCTAGAAGAAGATGCTCATGCTACTTAAAAATATATTAAACAAGAATTCCAGATATTATCAGCATCTACTGCTTTGTGTGAGGTATTATAGACAATATTCAATAAGCTAGAGGACCCCTGCAGTTATGCCTCTGAATCTGGAACCAAATGCCACACTAACTCAAATAATTAAC
This sequence comes from Heteronotia binoei, assembly GCF_032191835.1. NCBI lineage: Eukaryota > Metazoa > Chordata > Lepidosauria > Squamata > Gekkonidae > Heteronotia > Heteronotia binoei. The sequence continues at coordinate 168,684,482 of NC_083225.1, forward strand.
ATCTTAGCCACATCTGTATTGAATTGCGCTAGTGCACTCTGTGTAGGACTTATTTTGAAACACATCCAGACATTTTAATTGGGTCAGCATGTAGAGCCTGGACTGAGAGCGGCCACTTGGAGCACATATCCACCAATTTAAAAACAATTTCATGGACTTCCAGCTGTTTGGAAGGCTAAATTTAAAGTGCTAGATTTAACCCCTAAATAGTCTGTGTCCAGGATACTTTAAGAATTGCCTTCTTCCATGTAGACCCGCACATAAAGATCTTCCTTGGCGGCCCTTTTGTCTTCTACTAACTATTACTAATAAAGAACAAAAAAAGAGAAGTTAAACAATATAATTAAATCATAGGTAAATAAAAGCAACAAAAGCAGCTGACCATCCCCAAAGCTCTCTTGAAGAAAACTGCTTTGTCTTGGTGCGCCAAGACAAATATTTTATTCTTGGTGCACCAAGACAAAGCAGTTTTCTTCAAGAGGGCTTCAGGGATGGTCAGCTGCTTTTGTTGCTTTTATTTACCTATGATACTGTTTAACTTGTCTCTTTTTTTGTTCTTTGTAGTTATGATGCATCCATCCCCTTCCCTCCCTCAGAAGCAAGATTTTCCTTCTGTTTTTGTTCTCCTTTGTGACTGAGTCTCCCTAGTTATCTGTTTTCTTCTTTCCTGAAGAACTCTGGCTGTCCCATCCTGTCACAGTATGATATTTTACTGCAGATGCAGCCCAGGAACCTGAGGGAAGGATCAAGAGCCCCCTTTAAGTTAAACAACTGAAATGGCACTCAAGGCATTTGGAAGTTCAAAAATAACTAAACATTTTATTCAACATGGAAGACTGCAGATTTATCTGAATCAGAGTCTCAGAGCAGCTTACAATCTCCTTTATCTTCTTCCCCCACAACAGACACCCTGTGAGGTGGGGCTGAGAGAGCTCTCACAGCAGCTGCCATTTCAAGGACAACCTCTGTGAGAGCTATGGCCGACCCAAGGCCATTCCAGCAGCTGCAAGTGGAGGAGTGGGGAATCAAACCCAGTTATCTCAGATAAGAGTCTGCACACTTAACCACTGCACCAAACTGGCTCTCCAGAGGGGAAAGGATCAGGTGAAATCAGGGGTAAAATTTTTGAGGTAATTCAAATAACCTTGAGGTAGAATCAGTAGATGCACAGACTACAGTTCATATGTTTCAAACTAATGAGAGTTCCTTAAGCTATTCACAGTGACTTACAATCTTTATGAGAGGCTTTTGTTCCAGTGTTTCCCAAACACCCCAGAACACTTTCTTTGAGAATACCCAAACCCATTTCTCTAAACACACCAGTAATCTTCTTGAGGTTTATTTTTCCTGACCATACCAGACCAAGGATATCTCCACTCTTCAGAGTTATTTTCCTATTTTGACTGAATAGGGACATTCTTCTCTCACTAGAAAGTTACTACCTTTTCAAGAAAGTTACTACCTTGATGGATCAGGGAAATGCTGCAGACATAGTTTATCTTTCAGTAAGGCTTTTGATAAAGTTCCACATAATATTTTTATTGTCAAGTTGGGGAAATATGGTTTGGATCCTATTATTGTTAGGTGGATCTGTAACTGGTTGACAAATTGCTCCCAAAAAGTGCTTGTGAATGGTTCCTCATCCTCTTGGAGAGGAGTGGCAAATGGAGTGCCTCAAGGATCTGCCCTGGGACCTATTTTGTTGAACATCTTTATAAATTCTTTGAATGAAGGAATAGAGGGAATGCTTATTAAATTTGTACACGATACTAAATTGGGAGCAGTCACGAATACAGTAGAAGACAAAGACAGGTTAAAGGATGATCTTGACAGGCTGGAAAACTGGGCTAAAACAAATAAAATGAATTTTAATGGGGATAAATGTAGGTAGGAAAAATCAAATGCATAATTATAGAATGGGGAGACCTGTCTTGGTAGTAGTGTGTGCAAAAAGGATCTAGGGGTCTTACTGGACCATACACTGAACATGAGTCAGCAGTGTAATGTGGTAGCTAAAAAGGCCAATGTGATTTTGGGCTGTAGCAACAGAAGTATAGTGTCCAGATTAAGCAAAGTATCGCTTTAATCTGCTCTGGTTAGACTTCATCTAAAGTATTGTGTTCAGTTTTGGGTACCACAATTTCAGAAGAATATGGACAATTTGGATGTGACCAGAGGAGGGTAACAAAGATGGTGAGGGGTCTGGACCAAGTCTTGTGAGGAAAGGCTGAAGGAACTGGATATATTTAGCCTGGAGAGGAAATGACTGAGAAGTGATATGATCACCATCTTCAAGTATTTGAAGGGCTGTCATATAGAGGATGGTGTAGAGTTGTTTTCTGTTGCCCAGAACCAGTGGGTTGAAATTAAAATAATTTTCAACTAAATATTAGGAAGAACTTCCTGGCAATTAGAGCGGTTCCTCAGTGGAACAGGCTTCCTTTGGAGGTCGTGGCTCTCCTTCTTTGGAGGTTTTTAAAGAGAGGCAAGATGGCCATCTGAAAACAATGCCAATTCTGTGAACTTAGGAAGATCATGAGAGGGAGGGCAGGAAAGGTTGCATCAGTGCTATGTTCTTGTGGCCCTTTCTTACACTCCCAAGGAAATTCTGATTGCCACTTTGGGGTCAGTTAGCAATGTTTCTCCAGGCCAGTTTGGTTAGGGATCCTGGAACGTTTTTTTTTTTTTTTTGCCATCTTCTGGGCATGGGTGTGGGGGTGTATTTGTGAATTTCCTGCATTTTGCAGGGGGTTAGGCTGGATGACCCTGGAGGTCGCCTCCAACTCTATGTTTCTAGAAAATCTATTCCCTTTCCTTGGCCCAAATGGTACTCTTTACCTAACTACCCATACTTCCTTGTCAACCTCCCCAGTACTCTGTCTGTGTTAAACTGCTCTCAATCAGGGCTGAATTCAGACTGATTTTCTCCTCAGCGTTGGGCTCTCAAATCTTTCTCTGCTCAGCTGTTGCTAACCAATCTGATTCCTTGAAGCAGCTTGTCACTCGAGGCTTTCTGTTTCTCTGAAGAATTAACCCTTCACAGTCCTGACTGTTTATACAACGCTTTTGATCTTTTACAAGTGCAGTCCCTCACAGTAGTCTTTTAGAATGTACATCAAAAGGCAAAACAATGAGCATTTTAATTTTTAAAAAAATCTTCAGATTTCTTGGTATGGTTTTCAGGGAAGCCATTGAACTGCCAGACCAAATTGCTTTCAGACATGTTGAATAAAAAACTTTCAATCCACTTTTAGTGCATTTTAGCAATTGTCTGCAAGTAGATTGAAGACAACCTGGATGCACCCACGGTCCAAGCACTGGCACCTTATCGACTACATTCTGGTGCGCCAGAGAGACCTTTGAGATGTCTTACACACCCAAGTAATGCCCAGTGCGGAATGTCATACGGATCATCGTCTTGTACACTGCAATCTCCGTCTTCACTTTAAACCCACACCCAGGAAAAGAGGTATCCCTCGGAGGAAGCTTCAGGTTGGCAGCCTTCAGTCAGCCGAAGTTAAAGCTGCCTTCCAGGCAAAACTCCAGTCAAGAATTGAGGACCCCAGTTGCCCCACAGACCCTTCTCCAGAAGCACTCTGGGAACACCTAAAAACTACCGTCCTGCAGATCTCTGAAGAAGTCCTCGGATTATCCACAAGGAAGAACAAGGACTGGTTTGATGAGAACAATCAAGAGATCCAAGATTTACTGGCGAAAAAGAGATCTGCCTACCAAGCACATCTTGCTCAGCCCTCCTGTCCTGGGAAAAAAGCAATCTTTCGCGCTGCATGTAGCAACCTACAGCGCAAGCTTCGAGACATTCAGAACGATTGGTGGACCAAGCTTGCAGAGAGAACCCAGCTGTGTGCAGACACTGGTGATTTAAGAGGGTTCTACCAAGCCCTGAAGGCAGTATATGGTCCATCATATCAGGCTCAGAGTCCCTTGCGCAGTGCAGACGGCCAAGTGCTCCTCACAGACAAGGCATCCATACTGAACCGGTGGTCAGAGTATTTTCAGGTTCTCTTCAGTGCCAACCACGTAGTTCAAGATTCAGCAATCCACCTCACCCCACTCCAACCAGTGAAAACAGAGTTGGATGAGATCCCCACCCTAGAAGAGACTGTTAAAGCCATCAAGCAACTGAAAAGTGGCAAGGCAGCAGGAGTTGATGGAATTCCACCAGAGATCTGGAAGCATGGGGGCACAGTACTACATAGCTCACTTCACAAAGTACTTGTCACCTGCTGGGAACAAGGCAAACTACCACAGGACTTTCGCGATGCAATCATCATCACCCTATAGAAGAACAAAGGGGAAAAGTCAGACTGCTCCAACTACCGGGGGATAACCCTGCTCTCCATCGCAGGCAAAATCCTTGCCAGAATACTCCTGAACAGACTGGTGCCCACCATTGCAGAAGAACTCCTCCCAGAGAGCCAGTGCGGCTTCAGAGCTAACAGGAGCACCACCGACATGGTATTTGTTCTCAGGCAGCTCCAAGAGAAATGCAGGGAACAGAACAAGGCTCTGTATGTGACTTTTGTCGACCTTACCAAAGCCTTCGATACCGTTAGCAGGAAAGGCCTGTGGCAAATCTTGGAACGTTTAGGATGTCCCCCAAGGTTCCTCAGCATGATCATCCAGCTACACGAAGACCAGCGAGGCCAAGTCAGACACTGCAACGACCTCTCGGAGCCCTTCCCAATAGGCACAGGTGTAAAGCAAGGCTGCGTTCTCGCGCCAACTCTCTTTACGATCTTCTTTAGCATGATGCTTCAAAGAGCCACAGTAGATCTAGATGATGATGATGGTGTCTACATCTGCCATCGCACCGATGGCAGCCTGTTCAACCTGAGGCGACTAAAGGCTCACTCCAAGACAATGGAAAAACTTATCCGAGAGCTACTGTTTGCTGATGATGCTGCACTCGTCTCCCACTCGGTATCAGCTCTGCAGCATATGACGTCCTGCTTTGCAGAAGCTGCCAAGCTATTCGGCCTAGAAGTTAGTCTGAAGAAGACAGAAGTTCTCCACCAGCCTGCACCCCAGGAAGATTATCACCCTCCCTGCATCACTGAGGGTGAATCAGTTCTGAAGACAGTCCAGCAGTTCAGCTACCTGGGGTGCATCATCTCCTCCGATGCCAAGATCGACAAGGAGATTGACAACAGGCTGGCAAAGGCAAACCGTGCATTTGGCCGACTGCACAAAAGAGTGTGGAGCAACAAGCATCTGAAAAAAGGCACAAAGATCAATGTTTACAAAGCGGTTGTGATGACAACCCTCATCTACGGCTCCGAATCGTGGGTTTTATACTGTCATCACCTGCGACTCCTTGAGCGCTTTCATCAGCGCTGCCTTCGCACCATCCTTAACATCCACTGGAGTGACTTTGTGACCAACACTGAAGTCCTCAAGAGGGCGGAGGTTACAAGCATCGAGGCACTGCTGTTGAAGACGCAGCTGTGCTTGGCAGGGCATATTTCTAGGATGGAAAACCACCGCCTTCCCAAGATTGCTCTGTATGGCGAACTTTCCACCGGCCATCGAAATAGAGGGGCACCAAAGAAGAGGTACAAGGACTCCTTGAAGAAATCCCTTGGCACCTGTCGCATCAACCATCACCAGTGGTCTGACCTAGCCTCAGATCGCAAAGCATGGAGGCACACCATCCACCAGGCTGTCTCTTCCTTTGAGAACACACGCATAGCTGGTCTTGAGGACAAAAGGAGATTGAGGAAGAATCGCACTGCTACAGCACCAACCCCAAATCAGACTTTTCCCTGCAGCCACTGTGGCCGGATCTGCCTGTCCCACGTTGGTCTTGTCAGCCACCAGCGAGCCTGCAGCAGACGTGGACTACTGCACTTTTCTTAAATCTTCGTTCGCGAAGTCAAGCCGAGAGAAAGAGAGCAAGTAGATTATGCCATTTTAGATAGTACAATCCAGTTGTAAAGTGAATTGAAAGGGGATTTAAAGTGCATTATTCAATGTATGTGAAAGTGCCATATTGTAGAGTTACAGCAGTCTTAAATCCATTAATTTCAGTGTCCTTAAACTGTCATGACTCCATATACAATTGCACTGCAAATAGGTAAACATTTTTAGGTATTCTGTTCTGCTGAGGCTTTGAATTAAATCTCCAGCAGACCAGCGAGTTAATGCTATTTTTTTATCTCTCTTCCCCACTAAACAAAACAGACCTGTAACGTGGGAATTATTTTCCCAGGAGTTGAAATCCATCCCTCCTCACCTGTCTGCATCCTTTCCCATGAGCTGCATAAAGCTTTACCCATCCTCAAGTTAAACAGCTGGAGATCTGGGGGCAGAAAATGGTCCAAGGTTGGGAATTAAAAGAAGCATTTATGATAGCAGGATTTCTGTCACTCCTGCCTCTTTATAGGAAGGTGCAGCTGACAACAGCCCATTGCAAATGTTTTTAGGCAGCTTGTCACCATCCAGTCTTTATAATTGGAAAGGGTAAGGAAAGAAAAATGGAGGGAATGGCACACAGTCACTAGAAAGGCAAGCAAACATCTCTTCATTGCTTCCAGCACAACAGTATGCAGTAATTGGGTGCAGCCACACCACCTGCACAAACACTACTACATCAGTTCCATCTAGCCGGAGGGGTGCTGTTTAGCAGGATAGAGGGGTAAGCATTAAGCGACAAGAGTGAAACATGACAAGAGTGAAATTCACTGCCACAGGAAGTGGCAGCGGCTACAAGCATAGACAGCTTCAAGCGGGGAATGGATAAGCATATGGAACAGAGGTCCATCAGTGGCTATTAGCCACAGCTTATCGTTGGAACTCTGTCTGGGGCAGTTTTTCTCTGTAGAGGTTAAAACGCTTGGAGCTCTTTAGCTTGGAGAAACGTCGACTGCGGGGTGACATGATAGAGGTTTACAAGATTATGCATGGGATAGAGAAGGTAGAGAAAGAAGTACTTTTCTCCCTTTCTCACAATACAAGAACTCATGGGCATTCAATGAAAATGCTGAGCCGTCCGGTTAGAACTGATAAAAGGAAGTACTTCTTCACCCAAAGGGTGATTAACATGTGGCATTCACTGCCACAGGAGGTGGCGGCGGCCACAAGCATAGACAGCTTCAAGAGGGGAATGGATAAGCATATGGAGCAGAGGTCCATCAGTGGCTATTAGCCACAGTTTATTGTTGGAACTCTCTGTCAGGGGCAGTGATGCTCTGTATTCTTGTGCTTGGGGGGACACGGAAGGGCTTCCGGCTTCCAGCCCCACTGGTGGACCTCTTGATGGCACCTGGGTTTTTTGGCCACTGTGTGACACAGAGTGTTGGGCTGGATGGGTCATTGGCCTGATCCAATATGGCTTCTCTTATGTTCTTATGACCTGTGTGGCATCATGGCTCTCACAAGCTCCTAGCGTCAGACTAGTATTCTGGGAGGCCCAGGTTCGAATCCTTGCATCTGCCATGGAAGCTCAGGGGGTGAGCCATTGCATATTGTTAGCCTGACCTACCTCACAGGGTTGTTGGTGTGAGAAAAGGGAAGAGGGGAGCATGAGGATCTAAAATGCTTTGAATCTCAGCTGGGGATATAAATAAATAAATCCAGACATTGAAATGTACGTGAAAGAGAGAAAGCTAGTCAGTCTGCTGGATTCTCCATCCAGCTGGACTCCCCTTCTTTGCTCCCCCTTTTCAGTCTTTCTGGGTTGCTGCCACCTTCCAAGGGCTAAAGGGCGACCGCTTTATGACTCCAGGCATGTTCTAAACTGCCTCCTTCCAAATTTTGGCAGCCTTGCTAATAAAGACTACTGCTGCTTTCCCAGAAAGACTCCTGAGACCTTGAAAAGCGAAGGCTAAGAGGGAGCTTTCAAAACTCTCTTGTCTGCGGCAGATGGTTGCAACAGACGCCTGATTGAGGATTCTGTTTAAATCTGGCACAGCAATGTCTAAAATGTAGGTTTGTTAAAACATAAAATGTGACTCAGTAATGCTTAAAATACATTATATTTACAACACAGCATCGATGTAAGAGGTAATTTTGGATGCCAAATTGAGCTCTGTAATGAATAATATTATACATTATACCACAATGTGTATGTACATACTAAAATTCGGTCTTTAAAGAAAATGGGATTCTGAGGAAAGGGAAACAAATGTAGTTGGTTTTACTATACGTTGAGTCTTTTAAAATCATTTGGGGCTCATCAGACAAACTTTTATGAGCTTCCACACCCCAATTTTTCAACTTGGTAGGTGTCAAATCAGTTGGGAAGGATATATAATGCACTATTAGGAACTGGGAGCATTTGGGTGTACATGTGCTGGTTCACTGCATGGAAGACCAGGAACCTTGATTACGTTCTCTTGGCTTCATGCAATTCATACAATGCTGTGAGAGTAAAACCTGAGAGAAAAGACCAGGAAAATTGTCCTCAGTCCCTTGTTGGAAGAGTGATACATAAAACACACAGCGGTTGGGGTTAGGGCGGGGAGTCAACAGCCTTGTTTGCCCGACATCACTATGAGCAATGATGGAAGAATTTTGTTTAAAAAACACAGTAACATCAGCAACATCACAACATCACTTCCAGGGCAAATCTGGAAGTGCCCTTAGATAGCTCTAGGAATCATCAGATATTCTACAGTTTCATCCTATTGCTATTCAACATCACTTCCAGGTTTTCTGGAAGTTATGTCACAACAAGATTGCTGATGTCGCTTCCCTCTTCCCATTTCCTAGGCTCAGACCAGTTCTGGGTTGGAAAATACCTGGAGATTGTAGGGTTGGAGCCTGGGGACATTGGGATTACAGGAGAGCAGGGACCTCAGAAGGGAGTAATGCCAGAGTCCATCCTGGAAAGCATGTAAATTACATCCAGTTCTCCAGGGGAACTGATCTCAGTAGCCTGGATATAGGATGTAATTCTAGGAGATCTTCAGCCACCACCTAGAGACTGGCAGCCCTAGAATTCAAATCCTCCGTTCTGCCATGGAATCTCAGTGGACAACCTTGGGCCCGTCCCTCTCTCTAACCTACCTCTCTCTACCCTAATCTACCTCAGAATATTGTTCAGTAGCACCTTAAAGACTAACAACATTTGTGGCAAGGTATGAGCTTTTGTGAGTCACTGCTCACTTCTTCAGATACCAAAGAATCTGAAGAAGTGAGCAGTGATTCACAAAAGCTCATCCCCTGCCACAAATTTTGCTACTGGACACTTACTCTTTTCTACTGCTACAGACAGACTAATATGGCCACTCATCTTGATTAGAAGGTTGTTGTCAGGAAAAAGAAGATGAGTAAAGAACTCCAACTGCTTTAGATCCAGCAGGGGAAAAGACAGGTATCTTTTCCCTGGAAGGGCATTTTCAATTGGAGAAATAGCATGGGCACTTCAGCCTTAACCCATTCTAGCCATCATTAATGCCCTGCCCTCAACACCTATTGGGAGTTCATATCACAGAATTCCAATGTCACCTGTGGTTTCATCCATGAACCACCTTTTTGGAGAGGTTGTGTGCATCTTTGGATTTCTCTTTGCAACGGTGCTTACCAATCCTCATCTTTTTGGAGGATATTGTCTGTATGCACTTATGTGCTAAGGAACCTTTGAGCACACTGCAGAGGATTTTGGTGTTTGTTTTAAGGGGCACACACTCATTTCACACACTAGGGTCAGGGCTCAACTTATTTGTCCTGGTAGGGTTGCCAGGTGTTGCCTGGAGATCTCCTGGGATTATACCTGTTCTCCAGGTGATAGAGATAAGTTCACCTGGAGAAAATGTCCACTTTGGAAGATGACGTCTATGGCAGTATACCACATTGAAGTTCTTCCTGTCCCTAAAACTGCTCCCTCGGGTTCCACCTCCATACTTTCCAGGTATTTCCCAACCCAGAGCTGGCAACCCTAGGTGTTTCCAGCAGGAGTTCCTCTGCATATTAGGCCATGCCCCCCTAAGGTTGCCAATCCTCCTGGAGCTTACAGTAGGCCCTGTACTAAGAGCCCTATAAGCTCTTGGAGGATTGGCTACATCAGGGGGGCGTGGCCTAATATGCAGAGGAGCTCCTGCTAGAAAAAGAGCCCTGCTTAGGAGTATATCTGATACCCCTCTGAGGCCTTGGCAGTACCAGAAAGCTGTCTGTTAAGAAGCATCTTCTCACTGAAGGGGTCTTGAAAAGACTTTTGGAGCTGCCCCAGAGTCACGTCCTGGGAACATATTCTGCAAGCCAGTGTTCTGCTTCAAAGGATCCCACTGCCCAGCTTTTACAAGATCTTCTCTAACAAGCAGTGAGAAACGCTTTTTCGCCGCTGCAGATGCGGAGAGTGCAGGATTTGCTTTGGCTTAGCAAACACTGCCCCACTCTGGGTGGACTTACAAAAGCTTAACAGAAAAGCATCTGTTCTTGCCAGCTGGATGTATATTTATGCTGAAATGCCGACTGCGGGGCCGTTGCTTCTTCCCTTCCTTTGACATAAGCCCTGTTCTGCCACATTCCCAGGGTTTGTGTGCTTTCTGTCTACTGTTGGACTGATTGCAAATCCCCATTCCATAACTCTAAAGAGACAAGAACTATGTTGTTTTGAGATTTCATGAGATTTATTTGAAAAAAGCTGATAAGGACAGGACATGCCCTTCATCACAGAATCCTCTTCTGGTGGGAATCTTCTTTCATATCCCACAGACAAAGCAGGCTCGAATGGGAAGCAAATCTCCTGTCTTACCATGTGGTTGAAATACACCTTTCACCTTTCTTTCTTGGGAGTTCAGGATCGGGATGTTTATTGCGGCAAAAGCAAGGGCATCTGGCCCACAGCTGGAGGCTCTCTCCCAGCCCATGCTAGGAGCTCCCCTGGCCTCCAACAGGGAATGGGGGGTAGGGTTGCCAGATCTAGGTTGGAAAATTCTTGGAGATATGGGGGTGGAGCCTGAGGAGGACAGGGACCTCGGTGAGGTACAATGCTACAGAGTCCACCCTCCAAAAGCATCCATTTTCCCCAGTATAAATGATCTGCATAGTTTGGAGATAAGCTGGAATTCCAGGGGATCCCCAGGCCCCACCTGGAGGCTGGTAGTTCTAGTCCATGCCACTGAACACTCCAGAAGCAGGGCTTTTTTGTAGCAGGAACTCCTTTGCAGGGTTATTTTTGAGCAAGAATGCACAGGAACACAGTTCTGGCTGTCAGTGGGTGTGGCCTAATATGCAAATGAGTTTCTGCTGGGCATTTTCTACAAAAAAGCTCTGCTCCTTTGCATATTGGACCACACACCCCTGATGTAGCCAATCCTCCTGGAGCTTACAGTAGGCCCTATACTAAGAGCCCTGTAAGCTCTTGGAGGGTTGGCTACATCAGGGGTGTGTGGCCTAATATGCAAAGGAGTTCCTGCTACAGAAAAAGCCTTGTTCAGAAGGAATAACCAAACTGACAACACAACAACAGGCTCTAGCCAGGGAGCTGATGGAAATCCAGGAATGCTAGTGTTGGCAGTATCTACCTCTAGAATCCCCCCAGTCTCCCACTCAGAACCCCCTGAGTCTCTATTCATTATACAGATACCCAATGCACCCAATGCAAGGCCTCAGCTTCATTCACTGTTAAACTCTGTTAAAACCTTGAGGCGGACAAATCATGATCTCATCCAGCTCACAGGGTTGACGTGAAGTGATGCCAACCTGAAAATATTCTTCCTTCAGCACCAAATTGTTGGCAGGCAACAGGAGCTGGGAGAGGAGGACATCCTTCCCCCACCTGGAGCTGGCAACCCAAACTCCACCCTATGAGACTATGCCCACACACACAAATACCAGAGAGGGGAAAGCACATTGTTCTATTGCCATTCAGATAATAAACATCCCACAGACCTTAAACAACAGATATGTTAGGCCACCGGAGCTAGCCACTAAAACTGGAAATTCCAGCTTCTGCTAAGTCCAGCGATGCCAGCCTCCAGGCAGGACTTGGGAATCTCCTGGAATTACAGCTCATCTCCAGACTACAGAGAAATACTTGGAAATTTGGGGGCAGAGCCTAGAGAGGGTGGGGTTTGGGGAGGGGAGAGACCAGCACAGTGTATTAACTTAGAGTCCACCTTCCAAAGCAGCCCTTTTCTCCATGGGAACTGATATCTGTTATCTGGAGATCAGTTGTAAAAGCAGGAGATCTCCAGGCTGCACCTGGTGGTTGGCAACATTAGTGAGATCAGCTCTCCTGGAGAAAAATGGATGCTTTGGAGGGTGGACCCTACTGAGGTCCCTGTCCTTCTCAGGCTTCACCCCCCCCCCCAAAAAAAAAAAATCTCTAGCAGTTTCCCAACCTGGATCTGGAACCCTAATTTCCTGTCCCCATTGATGGCTGGGGAGACCTGACAACCCTGGCTATGTCCCCTCTGCTGGATTTCACATGTGACCAACAAGAACTTACCTCAGAGCTCCTGACATACCAGATTCTGTCCTAGCTGTATTCTTGAGCTGCTAATTTCAACAGGGGTGGGGGGGGAGTCTGTATGCGGAAAGACAGATGAAACGTTTTCTACACAAATTAAATCAGTAAAATAAAACATGATCCGCCATGTTCTATTCTGATTCTTCTCACCCTTGCTCTCCCCCTGGCCCTGATTCAGAATCCCAAGTGCATCAACCCTAATGACGACTTGCCTTTCATGTGCTGTTGCTGCTGCTGCTGCTGGAGCTGCCGAAGGCCCACTTCTGTGAAAGGAAAGCTGCTATGCCATTTTCCTTTCATTCGCAACGTCTATCGGACAGTAAACACAGCTGTGAGAATTTGACGAGGTATTATTGGAGTGTAAAGGCCTTCTGCACTCTAGTGGCTTAATATTACTGATTGAGGGTCTAGACAGGCTAAACATGACAAATTTGTTGACAAAGGCAACATGAAACTTTGATGGTTTCAGGAACAACAACTCATTAAGAAAGCCATCCTCCTGGGATAAAGGATATTGACTAAACTGGCTGGATTCTCAGTTTTCTCTCATCCCATGGCAATGATCAACAGAGGGAAGCAGGAAGGGCTTCCTGCCTAAAGGAATTAGACAGACACACAGAAGATGGGCCATGATGACGGGATGGGATCTTTGCTGCAGAGGCAGCAGGGCTGCCATCAACATACCTGAGGCCGGACAACTGCCAGGCTCCAGGGCTTTTGGAAGGGCCCACTACTGTCACACCCTCTTGGGATTCCAGCCTCCAGGTAGGACCTGGGGATCCCTTGGAATTACAGTTCCTCTCCAGACTGCAGAGATCAGTTCCCCCAGAGAAAATGGTTCCACTAGTGGACCTCCTGATGGCACCTGGGGTTTTTTGACCATTGTGTGACAGGATGTTGGACTGGATGGGCCATTGGTCTGATCCAACAGGCTTCTCTTATGTTCTTACGATGCTTTGGAGTGTGGACTCCAGGGCATTGCACCCCACTGTGGTCCCTGTCTTGCTCAGGCTCCATCCCCAAATCTCCAGGAGTTTCCCAACCCCCAACCTGGATCTGGCAATCCTATCCCCAACCAGTGGCCAGCAGGGACATGACAACACAACACCGCACCCACTCATTTATGATCACTCCTCTGCCTGTGCTCCCAGATGCTTGCATTGCTAATGTCCCTGGGGAAGGGGCTGCAGACAGGGTGGGTGGCTGTGAGCACTGGCAGTAAAAGGGCTTCCAAGCAGGAAGGGAAAGGACACATGGGCAGGTGGGAGGCATGTAGAGTCGGGGAAAGGAGTGTGGGCAAAGAGGGCCTGAGGGTGAGTAGAGAAATGGGGGCCCTGGGAACTCTTTGCCTGAGCCTCCCACAAAACCTGGAACCAGTCCCAGGAGGCAGTATACCACTCTGAATGCCACTTTGAATATACCACACTGAATGCAACTTGAGCCTGTTTTTGAGTCTTCTTGGAGGGCTCTGGCTACTCACTGTAGGAAATAGGGTGCTGGACTAGTGCGGGGTCTTTGGTCATTTGCATTTTTGATTGTCCCCCCCCCCATATTTAGGGACAGTTATGGGAACTCTGGCCTAATTTCTATACTATAGGGTTACCAGATATCTTCTTTTTTGGTGTCCGTCCTCTTTTGTGCTCTTAAAAAACTGACAAAAATGTCCTCTTTTTAGGTTGGAAGGTTAGGAATATTCCTAGTTAGTAACAATTATCACAGCTTTAATATAGGGGGATTTAAAATGAGGTTTGCCAGAATGATCACTTGTTTGAAGTAGTCAGTCAGGAAATATGTCCTTCTTGCTTTTCAAAATATAGTAACCCTACTATACTACTTTTCAACCTTAACATGGTACATAAAGTGGCTCATAGTTAATTTATTTATTAGGTTATTTATTAAAGACCAACCCCAGACACACCTCATAATATTCTAACAAGAACATTACCATAACATTGAAGAGCAAACAATAACTGATGGCATCTAATGACTTATTCAAAGGCCGTCTGGGATAAACATCATGCACTCCCTCAAAAAAGCATAGAAAGAGGGTTTCCAGCCTCTAGGTGGGCACTGGAATTACAAGTTGACTCCAGATTTCAGAGATCCATTCTCCTGGAAAAAATGGTGGTTTACAAGGTTGCCAGATCTATGTTGGAAAATACCTGGAGACTTTGGGGGTGAATCCAGGAGACGGTGAGTTTGGGGAGGGGAGGAGCTTCTCCATGGTACAATGATATAGAGTCCACCCTTTGAAGTAGTCATTTTCTCCCGGGAAGCTGGAGTTTTCTCTTGTTGTAAAAGCAGGAGATCTCCAGGCCCCATCTGGAGGCTGGCATAGAAATCCTATGATGTACCTTACAGAACACAGTCCTGAGCTCTGTTTCTCATCTCCAAACCCCACACTCCCCAGGAATTCCCCAAGTGGGATCTGGCAGCCCTGCCGACAAAGACGTTGTTGCCAACCTTAGCTCCTGTGGTTTGTAACCCTAATCACAGTTAGCCAGAATACAGCATCCAGATGCTAGACTGTAGGCTGGTAAATTGTTCTACCTCTGTTCTGAAACAATTGCAGCAGCTATTAAGCAGTTTTTGGTTTCAGTTCGAAGCACTAGTTCTGACATAAAAGTAGAAGGGTTAGCTGTTCCCACATGAGCCTCCATTCCTGCTCAAGTTATCAATTGAAGCTTCTGTCTAGCTTGTGTAGGTGCAAGAACAAGATCCAGAGCTTTCCCCGTCTGTTCCTCCTGTAATAGCATTCTCTCCCTAGGGAATTCTCTTCCCTCTTCTCCTCTCACAGACACACAGATAATTCCCAGATAACTTTTGCAGGGAATGGATGCTAATCTGACATTGCACCTTTTGTGATTTTCACTGTTTTTATTGCTTTAAGATTATTGTTTTTAATTATCTAGTGAGCCATTTGGAGGACTGATTAGATAGAACTGGGGAAATATATTGTTCCCATTAATAAATAGTCCGAGCTGAGCCATAATTATTTTGGAAGGTGTTCTCTCTCTGCATTATTATGGGTATTATCCCAGCCGGCAATCCAAAAGATGAATTGGCCAGAAAAGTTCTTCATTATCAAGATCTCTGGCAAGGTCGCATGGGAGAAAATGTATGATATTTTCCTTGTCTGTTGCTGGGTTTGTAATAGAGTGGAAAATATATGGAGGGAAAGGGTTTGCATTTAAATAGAGAACTTACAAGGTCCTGCAGTGCAGAACAGGTATGTGTCCTGTCCTTGAAGTGTGATTTGTTTTTTCCTGCAAAAACTGGCCTTTTGATGATGCTCCAAGAAATAATGAAAGCTATTGCCCACCCCTACTGAAGTGTGGATGATTTGACTACTGATTCCAAAAAATTCCCTTTGTTAGCGTAAGTGGTTAGAGTGCTCCGGCTTGGAGAGACCCAAATTCAAATCCCTGCTCAGCCATAAATATCACCAAGCGACCTAGATTCAGTTGCTCTTTCAGCCTAATGTAATTCTACTGGTTGCTGTGAGAATAAAATAAAGAAGAAAAGACTCATGTTTGCTACTCTAAGTTCCTTGTATAAAAATACACAGATGGATCAAACTGAGCCAGGAAATGAAAATGCAGGTGGATCAGCTTGGGGAACTCATCCAGGGCAGGCTTAAGCTATTCATGATGACTGCAAAGGGAGAGAAGAAAAATAAAAGTCCAGTGGTACCAGTATTTTTTGTAGCAGGAACACCTTTGCATATTAGGCTACACACCCCTGATGTAGCCAATCCTCCAAGAGCTTACAGGGCTCTTAGTAAGCTCCAGGAGGATTGGCCATATCAGGGGTATGTGGCCTAATATGCAATGGAATTCCTGCTACAAAAAAAGCCCTGAGTGGCACCTTAAAGACTGACAAGATTTGCTTCAATGTGAGCTACCCCTGCACTAAAATAACCTATGGAGAAGAAGATGTGTTTTTTAGGTTTCAAGAAGGGTTGACAACTTTGGTTTGGAAAATTCCTGGAGCAGAGGGAAGGTAGACTTTGAGGAGGGCAGGGAGCTCAGCAGAGACGTAAAGCCCTCTGTTTTCTCCAAGGGAACTGATCTCTGCAGTCTGGAGATCAGATGTAACTCTGGGAGAACTTCAGGCTTGGTCAAGAGGATGCCGGCCCTAGTTCCAGGTGTTATCCCATCATACAAACGCATTTGGACTGAGTCATCAGAGTGAACATACACTCATGCACACTGACTCATATGTGGTTTCAAGAAGGGGGTCTTCTGTTCAGGTGTTTTTCAGAAGCAGACCTCTTCATCTTCATTGGAAGAACATTGTCATGTGCGTTCAGGTATTCCTTTGATGTTGGACCCATGAAATGCATGCCAAAGATACAGTTTCTCCTTTTTATTACAGTTATCTCAGAAAAGCCATGGGCAAGACAAAAAATCATGTTCCTGTATCTTCTCTCCATGTGCATATTCAGGGCTTTTTTTTGTAGCAGGAACTCCTTTGTGTATTAGGTCACACACCCCTGATGTAGCCATGAGCTTATAGTAGGCTGTGTAAGAGGAGACCTGTAAACTCTTAGAGGATTGGCTACATCAGGGATGTGGGGTCTAATATGCAAAGGAGTTCCTGCTACAAAAAAAGCCCTGCATGTTCATACATATGCACAACCTCTGATTCATCCTAAATTGAATTCTTCTACCCCACCACCTGTGGCATGCTTTGCATTTTGCTAGCAGCTTAGAGGATATTTATAGCTTTCATTAGTGCGATTTTCAATCCCCTCTCCGCATCTGTAAAGACAGATGCTTTCATTAACACAAGTCCCCACAGCACAGACCTCAGGGGGAGAGAAATATTAAAACAAATAAATGTTATTAAATGTACATAAAATATTTCTTCCTGATATTAAAGAAGCAAAGACTCTTATGACCCTGATCTCAGATTTGCTCCCAGCAAGGAATAAGCACAGAATTAGTTTTTTTTTAAAGCCAGTTTTGCAAGAAGTTCCATGGAGGAACCCTGTGGCATGTTGGGTGAAGCTGGGCTTAAAAGCAGCATTTCAAATCTACACAAGTAGAACTTTGCACTAGATTGGCAGGCATATCAGTATTCAGAAAGCACTAGATTGGCACGTCAGCATTTGGAAAGCTGTTGCCACTAATCTTGTGCTTTATCATCACCATTGGCTTTTCATTATTAAATAAAATTCTTTTAATCGTTACTAAAACAAACACATAAAACACAATACACTATTAGAAGAGATTCAGATTTAACTATCAGGCATAAAGGAACCTGTATTTGGAGGGGATCTCCCCACCTTTATGACATTTCATTTCTTCCAAAGAAGAGGCATCCACTACTCCAAAAAAGTGAAATAATTTGGAATCTGAAGGGTTAACCATTAAAGTGATCTTCTCCATAACCTTCCACAATGTTAAAGATGGAGGTGTATCATTCTTCCAGTTTGTTGCAATGCACAAACATGCCGTCATCAATAAAGATGAAATGAG
The DNA here is from genome assembly GCF_032191835.1 of Heteronotia binoei. Classification (NCBI taxonomy): domain Eukaryota; kingdom Metazoa; phylum Chordata; class Lepidosauria; order Squamata; family Gekkonidae; genus Heteronotia; species Heteronotia binoei. The sequence goes on from NC_083225.1 coordinate 168,702,401, forward strand.
CACAAGCTTTGACGTATCAATATCCTCATGAGAAGGTAAATCCAATAATAGCTATTTGAGATCTAGCTCTAACTTTACATTACAGATTTTATATCTGTCCATCCGTCTATACATGAAACTGCTGACTATTAAGTCTGTCAAAGTCAGTAGGGCTTTTTTTGTTGCAGGAACTCCCTTGCAAATTAGGCCACACCCCTGATGTAGCCACTCATCCTGGAGCATACAGTAGGCCCTGTACTAAGAGCCCTGTAAGCTCATAGAGGATTGGCTATGTCCTAATTTGCAAAGGAGTTCCTGCTACAAAAAAAGCCCTGAAAGTCAGCATCTTCTACTCTGATTGGCAGAAGTTCTCCAGTAGAGGTCTTTCACATGGTCATTCTAAAATGCCAGGGATTAAACCTGGGTTCTTTTTCATGCCAAGCAAATGTTCTACCACTGAGCCACAGCCCCTCCCCATCCCTTTCTGTTTTAACCAAATTCTCTCTTGCTTCCTCACAGGCAAATCTGTTGGTTCTCCCATCTCTTGGTGGAAATGGGCTTGATAGAAATGCCTTGCTTTCCTAGAGATACCAAAGCTCTCATCCAAACTGTTGGATCACATTCCAACTACCAGTGTCGATGGCCAGGTAGCAGCTCTGGAGCAAGTCAGGAGCAACTGGCATGGAAACTGCTTCATGTCAATTAAATGCTCATGTGTAAATTTAGGTTATGGGATCCACCCATTGGGGGAATCATGGAAGTCTCTGGTGCCTCTTTAGTTTGAATCCAGAAATTACAGTTTAAAATCTTTTCTTGCCAGCATGGCAGCAGCATGTTTTGGCACTGGCATATTTCCACATACCCAGGCACATTTCCCACGTCTTCACCCAAAGGGTGATTAACACGTGGAATCCACTGCCACAGGAGGTGGTGGTGGCTGCAAGCATAGGCAGCTTCAAGAAGGGATTGGATAAACATATGGAGCAGAGGTACATCAGTGGCCTCTGCTCATGACCTGAGTTCGATCCCAGCAGAAGCTGGTTCAGGTAGCCAACTTCAGGTTGACTCAGCCTTCCATCCTTCTGAGGTTGGTATGAGTACCCAGGTTGCTGGGAGGAAAGTGTAGATGACTGGGAAAGGAAATGGCAAACCACCCCGTTAAAAGTCTGCTGTGAAAACGTGAAAACAACGTCACCCTAGAGTCGAAAACGACTGGTGCTTGCACAGGGGACTACCTTTACCTTTTTATTGTTGGAACTCTGTCTGGGGCAGTGATGCTCTGTATTCTTGGTGGTTGGGGGGTGGGGTCCACAGTGGCTTCTAGTGTCCTGGCCCCACTGTTGGACCTCCTGATGGCACCTGTTTTTTGGGGCCCCTGTGTGACAGAGTGTGTTGGACTGGATGGGCCATTGGCCTGATCCAACATGGATCTTATATTATGTTCTTATGCCTGCTGTTCTTCTCTTATGTTATGTTCTTATGCCTGCTGCATATCTCAGTGAACTGTGGCATGGGAATGAGATGCAATCTGAAACCATTCAAAGTTTAGTTTTAGGATGGCTCCCTTTATAAGGTGTTAATAGAGATATGTTGTTATCTTAATTCATAGTTGTTTAAGAAATTTGGTTGAGCATCCAGAATAAAAGGAATAGCTTTAAACAAATACATTTCCCCTCCAAATGTGTTGCTTAGTTAATTGGTTTCATCAATCCCTCCCACTACAGTTTCAACTGATTAATCCAACTGATTACACAATTTGTCTCTGCAGTTGTAATTATGATGCTTCTTAGGTTTCATTAGTCAATGGGCAATGGGGCAGCTGACCAGGGCCCCATGCTGAGAGGATGTGAGATCTGCCAAGTAGCACTCAGATAGACTTCCACTACATCAAGATAGGTAAAGCTTTATTGAAGTGCCACATGTTCAGAACTCCTCTTGTTACAGAGTCATTGCTAGGAATGAGAGTGATCACTACCAGCAGTTCAAAATAACTCCAAACCCCAGGCTTCCCCCTCCCTCTACAAAAACATCTCAGTACAGCAGTTACTCTAGTTATAAACATGGCCAGAGATGCTTCAGAAAGATCACAGGTTGTTATCTCAAATGCTACATCTCATGTTTCTCCTAGATGGTATGCAGAGGAGCAGCAAAGGTTTCCCAGGCCCCCTCATGGCGATTTACAGGAGAATGCTTACCAACCACTTATCAACTTTCCCAAGGACAGTACATAAGATAATATATAGAACAGGGGTGGCCAAGCTTGCTTAACTTAAGAGCCACACAGAATAAACGTCAGATGTTTGAGAGCTACAAGACATGAACGTCAGATGTTTGAGAGCCACAGGGAAGAGGGAGGCAGGCAGGGAGGGAGGCAGGAAGGAAGGAAGACAACTAGATGGGGAGGGAGGAGGGGGAGGTGGAAAGAAAGCAACTTTAACTTCAAATGCATTTTCTAAGCTGCCAGCTGGCTTGGCTTGGCTTGGCTGGGAGAAATGACAAATGCCTTCTCCAAGCTGGCATTGAGGTCTTTGAGAGCCACACATGGCTCCAGAGCCACAGTTTGGCCACCCCTGATATAGAACAAAGGCTTCTAGAAAGAAAAAATGAGAAAGAAAACATAATAATAATAATAAATAATAAAATAATAATAAAATTTTATTTATATCCCGCCCTCCCTGCCTAGGCAGGCTCAGGGCGGCTCACAACATATCCATGGCAGAAGACATAGCCTATGTGACATGGATTCTGAAAGAGGAGCCCCAACCACCCATGGCCCCACTTTGAAGGAGGGGAGAAAGAAGAAGAACAGGCTCCTGCTGCCATTTGGGCATGTCCTATCTGGTGCTTGAGCTGCTGGTTTGCAAGAGTGGCAGCAGCTCCCACACACCTCCCATGGGGCAAGGGACGGGGGGAACAGGGCATGGGGGACGGGGGGGGAGCTGGGACCCTGTCCTCGATTGTCACCTCTGATCACTAAGACTGCCCCTGTTAACATTAAATATGCACAGTACACTTATGTCTTAGCCAACTTCCCATTATGACTCCAAGATCTCTTTCGTAGCTTGTTATGAGGATTAGAGAACACACAGTTTCCATTTATTGCCATGCTGAAAATAGTCAGAGATGTAGGAAACCTTCAATGCTCTGTCTAGTTTGAAAATTGCCCTTGTAAAAGCAGCACAATTGTGACAGTTGGAGAAGGTTTCCTGGAGGAGAGGAGGAGAAACTTGGCTTTGATGTGGAAAAAAAAAGGAACAGAAGCTTTTATGAAAGTGAAAGGAGGTGAGGTTCCTAGTTTCACTATGGATATATAAATATTTTAAATAAATAGTTACTACCCAGAGCAGGTAGAGAGAAAGTTGGGGAAATGCTAGGAAAAGATTCTGGGAGAAAATAATCTGACAAAAGAAATATTTTCTATGTATCTGTGTGTATCCATGTAGAGAAAACACTACAAGAAACATTTTTTCTAAAACATTGATTCTGTGGAGAAGGAAAATACTGATTTTCTTCCCCCTCCTTTTTTTTTGTTGTTTTCTTTCTAATATGGAAAAAGAATATAGAGAAATGGATGTGAGAAAGAGAACTTCCTCTTGTCTACACTAAAATCATAGAATCATAGAGTCATAGAGTTGCTGTATCTGAGTCTATGGGCATTTTCGCACTGACCTTAATCGGCAGCGACGTCCCTCTTCACCGCGCAGGATCTGCGCGGATTTCGCACCAATTGCTGTGGCGCACCCGGAAGAGCCGCAAAGTCCCGCGGCTTTTGCGGCGCAAATGGAAACCGCCAAAAACCAGTTTCCATTTGCGCCACAAAAGCCGCAGGACTTTGCGGCTCTTCCGGGTGCTCCGCAGCAATTGGTGCGAAATCCGCGCAGATCCTGCGCGGTGAAGAGGGACGTCGCTGCGGATTAAGGTCAGTGCGAAAACGCCCTATGATTCTAGAGCAGAATGCCAGTTTGGGGACAGGGCCAAACCAGGATTAAAGGTCTAGTGCGAAATTTTCAAACAAGTGTGTTTGAGAGGAGAGGACATTCTCATTAGTGAGAGGGGATCTGTGATACCGCTAGCTTCGACCCCAAAAGAACCTTAGAGACCAACAATATTTGTGGGGGGGATAAGCTTTGGAGAGTCAAAGTTCCCTTCATCATATTTGGATCTGTGAAGCTTTAACCATCCACTGGAGTACATCCCTGGGGGTATATGAGAATCTGCAGTCCACACACTGCTACCCCAAAAAACATCCACATGATATATATATATATAGCCCTTCCCTTGAAAGTCCCATATTGGAAATGGTGTGTAATGGATATGCTTGAGAATGAATGTGTTAAACAGTGAGTTCGATGCAGTGGAGTTCAACACAGAAAAAGTCTGCCATGAAAACGTTGTGAAAGCAACATCACCCCAGAGTTGAAAACGACTGGTGCTTGCACAGGGGACTACCTTTACCTTTTTTAGCCAAAGACAACATGGTGGGGCTGAGACTCCACTTATAAAGCAGGCAAAGAAACAGCCCCCTTAGTCCATCCAAATCACTGCGGTTGAGTTTCCCGCCACGACCACTCATCGGTTCCTTTAAGCAGTACAAGTCCGTCAAGGTAACCCGCTGTTTCCCGCAGTAGCTCGGAAACACGCGAAGCCACCTCAGAACACTAAATTCAGTACACAACAGAATGTCTCCCCCCCACATGCCCATTCCATTCCACAGTTCCTCTTCAGAGTGATTAAACTGAAACCCTTCAGCACAAGTCACTCTGTTCAAGGTCCCACCTGATCCATCACTGATTCTTTAAGGTCATGTGAAATTACATTAGCATGCATGCAATGGCCTTTTTTAAAAAAGATGAGGGCTGCCTCCTAACATTCCTTGTATGTAAAAAGACAGTTCTGGTTTGGGAGATGCCAAGACACTGCCAAATCTGATCTTCCCTGTTATTTATCACCGGCTGCCCTTGGAGCGATAAATAAATAAATATAAAAATAAAAGCACACTCAGAATATCTACAGCGAAGTAATATTTCTCGGCAAATGCTCAGAATGATAGAATAGGAATGTCTGCTGTCAACATAACGTGTTTTGAGACAAATAGGTATTTTGGAACTAAGGCGATTTAAGTATAATTTCAGGCAAAACAACCTACGTTTTTCTCATTCCCAGTTCCCCCCCACCCCTCGGTTTATGAGAATATCACATTTCCTTGAAAAAAGGAGGGGAAGATTGATGATTGCAACCTTGGCGGAAAATCTTTGTCATTTCAAAACAATCTAAACATTTTATAGAAAACAAGAGCGGAATGCATCTTATATATCCATCCCCACCATGAGATGCAAACACCGAAATGAGATACATTTTAAAAATGCCTTTCCCCCTCTGTGCCCAAATTGACTTTTCTTTTTCAATTTATTTTCAATTGTTTGTTTATTAAATGCTTATAAATTATCTGTAATAATTACCGAGCCATCAAGCACAGTGAGAACAGCTTGATGGAAAATGGACTTCTTAATACAATTCATGCTTTCCTTAATAGCAGTCACTGATAATTAGGATCACTAAACTAGCACGGCATGAAGATGAGTTTCTGGAACCAGCTAACCTGGATCTGGAGGAAGAAAAGGGTTTTGCTGGCCGTGTTGCCTTTCACTTGGATAGGGGGTTAAATTCAAGAAGGTCAGATACGAGCAGAGTGTCCCACTCTGGGCTTTGGCAAGCAGCAGCGCAATAGGTACCACATTCCCTAGTGTGGGAACGCTGCTGAAAACAACAGCAGAACAAATGGATCCTGTTTCTGGTCCTGATCGGGGACAGTCTGGGAAGTATAAGTGGCCCAGGAACAGGCCAAGCTGATTGGTCCCTACTGCATTGCAAGACGGTGCTGCAGGGGCCACTCAGCTAAAACTCTGCCAGCAGTGCCAAAAGTGGGGATCAGCTCACCCACTGACTTTGGTGGAGGTGTGAATGGAGACAACTGAAGAGCTGAACCTCAGCTTCTGGGATGTGGTTTTGTTTGTTCCCGGGCAGAAGAGCAACAACCAAGGCCTTTTTTTTTTGAGCAGGAATGCACAGGAACGCTGACTTAGCATCTGGGGGCATGGCCTAATAGGCAAATGAGATCCTGGCAACAACCATGCTGACCCCTTCTTGGTCCTGAGCGTGTGAGAATTCACCATGTAGTGGGTAGAAATTAAAGCAGACAGAAGGAAGTGCTCTGCTTTTATGTCTTATAGCAGGTAAGAGACTTATGTTCTCTGTCTGAGGAGGTGATGTTACAGTGATTAATAATAATAATAATAATAATAATAATAATAATATTTAATTTGTATCCCGCCCTCCCCACCGAAGCAGGTTCAGGGCGGCTCACATAGCATAACAAAATATACAAACATTACAATAGTTAAAAGCAAACTGTTTACACAACATATTACAGCTCATTTATATATATTATAAAACCATGTAATTAAAACCATCAAATTCAGTTCCATCAAATTAGTTTGATGCTACAGTCTCGATGTTACTCATCTTACAACTTTTTGTGACGACGGTACAATAGATTGCGCTTTAAGAAAAAGCCAGCTGAAAGAGGGCAGTCTTGCATGCCCTGCAGAACTGGGCAAGGCTCCGCAGGGCCCGCACCTCCTCTGGCAATTGGTTCCACCAGCGGGGAGCTGTGATTGAAAAGGCCCTCTCTCTTGTAAACTTTCAGTTTGGCCTCCTTTTTTTCACTCCACATTTCAAAAGAGAAATTGTTTCTGAACTGCTGGGGGTGCAGACCTGTGCATCAAGGCCAGGCCTGCCGCTAGGCAAACTAGGTGATTGCCTAGGGCGCTGGCCTTCTAGGGGAAATGAACTGAGTGCCCCCCATGTGCCAGAAGCTAGTCTTGCCTAAGGTGCCAGACAAACTAGAGTCAGCCCTGCTGTGCACCCATCTGGAGCGTGGATACCAGTGAACAGAGTGGGACTTCTGTATTGTTGGACTGGCAACTCTGACGGTATAACCCTCTGAATTTCTGTAAAGAGGTTCCAATATGGTGGAATTTGTATTTTGTGAGGGGGTAGAAGCAAAGAGCAAGGCAAGGGCATGGAGGGCTTTGCGGCTGGAAACGAGACCTTACAGCCAGGAAGGGCAACAAAAGAGAGCAGCGTTATTGTAAAATTTTGATTATGTAGAAGGACTGCTTCTTATTTCAGAATACTTCAGAGTGCTGTAAAGCAGATTCAGGCATGTGGCTGTGCAATCCCATCTGCTTGACTTTTGAACAGATGCTGTTTTTTGGGGGGGTGAGCCGTGAATCAGCTAACACCAGAGAATTGGCTTTTCCCCAGGTGGGAGGGAAATGGAGTGACTAATGAAAGTTGAGCAGACCTTGGGATGGGGAAAGAGCTAAAGAATGACAAGATCTGCTGCTGAGTGTTCTCTGCATAACCTGGAGGGTTTACTTCCCAGTCAATATGCATGGGCTGCAGTAGAACAGAGAAATGAGTCTAATCTCCAGCAGGATTCGAGTCCAGGAGCACCTTAGGGACTAACAAGATTTTAGGGATATCAACTTTCAAGGGCCCAGGGGAGTTTTGACTCTAGAAAGCTCATGCCCAGAAAATGACAGATGGTCATTTCCCCAAGAAGTAGCTTCCAGGGGGCACCATCTTTGAGTGGCTGTAACTCAGACCCTGTAAATCTTGTTGTTCAGTCGCACAGTCGAGTCCGACTCTTTGCGACCCCATGGACCAAGTCACGCCAGGCCCTCCTGTCTTCCACCATCCTCTGAAGTCTGCTCAAATTCATGTTAGTTACATTCAGTTACGCTGTCCAGCCATCTAATCTTTTGCTGTCCCCTTCTTCTTTTGCCTTGTGTCTTTCCCAGCATCAGGATCTTCTCCAGTGAGTGCTCCCTTCTCATTTGGTAGCCAAAGTATTTGAGCTTCAGCTTCAGCATCTGACCTTCTAAGGAACAGTCAGGGTTGATTTCCCTTAGGACTGATTTGATCTTGCAGTCCAAGGGACTCTCAAGATTCTTCTCCAGCACCACAGCTCAAAAGCATCTATTCTTCTGTGCTCGGTCTTCCTTATGGTTCAACTTATGGTCCTGTAAATCTAGTCCTCTCCAACCTTGGAAGACAGGTAAAGGAGAGTCAGCTGGAGATTCTCTATCAGTTTGGTGTCCCCAGCACACTAGAGCGAGGTGTTCTACCAGGTCACAGACCTCACAAACTGAAACAGTTTGTTTGGCTGCTAAAAGTTTGTGATGGTCTGTGGTTCACAAACAGGGCATGCCAAACTGAACCCCATTTTTCCAGTTCGTGCCCATCCCTAATGTTGAGAGCAGCTAAGGATGTGTAGAAGAGAAGAAAAAACATTGGGGCCAACTGGTCCCACATAAAGGTGGAGTGGGGTGAAATTGGGACCAAAAAGGAGGCTTGAAGATAGCAATAATGCTAAGTGATCTCATCATGTGGTATCCAAATAGCTAACTAAATCACCTCTAGTGGTTGATCTTTGTAGATCTTTACAGTTGTGTCCTGAAGGTGTTGCCAGAGTGGATAAAATGTACTGCATTCATGATCTCTGATATAACTGGAATTCAATTATTCCTAGGATTACAACTAGGGCTGCCAGCTCTTACCTGGTCACCGGTGGGGGATGATGACATCACCCAGAAGTTACATCATCGCACTGGGCATATTGTGCATGGGATGCTCTAGCATTTGGGTAAAAAACTCAATGGTGCCATAGAGTATCTACCCGAATGTGAGAGTGTCCAGCACACAATGTGCCCAGTGTGATGATGTCACCTCCCATCACATTGAGCACATCAAGCAGTGATGGAGCTTTTTGGTGGCAGGGATCTCCCCACTGGCCAGCTCCATGCTGGCAGGTTGGAGGCTCCCAAACCAGGGGAACCCCTATCCCCAGCGGGAGGCTGAGCGGGAACCCTTATTACAATAGTTAAAAACTGCAAAGTATCTACAGCCAAAATGAATTGGAACACTCTGAAAGCAAAGCTCTCTTGGTTGCCTTTGCCTGAATGAACACACAGGTTGAATCCTTAACTCATGCGTTAATTTTAACTTTGCAACATTTGCCATTTGGGTATTTTGTAAATGTGCAAGGAGAGAGAGGTGCTGTTCAGTACTCAGTAAGCTGTTCCTGAGAAGAAAGAACAAGCTTAGTGCTGAATACAGGTACTCGGGCATGAGTTACAGGTGGGGTAATGGGAGGAAACACAGGGCTGCCCGTCTTGATGGCCACCTCATGCCATTTGTAACATCTGTTTTGGCTTTTAGCTACATGTTTAGAAGATGAGAATACACATTAAGGACCACCTACTCCCATATGAACCTACCTGACCATGGTGATCATCTTCAGGGGGGCTTCTTTGGGTGCCCTCATCATCTTAGGCTAGATGGATGGAAACCTGAGAAAGGGGCTTCTCAGTCCTGGCACCAAAGTTATGGAATTCCCCCAGGGAAATTTCCCAGGGATATCCATAAGAACATAAGAGAAGCCATGTTGGATCAGGCCAATGGCCCATCCAGTCCAACACTCTGTGTCACACAGTGGCTAAAAAAACCCAGGTGCCATCAGGAGGTCCACCATTGGGGCCAGGACACTAGAAGCCCTCCCACTGAGCCCCCCCCCCCAAAAAAAACACCAAGAATACAGAGCATCACTGCCCCAGGCAGAGAGTTCCAATGAGAATTCCATCTGTATGCTTTGATCATTTTCTTCCACCAGCGGGTAAAAACTCTAAGCTGAGTTATTGTGAGCTAGCTCACAGTTTATTTTAGTGCCCAGCTCACAGATTTTTGTCTTTGCTCAGGAAAAACAAGAGCAAACTAATTTATGGAGTAGCTCACAAAGTAGAATTTTTGCTCACAAGTCTCCACAGTATTGGTAAATACTTATCTTTTTCATTTGGTATTCTCTAACTTCTCTAATTTATCTAATTTCATTTGATATCCTCTTCTTCCTGTTTATGTGTTTGTTTAATTGTTCATTTGTGTAATTGTTCTTTTTAAACTGTGTTTATAATATGTACTTGTTAAAGGTTCTTTTAATGGTTTTATTGGGACTCTAAGATGAGTGGGAAAGTAGTATTAAAATGCTGTAAGTAAATAAAAATATTGGTAGCTTGTTAAATCTGGATCCAGGAGACCTCATTTCATGGTCTTGCTTAGCTATGCACACTGAATGATTTTAGATTAGTTACTATCTTTCCATAATGCAATTTCCATCTTTAAAAAGGGTTCCAGAGGAGATCTTGGAGGTTACAAGCCAGTCAGTCTGACATCATACCAGGAACGTTGGTGGAAACCATTATTAAAGAGAGAATTAGCAGGCACATTGATGAACAAAAGCTACTGAGGAAGACTCAACATGGCTTCTGTAAGGGAAGATCTTGTCTCACTAACCTGTTAGAGTTCTTTTAGGGGGTGAACAACCATCTGTTTTCCAGCCTTATTCTCTTTTTTTCCCCATTAACCATGCTGTGTTTTTGCCATCTTCTTAGAATTCCTTTCCCAATCCCATTTTCTCTGTCTCCTTTGCTCTTTTCCCCATGCAACCTTTCCTTTCACCTAATCTTCATCTCAGTCTTTTCCTTATTCTCATTCAACCATTTTGCTTCTGAATTCCTCCACCTTAATGTCCCAGTTTTCAGTCTCTCCCATCTGTGTCCTTCGGGTCTGTGTGAAGTTTTAATCCCAGGTAAATTGCAAGCCTTCAAAGAGTTCTGTTCTATGAGCAGTCAGAACATTCATCTCATGAACATTCTACACCATCTTACCAGCTCAGTCAGCAAGTGCCAGAGGGATAGCCATCACAATAAAGGCAATAAAATACAGATGTCACTTACTTAGGGTTGCGAGGTCTGTGTTAGAAAATACCTGGAGACTCTGGGGGTGGATCTGGGAGAGATCCGGGTTTGGGGAGGGGAGGGGCCTCTGTATGATACAATGCCATAGAGATCACCCTTCAAAGCAGCCATTTTCTCCAGGGGAGCTGATCTCTGCGAGCTGGAGATCAGTTGTAAAAGTGGGAGATCTCCAGACCCCACCTGGAGGCTGGCAAGCCTACACTTATTAGGTAGCTAAAACAGGCAAGGCAACCTGCTAGTAATATTGTTCTGCTCTTCTTTCTTGCATCCCACATGTCAAAAGAGACCGTAAGAGTCAAATCCAAAGCATCAAATGATTCAGGCACTTAAAGATTAAAGACTCTTAAAGGTAGGGTTAGAAGAGATTCTGAAACATCAAGGAACAAAATTAGAAAGGCAGTCTGGTATTCCCTAGCCAATCAAAAATGAGGAAAAGTTTGTAACAATAGGTATGTGTTTTGTAGCTTCAAAAGAAAAGGATTTCCAACTGACATTATATGACTAAAGGCCCAGTTGCTCCTTTGAACACTGAAACTTTTCAACATAGGCATGTAAATATGCAGCTGTGGAGAAAGGTGCCTACATAAAAGGAACATTTGGCAGGTTTTGTGTGGGTGACGCAAGTCTTTGAATTGACGTATAGGTTAAACCAGCAGAAGTGGGGAAGATTGTATTGATAGCATGTGCTTTAAAATCAAAAGTGAGAAAGAAATCGAAACTTCTTTTTATGTTCCTTTTTTGTTGCCATTTAAGAAGAGATGTCTGGGGACTTTCACATCTTAGGAAATGGTTGGGGCAGGCTGCATAAAGAGAGAACGTTGTTCTGTCAGTTGTGTTTTAAGTGCTGTCAAGTTGCTTCTGATTTAGAGAGACTCTACAAAGTAATGCTCTCCAAAATGGTCACTCCTGCAGACCCAAGGAAAGGCCTTATGTGGTCTTTTGATACATCTCCTGCTCCAGTGTGGTGGATGAAATGCAGGAATGATAGTTTGCTTTGGGAAAGAAGTGTTTTGGGGATGAAGCAACTGAGCACCAGGAAATGCATTAGTGAGCATCCTGGCACCCACAGACACTAGGTTGGGAATTATTGATCTAAGACTTTGAAGGTCATAATCAACAGTGCATTGTCCTGGAACCAAATAGAATCATAGAATCATAGAGTTGGAAGGGACCTCCAGGGTCATCTAGTCCAACCCCCCGCACAATGCAGGAAACTCACAAATACCTTTCCCTAAATTCACAGGATCTTCATTGCTGTCAGATGGCCATCTAGCCTCTGTTTAAAAACCTCCAAGGACTGAGAGTTCACCACCTCCGGAGGAAGCCTGTTCCACTGAGGAATTGCTCTAATGGTCAGGAAGTTCTTCCTAATGTTGAGCTGGAAACTCTTTTGATTTAATTTCTGGTCCTGCCTTCTGGGGCCACAGAAAACAATTCCACACCATCCTCTATATGACAGCCCTTCAAGTACTTGAAGATGGTGATCATATCACCTCTCAGCCACCTCCTCTCCAGGCTAAACATGCCCAACTCCTTCAACCTTTCCTCTTAGGACTTGGTCTCCAGACACCTCACCATCTTCATCGCCCTCCTCTGAACCCATTCCAGCTTGTCTATATCCTTCTTAAAATGTGGATATAGGCAGCCATTCAAATTGGCAACGTAAGCACATTCCATCTTTGCAGTAGTGAGAATAGCATATTTTCAATTTTATTTATGCCACCTTTCCCCCAAAACCAGGTGCCCAAGGTATGTGTGTGAGGTGTGTTAAGTGTGGCAAGTCAGTTCTATTGTTAACAGCCTTCCTCAGATCTTGCCCACTGAGGGCTGGGGCTTTCTTGACTGAGTCAGTCCATCATTTTGAGACTTCCTCTTTCAGGTAGCTGGCTCGAGGTTGACTCAGCCTTCCATCCTTCCGAGGTCGGTAAAATGAGTACCCAGCTTGCTGGGGGGAAAGTGTAGATGACTGGGGAAGGCAATGGCAAACCACCCCATAAAATGTCTGACACGAAAATTGTAATGTACTGAGTGACGAGACGTGTTGAAGGCAACATGCTTTATTAGCGAGTACATCACAAGAAGAGGGAAACGCGGGCCGGGTCCTGATTATATACATACCCCAGAACAACCCTCAGCCTGGCCAGGTCCAATCCTGGCCAGTTAAACTTCCCGCCACAGATCTTGATTGGCGGAGCGTATTTGCGAGCTATGTCCGGGGACCAGTGGACTTCCACTGGTCACCTCTGTAGCATTCGCTGTGTTGTAACTTCAGGACTGAAATTCAAGACACAACAAAAATGTTGTGAAAGCAACGTGACACCAGAGTCAGAAGTGGCTGGTGCTTGCACAGGGGACCTTTCCTTTCTTTTTCCTGCAGCCTTCAACTGTTCTTAGCATGATTGTCTTTTCCAATGACTCTTGTCTTCTCAGAATGTGTCCCAAGTAAGATAGTCTCAGCTTAGTCATTCTTAGCTTCCAGGAAGAGTTCAGGCTTGATTTGATCTAGAACCCATGTATTTGTGTCTTTGGCAGTCCACAGTGTCCATAAAACTTTCCTTCAACACCACAGTGTCAATTACTATTACCTAAACACTTTTATTACCCTTGAACCAATATGCGACTACCCATCACTCACAATACATTCAGTGGAAGTAATGGTGCATAATAGTCTTCTGCTGTACCAGGCAAGTCTGGATCTCTTCCCCCCCACCCCCTTTTGCTGATGTTAAATGATGAAAAATGATAACTACACTTTTTATTAAACATACTAGCGGATTAGATTCTGCAGAGTTATTATCTTGATGACAGTGCATTCCTCTGGCACACCGAGCTTTCCCTTGGCTCAGGAGGACTCTTCAGCAGTTTCAAGATATTTGCCCTTTTTTGAAAGACATTTCTCATCATTCTATGAAAGCTGACATCTGTGGTACCATGGTGTCTATAATCTTCATTCAGATTCCAGAAGGCTATTGCAGGGCAGGCTCATTCATTAAGTGAGGTGAAGCAGTCATCTCAGATGGTGGGTTGAAGGGCAGCAACCCTCCCTCCTTCCCTGGCATCCCACGTGTTCTCCTGCTTAACTGGCACTTCTGCCCCAGCCGGGATTCAGGAGGAGCTGATATACCACATCTACACTCCTTCAACCTCACTAAAACGAGCCCAGCAAGCTACTCATGTCCAGTGGGAACTCTCGTAAGATTTGTTCCTCTTGCGAGAGTTCAGCTATCCTGTCGGTTGCCCTGGTATATCGTCAAGACAATCAAAAGAGGAAGGAATTTTGGGAAACCTAGGCGTTTCTCTAAATGGTTTGCTGGTTTTGGAGAGGCTTGCGTGAATGAAGTGTCAAGAAGCATTCACTCCTCTGTCTCAGGCAGCAGTGGCAAGGTTGGAGCAAGGATGGGGGTAGGGGGTGGGAAAGCAGGGGGTGGCCTCAGTCTTGCAATAATCTTGAGCCAGCATTTTTGACATGCATGAGCAGCTTTCCATGTGCAGACCACATATTGCTGCACATGAAGTTCCGCATTCTGGGTCAGCATGTCCAGCACCCAGAGTGGTGTGCATCATTCTACTTGCACAGTTGGCTGGACAGCAAATGGCTGCTTGCTATGGTCAGAAGGCCATCTGGAGAGAAGCCCTTTGAACATCAAACCGAAGTGGTAGGGGAGGAATCTGGGGGAAGCCTGAACCAACTGAACTTCACTCCCTGATTTCCTTAAAATGCAAATCTTTTCCTACCTGGGATGGGAACCCAGTTTCCTGGGTACTTTTCTGGGGCAGGAGATGAAGTTATCCTGTGGATTAAGGACTTGATTAGGTTACTGGGCAGGTTTATATTGTAAGACATGTTGTGGGAGAGGGGAGAAATGTGTCCTTAACAACGTTCCCTCTGAGCTGAGTTAGTGTGAGCTAGCTCACAGTTTTTTAGCCTCCAGCTCACACATGTTTTTTATGTTAGTGCGGGAAAAATGGCCCCAGAGCAAACTAATTTATGCAGTAGCCAAATCGCTCACTCACAACTTTAATGCCAGTAGCTCACAAAGTAGAATTTTTGCTCACAAGACTCCACAGCTTAGAGAGAGTATTGGCCCTTATTGTCCCCAAAGCACCAGACATTCAGTTTGATTTGGCTGTAAGTAGATAACCTCATAGATCACATGGAGTCAGTGGCGGACGGGCCATTGTGTCTGTTTGCTTGATGGCAAGTGGGCCCTCTGGGCCCCTGATGAAGTGCCCCCCCTCTTAAACTTTAGACAATATGTTAAAAATGTTAATGACCTTTTAGTAGCTTGAAAATATAATAGATGTTCCAATATTATTATTGTAATGCAACTAAAATTTATGTTGTATTTAGGGTTGCCAGCCTCCAGGTGGGGTCTGGAGATCTCCAGCTTTTACAACTGATCTCCAGCTGGCAGAGATCAGCTCCCCTAGAGAAAATGCCATCTGTGGGCGATTTCCCACACAGCTTACCGAGGAGCGAAGTCCCTCCTCACCGCGCAGCGTCTGCTCGGATTTCCCACCAACTGCTCCGCGGATTCAGGAAGTGCTGGACCTTTTGCGTTGCTAACGTAAACTAGGGTTTTAGCGATTTCCATTTGAGACGCAAAAGGTCCGGCACTTCCTGAATCCGCGGAGCAGTTGGTGGGAAATCCGAGCAGACGCTGCGCGGTGAGGAGGGACTTTGCTCCTCGGTAAGCTGTGTGGGAAATCGCCCTGTATTTACATTTAGCATCTACTGTATACTGCCAATAATATGTACAATATATGTACACTGTAATTACTAATATATATATATTTATTTCACAAAAGTTTTAATTGTACCTTTTTTCCACTTACGATTTTTTTTTAAAAAAATTATTTATTTATTACAAAAATTAAATGATAGCCTTATAGTTGTGGGTGTGGGTGGGCCCCCTATGTCTCCTGGCAACCAATAGTTTTAGACCCAGTCCACCACTGCATGGAGTCACCACACAAACACAGGATGAAAGGCTACAACATGCACAGGGCCTAGCAAGCCTTACTGGACACACAGGGAGGGAGATCAAGGGAGAGCACCGTGGCTCCATCTTCTGCCTCCACATGATCACATGATAATCTGCAGGGCAACAGCATGGAGGAGGTGACCACATCATTTCTCCCTTGCCCTGATCAATCACACTGATGACCCTAATAGTTACCCAGTTCTTTACTTTTGCTTCGGAGAAGCTAGCTTATTGCAGAACTTTCAGTAGATTGATTATGCGGAATCCGTGCCAATGGCGAGGGAATGCAGCCTTCCCTGCCCCCCCCCCGAGAATTATTCTAAGGGCATTTTGCTCACACAGTGGATAGAGTATAAATTATTCACATCGTTCAACGTTTTGATGCATTTTTAACTATGGCAGGAATGGTCAAGAGAAAACGGGAATCTGCATAAGGTGAAGCAGTGATGTGTAATTGCATTTTCAAAGATGCTGACCTGTGAACTGAGGCAGCATTTCAAGTTCTAATTAGTGTTGTGTACTGAAGCCAAACACTGGAAGGTTACTTTTTAAATTATCTCCGGCAAAAGGGCTGGTTCTTAAGCAAAACATCGATGCATCTTTTGAAATCTGGTTTATGACATAACAGATGACCTATTCAGTCTACCTTGTCTGCCTCCCCAGAGCTGTGTCCACCGAAAACTTTTTCTCCTTGATAACTTGAATCATCTACTTGAATTTCATGAGGTCTTACATCACCACAAGGGACATACATACTTCTCTGCCTCCATAAGAAATTTCCCAGATCTTCTTGATTCTCTCCTGGCTCCATGTGAAATCCCTCTGATATTTACTTCAGATTTTGTTTTTATGACATTTTTATCGTGTGTGTTATTTTGATCCTGTTGATAGATTGTTCCATTATTTTCCTATGTTGGCAACTTTCCCTTGTTTTGTTAGCTGTCTTGAGTTAAGGAGATGAGGTGGGACAAATATTTTAAATAAACATTTTAAGTAAACAAACGTCTTTTCACTCCATATGCTCTGGACTAGTGCTAGTGCTCTGGACTAATAGAGAGCCAGTTTGGCGTAGTGGTTAAGAGTGTGGACTCTTATCTAGGAGAACTGGGTTTGATTCCCCACTCCTCCACTTGCACCTGCTGGAATGGCCTTGGGTCAGCCATAGCTCGTGGAGAGTTGTCCTTGAAAGGGCAGCTTCTGAGAGAGCTCTTTCAGCCCCCCCTACCTCACAGGGTGTTTGTTGTGAGGGAGGAAGATAAAGGAGATTGTGAGCCACTCTGAGACTCTGAGATTCAGAATGGCGGGTGGGATATAAATCCAATATTTTCTTCTTCTTCTCTTAAACAATTTGAAAGCTTATTTAAAAAAGTATTTGTGTACTCAGTGCTTTTGGTTATGGATAATCTTGGTTGTGTGCATTAGATGGGGTCCTTTACTCTCATCAGTTTCTGGAAGCATTTAGTGGAGGAAAAATGTCATCGGTATCTTTATCTTACAACTATCTATTGTGTATAGGGTACATTGACTATCAAGGTTGAACCCCCCTGAGACTAGCAGGTCAAGCAAGGAAGAGCATGTTGATTTTCCCGCTCTGTAATTCTTCAGGCTCCCAGGCTCTTCTTCAGGCTTTTCAGGTTGCAGAGAAAAAACCCAGCACCCATCCTTTGCAGTTCCTTTATCTGTGTCTTTGGAATGAAATCACATGAGGCATCAATCTTGTCCAAAATTATTAATCAGGGAGTCCAGCCACAAGAAGGCCACCTGCAGATAACTGAGATGGCACAGTTGACTCTCCCACATATCGAGAATCATTACAATTCTTGCTGCATCATCGGCAGAGGAAAAAGACAAATGGCCCTCTGAAGCTCTTTTTCTTCAACAAGGTCAGAAGAATCCTCTCGTAGTCTTCAGCTAGCCTTTCCTCCCATTTTAGATGTCATCTTGCCTGTTTTCCATTACAGATGTCATGCTTAGGACAGATACCAAAAGTGTGAGTCCTAAGACCCTTCCCATGTCACCAAAACAAAGAGAGCACCAGTCCTAATTTCATATTTAGCACAGTAACCCTACAAGATGGTCCACCATCCCTCCTGCATCCCACCCCACAGAACAGGTAGAGAAGGTGCAGCCCTGCTGCTTCGTTACTGTCTAAGAAGTGTTGCTAAACACCACCAAGACCGATTTCCCACCCACCTCAAGCCGCTCTCACGTTCCTCTTCTCATCAGGGCTTCCTTTCAATTTCACACTATCTGCCCAGGGGCTGCAGCTAGCATTGGCTTTTTCATGCGGCAAACAGAAACTGGTTTTTACAGGTTTCTGTTTGCTGCACGAAAAAGCCCTGAGGCAGTTAGTGTGAAATTGGAAGGAAGCCCCGCTGAGAAGAGGAACGTGAGCGGTGTGCAATGAGTGGGAAATTGGTCCAAGTTTTACTTGCAGATCTGAGCTTTTTAATGTCTGCATGTCACAGGAGCCTAGTAACTGTACATATTGGGAGTGTTCCTACTTGGGGTGCTCCTAATATGCATAGTCAACGAGTTGCCAGAACAGGACATGATACATGTATTTTGCATGTGCATACAGTTTTGCTACATGCAAACCAGAACTCTGCAAAATCAGTTGATGCATACGTGCACACAAAGTATACCTGTTGCCTCTGTTTCAGGCAGCATGACAACTGCATGAATTGGGAGCATCTACACCCAGTTGGTGGTCTCCCGGTATTCACAGAAATCAGGTGTCAAAAGGGGCTCTGTTAGAATGTGAGCTGTTACAAAGGAGAACTATGTTAAGTATATGATTTGGTACTTAACATTATAGCACTTTGAATAGTCTTGACTAGATTGATCTCATCATAGCTTGGAAACTAAGCAGGGTTGGCCCTGGTTAGTACTTGGATGGGAGATTATCAAGGAAGACTGAGGTTGCTATACAGAAGGCAATAGCAAACCTGCTCTGTTCTTCTTGTCCTGAAAACCCTATGGTCCTGGGGTCTCCATGAACTCATCATCATCATCATCATTGAATCATAGAGTTGGAAGGGACCTCTAGGGTCATCTAGTCCAACCCCCGCACAATGCAGGAAATTCAAATTAATAATAATAATTATTATTATGGTATGAACACACAAAGCTGCTTTATACTTTACATCACTGCTTTATCAAGGTCAGCATTGTCTGTTCTGACCAGCAGTAGCTCTCCGAGCCAGCATGGTGTAGTGGTTAAGATGGGCAGACTCTCATTTGGAGAATTGGGTGTGATTCCATATGAAGCCTGCTGGGTGACCTTACGTCAGTCACTGTTCTCTTAGAACTCTTGCAGCCCTTCCTGCTTCACAAGGTGACTGTTGGTGAAGAGGAAGGGAAACAATTGTGGGCCAGTTTGAGACTCCTTAGGGTAGAGAAAAGTGGGATATAAAAACCAACTTCTAAGACTTCAGGGAGTGGCCTTTCATACCATCTACTACCTGATCCTTTTAGCTAGAAATGCTGGAGGTGGAACATGGGCTCTTCTACACAAAGCATACACGCTGTCACTGACCTGTGGTTCCACCCTACTGTTATATTGTGGACACCATGTCAGAGAATATTATTTCCATGGGAGAGCTTTGGATGAGCAAACCACAAACTGACTCATATTCAAATGCTTTTTTATTCCTAATCACAGATAATGGGATTCCTCAGAAGGTTGAGAACAGTATTAAACAATAAACTGAAACAGGAAATCACCAGCCATTATTAAATTTCAACAATTACTGCAATTACTGTTACAAGGAGCCAATTGTTATGAATAATTAGTTCAAACTAGCCATTAGTGAACAGGAAGGAAAGTTTTAAAGTAGTATAGCAGTTTTCTAGGTGATTTGATAAAGGTTTTGTCATGTATATTTTTTTCCCACAGAAACTGTGTGAGATGGCTGTTTTTTATTATAGGTACGTAGGTAGGTATGTAGATAGGTAGATGATGATGAAGATAGATAGATAGATGATAGATAGATAGATAGATAGATAGATAGATAGATGATGATAGATAGATAGATAGATAGATAGATAGATAGATAGATAGATAGATAGATAGATAGATAGATAGATAGATAGATAGATAGATAGATAGCAATTCCATGCACACTTCCTTCCCTTTCCCCTTTTCTTCTGTTCCCCTCCCCCATTTCTTTGTACCTGAAAATTCAATAAACCTATTAAACACACTTCCTTGAGAGTGAAGCAGCTTCCACACCGAGGTTTATGCCAGTCCAACATCCAAACCAGAATGCGTTTTTGGTGCATCCACATGATGTTGTCCCTTAATTATCCACTTTCCACATTTTCTACAGCTTTGCTATGATCTGTTTGGAACAATCCTTCATCAAAGGAGAGCCAGTTTGGTGTAGTGGTTAAGTGTGAGGACTCTTATCTGGGAGAACCAGGTTTGATTCCCCACTCCTCCACTTGCACCTGCTGTAGGGTTGCCAAGTCCAATTCAAGAAATATCTGGGGACTTTGGGGGTGGAGCCAGGAGACTTTGGGGGTGGAGCCAGGAGACATTGGGGTGGAGCCAGGAACAAGAGTGTGACAAGCATAATTGAACTCCAAGAGAGTTCTGGCCATCACATTTAAAGGGACAGCACACCTTTTTAAATGTCTTCCTTCCATAGGAAATAATGAAGGATAAGGGCACCTTCTTTTGGGGCTCATAGAATTGGACCCCCTGGTCCAATCGTTTTGAAATTTGGGGGATACTTTGGGGAGAGGCACTAGATACTATATTGAAAATTTGGTGCCTCTACCTCAAAAAACAGCTCCCCCAGAGCCCCCGAAACCTCCAGATCAATTCCCCATTATACCCTATGAGACGACGTTTCCCTCTCCACCCCCCTCCCGCCCCCCCCCCCCTTTCTGGGAAATCTGATGCAGGAGACAGAACTCACTCACCTCCGGAGGTGCAAAGGCACATGGTCCTTTGGGGGCGTGGCTGGGCTCCCCTCCCTTCACCGGCCAGCTGACTGGGGGCGGGAAGCAGCCTGAGAAAACGGAAGAGCTCTGGCTGCTGCGATCGGGGCTGGGTGGGAAGGGCTGCCGTTCTCCCCCCCCCCGCTTTCCCTTTTATGGCCAGCGGGAGGAGGAGGCTCCAAATCGGGGGTCTCCAGGCCTAGCGGGGGATTTGGGACCCCTAACCTGCTGGAATGGCCTTGGGTCAGCCATAGCTCTGGCAGAGGTTGTCCTTGAAAGGGCAGCTGCTGTGAGAGCCCTCTCCAGCCCCACCTACCTCACAGGGTGTCTGTTGTGGGGGAGGAAGGTAAAGGAGATTGTGAGCCGCTCTGAGACTCTTCGGAGTGGAGGGTGGGATATAAATCCAATATCATCATCATCATCATCATCAAAGTGTTGTTGTATGTCATGTGGATGAGAAGGTGTGCAGTTTTAGCAGCTCACTCTCATAGTAACACTGTTTCCCTAGCTTCAGCACCTCCCCATTTCCCCCTGCTGCCTGAAGGCAGGAAGGGGCTTTTTAAAAATGGAAGTTATGTGCATCACTATAGAGTTATGGTCTGTCAAGTAGCTCCTCTGAATCCTGCATTATTATTTTTTTTAAAAAAACGGGTTTCCAACCAAGGCCTCAACAATAGTTCTTTCACACAGCTTGCTCTGTGTGTGTGTGTGTGTGTGAAGAGCCATCAAGTTGCAGCCAACTTATGGAGACCCCACAGGGCTTTCAAGACAAGAGACATTCAGAGCTGGTTTTCCATTACCTTCCTCTGCACAACAACCCGTCCATCTAAACCCTAACCACCAGGCACCTAACCCTTGGAACTGGAGAAGCTGAGGAGTTGAACTTGGGACCTTCTGCCTCACCAAGAGAAAATCTGCATCTTATTGGACAAAAAACCATCAGAGAATCATCCCTGATACTCCAGCTACTTACTCTGAATGGTTTAGAACAAAATAGGAGTCCAGTAGCACCTTCAAGACGAAGAAAGTTTTATTCAGAATGTAAGCTTTTATGTGCATGCACACTTCATCAGACGATGAAATGGGATACAGTGAGCAGAATTACATATAGCTGGTGGTCAGAGGTTAAGCATGCAAAATGATACTAAGTTAGAATCTATGGCAAAATAGTACAATTGACAAATTAGAAGAACAACCAGTTTGGTTTAGATCCCATTTGCTCTGCTAAAAAACAGCAGTCAATAAACATGTCAGAATTAAAGAGTGCTGGTGAGAGTGTCAGTCACAAGCACTAAATGCAGAGTGTGTTAAGTGCTCTATAGCTATTCAAGGCTGAGTTAAACTGAAAACATGTTTCTCTCAGAGGTGTTCCTGTCCACCTAATTTGCTTTTTAACATGTAGCATACATTAGCCTCCCTGAGCCCATTAGGGGAGGGTGGGATATAAATATAATAAAATAAATAAAATAAAATAAAATTATAAACATAATTCTGCTTTGCCAATAAAAAAAATACCTTAGAATATAGTGGGAAATGGCCTGAAGCCATTTTAAACGAGATAAAAAGTATAATTCTAGAAATATCCAGGGTTGTTCTGCCCCCTCACACTTTCCTTAAAAAGGGAAATGGGAGACAAGTTTACAATTTGATGTACCTTCTTTATCTGGAGGGTCCTTCTCCCCTGGTGCAATGGTGGAGAAATCACAGTCTTCTTGTGTACCTGAGGGAAATTACTTCTTCCGGAGAGATTTTAATTAACCTAGCCAGAGGCCTTCCTGGCAAGATTTAATCAGCCATGATGAACAGGGATTTAATTTGCAAGAGACTGAACTTCACAGTTACATCTGTCAACATCAATCAGGGAGGGCAAGTCAGAACTGTCTTAGCAACTGTGACAAATAGGTGATTTTGGCCTTGCTGATGTGGGGTCTGTAACTTCACTTATGGAATGATGTGAACATAAGCAAAACTCAGATACCAGGCTTCAGTTCTGCACATAAATATATATGCAAAGCAGTGACGCCTCGTGTATTTTCGTTGTCTGCATGCTGCAATCACAAACTGATCTATGATACTCTCAGAGCCTGACTAGACGTTGCATGCAACACAAGAAGGGACACAGGTGCCTGGTTCGTCTTGCTGGAACACATATGAACGGAGGAACTTACCTTTTATTTATTTTATTTATATTTTATTTATATTTGATTACCTTAAAAACAGTGCAGGAAGGAAACCAGAACCCCCTCCTCCCCCTTTGCAGCACTGTGGAACTGAAAGGAGCAATAGAGCACTTGCAAGGTAAATTCCTCTGATCCTATATGTGACAGTAAATTAGTTCTGGCTTGTCTCTCACGTTAATGTCTACTTTGGCCATCAGATCTGATTTTCAAACTTTTCAGAATCAAGTTGTGTTTTGAAAAGCAACTCACAACAGAGGGTCTACTTTAAATTTATGTAAATAGTGGTGATTTGTGGCTAGCAGTTATGCCTGTTTGGCATCTTGCTGGCACACATATGAACTGTTTGGTGTAGTGGTTAAGTGCGTGGACTCTTATGTGGGAGAACCGGGTTTGATTCCCCACTCCTCCACCTGCACCTGCTGGAATGGCCTTGGGTCAGCCATAGCTATCGCAGAACTGTCCTTGAAAGGGCAGCTGCTGTGAGAGATCTCTCAGTCCCACCTATCTCACAGGGTGTCTGTTGTGAGGGAGGAAGGTAAAGAAGATCGTAAGCCGCTCTTAGATTCAAGAGTGCAGGGAACAGCTCAATACTGATCATGGGTTAATTTTGTTTAGGATTATCTACTGTGATTATCTATTGTGATTGCTGAGCAGTCAGGTTAGAACGGATAAAAGGAAGTAATTCTTCACCCAAACACATGGAATTCACTGCTACATGAGGTGGTTGCAGCTACAAGCATAGACAGTGAAGGGCAGGGTATAAATCCAATATGGTAGCACCCATGATCCTTTCTCAAAATCCCTCCAGTGCCTGAGGCTCTGGAATTTGAGTGCTTAAAAGACCCCTCGTGAGCCTGCCTGGCCATTAAGATCATCCACAGTGGCTGTCCTCTGTGTAAACTCATCTTTTCAAGTGATATGGGTGGCTAACACAGGCAGGGTCTTTCTGTTGTGGTTTCCAAGCTGTGGAATACTCTCCTCACAAGCATTCTGTGGGCATCTAACATTTGATTTTTAGCAGCTACAAAAATGTGACTTTTTACCCATGTCTGTGGATTCCTTCAGTAAGTGCCCCGTGGCACAGAGTGGTAAACTGCAGTACTGCAGTCCAAGCTCTGCTCATGACCTGAGTTCGATCCTGGCAGAAGCTGGGTCGAAGTCACGGGCTCAAAGTTGACTCAGCCTTCCATCCTTCTGAGGTTGGTAAAATGAGTACCCAGCTTGCCTGGGGGTAAATGTAGATGACTGGGGAAGGCAATGGCAAACCACCCCATAAAAGTCTGCCAAGAAAATGTCCTGATGTGACATCACCCCTGTCAGTATTTGAGTCTGCCTTTACACAGTCTGACAGCTCTATTGTGACAGCAGATGATCTAGCTGGCAAGCTAGGTCACAGTGACCTTATCTACAAGCCGGTTCTAGCCGGTAGAGGACAGGTGGAAAGGACCTGCTGAGTCAGCATGACTGCGGACTGCCAGGATTGGCTGAAGGAACTATATATGGACTGTGCTAGCAATGCACAGGTCTCTCTTCGAGGAGACACATGCTGGCGGAGCACTTTGGTCCTATAGTTGATGTATCTTTCTGCACTAGTGAGCACGTTGTATATATATTGTAAATACACTGTTTTAGCACTAGCTGCAGGTGTCTGTACTGGGGCTCACCGTTGCACACATCACACCGCTCACTCTGCAAACACCCGCACCGACAACCCCATGGGTCGATAATGACCTGGTGCTTGCACAGGAGACTATTTTTATGGTTTCCTTGTTTATTATGGGAGAGGGTTAAGGTTCTTAACTTTATTTTTTTCATGATCCTCAACAGTGTGCTTGCATTATATTGCTGACTTTTAAATGCATTCTGATTTGATTGTTTGAGTTAACGCTTTGTTGATTGCAGATTTCTGTGTTTTGACTTTTCCTGTTACCCACCTGAGACACTATGACTGACAGACAGGTTTGAAATCTTATAATTAAAGTGAATCAATTTTATTCCAGTCTGCAGAATGGAAATTCATCCAGTAAGACAGAAGAGACTGAAGTAGGGGCACTCGGCTTTAACAAGAAGCTCTTCATCTTCAAAGGTCTTTGAGAAAACTAATTCATTCCACAGTAATTCAAGAATTCAAACTTGCAGTACAGCAACAGCCAGAAACTTTATATTAATAATGTTAGCATACTGCTGAGCTTCCAAGCTATGCTAAAAAAGGAAATATCTTCTGTCACTACTGAAGACTAAAGAGTAGTTGAGAATGAAATATTATGCATGATAATATTGTTCAAAGGTACATTAAAGATCATATTAAAAATTTTGAGAAGTATTCTCTCCTGAGTGGAAAATGTATTTCCTCTTTGAAGAATTAGCATAAGTTCTCCAAGGCTGTTACTTTTCTTTTCTTTTCCAAGTTCCTTGCTGTGGCAATAGCATTAATGCAGTTTTCTGTGCTAGTTGTGACCCAAACTCCTTTGAGTGCCAATGAACAAATATAGCTGTATGTAAACAAAGTTGGCCCCAAGCTCAAAAGAAGGACCATTCACTCTGTGGTACAGCATAGGGCTCACAGGCAGAACATCTCAGGTTCAGTCTCTGATTCGGATCTGGGACAGTGACTGTTAGCAAAGCCATAAGAGAAGCCATGTTGGATCAGGCCATTGGTCCATCCAGTCCAACACTCTGTGTCACACAGTGGCCAAAAAAGCCTAGGTACTATCAGGAGGTCCATCAGTGGGGCCAGGACACTAGAAACCCTCCCACTGTCCCCCCCACCAAATACCAAGAATACAGAGTATCACTGCCCCAGACAGCGAGTTCCATCAATACGCTGTGGTTAATAGCCACTGATGGATCTCTGCTCCATATGTTTATCCAATCCCCTCTTGAAGCTGTCTATGCTTATAGCTGCCACCACCTCCTGTGGCAGTGAATTCAATGTGTTTGGGTGAAGAATTACTTTCTTTTATCTGTTCTAACCTGACTGCTCGGCAATCACAACAGATAATCACAGTAGATAATACTAAACCAGATGAACCCATAATTTGACTCAGTATTGACTGTGGCTAACCCTGCACTCTTGAATGGTGTGCTTAACTACATCTTCACATCAGAACTATCAGAGGAAGGCCTTGACTTTTGTTCAGTGCCCCTCCAGGACATCTGGTTGCCACTGTGTGAAATAGGATGCTGGACCACTGATTTAGTCCAGCAGGCTCTACTCATATCCTTAACTGACAATATTCAGCATTTAGGTAGTCTTTCAGAGTATTTTGTTGTCTTGGTAATACAGAACAGTTCTGGAAGAGAATCCAATATTATCCCCATTTAGCAGACAAAGAATCTGAGGTTGGCATGATGGGAGCTTGCCTATGGACACCTAATGAATTCATTGCTGCAGTGAGATTTGAATCAAGGCTCCTTGCCTGCATCCATCCATATGGCAAATATTCTCTGTCATCACCACGACTAATTCAGAGGCATTCCCACTGGCAGCAGAGGATCCACCCAGGAGTTTGAAGGATACTTTCTTCCATCAGCCGCTAATTCCTCTGAATTTTTCCCCATTATAAAGGTAAACACGTCTGTCCAGATGGCTTGGCAATGAATCCAAGCCAAAGGAAAATTTGTAGAATGTAGTCATAGTTCAATGTATGCACTGCAGCCTGAAGCCATTTATTTATTTATTTTATCAGATTTATATCCCACCCTCCCCTAACGGGCTCAGGGCGGCTAGTTCTTTGGGGTTTGTGTGTATGTATGTGTGTGTTAAGTGCCATCAACTCATTTCCTACTTATGGAAACCCTATGAATTAATAACCTCCAAAATGTGATATCATTAACAGCCTTGCTCAGATCTTACAAACTGAGGGTCATAGCTTCCTTGATTGAGTCAATTCATCTCATTTTAGGTCTTCTTTTCCTGCTGCCTTCAGTTTTTCCTAGCACGACTGTCTTTTCCAGTGACTCTTGTCTTCTCAGAATGTGATCCAAGTAAGATAGCCTCAGTCATTTTTAGCTTCCAGGGAGAGCTCAGGCTTGATCTAGAACCCACTGATTTGTCCAAAAACTCTAGACCAACACTGTCTTTCAAATGATATTGAGGGTTCCTCCATAATAAATTTAGGCACAGAATTTCAGACTTATGCATTAAATTTCACCAGTTCATTTCAGTATACATGTATTCATTCACTGAAGACATTTCTTTCCCACTACCTTCTTGGCTTCAAGGTGGCCACAATATCTTGGAAAGCAGGAGCCTAAAGAACAGGAAGGAGATAAGGATTCTTCTTGGGGTATCTGAAGCAACTATATTTCCTCCATTTTCTCCAAAACTGGTCAGATCTTAGATAGACCAATTTCCCACTTGCCTTACGCCGCTCTCACGCTCCTCTTCTCAGCGGGTCTTCCGTCCGATTTCACACTATCTGCCCCGGGGCTGCAACCAGCTTTGCCTTTTTCGCGCAGCAAACAGAAACTGGCTTTTTAGAGGTTTCTGTTTGCCGCACGAAAAAGGCGAAGCTAGTTGCAGCCCCAGGACAAATAGTGTGACATCCGACGGAAGCCCTGCTGAGAAGAGGAGCATGAGAGCGGTGTAAGGCGAGTGGGAAATCAGTCATACTGAAAGCCACTGAACTCCATGGGGCTAGTATTGAGGACCTGATTCTGCTTCCATAAAACTCAATGGAAGCAGGCTCCAATAGATACAAAATTTATCCTTACCTTAACATTCTGCTAAGATCTCAAATGGAATATGGGATATTTTGCAGTATTCTGAGACAATTCATTAGGTGGAGATGGTTTTTCATTCATTAAAGATAAAACGTTGCCCAGTACCTGAATTTACATAACTCTGAATTCACACTCACTGCAGAATTTCGGCTTATCATCCTAAAATAACCATCCTGTCCAGTCAGTTAAGAAAAGATATATGAGTAATTCTAATGTTTCTTTCAAAAAGTGGAATTGGAGAAAAGAGATAAGCAGAGATGGATTGAGATGTTAAAGTACCTGATTCTCTGGCATTTGTAAACTAAGCCTAGATTAGAGTATGCTGGGAGTGTTTTCATACAGGTGAACATTAAAAATATACTCCAGTCATCTGCAGTGGTGCAGAATTCTATCACCTTGTAACACAGGTAATGGAATCTGTGCTATTTCCCCTTTGATATCTCTTTCTGGCCAACAGTAACCATACTATTTTCTTCCACTTTGACTAGGGTTGCCAAGTCCACCTCAGCAAATCCCTCAAGATTTTGTGGGTGGTGCCTCAGGAATGCAGAGTTTGGCAGGATGTAGTGTCACTTCTAGGTGGTGATCTAGGCTGCTTCCCCTAGTCTCTATAGTTTTACCAAAGAGACTACAAGAAATTCCTAGAGTATCATTTAAGAGGGGGCAGTTTTTTCCATACTTGGAGCAGGAAATTGGGGCTGGGGCTGATTATTTCTTGCCCTGAATGGGTAAATGTGGGGCCTAACTGACTGTTTTGCTTTCACAGAACAAGGCAAAGATTGTATGTATAAAGAAAATTCTCTCAAAATTCTAATAATAATTGTACACAGTTGAGTTTGGCTGTACGTGAACTGATGTACCTTCCTATTCACCAGCTATCCCTTGGTGAGTTTTGATGTTTTATTAATACAGCTGAGAATTCTTGTAAAGTAAGCATATGGTGTGGGGGGAAAGACTTTCTGGGGAAACTGCCTAAAGTTACCAATGTTGTTATCATCTTAATGTCATCTTTAGCTTTAATCTCATTTCTCTTGGCTCTTCAGAGATGCCACCAGACTCCTGAGCTGAATTTCAGCTTTCATGCCTACATTATATATTTCACCAGTACCACCACGAGGATCCAATCGTGTTGTACTTACAGTAAATCAAATCAAAACAAAACAAAACCATGTATAAATTGTGAAATGCAAAGGCTTTGGGGCAAGGTTGTAGTAGGGTTGCCTGGTCTGAGTTGGAAAATACCTGGATACTTTGGGAAAGGATCTGGGGAAAGGCAGGGTTTGAGGAAGGGAATGGCCTCAGCATGGTACAATACCGTAGAGTTCACCCTTCAAAGCAGCCATTTTCTCTGGGGGAGCTGATCTCTGCCAGCTGGAGATCAGTTGTAAAAGCAGGAGATCTCCAGGCCCCACCTGGAGGCTGGCAATCCTAGGTTGGAGCCCTGGGAAGCCATAGACCTGGAGGATATGCTCTTCCTGAGGTAAACAGAGAAGTTACAAAAAAAGATAAGGAAGATAAGGCTCCAGGAACTTTAGTTCCTGAGGGCAGATTTTGAACTGCCCTTTTTGAATAAATGTATGTGTTAGGAGGAAGCACGCTGTATTCAATGGAAAAGATCTGGTGCGAGTTCTACGATTATTCATTTAGTATATACGACACCTTTCTCCTGCCATAGCTGGGACCCAAGGTGCTTGACAGCAATAGATGTAACACAAAAATAATCATCTAATGAATTAAATAATTAAAAACAGGCAGCACTTTTTTTTTGAGCAGGAACACACAGGAACACAGTTCTGGCTGGCTTGGCAATAGAGGAAGTGGCCTCATATGCAAATGAGTTCCTGCAGGCCTTTTCTTTAAAAACAGGAACGCAGTTCCGGCTAGTTTGGCATTAGAGGAAGTGGCCTCATATGCAAATGAGCTCCTGTTGGCTTTTTCTTTTAAAAAGTCCTGTGTGAAACAATGGTTACATCAGGGGGTGTGACCTAATATGCAAATGAGTTCCTGCTGGGGATATTCTACCAAAAAAGCCCTGAAAACAGGTAATTAAAGTTGGCCATTTAAAAAGTTAAGCCAGAGGCCATTCAGAGGCCCAATAATTTTTTTTTAAATAATTATGTTTTATAGGCTTACTGGAAGGTCCAAAGAATAGATCCCTACCTCGCTTAGGGTGGCCAGGTTGCTTGCTTTGCCTTGGCTGCATAAATGGAAATGGCACAATTACACTGTAGAATGCACTAGTATTCTCCTGAAACTCTTATGGTTTTTATCACACTGTTTCTGGGAAATCATGGAGCATCCTGGGATCAGCCAACATCCCTTTCACTTACATAGCTGGAAGTGACGCGCTGGAGATTGTGAGCCGCTCTGAGACTCTTCAGAGTGGAGGGCGGGATATAAATCCAGTATCTTCATCTTCTTCAGTGCAGAACACCATTTTGGTCAGTCTCTGCCACCCTTGTCTCCAAGGGCTGGCAATCCCAGCTTCACCTTTAATGGGAGATTGCTCCAAAGCCATGGGACAGCAGCAAGAAAGATATGGTCCTGGATCAGGGCCATCATAGACATTCTCAAGAGCAACCGAACTGCTAGAAGACCCTATGGTGAGAAGTTCAGTTGTTCTAGGGCAGTTAATTTAGATCACTATTTCAGCAGTTTCTGGGATTACATATAAAATGATTGACTGGAGATACTGAACTCTCCCCCCCCCACACACACACACCCTTGTCCTTTTCACTCCTCCGTCCCATATTAGTGTGGATTGCTTCTTTGCTGCCGTGGTTCTGAAAGGTATTTTAGTTCTAGCTATACTCTCTAAATGTTCTATTCTATGTTATGAGAGCCCAAGGCAGCCATGAGACATAATCTTTAATAGAGATAATGCCCTGTGGTCCTACAACCCATCACTAGTCTCTCTGGAGCCCAGCTACTAGCCTTGTTTTGGTTGTGTGCATCAGAACATTATCACAGCCTGAAGGAATTTTTTTCGACTGCAAAATGGAAACTTAATGATGCCGTCAGTGTTTTGGATCTGGCTTTTGGTTTTTAATGGAATATCATTCTTTAAACTGAGGATTTTGGCTGTCGCACCACAGAACTCCAAGGGCTGAAAAGACACTCTATCACACCCTACGCTGTCTGGAGACATGATGTTCAGAACAGAAAGATAAAATCCTTCAGAAATTCACATCAAGGCACAAACATGGACACCAGACACCACATTCCCTATCATGTCCTCTAATCCCTTAGATTATTCCCCCAGTTGTGTTGTTCCTCAATTTCAACCGCCAGTTTCCTCCTTGGCATCTCTTTCCACTCCTTCAATGTCATCTTATCTTTACTCTCTACACATTTCTGCTGTCAGAATGACCCACAGTGACTTTCTAGCTGCCACACTCCTGCTACAGCTTTGGCTCCCCCCCTCAAAGTGCTATTCTTGTGGGGGAGCATTCCATGTCCCTCAGAAGCTGCATTTCAGGAACCTCCATTCTCCTGCTGTGGCCAAAAGTCCTCTTTGAAATGCCGTTTCCTTCTTTCCTTACTTCACTTATACCCTGCCTTTCTCCCTAATAGGGATCCACAGTGGTTTAAAACATAATTCTCTCCTCCTCAATTTTATCCTCACAATGCCCCTGTGGTGTAGGTTGCACTGAGAATATGTGAAGCCCAAGCTCACCCAGCAAGCTTCAGTGGCAGAGTACAGATTCAAATCTGAGTCTCCCGGGTCCCTAGTCCAACACTCTAACCACTGCACTGCACTGGTTGTCACGCCACAGTGGTTTCTTCCCTCAGGAGAAGCATTTTTGGGGTACTTTGGACTGAATCAGGATGGGGTTAAGTGAGAAATTTGAGTTCCACATGTGGAAATCCTTCTGGTGTGGAAACATTTGGTTGAATTCAAGTCTGTTGTAAGGAAGACACCCACCATGTTACTAGTCTTCCTGGTAGATTGAGTGATTTTCTTTTCTGAACCTACTGTTGAGGAAAGCCTCAAACTTGTGGCCATGTATTTTCACTCAAAAGTTACCCATCTTACCTAACCCTTCCCTTTCCTTACTAAATTTCCTTACACATTCATACAGATTTCCCATTAAAGGACGTTTCCTCCACAGACAGGTCCTCGAAAACATTTATTGCTCAACAGCAACAAGCATGACTAATACAATACTCAGCACCAATCCACAACTAGTGTTTATTTATTTATTTACCTTAAATTTCTATTCCTCCCTCTCCGCAAGCAGACTCAGGGTGGCTAACAATCAATTTAAATATTTACATTTACAATTTAAAAACCAATAAAATACAGATACAATTAAAACACTCTAAAAACATTCTATGGTGCTGTCTTTAATATAGGCGGATTCTTTTCCTGATGGTGATCAGATGGTAATCATAGCTCTTTAGAGATGTGGGGTGGCAGTCTTCTCCCGGGTCAGATGTTAAATGCCTGTCGGAACAGTTCTGTCTTGCAGGCCCTGTGGAAGGTAGAAAGATCCCACAGGGCCCTTATAGCCTCTGGGAGGGCATTCCACATTCCTGGTGCTGCCACCGAGAAGGCCCTAGCCCTTGTGGAGCATAACCTGGCCTCCTTTGGTCCAGGGATGGACAGTAGATTTTGTGTCCTGAGCACAGTGCTTGCTGTAAAACATGCAGAGAAAGGTGGTCCATAGATAGGCAGGCCCCCGACCATAAAGGGCTTTAAAGGTCAATACCAACACCTTGAAACAGACTCTGAACACAATAGGTAGCCAGTGCAGCTCTTTCAGCACTGGTTGAATGTGCTCCCAACGAGGGAGCCTGTCATGAGCCCTGATGAGGAGGAGCTGGAAGAGTTGCCAGCGAGTTCCTCAGCTGAACAAACAGCAGCTGGCCCATCAATCACTCTCCAGGCACCAGTGTCATCTGTTGACGAGCAATCTCCTCCAAGCTCTCCTTCTCCCATCTCAAGAGTTTGAAGCAGGCTCCAGAAAGAACTTTCAGAGCGAAGACATGAAGCACGCCGATGCTTCAGATCTCTCAGCCCTGAGTTCTATCAGAGTCACTGCCACCCAGGGAGCAGGCTGATTGAGACTCCCATATAGCTCCCACCCAGGACCTGGTAACCTTGTGGAAACAACAAGTCTATTCTCTGGCTTGCGTCCACATGCCTTCCTGACCTGCTTGATTTCCTTGGCACCCTGACCTTTTGGCTTTTGGACACTGACTTCTGATTCCAGTTTGTGATTCTCCATTGGTGACTTGGCTCCTGCTTGCCTTCCTGGACTTTGACCTTGGACTGGCTTTGGACTCCTGCCTGCCTGCATCCTGAGAACGTGACAGATTGCTTCCACCCAAATACTCACTCCACAAGATGGATGAGGTGGCAAGCAGAGGCTCTGGGCAGCTAGCAGCCTTGCTCACTCAGGTACAGCACCTCACTCAAATGGTGGTTCACCTGAAACATCAGCAAGCCACTGTCACTGCCCCACCCAAGTGCCCAGTGCTTCCCCCAGAGAAGTTTGCTGGGAAGGAGTTTCCTGCATTCCTGGCACAGTGCAAACTGTGTATTCAACTATGTGCCAGAGACTTCCCCAATGACAAGACCAAGGTATGCTTCATTGTCAGCCTCTTAAGGGGGCAGGCAGTTAAATGGGCTACCCCCTTGCTTCTAGCCCCATTGCCCCTGCTGACTGACTACCAGGGCTTTCCTGGTCATATGGCGGTAGCTTTTGCTAACCCCCAGCAAGCAGCCACCACCAATCAGAAGATCCGGACCCTGAAGCAGGGTAGAGACTTAGTTTCCCAGTACTCTACTGAGTTCAAGCTTCTGGGCCAAGACGTGGCCTGGAATGAGGCTGCTCTCATGGACCAGTATATGGAGGGGCTGGCTGACGAAGTTCTTGATGAGTTGGCACAAGTAGACCGGCTAGCCACGCTGCAAGGCCTAATCACACTGTGTCTCTGCATCGATGGCTGACTGGAAGGCTGCCACCAAGCACGAAGCAGTGTCTGTCCCTCTCAGTTGCCCTGCTGCCTAGCGACGATGACAACCCCGATGCATGCCAGTCCCGAGACTGACGACCCCAAGCCCATGCAACTTGGAGCTGCACAGCCGCGGCTCACCCCCAAGGAAAAAGCACAGCGCCGCTCACTGAATCTCTGCCTGTACTGTGGAGGGGCAGGGCACTTCTCCTCCGGCTGCGCAGCCAAGCACACCCAGCCCAGTACCGTGCCACCGCTGCCAGTAAAAGACCAGCCCAAGTCTGAGTGGACCACCCAACTTGGGGCACCTAGCCGGGTCCCCTGAACCCTACGTTACTGGCCAGGACCTGTTCCTCGTACTGGTCACACTCAGCTTG
The DNA here is from genome assembly GCF_032191835.1 of Heteronotia binoei. Lineage (NCBI taxonomy): Eukaryota > Metazoa > Chordata > Lepidosauria > Squamata > Gekkonidae > Heteronotia > Heteronotia binoei. Next base: position 168,736,432 of record NC_083225.1, read on the forward strand.
CTGGACGGGCACTGGCTGTTCGTCTACGCCATGGTCGACTCCGGGGCTAGCTGCTGCTTCGTCGACGTGGCTTTGTGAAGCAACACCAGATCCTGACGCAGTACAAAGACACCCTGACCCTGGTCGAAGCCATCGACGGGTGCCCCTCCACTCTGGTGACCCAGGAGACCCACCCGGTCACACTCAAGATCCAACACCATCATGAGCAAGTACAATTCGATGTTGCTCGCATGCCCCACTATCCCCTCATTCTGGGACTCTCCTGGCTCGTAAAGCACAACCACCTCATGGACTGGGCACAGGGAAAGCTGAGCTTCAAGGACCCTTGTCCTCACCAGGCCCGGTTGGTGACCCTGGCCGCCACCGCCTCGGCTGCTGGCCCTCTACTTCCCCCGGCCTGCACAGACTTTGCCGATGTCTTTGAGGAAAAGGGGGCCAACCAGCTCTCCCCACACCGGCCTTATGACTGCACCATCAATTTGGTACCAGGGGCACCCCTGCCTATGGGGCGGCTCTACCCCATGTCCGAACCGGAGCTAGCAGCCCTGCAGGACTTCCTCGCCAAAAACCTGGAATGGGGTTTCATCTGGCCATCCATGTCCCTGCTGTCCATCCCTGTTCTCTTTGTCAAGAAGAACATAAGAATATAAGAGAAGCCATGTTAGACCAGTGTCATCTGTTGACGATCAATCTCCTCCAAGCTCTCCTTCTCCCATCTCAAGAGTTCGAAGCAGGCTCCAGAAAGAACTTTCAGAGCAAAGACATGAAGCACGCCGAAGCTTCAGATCTCTCAGTTCTGAGTTCTAGTCGAGTCACTACCACCCAGGGAGCAGGCTGATTGAGACTCCCATATAGCTCCCACCCAGGACCTGGTAACCTTGTGGAAGCATCAAGTCTATTCTCTGGCTTGCATCCACACTCCTTCCTGATTCTGACCTGCTTGATTTCCTTGGCACCCTGACCTTGTGGCTTTTGGACATTGACTTCTGATTCCGGTTTGTGATTCTGTATTGGTGACTTGGCTCCTGCTTGACTTCCTGGACTTTGACCTTGGACTGGCTTTGGACTCCTGCCTGCCTGCACCCTGAGAATGTGACAGAGTCCTATTAACAGTTGCGCCGCAGCGTTCTGCACTAGCTGTAGTTTCCAAGTCAGAGTAAAGGGTGGCCCCATGTAGAGCGCATTAGTGATCTATTCTCAAGGTGACCGTAGCGTAGATCACCATTACTAAGTCGGCATGCTGTAGGAAGGGAGCCAACTGCCGTACCTGCCGAAGATGGAAAAAGGAGGATCTGATAGTGGCTGCTACCTGGGCCTCTATTGTGAGAGAGGACTGCAGGAATACTCCCAAGTGCTTGACCTTAAGGGCCGGTATTAATGACACCCCGTCAAGAGCCGGTAAAGGGACCTCCCTTCCTGGACCACCCCGACTCAGATAGAGAACCTCCGTCTTCATCGGATTCAGCTTCAACCGACTCAGCCTGAGCCAAGATGCTATGGCTTGAAGAGCCAGGTCTAGATTTTCCGGGGTACAGTCAGATTGGACACCCATCAATAGATAGAGCTGAGTGTCATCTGCATATTGGTGACATCCCAGCCCGTACCTCCTGACAATCTGGGCAAGGGGGCGCATGTAGATGTTAAATAACATTGGGGACAGAACCGCACCCTAAGAACATAAGAACATAAGAGAAGCCATGTTGGATCAGGCCAATGGCCCATCCCCAGTCCAACACTCTGTGTCACACAGTGGCCAAAAAAAATTATATATATACACACTTTATATATATACACACACTGTGGCTAATAGCCACCGATGGACCTCTGCTCCATATTTTTATCCAATCCTCTCTTGAAGCTGGCTATGCTTGTAGCCGCCACCACCTCCTGTGGCAGTGAAGTCCACATGTTAATCACCCTTTGGGTGAAGAAGTACTTCCTTTTATCCGTTTTAACCTGACTGCTCAGCAATTTTATCGAATGCCCATGAGTTCGTGTATTGTGAGAAAGGGAGAAAAGTACTTCTTTCTCTACTTTCTCCATCCCATGCATTATCTTGTAAACCTCTATCATGTCACCCCGCAGGCAATGTTTCTCCAAGCTAAAAAGCCCCAAGCGTTTCAACCTTTCTTCATAGGGAAAGTGTTCCAACCCTTTAATCATTCTAGTTGCCCTTTTCTGGACCTTCTCCAATGCTATAATATCCTTTTTGAGGTGCGCCGACCAGAACTACATACAGTACTCCAAATGAGACCACACCATCGATTTATACAGGGGCATTATGATACTGGCTGATTTGTTTTCAATTCCCTTCCTAATAATTCCCAGTATGGCGTGGCATTTTTTTATTGCAATCGCACACTGTCTTGACATTTTCAGTGAGTTATCTACCATGACCCCAAGATCTCTCTCTTGGTCAGTCTCTGCCAGTTCACAACCCATCAACTTGTATTTGTAGCTAGGATTCTTGGCCCCAATGCGCATTACTTTGCACTTGGCCACATTGAACCTCATCTGCCACGTTGACGCCCACTCACCCAGCCTCAACAGATCACTTTGGAGTACCTCACAATCCTCTCTGGTTCTCTCCACCCTGAACAATTTAGTGTCATCTGCAAACTTGGCCACTTCATTGCTTACTCCCAACCTCGTATCATTAATGAACAAGTTAAAGAGCATGGGACCCAATACTGAGCCCTGCAGCACCCCACTGCTTTCCGGCCCTCCACTGCGAAGACTGCCCATTTATACTCACTCTCTGCTTCCTATTAATTAGCCAGTTTTTGATCCACAAGAGGATATGTCCTTTTATGCCATGACTCGAGCTTTCTAAGGAGCCTTTGATGAGGAACTTTATCAAAAGCTTTTCCCCTCTGTCAAACTTTATCAAAACCCTGTGGCACACCACATAAAGTGGGTGTTTTTGGGATGATTCCTCCCCTATCACCACCCTTTTGTCCCTGACCTTGGAGAAAAGAGGCCAACCACTGCAAGGCAGACCCCTGAATCCCCATGTCGGTGAGGCAGCTAGACAATAGCTGATGGTCAACCGTATCAAATGCGGCTGACAGATCTAATAATAACAGCACCACTGAGCTGCCCCGATTCAGATGTCGTACGATATCATCTATGAGGGCGACCAGAACCATCTCCATCCCGTGACCTGGTCGAAAGCCGGACTGGAACGGATCCAGTGCGGAAGTGTCATCCAGAATCCCTGTAGATGCATTGCCACCGCCCGCTCTATAACCTTACTCAAAAAGGGAAGGTTCGACACTGGCCAACTCCATGTTGGGAGATCCCTGGAGAGTTGGGGCAGAACCTGAGGAGGATGGTGTTTGAAGAGGGGCCTCAGCAGGACTTAATAGAGTCCACCCTCCAAAGCAGCCATTTTCTCCTGAGGAATTTATCTCTGTAGTCTGAAGATCAGTTGTAGTTCCAGGCAATCTCCAGGTTAGCAATCCTATCAACAACTGCTCAGCCTACCTATTAGAGGAGCAGACCAGCACTTCTGTGTGCTTGAGGAGAAGTTGGATGTAACTTACCACAATGTCTTGCAAGCAAGAAGCAGTTGCCTAATTGAACTCAAAGAGATAATCTCCTGCAATGTTCTTTGGTCTCTCTTGCACCCATGTGTTAGCTATATCAGTTTTTATTGCATTATTCTCTATGGTAGAAGGTTTGATTTGAAGAAAAAACTCTACTTGTAAGTAATTTGCAAGTTTTTTCTAGAACTTGCATAGAAAAATGCTGTAACTGCAAACAAACTTATAATTCAGAACACATTTGGTGCTTCTGTATAGATATAAGATTTTTTTAAAGAAAGCAACATACAGTTGTCTTGAAATTAGCACAGTTACCTTCTTGCTGGTTCTAAAAAAAAATCCTTTTTTTCAAGGGGAATAAAAAAACCTTGTTCCATTTTTAGCAAGATTCCCTATATAGAAATGGCCATGCCTCAGCAACTCTGCCAGCACCTCAGGGGCCACTTGGCTCAGACCCTGTGCAGGTAAACTGGTGTCATCTCACCACCTGTCTCCTCTGGCACTACTGCCATTTTGTGAGAAGAGGATGAGCCAATGGCCGCTGTCAATGCCTCTGAGTCCAGTGGTCCCTGAAGTGCTGGCTCCGTGGGGCTTCTCATTTGGGCTTGTTCCAGGGCCATTTTTACTTCCCAGTCCACTTCTGTGATGTATGTGTGTGTGCACAGATCTAAGAGAGAGGGGGAAACTCAGTTCTGGGATCTTACTGTAGGGCGGGATGAGCTGTATAAAATAACTTGACTGTCAGGAACCACTACAAGTGGAGATAAGGAACTATGTAAAATCCCAAAGGACCCCATTCCCACCCTCCAATTTGTTGAATGACCTTTAAGATCTGGGAATAGAGCAGAGGTCACTGGGGGAGTGGGGCAGATAGCTGCTAATTTTGTGCACTGTGCAGTGGGTTGGGCAAGATGACCCTTGGGGTCCTTTCCAAATCTATGTTTCTATTTGTAGAATACCCACTGGGGGGCCACTATGGTGATATAGCCCTTATGCCACACTGACTTACACATTGCTGGAAGCATTTATTAATATTCTTCCTGTGTGGTTGAAAGGAGTAGTGGTGGGAGCTCTTTTTCTTTCCAAAAAGGAGCTTTCCTTCACTTCTTTCCACCCTCGCTTTTATTCCCACAATGCTCCACTTTAATACTGGGGAGCAGATTACCTTGGTGGAACGTGTCTCATTATCCCCATTAGAAACCTGTCTGGAATAGAGAGGTCTTGAAGCATAGAGACAGACTAGCCACAGGGCGCCTAGAATGTGCCTGCTGTTTAGAGGGATTAAAATGGAGGGAGTCTGCTTAAATGAAGTTATGTGTTTTTGAGACAGGTTTGGGCCCAAAACACTCACAGTACTCAGACAGGATTAACAAGATGCAAATAAGTTAGCAAATCGAGCCTTCAGAGAGGTGAACTCTCCAACTTGTCTTTTGTGATATAAATAAATCAGGCATAAATTAGAGCTTCTTTCCTCCTATTTGCATCTTCTAATGAATCAAGGCAGATGTTCCTTAAATGCCGTTATCCATACATTCAGAATCTCTGCGTGGTTCTGGTTGTCTTTCTCTCCAGAGTCACAGACTTCTCACAGCAAGGTCCTAATTTCTGGTTGCTGTCTGGTATGTAAGCATATGGTTCCTCTCCCCCTCCCTGCCCTATCAGCCTCTGAACTTTAGTCCAAGACCATTTGAGAAAACACTTCAATTGCCTTTTTGTGATAATTTATATTAACATGCTGGAAAAAGAACACTTTGTCCGAATGTTGCAGGGAGAAAAACTGAGCTCATTGCACAAAATGCTGTTCGTTGAAGCCAAACTTCAAGTCATGGTGGAACAGACGTGCCTAGGGGACTTTTTTCCTCTACAAATGTCCACTCAAGATGCCAGCATGTCAGTAGCATCCACAGTTTGGCCTTGAAAGATTCACCTGGATATAATAATAATAATAATAACAACTTTTATTTCTATCCCGCCCTCCCCGCCTAGGCGGCTCAGGGCGGCTAACAACAACTTACACATTAACATAAATAATAAAACTTTAAATTTAACAATTAAAATTAAACATAAAAACCAGTCAGTTAAATTAAAATACATGATTTTCATTAGACTAAATATATATGAGTATATCTGGCAGCGATAGAGCTGTTATGGCGCTGGTTATGCCAGTTTAGGTAGTCTTATGGATGGCGGTTCTTACGCCAAGCAACTCAGCAGTCAGTGTCATTATAGGCTTGCAAGGCCTCTGAATCTGGAGACAAGCAGCAGAGTGGTGTAGGGGTTAGAGTCTGGAACTAGAAGACCCATGACTCTGGCATAGCTCATTGGATGATCTTGGACCAATCACTGTCCTACCTCACAGGGTTGCTGTTGTTATGAGGATAAAATGGAGGAAGGAGAGTGCTGTAAGCCCATTTGGATGAAAAATAAGTAAAATAATAGACATTCTCATTAGAGAGTTGTAGATATTAATATTTCAAGAGAAGCAGGGAGAAGCAAGAAAAAGAATCAGGAGGTTAGACTCAGCACTAGGGAATTCCGAGTCTGAATTCCCACTATGCCATGGGCACTTGTTGGGTGACTTAGGATCAGACACAGACTCTCTCTCTCCCCACCCCCCACCCCCTTACAGGGTTGTTGTGTGGATAATATGGAGGATGGAAAAAGAATGTTTTGGATCTCCATGAGGGAGAAAAGCAAGATGTATCTTAATTAATAAAAGCAGAGAGACTGAAAAGGGAGCTGTTGACCAGCCAAACTTTATGTGATACATTGGCTGAGATACTACCTTCAGTTTTCTGGAACAAGAAAAAAAAAATCCACTCATCTGTGCCCAGCCTAGGGGATGGGAAACAGGGTTGCCAAGTCAAATTCAAGAAGTATCTGAGGACTATGGGATGGAGTCAGGAGACATTGGGGGTGGAGCCAGGAGCAAGGTTGTGACAAGCATAATTGAACTCCAAAGGGAGTTCTGGCTATCACATTTAAAGGGACTGCACACTTTTACAATGCCTTCCCTTCATTGGAAATAATGAAGGATAGGGGCACCTTGGTTTGGGGTTCATAGAACTGGACCCATTGCTCCAATCCTTTTGAAACTTGGAGGGTATTTTGGGGAGCGGTGCTGAATGCTATGCTGAAAAATTGGTGCTTCTAGCCTCCCCAGATACCTGCAGCTCAATTCTCCATTTTACCCGAAGGGAATTGGTCTCCATAGGGAATAATGGGAGTGCCCAGCAGACATTTCCCTCCCCCTCCTTTCTGATGACCCTGAAGCAGGGGGGGGGCTCCAAACTGGGGGATCCCCTGCCCCCACCTGGGGATTGGCAACACTAACGGGAAGAGGCTGATCACCTTCCTTTTTTTGTCTCCACCTGCATTATGCAGCCCTATTACACCTTTATAAAGCTTGAGTGGAGCTGCAAGATCCTAAAAAAAATCCTTGTTCTCCATGCCCTGTTGACACAAGAAGGATCCGTTTTTCTTGGATCAGAGAGGTAATCCCCAAAAGGAAGTTAAACATGATTGCAAACAGCCGGGGAAGGAAAACGAAAGGCCCCCGCCCAAAGCCTGCTTAAAATGAGCTGCAGCCATTTTCTGGTACTTTGTTGTTCATGCGATCGCTGCCTGACTGACAGCAGTTTTGCCCTTGAATATCTGCAAAAAACACTTGCCTTCCTATTTTAACATTTCCCGTCACTAGCTGCTCCCACGCTCTTCCAGCACTTAATCGCACGCAGCTCAGTTGCTGTGCGGCCAAGGGAGTCAAGCGGGCAGGCCCCTCTCCGAGGCGGCTTTCCAAGGTAAACAAACACAAGCAACTTGTAGGAATTGCTGATGAACTCCATCCCGCTCCTCTGGAGAGAGCGCCACTGCCTTGGAGCCAGCCCTTTTCCTGTCAGCACCTCGCCTGAAATAACCCTCCGGAATTTGAAGGTCGTCCAAGCCGAGTCCTCCCTGGTGGCAGCACAAGCGTTGTGCCTGGCGAACAAATGGGAAATGGGCTGGCTTGGAATGGCTGATGAGCCCTGTTCCTTCCACAGCTCTAAAACTCCCTTCATTAGCCTGCTGGATCGTGACCTGAAAGGCTCCTTGGCATTTAAAGTCGGTGTGGCTTTCTTTAGCACTGCAGGACAGTGACTGAAGTTCTCCTAGAATTACATCTTATTCCCAAACTACAAAGGTCAGTTTCTCCAGAAGAAAAGGCAACGTTGGAGGGCAGATTCTGTGATATACCACAGAGTCTATGGTATATTGGAATCCTAGAGTAACATCACATTCCCACTAAGCTTCCTCCTTTTCCCAAACGCCATCTTCCTGAGGCACCGCTTCAAGCCTCCAGCGGATTGTTCCCCTAAAGTGGGGTGTCAAACACCCGGCCCATCAGGCCCGCCCAAGGCTTTGATCAGGCCCGCAGGGCTCTTATCTTCCCCCTCCTCCCATTCAAGAGACCTAAATTTGAGTATAGGAACACCATAGAAACCTACAAGATTTGGGGGGGGGGGGGGGGATAAGATTCTGAAATTCAAAGCTGCCTTCATGTAAGCGTTGACTCTTAAAAACTTTAGGGCTGCCATGTCCATCTCAGGAAATATCTGGGGTCTTTGGGGGTGCAGTCAGGAGCAAGCTTGTGACAAGCACAATTGAACTCCAAAGGGAGTTCTGGCCATCACATTTAAAGGGACCACATTCCTTTTAAATGCCCTCCATTGGAAAAAATGGAAGATAGGGGCATCTTCTTTTGGGGCTCATCAAATTGGACCCCTGGTCCAATCTTTTTGAAACATAGGGGAGTTTTAGCAGAGGCATCAGATGTTGTGCTGAAAATGTGGTGCCTCTGTCTCAAAAAACAGGCCCTCCCCAAGTCCCAGATACTCATGGATTATTCTTCATTTTACCCTATAAGAATCGGTTTCCATAGGGTATAATGGAGTAACAAGTGGACATTTCCTCCCCCCACCCCTGCTTTCTAATAACCCTGAAGAGGGGGAGGGCCTCCAAACTGGGGATTGGCAACCCTAGCTTATACCCTGGAAATCTTGTAGGTCTCTAAGGTTCTACAGGACCTGAATCTAGCTGTTCTACTTCAAACCAACATGGTTACTCTTTGAAAGTGTCTCCAGAAAGCATTAAAACACAGCCATAAGAAACAAAATAAAGATATTAAAACAAGCTGCCACACAGGCTGGCTGGATGATCTCACCGAGGGCTTTTTTTGAGAAGGAACGCAGCTCCAGTAGGCTTGGTGTCAGTGGGTGTGGCCTAATATGCAAATGAGTTCCTGCTGGGCCTTTTCTCTATTAAAAAGACCTGGTCACTCGTGTGCCCATCATGTAGCATCTTGCGATGTTTAGTTTGAAACAGCAGCTTCTCCAACTCTGACTCAATCCAAGTAATTTTTCTCTGCGCAGTGAGTGGTGTTAGCCGTCTCCAAATGCAGATGGAGAAACCTGGTTGTACCAGATTTTTTAACCTCCTAGAAGGGACAACACCGTAGAACTGTGATGGATTCCTCCTCACATCACTGCCATTAATGCAGCTTCATGATTGTGTAAGTGGTATGTGCCTCAATCAATCAGTCTCAGCATGAGCCAAATGATGAACAATTCAGAGAGACTACCTGGTAATTTCTCTGCCAATTCTTTAAGAGGAAGAGTAGAGCTACTTACTCATTAAAAGAGTCTCTTTACTGTTATACCTGCCAGCCTTCTGTTCTTTTGTAAAATGAGATTGCCAGCGCTCAGTTTTCAAACAGTTGGATCCAATCAATAATAAGCTTGGTTGGTTTGTTTGTTCTCTGAAGCCTATTGATTTCAATGGGAGAGTTACACATGCATACTTTGGTTGTATTGTGGCATGTAGTGTCTGTGGTCACCATGGCACCAGCTGTGCCTTGGTTTTTCTCTACCTCAGTGGAGTGCAGGCATCATCTTTGTGTCTTCAGGGAGCACACATTCAGAAACCACTGCTTCCACCATGAGAGAATGAATGACTTGGAACCTTGTGATTGGCCTCAGCTAGGTTGCCAACTCTGGATTAGGAAATTCCTGAAAGAGTTGATGGTGAAGTCCCGGAAGGGCGCCATTTGGAGAGGTGAAAGAGCTCAGCTGAGTTGTGATTCCATAGAGTTGGCCTTATCAGGTTCCTGCCTGGTAATGCGGATCCCATTGGGTTTTCAAGACAAGAGACGTTCAAAGGTGGTTAATCATTGTTTGCCTCTGCATAGCAGCCCAGTACTTCCTTGGTGGTCTCCCATTCAACTACTTGTCAGTTGTAGAACATCTTTTTTGCTTGCAAAAAGACCCAGGTTCTTTCCTGGGCATCTCCATTTTAAAAGATCAGGTAGCAGATTATATGAATGGTCAGACTTCAGCAGGGCTTCATTTGTAGAGAAAGTCCAGCAGGCCACACCCCCTGACATTGCCATTGTTTCACCAGGAACTCATTTGCATATTAGGCCACACACCCCTGACACCAAGCCAGCTGGAACTGCGTTCCTGTGTGCTCCTGCTCCAAAAAAACCCTGGACTCCAGAAAGCCGCAGTCTGTCAGAATAGACCATGCTGACTTTGATAGACTAGTGGTTTAATTCACTGTAATGTTCATGAGCAGATTGGGGAGACAACAGTCCTTTTGCATGCACAAGTTCCCAGGCACTATCCCCAGCATCAACCTCGAAAGGAAGTTAAGCATACTAGTAAGGGGCCAAAAGTTTAAAACAGCAATAGTTAAAGACAAAAATGCATATGTTTATTACAAAAAACATAAAAACCTTGTGGGGCTCAAATGAAGCCTCCAAAAATCATCAAGGTGACAGATGCACAAAAAGGAACTATATGTGACCTGATGTGTTTCGGCCTGCAGAGCATCTCCAGTTAAAAGGCTCAGATAGGCAGGGATGTGAAAGACCTCCACCTGAGAGAGACCCTGGAGAGTGGCTGCCAGTCAGTGCAGATAACACTGACCTTGATAGACCAAAGCTTTGACTCAGTATAAGGCTGTGTATTCACAATTCCGAGGGCCATTAAAGTCATGCCCTTTTCTCTGTATCTGTCTGCCCCTCTTAAAAAAAACCGCCACAAAACTAACAGCACACAACCAGCTCATCTTAAACATCAAAGATGATCCATTACACTAACCAGAAATAACCTGCCATCTACATACAAGTCAGTGCCCAGGAAAATGCGGATTGTCACTTTGGGGTCAGTCAGCAATTTTTCCTCAGGCCAGTTTGGCCAGGGATCTTGGAGGCTTTTGCTATCTTCTGGGCTGGAGCAGGGGTCACTAGGGATGTATGTGTGTGGGGGAGGTATTTGTGAATTTCCTGCATTGTCCAGGGGGTTGGACTAGATGACTCTGGAGTTCCCTTCCAACTCTATGATTCTATGAACAGGGAGTCTGTAGGCCATTTGCAGGGTACGAGTAAAGCACTTGACTGCCTCAATAGGAATCAAATGAGACATTTGTATTTATTAGTTTCTGTTCTAACACTTCTCTTTCAGTGTTTTTTTTAATGGCCTGGATTTTATGGGAAACTGCAAGCCTAATACTAAGCAGAATGCAACACAGCCGTTTAAAACAAGAACTATTCACGAATGAGAAGCCAATATATAACAACGAAGACCTTGAAGGATGAAATGAAGATGTAGCTTCTATTCTTCTTAATGGCAAAGTTTTACTGACCTCCTTTTAAGGATAATTTTGTTCTATCTTTTACAGACCCATTACTGTCACAAAGAAAAGAAAAGAAGAAAAAGCATCTTGAAAAAAGACTGTGCTAACAAGTCCAGTCTTTTGTTCAAAAAGTAAATGTCATACACAATTTTTCATAACTTCTTCAAGTGCTGGTCTTTAATATTCTCCAGTGAAAGCAAAGACGGGCATGGTCAATTTTAAAAAGGGGGCTAACTAAAAGTGTGTGCACATATGTGGGTGTGTTTTCAGGTATACTCAGGGATTTTTTTGTGATGGTACTCACTGGTCCTGAGTATATCAGCACCTTGTTTGGGGCTCTCTTAAGTCCTGATCCTTGTGCATTGGCACACCCCACTACTGGCAGAAGAGGAGGTAGTTTGAGGTAGGCATGCACAGAGCAGGCGCACAGACTGGAGCACATCATGAATCAAGATATTGCAGGTGGCAGACATGGGGAGGGGCCATAGCTCTGTGGTAGAGCATCTGCTTGACATACAGAAGTTCCGAGGTTCAATCCCGGGCATCTCCGGTTTAAAGGATCTGATAGTAGGTGATGCAAAAGGGCTCCGCTTAAGACCCTATTCCTGCATACTTTCCAAGGCAACTGGCTTCTTGAAGTAAACTAGAGGAGAGAGGCTGTAATTCACAGAGAGAGCATCTGTTTGGCATGTAGAAGGTCCCAGGTTCAGTGTCCTGCACTTCCAGTTCAAAAGGATTAGGCAGTAGGTGATAAGAAAGATCTCCACGAGACCCGTGAGGGCCAGTCTTGAGTAGACACAGGGCTTTCTTTTTCTTTTCTTTTTTTTGTAGCAGGAACTTCTTTGAATATGAGGCTACACACCCCTGTTGTAGCCAATCCTCCAAGAGCTTAGAGGGCTCTTAGTACAGGGCCTACTGTAAGCTTTTGGAGGACTGGCTACATCAGGGGTGTGTTACCTAATATGCAAAGGAGTTCCTGCTACAAAAAAAGCCTTGAGTAGACAGGACTGACCTTGATGGTTCAACAGTCTGATTTAATATAAGGCAGCTTCATATATATCCATTTGACCCAGGTGTGCATGAACTCAGGTACACCTTGAGCCGTAGCACCTGACATGGGTGTAAAGAGGGCACCCAGCCACTACCAGCTTCTGAACTAGGTGGATGGGGAGCTGCCTGTTCTCTTCCATTCTTCTTTATGGAGTGTGTGTGTGGGGGGGGGGGATGAGTTGCCGCATCCTCACATTGTCACATTGGTAACGCTGAGATTCTGTGGCTTGACATGGGCTATTCTGGGTTTGAATCAGTATCCCTTGCTTAAGTTGGTTCTGGAAGGATTCTGTGGTTTGGAGCTAGTTCTGTAGGTCTTGTTGGTTTTGTGTTACACACACACATATATCCCTAATGCTGATTTCTCCATTATAAAAAGGCTTTGCCTGCTTTCTGCAGATTGGCCTCTTATTAGGTCAGGTCCCTCCCCACCCCATCCCCGAAGTTGGCAGCTGTGCCAGCAAATCAACAACAGAAGAATTCAGTGCATTGTTGGGAAGATTCCGATTCGGTCTCACCACTGCTTTGAATTGACAGGTTGTGTTAGCTTAAGCAGCCCATGGACTCAGACTGCTGTTTACCCCCTGAAGATAACAACAGAACTACTTCACAGGATTGTTGTGAGGATAATCAAATGATGGCTTGTGGCCAGTTCATTAACGTTTTGCCCAAGTTCAATCACAAGGCTCCTTAGGTTGGTTCAAAAGAAGCTTTTAACGATGAGGCTTGAAGCAAACATTAATGGCATGCATTCACAAGAACAGGTCTTGCCAGACTGAAATGAATCGAAAGTCAACTTATATATAAGAGCAGGGGTCATTTAATAGAAAAAGAGGTGCTGGAGCTCTTTTGCATAACTCATTTGCATGTGCCACATGCCCCTGACATCACTGGAAGGTGTATTAAATCATATCAGCTCACTCACTCTTTTGACAAATGTAGCACTTTGTGACTGCATTGGAAGCATCAGATGATGCACCTCTGACGTTAGCCAACTCTGTTGACAGCCCAGAAGAACTTTGGGGGCAGGCTTTGATAATGGAAATGTAGATCAGTGCTGTTGCTAAGAGTGCTTTTAGATCTAAAGCGCAGGTAGCTCTGGCTTGTAAATTATGCCCCTTGTTGGATTTAGCAGATCCATTTGTGCTCATCTGAGCAATGAGCTCTTCACGAGGCAGCCCTCGGAGACAAACCACAAACCACATTTGGCATAAAATATGGCAGTCTACAGACTGAAGCTAGTTAGTTCAGTAATATGATACCTGTATTAGATCAATTAGGGGAGGGAAGGCAGCATGATATGGACTGATCTCGCCTTGTAAGCTAAGAAGGGCTGCTACAGCCAAGATCTCTTTCTGTGGCAGCTCCTCCACTTTGCAGTGGGCAGCCCTGTGAGGTGAAGACTCACTTCTCTACAGGGCCAGCCCTAAAGCGTCTGCCACCTTCGGCAAGGCTAACTTCTGGCACCCCCCCGCCCCCAATGATATTGTCACCGATATCACCATCATGTGATGGGTGCCCAATTCAGCATCCCCAGAAGGTGGCAACCTAGGCAATCGCCTAGTTTGCCTAGTGGCAAGGTCGGCCCTGCCTCTCTATAAAGAAGATATTGGATTTATATCCCACGCTATTCTCTGAATCTCAGAGCGGTCACAATCTCCTTTACCTTCCCCCTCACATACACACAACAGACACCCTGTGAGGCGGGTGGGACTGAGAGAGCTTTTTACAGCAGCTGCCCTTTCAAGGACAACTCCTGTGAAAGCTATGGCTGACCCAAGGCCATTCCAGCAGGTGCAATTGGAGGAGTGGAGAATCAAACCCAGTTCTCTCAGATAAGAGTCCGTGCACTTAACTACTACTCCAAACTGGCTCTCGACACCAAACTGGCTCTCTCCTTTATAGTCTCTTTTAGGAAAGTTTCTACAGCAGAGCCATTCTGGAGGGATTTTCATGGAAGCCATGAGTTTTTCTGATGATTAATGGTTATTTTTAGATCTTAATTGGTTTCATGGCATGTTGCATCTTATTACTGTCCTGTCGGAAACCATTTTGAGTAATCCAGCAAGGTGGTATCTAAATGCCTCTAGTAAAAAGATAAATAATGAGAAGACAGAGCGAAACAGACTCATGTGCCTTAATTGCAAATAAAAGTGTGCAAAGCTTTAGCTGTAAAGAAAAGTGGCTGTGAAACGTGACCTCTCTAATGGCATACCACTAAATTAGGTTTTTCTGCCCCATCCTTGCTTTAGTTCATGCCTAAATTAGTACAAAATAGTTTAATACTGAGGGTTTTATTTTTGTTTTGGATTGTCACTACAATCCATTTTGTGAATTGAGAACTGTTTCTTACAAGCTGTGATGCTAGCAATTCAAGGAAGCATTCTAGCCTCACAGGCAATTTCCCCACCTTTGGATTATGCAAATCCTGTTTACAACTCAGTAAATTCAATTTGGTCAGGTAAATTAGGCATTACTTTTAATCATATTCCACAATTTGTTTTCAGATGCCCTTTCACACCCATCATTTCATTACACTAATTTCCTAGGATTATCCATTCAATTGGAGGACAGTTGTCATAAGATAGCATTGCTGGCAACAACCCAGCCTCCTAAACCCACTGATTTACAACATAGCTCTGGCTGTAGGAAAAGGCAAAAGTATCTTGTTTGTGACATGGTCCAAAAGTCTGGAACGGCGATAAGGAGACACTAATTTATATAGCGTCTGAGGACTCTCTTGATATCCTGGGCTAACTTCAGGACAGCTGTTACACATCTGGAGCTGGCATAGCTGGAAGTTTCTTAGATAGTGTCCAAGAACCTGAATGGGCCCTGATCCAGTTTCTAACCTGAATGAACAACCTTCATTTTTCCTTAAACACATGAAGCTGCTTTATACTGAATTAGATCATTGGTCTATCAAGTTCATTATCGTCTACTCTGATTGGCAGCAGCTATCCAAAGTCTTAACATAAGAACATAAGAGAAGCATGTTGGATCAGGCCAATGGCCCAGTCCAACACTCTGTATCACACAGTGGCCAAAATACACACACACACACAAACACTGTGGCTAATAGCAACTGATGGACCTCTGCTCCATATTTTTATCCAATCCCCTCTTGAAGCTGGCTATGCTTGTAGCCGCCACCACCTCCTGTGGCAGTGAATTCCACATGTTAATCACCCTTTGGGTGAAGAAGTACTTCTTTTTATCCATTTTTACCTGACTGATCAGCAATTTCATTGAATGCCCACGAGTTCTTGTATTGTGAGAAAGGGAGAAAAGTACTTCTTTCTCTACTTTCTCCATCCCATGCATTATCTTGTAAACCTCTATCATGTCACCCCGCAGTCGACGTTTCTCCAAGCTAAAGAGCCCCAAGCGTTTTAACCTTTCTTCATAGGAAAAGTGTTCCAAACCTTTTATCATTCTAGCTGCCCTTTTCTGGACTTTTTCCAGTGCTATAATATCCTTTTTGAGGTGCGGTGACCAGAATTGTACACAGTATTCCAAATGAGACCGCACCATCGATTTATACAGGGGCATTATGATACTGGCTGATTTGTTTTCAATTCCCTTCCTAATAATTCCCAGCATGGCATTGGCCTTTTTTATTGCAATCGCACACTGTCTTGACATTTTCAGTGAGTTATCTACCACGACCCCAAGATCTCTCTCTTGGTCAGTCTCTGCCAGTTCACACCCCATCAACTTGTATTTGTAGCTGGGATTCTTGGCCCCAATGTGCATTACTTTGCACTTGGCCACATTGAACCTCATCTGCCACATTGACGCCCACTCACCCAGCCTCAACAGATCCCTTTGGAGTTCCTCACAATCCTCTCTGGTTCTCTCCACCCTGAACAATTTAGTGTCATCTGCAAACTTGGCCACTTCATTGCTTACTCCCAACTTCATATCATTAATGAACAAGTTAAAGAGCATGGGACCCAATACTGAGCCCTGCGGCACCCCACTGCTTACCGTCTTCCACTGCGAAGACTGCCCATTTATACTCACTCTCTGCTTCCTATTAATTAGCCAGTTTTTGATCCACAAGAGGACCTGTCCTTTTACTCCATGACTCTCGAGCTTACTAAGGAGCCTTTGATGAGGAACTTTATCAAAAGCTTTCTGGAAGTCAAGGTAAACAACATCTATTGGGTCCCCTTTGTCCACGTGCTTGTTCACCCCCTCAGAGAACTGTAGCAGGTTAGTGAGGCAAGATCTTCCCTTACAGAACCCATGCTGAGTCTTCCTCAATAACTTGTGCTCATCAATGTGCCTTCTCATTCTGTCCTTGATAATGGTTTCTACCAACTTTCCCGGTATTGAAGTCAGACTGACTGGCCTGTAATTTCCCAGATCTCCTCTGGAACCCTTTTTAAAGATGGGGGTGACATTTGCTACCTTCCAGTCCTCAGGAACGGAGGCAGATTTCAATTTCTTAGTTAATGGCTGCCATCACCAGCTACTTGATCCCTGTTTAAGTGGAGATTCCAGGCCAAGGATTGAACCTGGGAGTTTCTGCATAGAAAGCAGATGTTCTATACCACTGAGCCACAGCCCCTGCCCAAACGAGTTTTAATCTCTCCTGTTGTGTCCTAGGTTCAAATGGAGAACTGTTACTTTTGGAGGGAAGCTGAACAAGCCAAGCTTGTACTCCACACCAGGGTTCCAGAGAAGGCCTAAGCGTGCCCAATCAGGGGAAGGATTGAAACATAAGTAGCCAATCAACATCTAGGCTCATACTGTACCCTGATAGGCCCTTAGGCCTCTGTAAATAGCCAATCCATGTACATAGTTAAGGTCCAATCAGAAAGGGGCAAGAATTGTATAAAAGGAGCGGGAGGTTTGAATAGAAGTCAGTTTGTGTTGGTGTTCCTGAAGTAAAGCTTGCTGAAATCACTCTCCGACTCTGGTCTCTTACTGCGCCGACCCCAGTACTTTACACTGGCGACGAGGATGGGATGCCAGTAAGAACCAGCAACAGAACCAGGAACACGGAAAGGTGGCTAAATCCAAGCCATCTGGGTCCGCACCTCCGCTCTGCGCACACCCCATCTCTCAAGCCGCCCAGACACGCTGCCAAGAATGGAGGCTTCAGCTAACCTCCTGCAGCCCTTTAGCATCGATCGCCCCGAGCTGTGGGACTCGTGGGTCGAAGGCTTCCAGTCATACCTGACCTTCCGGAAGATTACAGAGACTACCATGCAGAGAGCTCTGCTTATCAGTACGTGTGGCACGGAGACCGTGGACTTAGCCAGGGCTCTTCTCCAACCCAGGAAGCTCTCAGAGACGCCGGTGGACGACATCATCAGCGCTCTGGAGAAGTATTTCCAGCCCCAGCCAACCAAGCTCACCCGGCACTGGGACTTCCGACAAAGGACACAGAAGGCAAGCGAAACCACGATGGCGTTCTTGACAAGCCTGCGCCGGGTGGCAAGCCGATGCAGTTTCGCAGACCTCAACGAAGCCCTTCTCGACCAGTTTGTATGGGGCTTGAGGGACGAAAAACTAGTACAGAAACTCCTGTCCCTCTCCGAGTGCGACCTAACAAAGGCAATCGATGTGGCCACCAGCTGGGAGAAGGGCAGATCAGCAGGGCCACGGCTGACAAGACAGGCTGCGGCACACCAGATCAACCCTGAACCATCTACAGAGGACTCAGACAAGGACAAAGCTCTACAAACCGGCTATCGTTCAGCAGGAAGGAAGACCACCCATACCCCACAGGGCATGAGACACAAGACACCACCTGCATGTGCAAGCTGCGGGGGCCAGCACGAGCGAAAGACCTGCCGATTCCGGAATGCCACCTGTCGACTCTGCAGCAAGGAAGGCCACATCGCCTGCGCCTGCAGATCCACATCCCGAGCACGCGTCCCGCAAAGATCTGCGCACTCCGAAGGCCAGCCAGACTTCGAGACCGACGCTCTCCACGCCCACCAATACCCGGTACAGTACCTACCCTCGCCAGTCAGGCCCTCCAAAATCCGGGTCACTGTAGAGATCGGGGGGGGGTGCCCTGCCAAATGGAGGTGGACTCTGGGTCAGCATCATCTATTATAGCGGCAGAGACATTTTTTAAAATCCCCACCAGGCTGAGGCCTCTTCTCAGGGACCCGGGGTTTACCTTAGTGGACTTCCAGAAGAATAAGGTGCCTATCTTGGGAGTGGGCCCGGTCCCAGTCGAATACAAGGGGTTCAAGGGCCAGCTACAAGTGCTAGTGGTCAAGAACCACCTTACAAACCTTTTGGGTCTCGACTGGTTCAAGCCCCTGGGAATAGAGATCAGGGGGGTCAATAAGACTGTCGGAGTGGACTTTAACAAGGTTTGCAAAGAGTTCCCGGCCGTTTTCGATGGCACCTTGGGCTGCTACACGGGTCCCCCGGTTACACTACACCTCGACCCCACAGTGCGGCCTATTAGGCTTAAAGCGCGGCGAGTTCCATTCGCGCTCAAGCCTAAAATTGAGGAGGAACTGGATAAACTGATTGCACAGGGAATACTAGAGCCTGTCACCCACGCAGCCTGGGAAACGCCCATCGTGACTCCAGTCAAGCCCAGTGGGGAAGTGCGGATTTGTGCAGACTATAAGTGCACCCTCAACAAGGCTCTTCAGGCCCACGCATACCCTGTGCCCATCGTCAGCCACGTTTTAGCCACCCTAGCCGGAGCAAAAATTTTTGGCAAGTTGGACTTGGCCCAAGCTTACCAACAGCTGCCGGTGGATGAGGCCACGGCCAACGCCCAAACAATTGTGACCCACCGGGGGGCCTTTAGAGTAAAGCGGTTGCAATTTGGCGTGAGTGTGGCTCCGGGGTTGTTCCAGGAACTCATGGACTCTCTTTTAAAAGGACTTCCCGGAGTCACTCCATTCTTCGATGATGTGCTGATCGCTGCAGCCTCGCCTGAAGAATTCGCCGCCCGCCTTAGAGGAGTCCTACAACGTTTTGAAACAGCCGGCCTCAAGGTCAAACGGGAGAAGTGCCTCCTGGGCATGGATCGGGTGGAATTCCTGGGGTTCTCCATCGATGCCCAGGGGGTCCACCCCTCCGACGCCAAGCTGCGTGCCATCAGAGATGCTCCAGCGCCCACCAACAAGCAAGAACTCCAGGCCTTCCTCGGCCTCCTAAACTTTTATCATGCTTTTCTCCCCCACAAGGCAGCGGTAGCCGAACCCCTGCACCGGCTTCTAGACAAGAACCGACCCTGGGCGTGGGGCCGCCAGCACGCTAAAGCCTTCCAGGATATCAAGGGCCTCCTGATGTCCAACTCCGTCCTTGCCCATTTCGACGAGACCCTGCCCTTGGTCCTTGCATGCGACGCATCCCCTTATGGCGTGGGGGCAGTTCTGGGCCACCGACTCCCTGATGGGACCGAAGTCCCTATCGCGTACTACTCGCGGACCCTCTCGTCGGCGGAGCGGAACTACGCCCAAATCGACAAAGAAGGGTTGGCAGTTGTGGCCGGCGTCAAAAAATTTCATGATTACATCTACGGCCGGCCCTTTACCCTCTATACGGACCACAAACCCCTCTTGGGCCTCTTTGCATCAGACCGGCAGACCCCTCAGGTGTTGTCCCCACGGGTCCTCCGTTGGTCCATTTTTCTAGCCGGCTACACTTACACCCTAGTGCATCGCCCGGGCAAGGCAATGGGCCATGCTGACGCCCTGAGCCGCTTGCCCTTGCCTGACGTGGATCCCGATCCAGCCCCGGCTCATCAGATCCTACTGATGGACATGCTTCCGGACAGGCCATTGCTTGCCCGCGACGTTGCTGCCCGCTCCGCTCGTGATCCAGTCCTCTCCCGTGTCTTGGACTGGGTGGGGAGGGGGTGGCCCAAGGGCTCGACTGGGCCGGAATTTACTCCGTTTGCAGCCCGGAAAGACGAACTATCCACCCACAAAGGCTGCCTACTATGGGGCAACAGAGTCGTCATCCCTAAACCCTTGCAAGACCAAGTGCTTAGAGCCCTGCACGAGGCACACCCGGGCATAGTCCGCATGAAGGCTCTCGCACGAAGCTATGTCTGGTGGCCCGGCCTCGATGCAGAAATTGAGGCTTGGGTTAAAAGGTGCCCGACATGCCAGGTGTCAAGGCCTGACCCCCCACGTGGCCCAGTGCAACCATGGGAATCCACCAAAACCCCCTGGTCAAGACTGCATATGGACTTTGCTGGCCCCTTCCATGGGCGGACTCTACTCATACTAGTGGATTCATACTCCAAGTGGTTGGAGGTGGTCCAGGTGCCCTCGCCATCATCGCAGGCAACCATCACGGCTCTGAGGGCCATCTTTGCAACCCACGGGTTGCCGGAGACCATCGTCACCGACAACGGCACAGCATTCACGTCCGCAGTGTTCCAGGACTTCTTAGCCAGGAACCTCATCAGGCACATTCGCTCTGCCCCGTTTCATCCAGCCACCAACGGCCAGGCAGAGCGGATGGTGCGCACAGCAAAGGAGGCCTTGAACCGTCTGGGCCCCTCAGACTGGCCAAAAGACTTGGCGTGTTTCCTAATGGCCTACCGGACCACACCCACCGCCTCCACAGGTCGCAGTCCAGCCGAACTCCTCATGGGCCGCCGCATCACCACCCTGCTGGACAAGCTGCACCCTGACCGAGCCCCAGACAGGCGACCGGCGCCGGAACACCTTAAAGCCCCCAGAGGGTTCTACCCAGGTGAGACAGTGTGGGCACGGAACTATGCCACCACTGGCCCCGCCTGGCTCCCTGGAAAGGTGGACCACGTCACAGGACCGGTCTCCTATGCAGTGACCTTGGAGGGTGGACATCTCCTGAGGCGACACATCGACCAACTCCGTGGTCGCCTGCCTGCCGGGGAGCCAAGGTCAGAGGCTCCAGATCCGGACAACGTAAGTCCCCGTGAGCCTGACACAGAACAGGGTTCCGTGGAGCCCGCTTCGGCCCAGCAGGAGGAGACCCCCGACCGCGCAGCTGAACCCAGGTCTTCCGGGGCCGCCGTCCCAGATGTCTCCAGCTCTGCAGCCGCGGAACCACCAACCGAGTCAGAACGCCCAGTCCCCTCGGAGCTCCGACGCTCGACACGAGACCGCCGCCCTCCGGCATATCTCCAGGACTATGTCACCTGATAGCTGGAACTATGGGGGGAGGGGTGTTGTGTCCTAGGTTCAAATGGAGAACTGTTACTTTTGGAGGGAAGCTGAACAAGCCAAGCTTGTACTCCACACCAGGGTTCCAGAGAAGGCCTAAGCGTGCCCAATCAGGGGAAGGATTGAAACATAAGTAGCCAATCAACATCTAGGCTCATACTGTACCCTGATAGGCCCTTAGGCCTCTGTAAATAGCCAATCCATGTACATAGTTAAGGTCCAATCAGAAAGGGGCAAGAATTGTATAAAAGGAGCGGGAGGTTTGAATAGAAGTCAGTTTGTGTTGGTGTTCCTGAAGTAAAGCTTGCTGAAATCACTCTCCGACTCTGGTCTCTTACTGCGCCGACCCCAGTACTTTACATCTCCTAAGATCTGGGAGATACTGGGGCATTCACTGAATGGTGTATGTTTCTCTCCCCCTCACCTGGTTTTCTATTCTTGGTTCTTTGCAGCCTTCTGCCTGTGACCCATCTGCATGTTGAGTGGGGAGGAAGAACAGGGAGTAGTTTTGCCCACCCTGGACCCCAACTCTATGAATTCAGTGGCACGTGAGCATGGCACCTGTGCATGGAGGAAGTGTCCACGTATAAGCTCCCTGCCCATGGCTGAGGGCACTGCTTTCTGAACATTGCCAGTCACAGAGAGGGAGTATACATGTGGACACTTTCTCCATGCCTAGGCACCATCCCCTGCCTTGCCTTTTCTCCTGCCAGCTTCTTCACTGGGTTCTATTCTGACCCATACCAGAGATGTGGAGGCAGGAGCAGCATAAAGCTACTCATAAAGACAGTTGCCTTCGAGGGAGCAAGAATGGCATTTACACAATAAGCAGGGGGGGGGGGGGTTGTATATTAGGCCACACTCCTTTGCATATTAGGCCACACCTCCCCTGATGTAGCCATTCCTTCTGGAGCTTACAGTAGGCCCTGTACTAAGAGCCCTGTAAGCTCTGGCTACATTAGGGTTGTGTGGCCTAATATGCAAAGGAGTTCCTGCTACCCAAAACCCCTGCAGATAAGTAATTAAAAATGTAAAATAGCAGCAGCATCTACAGAACTTCTCCTGGAGAGTCAGTTTGGTGTAGTGGTTAAGTGTGCGGACTCTTATCTGGGAGAACCGAATTTGATTCCCCACTCCTCCGCTTGCACCTGCTAGCATGGCCTTGGGTCAGCCATAGCTCTGGCAGAGGTTGTCCTTGAAAGGGCAGCTGCTGCGAGAGCCCTCTCCAGCCCCACCCACCTCACAGGGTGTCTGTTGTGGGGGAGGAAGGTAAAGGAGATTGTGAGCCGCTCTGAGACTCTTCGGAGTGGAGGGCGGGATATAAATCCAGTATCTTCATCTTCTTGATAGCTAGGGTTGGTTAACAGCTACATATCATTGGGTCTTCCTAGGTGGCCAGCTAGCTTCCATAAGAGAAGCCATGTTGGAGCAGGCCAATGCCCCATCCAGTCCAACACTCTGTGTCACACAGTGGCCAAAAAACCAGGTGCCATCAGAAGGTCCATCAGTGGGACCAGGACACTAGAAGCCCTCCCATTGTCCCCCCCACCCTGAAGCACCCAGAATATAGAGCATAACTGCCCTAGACGGAGGGTTCCATCAATACGCTGTGGCTAATAGCCACTGATGGACCACTATATATGTTTATCCAATCCCCTCTTGAAGCTGTCCATGCTTCCAGTATAGGCTGTTCTTTTTATTTATTTTTTTTACTGCCCAGTGGAAGTAGAACCTTGTCCCAAGCCCAGAAATATTTACAGAACCATCCTAAGCAGAGTTACATCCTTCTAAGCCCAGTGAAGTTGATGGGCTTAGAAAGGTGAAACTGTACTTAAGATGCCACAACAAGTCACTTAAGTTTATATTTAGCAACTGAAGGCTGATACCAAATCTCTGTGATCCATATGAGTGTTTTTTTAGAGGGGGGGGGGGGGCGGGTAGAAAAAAAATTTCACAGCATGGCTTTCTAACCCCAGATGGGATATTGTGGAGATACACACACACACACACACACACACACACACACAGTTCTTTTAAAAAACCCCAAAAGAAACTGAAGTGTCTCTAAGCCAAGGCATTCTTTTATGACAGAGAAATAATAAATTGCCACATGTCGCATCTTAGAAAGCCATGAAGAGCTGCAGGGTCAGAGTTTCATGATCTAGCTATCCAATGACAGTTCATGGTGTCCTTACCTGTAATGGAGAGCTGGTGATAATAACTGTCTGTCTTTATTTTGAAGATACTGTCTCATTTTTCAGCAAAGCAAGGGGATCTTTCCCCTATTTTGGGAAGGAACATACAAAAGCTCCTTCAGGATTTATTGCTCTTTGAGAGGCACTTTCCATATTGACTCTGTTCTGCAGATCCTCTCATTGTCATGGGGCAATGGTGTTTATATAAACCCTTTCCTGCCAGAGACTTTTTGTTAGCTTTGTTGAGATATCCATGAACCTCAGCTTGTTCCTCAGGATATTTTACTGGGGACAGGATGTGAGGAAGGCATACAGCATGTTATTGTTTGTTCTTTGTCTATCTTTGTTTCTGTTGGAATACAGGATTTTGGTTCACCAGTGCAAAAATGATGTAAAGGCAGAGCATCTTGCTAGTGCTGCTCTCCGGGGCTTTCTTTTGTAGCCAGAACTCCTTTGCATATTAGGCCACACACTGTTGATGTAGCCAATCCTCCATGAGCCTACAGGGCTCTTAGTACAGGGTCTACTGTAAGTTCCTGGAGGATTGGCTGCATGATGGGGGTGTGGCCTAATATGCAAATGAGTTCCTGCTACAAAAAAAGCCTGGCTGCTCTCTGATGATAGCCATTTGTTGTGAAGGCAAAGGTGGAATAAGAAAAGAATACAGCTTGGCTCAGTGCTATTTCTGCCCTTCTTCTGGCAAAACTTATCAGGAACTTGAAGATACCACAGACTGTTACCCATAGAGGCAGTCTCCTAATGAGTGGGGGGGGGGGGTTTGGAGGGGGGATTAGCTTAAAGGAGACAGACTGAAAGGAGGTAACTGGGATTCTCCACCAATGTTTAGATGGATTTTTCCCCTTAAGACAACTCTCAAAATAAGCCAAGCCGATGTTCAACCAGAAAGCTTTTTTTATTGAAATAAAATTAAATTAGCAAAAAATATACACATAGACACACAGTGAAAACACATACAAGGCTAGCTAGAAAGAAATCATGGAGGAAAGGGGGAAAGCAGTTTTAGGGAAGGCTATAATTACCAGTCCCAAAGACAGAGGTCCATGGAGGCAGCAGCAAAATGAGCAGCATTTCAAAGAGAGAAGACCCAATGGATTGGGGGTGTAACTAAGAATACACACACTACACAGGTACTCTTGATATAGGGCAAAACTCTCCCTGGGGCAAACTGATATACTTGCCCAAAAAACAATAATTTGATGGCTTTTCCTGAGGTGGACTATAGGTGTGAATGGGGCTACTAGGTTTGGTGAATAGAATTGTGTTGCTTAATTAGGGTAAATAAGTGCAAGGAAGTGAGGCTAAATGTGAGCCTGAAGGTTCTTGGGTGACCCATAGTCCTATGTTATGCATCTCTCTAGGGTATGGAGAAAGTTGTTAGCTAGCCAGCTGCTCTTACTCATACTTCTAAACTACATGTCCAGTCTTGTTTCTGACTGGCATCCATTCTGTGTCATTTTGGGCCATTCTATATCTTGCGTTTACAATCTTTGAGATGATATTTTAGGAAAGGTGTTTTCTGGTTTTCTGGCTATAAACTGCCCCTCAGTGAAAGGATGGGTCTGACTACAACAAGGAATGTGACTACAACAAGAATTAGAACAAGGGAGTAAGAACAGGCCATGCTTGTCAGGAAGGAACAGAACAATACAAACCATAGGGAAAGGAGGTTGGAACAGCATGTTACAAACACACAAAAACACATGAAGCTGCCTTATAATGGTCTATCAAGTTCAGCCTTGTCTACTATGGCTGGCAGCTCTCCAGGATGACATGTCAAGGTCTTATCATCTGCTATGTGGTCATTGTGGCGGAATTTATTTTGAGTTGGCCCTCTTTATGATCCTAACCATATTCTTTATGGTCTTAAACATACTTTTAAACATACTCTTTCTGAAAGTAGCTATGCTCTTATGAAATGAGCACTAAGCTCTTCAAGCACCTTAGAAACTTCTGTATTTCTCTTTGGGTTGGCTTTCATAATTATTTTGGATGCAGTTATGGAATTTGGCCACCAGAGGTCTCAGTCTTTCAGCATCATGGAGCCTCTATAGAGGGCCAGATGGGGTAATTGTGTGAAAGTTCAATCAGCCTCTTCTATGGAGGACAAGAAACAAGATGGAGGAGGCAGCCATTTGCAAAGACCCAGAAACTGGGTAAAAGGTTGGAGTGAGCTAGGGACAATGGCAGCCATGGTTGTTTTGAGTTAGTTCTGATTATTTGGCTGCAAAATTGTTGACATCAGAAGCACAGCTGTGTGATGAACATTATAAGAATAAAAGGGAAAATACCAAATACATGGAAGGAAGCTGTTATTTCATTGATTCCAAAAGAAGATAGAGATGTCATGAATGTAAAAAATTATAGACCAATTTCACTATTAAACGATTATAAAATATATACAAGAATATTGGCAGAACGGCTTAAACAATATTTGATAAATTTTATAAAAGAGGAACAAATGGGGTTTCTCCCCAAAAGGCAAATAAGAGACAATATTAGAACTGTTGTAAATATTGTAGAATATTATGAAAGACATCCAGAAAAGGAAGTGGCATTATTCTTTGCGGATGCAGAGAAAGCATTTGATAATTTAAACTGGGACTTTATGTTTGCAGTAATGGAGAAAATGGAGTTGGGGGAAAACTTTATAAGGATGATAAAAGCAATATATACTGAACAACGTGCAAGGCTATGTATAAATGCAGATCTTACAGAAGATATGATAATTAGCAAAGGTACAAGACAAGGCTGTCCGCTTTCCCCACTGTTGTTTATAATGACTCTTGAAATCTTACTGATGCAAATCCAAGAAGACAAAGAAATAGAAAGATTAAAAGTAAAAGGATTATTTATAAATATAGAGCATTTGCAGATGACATAATGTTTATAAATGAAAATCCCATACAAGTTACACCTTTGTTGTTAGTTAAAATACAAGAATATGGAGAACTGGCGGGACTTTATATTAATAAAGAAAAATCAAAACTTCTATGTGAAAATATGCAAGTAAATAAACAAAGAGAACTGCAGAAGTTAACGGGTTGTGAAGTTACCTCTAAGGTAAAATATTTGGGTGTAGAGATAACAATGAAGAATAGTGATTTGTTTAAAAACAATTATGAGAAGCTATTGCGTAAAATGGATGAAGTTATGATAAAATGGAACAAACTTAATTTGTCATTGCTGGGCAGAATAGCTGCAATTAAAATGAATATTCTGCCAAGAATAATGTATTTGTTTCAAACTATTCGGATTGTGAAAGACAGCAAGCAATTTAATAGATGGCAAAAGAAAATCTCAGAGTTTGTGTGGGCTGGGAAGAAACCAAGGATCAAAATGAAAATTTTAACAGACGCAAAAGAGAGAGGAGGATTCCAATTACCAGATTTAAAGTTGTATCATGAAGCAGTTTGTTTAGTGTGGATAAAAGAATGGGTAATGCTGTTAAACAAAAAACTCTTAGCATTGGAAGGTCATGGAAATAAATTTGGCTGAAACGCTTATATGTATTATGGAAAGAAAAAGATGGATGGCTTTTTTTCTCACCATTATATAAGAAACAATTTGTTAAATACGTGGATGAAATATAAGAAATATGAAGATGAGAGAAAGCCGTTATGGATAGTGCCAGCAGAAGTAATAAAAAAAACAGCTGAGATGGGTGAAGAAAAATGGTTGTCATATAATCAACTATTAAAAATACAAAGTGGCAAAATAGAACTGAAAACTGCTGAAGAGCTGAATAATAAGTATGACTGGTTCCAAATGCAACAAATAAAGAGCCTGTTGGGAAAGGATATTAAAACTGAAGGAATAAGAAAAAAGCAAACAAAAATGGAAAAAGTTTTGCTTGGAGATAATGAAAAATTAATTTCAAAACTATATAAATTACTTTTGAAATGGTCTACGGAAGATGAAGTAGTAAAATCTCAAATGGTTAAATGGGCAATTTATGTAAATAAAGACATACAGATGGAAACTTGGGAATATTTGTGGAAGAACTCTATAAAACTTTCGACGTGTCATAGTATTAAAGAGAACTGTTTTAAAATGATGTATAGATGGTATATGACTCCTAAAAAGTTGGCAGAGATGAACAATAAGATGCCAGATGGATGTTGGAAGTGTAAAAAACATGAAGGTTCTTTCGACCATATGTGGTGGACTTGTGAAAGAGCAAAAAAGTATTGGCAGATGATTCAACAAGAAATTTCTAGGATCTTGGGATATGAGTATAAGAAAGTTGCAGAGACTTTTCTGTTGGGATTACAAATGGAAAAATTTCCAAAAGAAGATAGAACTATAATTTGGTACTTGCTTTCAGCTGCTAGGACATTGTATACGCAGTTGTGGAAGCAAGAAAAAATACCAGAGAAATGGGATTGGATTGTAAAAGTTATGACATGGAGTGAAATGGACAAATTAACAAGAATTTTAAGAGACTATGATTTAGAAGTTTTTAAAATGGAGTGTTAAAAGTTTAGAAGATATGTAGAAAAAGAGTGGAAAATAAAAGGACATTGGACAATTTTTGATAATGATTAAGTATTAGAAGGAAGAAGGATATTAATTTTTGTTTTTATTAGTTAAGAGTACCTTTAAATATTAGTATTTTAAGTAAATAACACCGGCGGGGGTCAAGTAACGGGGGGAGGGGTGGTTAAAAAGTAATATATGGGATAGATAAAAAGAAATTATTAATGATGCAAGAAATAGATATTGTTACCATATGTTACTAAATAAAATTGTTTTAAACATTAAAAAAGAACAAAGTTGGAGTCCAGTAGCACCTTTAAGACCAACAAAATTTCATTCAGAATGTAAGCTTTCGCACACAAAAGCTTACATTCTGAATAAAACTTTGTTGGTCTTAAAGGTGATACCGGACTCCAACTTTGTTCTGTTACTTCAGACCAACATGGCTGCCCACCTGAATCTACCAGATCCTTTAGTTCTGAACCAGTTTGGAACTCAAGACTGAAGTGGTAATGAGAGGATGCTGAGGAACAAGAAGGGCCCATGAGACGCTGGCAGAAGTAATCATATACCCTTGACTGAAGAACAGTATACTCCTTCTATCTGGGATGGTCATCCTCTTCCATCGAGTGTGTGGCTTTGGGATAGGGTTGCCAAGTCCAATTCAAGAAATATCTGGGGACTTTGGGGGCAGAGCCAGGAGACATTGGGGGTGGAGCCAGGAACAAGGGTGTGCCAAGCATAATTGAACTCCAAGGAAGTTCTGGCCATCACATTTAAAGGGACAGCACATCTTTTTAAATGCCTTTCTTCCTTAGGAAATAATGAAGGATAGGGGCACCATCTTTTGGGGCTCATAGAATTGGACCCCCTGGTCCAATCGTTTTGAAACTTGGGGGGTATTTTGGGGAGAGGCACTAGATGCTATACTAAAACTTTGGTGCATCTACCTCAAAACATAGCCCCCCCCCTTAGAGCCCCCAATACCCGCGGATCAATTCCCCATTATTCCCTATGGGAATTGTTCTCCATAGGGAATAATAGAGTGCCCGGTAGACATTTCCCTCCCCCCCACGCTTTCTAAAGCGGGGGGAGGGCCTGCAAACCAGGGAATCCCCTGCCCCTCCCTCTCTCACACACACAAATACTTACTGGGTCTTGTTCCTGCAGAACTTTACTTCATCTGAAAATGAAAGTAAAACAAAGGGAGGCGCCGTTCTCCGAAGCCCTTCCTGTTTCCTGCTCAGCCTTAAAGGCACATATTTTAAAAATGTACCTGCAGGAGCTCTAAAACTACATGGTGATTGTGGAGGGTGGGGCTTCCCCCGCCGGCCAGCTGGCTGGGGGCGGGAAGAAGCCTGTGAAAACGGGGGATCCCCCACTGGGACCTGGGGATTGGGAAGCCTACTTTGGGAGGGATGCACATGGAGCAGTGAGGGAGGTAGGGGACACACACCTAGCTGGCAAGATCAGCCAAATCAACCTTGGCAATCAATAGGGTGAACAGATGTTGCAGCCAGATCACCCTCACATCCAATTACCAAGTAATCTTTAGGTTTTGAAAGCACACTTGATTTGGAAGGATCTAAGATACCAGCAGGTTTAATGTTTGAAAGGGCTGCTTGCTTTATGATTATTTCTAGGATAGGCAAGAGAGCCATTGGTGTGAACTCACAGACACAGGAAGACACCTCTTCACCTTTGCCGGCTCCACTTAAGACAGAAAGGTGGCATATAAATCTTATAATAAATTATTAAATCGTAAAAGTAGTCTTTCAGAAACTTTCCTCAGCCATGTTCTTAGGCCGATGTGAAACCATTTAGGGACTGGATGAAAAAAATCTAGCTACGAAATTCATTAAAACCTATCAAACCACAAACTTGGTTTGGAGCGCCTTCTTCTCTCGTTTAAGCTAACAGAAAAGCTTTCATTAACAGGAGACAAGATTTGCATAGCTTATCAATTCAGAGCTCACTCATTTCCACCATGTCACCATTTCTGCAATAAATTGCATTTTAGAGTAATGTGGGAGACACTGGCTTCAGCTGTTCCTATGGAGCCAAAGGCTGCTCACAATTATGAGCAAATAACTTTTTGACATCTTAGAAATTATTTTTTGAAAAATATGCTGCTATAAAGTGCTTCTCACAGTTCTCAAGTGCTCTTAATAATATTGAGCATTATGCTAAAGACTCATCATCAGTTATATTTTGAAAGATACAGTCATCCATACATGAATTAAATTGTTTCCTGAAAAAAAGCTTTGAAAACTTGAATGTAGAAACTAGGTTCAATCAAGGTAAAAATATATCTAAAACACTAGAAAAAAGTTAGTTAATCATGATGAACTGTTCCATGCACAGGCAACATTCATGGAGTGATACAGCCTCCTGGACACCTTGAGGGTTAGCAGATCTCCACAAGGCATTGTGGAGGGGGGAGGGGGTGCGCTGCAGCCTAGAGCATCTGCTTGGCATGCAGAAGATCCCAGGTTCAATCCCTGGCATCTGCAGTTACAAGTATCAGGTAGGAGGTGATGTGAAAGACCTCTGCCTGAGTCCCTGGAAAGCCATCTCCAGTCTGAGTAGACAATGCTGACTTTGATGGATCAAAGATCTGGTTCAGTATATAGCAGCCTCACGGACATGGAATTTGGCAAGAATTACCTCCCCTACATATTAAATCAACACAATAAACTCCACCAACTCAAAGCCAGCTGAACCAAGAGGAGAGAAAGAGAGGACACTCTTGCTTCTCCAACATCTGCTGTGGTAACAAGCAGAGAAGACCCGACATGTGTCTGGAAGGCATAAATCTTCCATTGCATGTCAGATATCCTTGTGTCACTGTCATCCATCAAAAACCACAAGGACTTTGTAACATGTGGTGAGGCATTGAGACGCTTTAACTGGAGATGCCAAAGACTGAAATTGAGATGTTTTGCATACACATACTCAAACTACTACTGAGCCACAACTCCACCTCTAAGATGTCATTTAAAAATTCATAGACTGCCTCTCAACCAAAGTACTCAAGGCAATTGACAGCACAACCATTAATCAATAGCCAATTCAATATGATAGGGGTGGCCAACGGTAGCTCTCCAGATTTTTTTGCCTACAGCTCCCATCAGCCCCAGCCAGCATGGCCAATGACTAAGGCTGATGGGAGTTGTAGGCAAAAAAGCATCTGGAGAGCTACCATTGGCCACCCCTGCAATATGACCATTGAGTCAAATAAAGACTGCCATTAAAAGAGAACAGATTTTGGAACACTGGCAGTATGGTAACAACGAACACACACAACCCCAACTTAGAGAGTGAGGTCATACTCACCATTAAATCCATCTGCAACGTGCCTCTATTATAATCTGCACAACCAATTTTCCGATCAGACAACAGCCAGGCTCCCGTTCTATCCCATGTGGGTCCCATCTACCGGACCTCGTTTCATGAGACGTCAATCTGCATTAGCGCAGGCGCAGTGATGCCCGCTATCTGCAGCGCGTCGCTTTTAAATGGGTCGGATCACTAACAGTTTTGCTAGTCCGTTGGCACTACTTTTCCAGCACGAGCACTATGCGTGCAGAAAAAAACCCAGGAATTCAAATCAGTTCATATCTACTTTCAAAAGT
Source organism: Heteronotia binoei (assembly GCF_032191835.1). Taxonomy (NCBI): domain Eukaryota; kingdom Metazoa; phylum Chordata; class Lepidosauria; order Squamata; family Gekkonidae; genus Heteronotia; species Heteronotia binoei. The sequence continues at coordinate 168,768,174 of NC_083225.1, forward strand.
GAGTTTTGTTTCCGGACATAGGGGCGGGTAAACGATTTATCGAGCTAACATTCGCTCGCTCATTCACTGGCGCAGTGATATCACTTGCAGGGGGCTTTGGGAGGGAAGCGGTGGTGCGCTTCTGACAAGTCGCCAACGATGGAGCATTCAAACAGAGAAATTCCGCTCAGGAACCGTCATAAGAATTTTGTTCCGGATTTAAAGCAGTATCAAATTAGTCCGCGCCCCAGTCGTCTCAACGCGAGACTCGAACGAGCTAACCACCATTCACAGATGCTGACGTTTGGACAACCGCTTAAAATCTGACATGCTTCCGGACTCCACTCATGCCTGTAGCAGGATTTTGTGAACGTCTGACCTCACCCAGAAACAGTCTAAAGTAAAGAAGGTGGAGGGGGAAATATAAAACCCAACCAGTTTCTCAAAAGCCAACAACCAAACACATTTTGGGCTGCTACTGGAAGATACTCTGGGGAGGTGTTTTCCAAAGCTGAGGAGTAGTTACTGAAAAAGCCCCATCCCTCATGGCCACTCACCTCACTTCAGAAGGCTGGGAGGACAATGCTCCTTGTTTTCACCTCCTTGCTCTATACTGAGCTTGAACAGGCAACTTAGAACTAACAGGCAGCACAAAACATACTAACACTCATTTGTGTTCACTCTCTTTGCTTCTTAAGTACCACATCTCAGGAGAGGAAGCTAAACGTGAAATTTCACAGCTCTTAATGACTGTGATCCACCCCAGCCCCCTCTTCAGTGCTACCTCTGTGATTTCTAAGTATGGTTTGTGTCAGTATAGAAATTAGGAAATGTCAGTCAGCAAGCTAATGATGCATTAAAATAAACAGCTAATTTCAGGTAAGCAGAAAGAGGGTGTTTTTTTTTTTTTTTTTTTACTATTAGTTGCCATTTAGGAATCTTGAGAATCTTCATCATGTAAACAGTATTTATAATGTTTATCTAAATGCTAATGAGAACTTTAGTGTTTTATGTTCAAAATTCTCACCAACAAATTGCATTAAATGTTGGGAGGTAAATGTTCACGGATGATGTAAGGACCCTGCCCCTCCTCCAAGTGAGATCTCCAGCTTGGTTAGTGGGGTCCCTCTTTTCTTTTAGACTTGTTTTAATGGAAATCCCCTTTTATAGCCTAAGCAGGGCCGTCCCTACCACCACGCAAACTAGGCGGTTGCCTAGGGAGATGGCATTCTGGGGGGGGGCACCAAATTGGGTACCCCCCCCCATGACTTGATGAAGTTATCTGTGTGGGGAGGGGGGCACCAGAAGTTAACTATGCCTAGGGTGCCAGAAAGTCTAGGGCTGGCCCTGAGCCTAAGTGCCAAGGGGATCTGAAACTTGGGGAGTCTCAGAAAGGCACCTGGGCACAGCCCTTACATTAGAAAATCCCAGGAAAGAGAGGACGGGTGTGCTGGCATTACAAACTGATTAAGCACAATCTCCTCCCAGCTCCAGCAGCATATTTGTTCTTAAGAACAAAAAATCTTGCAATGCGAAACTCCAAGGTATATCTACTACAATCATATTCCTTACTCCAAAGGATACTCATTAAGGCAATGTGAACCATTTCCAGCTACACACAGTTGGGCAGCTAATCCAGTACTTAAGTAGATCCAGGTGGGCAGCTAATCCAGTCCAGCTGTTGATAAAGGCAGCCAAACATCTGATCCATCAGGATGGCCTCATAATTCACTTCCAGTTCTTTGTCAATATGCTAAAAACTGTCCAACAATCACCCTGCCTTGGAATGGCAAGTATTTCCCTACTAATCTTCTTGCCACATTTTGACAGCAGTTATCTTCAAACTGCCCAGTCAAATTCAAGCTTCATATTTCGGACCAGTCATGTTACTGGGGAAGTAGGTTCCCATATCTAGCTATGAGATGCTTCCCTATAAAAAGACCATGGTCGTTTTCGCACTCACCTCCCGCCGGCGCGACCCCCCTCTTCACCGCGCAGGATCTGCGCGGATTTCGCACTAGACGCTGCGGAGCAGCCAGAAAAGCCGGAAGTTCCCGGCGCAAAAGCCGCTCAAACTGAAACTGCCAAAAAGCAGTTTGGCGTTTGCGCGGCTTTTACGACGGGAGCTTCCGGCTTTTCTGGCTGCTCCGCAGCGTTTCGTGCAAAATCCGCGCAGATCCTGCGCGGTGAAGAGGGGGGTCGTGCCGGCGGAAGGTGAGTGCGAAAACGACCATAGTTAACTTAAAGTGTGCCAGATTTTTCCACTACCTGAATATTCCTGCAACTGTGTTGAAGGTTCCTTTTTCCTCCCTGCTCTGCTCCTTGGACCTCAGTTATGTTTGTGCTGGACCTCTCCAGACCTCAAACCCAGGATTTCAGGCTATATGTCCCAATGTCCTCCTTCCTACCTTTTGTAAGTGTTCCCTCTTGTTGGTGTGTGTGCTTGTGTTAAGAATTAGTTCTTAGGTGCCTAGTCTAGGTCCTTTGGATTTTCATTCTTTTTATTTCGTATACAATATTTGTTTGTGTTTACAGCAGCTCTCTCTCTTTATAATTTTATTCTGGGATACCACAGTGAGATTCACCCTCGTATACAGAGGCTACAAAGGTCTCACATTATTTCGGGACCCTTTTAAAGCTAATTTCCCCTTCTCTGGGTCCTGTTTGGGTAACAATGAATTCCCACCCAAACCCCAGTTAACAAAGCTGAGCTTCCTAAAGAGACAGCTAGCATGGTGTAGTGGTTAAGAGAGGTGGACTCTGATCTGGAGAACTGGGTTGGATTCCCCACTCCTCCACATGAAGCTTCTGGGTGACCTTGGGCCAGTCATGGTTCTCTCTCTTAGAACTCTCAACCCTAACTGGTTCACAATTAGCTCAACAAGCTCCTTTGTGGGGAGAGGAAGGGAAGAAGACTGTAAGCCATTCTGGGACTCTTTAAGGTAGAGAAAAACAGGGTATAAAAACTACTTCTTAGAATGTTTCTAATAGGTACCATGGAGTTTTCCCCTCCCAAATGGCTAGAGCATCTGGGAAAACCAGTGTTTTCCTGGAAACGCCTAGAGAGGCTGCGAGCAACAGTGCGATGATGTCACTTCCAGGGCATGGAGGGGACTCGGCAGCCCTATTGGACATGGCTGTTTGGGATTCTTGAACATGGAGGATAGATGAAAAGTGTTCTCCAGATTGGAACAATCAGTGTATTATTGATTTTGTTGTGTTTCCCTCCCAATATATTCCACATTTATGGTCCATAGGTATGTCTTGCTTCCAGCACAGCATTATTATGAAGCATTGCTAATGCAAACAGAGGCAAAAGGTGACACTAACGTTGTGATACAAACACAGAATTAACATAGCATTAAAGGGGGAGGATTGATGAGCAAGATAGCAAGACTACTATCAAGGTAGCGAGGCTAATGCCATTTTGAAAGTTAATGCCATTTTGAGAGCTAATATTAGTCTTCATATTATAGTGTGAGGCCTGAACAAGTAGATATCAGCAAAGCAAGATATTTTAAACTTATATGTGCTTAGCAAGCAAAAGAGAAAAACAGGATGTGTTAAGAGTGGGCCAAAAAGTCCAGACCAAGCAAAAGTCTCGCATCTAGGGTAAGATTGTCTGTGCAAAAGTTACATCTGGAAAGTTCCAGACACTGGGCTAAAAGGCAGAAAGTGTGTATAGGAAGAAACCATATGTCTGCCTGTATGTATGTTTGGCAAATATAATTCTAGGGGCATAAAGGAAACCAAGAACTTATGCCATAACAGGCATCTATCTGCATGTCTGAAAGCTGTTTGATAAACTGTATAAAAAGTAGGTACTGAGACAAGTGCTTTGGACTTTTGAGGTCTTATTTACCTGATGTCCCCTTTATTGCAATAAAATTCTCCCAGCTATTGGAATTTCCATGTTGTGTCCATCATTGGCTGTTGGCACACCAGGCAACAGGCCTATATGGGTTACACTCCCAATATAGTCACCATTTAATTTTGGGAGGATAGCCATGTTGGTCTGCAGTAGAAGAGTTAGATTTGAGTCCAGTAGTACGTTAGAGGCCAGCAGGATTTTCAAAATATAAACTTTTGAGAGTCAAAACTCCATCAGATACAAGGTATTTGACACAGGAGCTCTGACTCTTGAAGGCATACATCCTGAAAGCATTGCTGGTCCCTAAGATGCTACTGGACTTGAATCTGTAATTTAATCTGTGTATGGAACCAGAAAACACACACACTACCCATTTGGACAAAAGAGCAACCACTCACGAGTCATAGTAGATTGTGGAAAGTGCATGCATGCTCCTAGTATGCATGGGTGGACATCTTCAAAGTAACATCCCAAAAGGGCTTGACTTTTACTTGTTCCTGACTAACTGGATTTCTATCCAGGCAATAATTCAACAATTGGAGATATTTAGGTAAGCACACGCACAACCCAGTGTTGCAGACTACATTCAATAGCAATTTAGACTTTTATTACTATCTGCATACACTGAGGCACAATTGAGTGGCAAATTGTCCTATGAATGGGAAAAGCTCAAGCGGCACCCTGTGCCTGAGGTATAAGCAGCCAAAGATATAATCCCTGTGCTATTGGATAACACTTCCTAGTAAAGTAATCACCACAAGTGCTCCTAAAAATACATCGCTGCTTCGCAATTTGGTCTTGACTGTAGGGTGCACGGCAAAGCTCCAGTCTCCCTAGGAATATCTGTCTTGTTTAGCTGCCTACAGAAATCTAAAATGAGGGTATTTTTAAGTGAACACTGTAGAAGTTCGCAGCAAGAGAAAACCAGTTTGTAGCGGTAGGGTGGGGGGGGGGGGAATTACCACTGCACTTCAAGTAAAAAGATAAAGGCGGCTATAAGGAAGCACTTTTACAACATATTTACTTTTATTCCACATACAGATATTTTAAATTTTCTACAAAATACTGTTAATAGTTTAATGTGTTTACACTGAGTCATCAATAATCTTTGGGGTGCCATTAAGAAACAGTGGCTGCAACACTCATGCTGAGACTATCTTAATTTGAATAGCTCAAGACTTAATGGCTGCCATGACAACCGTGGAACTATCCTAGAAAATCATGGTCCACCACATGGTGTTACCCAAACTGGTTTCTGAGGAGAGGAATTACTTATAAGAGGGGTTCCAGGAAGGGATAATGCAAGACCTTGTAGTCCATTTATGCTAGGGTAGATCTTGGTGATGGTACCCCCAAAAATGCAAGGAACAGGGCTTTTTTGTAGCAGGATCTCATTAGCATATTAGGCCACACACTCTTGATGTAGCCAATCCTCTTGGAGCTTACAGTAAGCCCTGTACTAAGAGCCCTATAAGCTCTTGGAGGACTGGCTACATCAAGGGTATGTGACCTAATATGCATACAAAAAAAGCCCTGGTGAGGAATGAAAGAGGAAGTGATTGTAAACACACACAAATAACTTTATTGTATACAAAAAAGAGAAAATGCAGAGAACCCACATGCACACACCAGCTAGAGAGCACACCTTATTAGAAGGAGAATGGAGGAAACTGGGAAGATTCAGCAAGTCTTAAATCTGAGGGCTGGAGATCTGAAGAGATCTGGAGGAGGGGGTGTGTGGCACATATTTAAAGAGCAGAGCAAGGAGCCAGCAAAGCAGTTGTGTGGGGGGGGGGGGGGAGCCTGCAGAATGCAGCAGGGGTGCTCAGAGAAAAGCCAAAGTTCTGTCCAGCAAAGGTCTGTACTGGAAATCTGAGGAAAAATTTGTGGTGTTTGGGGACCTTCTTTTATGGACAGCATGTCCCAGTGGGGATTGGACCAACCCTGTTTTTGGATTGGGTAATGAAAAGACAATTTGAGTTGTACTGGCAGTCTTAAAGTTACGTTTTGTCATAGTTTGGTGGGCAAAATAACTTTGATGAGGCCACTGTAGGCCAGACACCTCCAGGTGTGTGAGGACACCAGGTGATGCCCACAGCATTGCAAAGTGTTTTGTTAGAGAAAGATATGCCACAGAGCTGGGGGAGATGGCACTTGTTCCACTTTTAATTCCAGCAATGGCCAACCTCATCCCTGGGACTCTCCGGTGTTGTGGCTGAATACTGAATGGCCTTTTTGAAACTCCCTGAGTTTCAGATCCCCTGGCACTTAGGCTCTAAAAGGGGGTGCCTATTAAAACAAATCTAAAGGCCCTCTTTCTGCAGGGTCTCAGCAAAATGAGTGGGCAAGGTCCTAACAATACCGGATCACACTCTTTGTTTGGCACTTTGAGACATACAAGTGGATGGTGATCTGGGTGTAGGGGAAGTATCAACAATACCCTTGTTATGGCCATGTCATTACTTGGCTAGTTCCTACATTTTGGGGTGGGGTTGGGGATCAGTCCAGAGGATCCACCATGGAAAACTGATGGAACTGGAAGGTTTCCATCGGCTGACAGCCACAGTGATGAGTTTGATAACTAAACTGGTCTCTGGAATATAAAGACAGCTTGGGCAGTAGACACAAGTATTCCTAGATACACTTTCCCACTGACTGGAGCCAAATTACCTCCTTGATAGAACTGGAGGGAATGAAGCTGATACAATGACTAGAATGAAGCCTGTGGCATGTGAATGACAGCCTGCGGACCCTTTTCATTTTTCATGCAGGGACATTAAACGTATCTACCAAATAAGGGGTTAACAGAACTATATTCCTCCCCCCGCCCAATCTAATTGGGGTGATGTCATACAGGTTCTGAATTGGTGTTTGGTGTTGGCTACTCGATGGATGCACATGTGTGTTAAGTGCTGTCATATCACTTCCAACTTATAACAATCATATGCAAGGGCTTTTTTTTGTAGAAGGAACTCCTTTGCATATTAGGCCACACACCCCTGATGTAGCCAATTCTCCTGGAGTTGACAGTAGGTTCTGTACTAAGAGCCCTGTAAGCTCTTGGAGGACTGGCTATATCAGGGGTGTGTGGCCCAATATGCAAAGGAGTTCCTGCTACAAAAAAAGCCCTAATATCTATTAATGACCTCCAAAATGTCCTATTGTTAACAGCCACACTTCAGTCTTGCAAACTACAGGCTGAGGCTTCCTTGATTGAGTCAATCCATCTCTTGTTAGGTTCTCCTCTTTTCCTGCAGCCTTCAACTTTTCCTATCATTATTGTTTTTTGCAGTAAGCTTTGTCTTGTCATAATTTGACCAAAGTACAATAGCCACAATTTAATCAGTTTAGTTCCTAGGGAGTGTTTAGGCTTAATTTTATCTAGAATATTGAAATGTAAGCAACAAACCAGACGGTTGGTGAGTACTAAATGGACTGCAGAGATGGTAACTGATCAGCATTCAGTGGAATTGTGTTCCACTTATAGATCAACTTGACAATTTGGGGGTCTTGTTATAGTCTACATTTCTTACAGATGCACCAGGGAAGCTTGCACTCTTATGTATCTTTCACTTTCTTTCAGTTAGCAGTGGCCCTTTCTGAATAAAGGAAAAACCTGTCAGTTAAGCACTGTGGTGCCCTGACCTGGTGAACCCGATCTCACCAAATTTCAGAAGTAGGGTTGTCCCTGGCTAGTATTTGGATGGGAGACCACCAAGGAACATCAGGGATATGATATAGAGGAGGCAATGGCATAAGAACATAACAGAAGCCATGTTGGAGCAGGCCAATGGGTCATCCAGTTCAACACGCTGTGTCACACAGTGGCCAAAAAAACAGTGGGGCCAGGACACTAGAAGCTCTCCCACTGTGCTTTCCCCCCAAGCACCAAGAATACAGAGCATCACTGCCCCAGACAGAGAGTTCCAACGATGAGCTGTGGCTAATAGCCACTGACGGACCTCTGCTCCATATGCTTATCTAATCCCCTCTTGAAGCTGTCTATGCTTGTAGCAAATCACCTATGAACGTGTCTTGCCTTGAATACCCTACAGGGTCGCCAGAAGCCACTTTCCACCACCAAGCACTGCAGTTATTCATGTCTTAACAACATCCAGACCAGATTTCTATGACAAGCTGTCCTTCTGAAGCTTCCTTTGGTCCGGGTCACAGAAACTAGGCTGCAAACAGGCAAATATCTCAGTGATCTTTTACTGACTCTCATTTTTGTCCTGGGAACAATGAAAGTATCTGTAATGCACTGGACCAGTTAGGATTAAGATTTCTGAAGGAGCACCTTCTCCCACACCCGCTTGGCCAGTAATTGAGGAAATCAGAGGCCCTTCTCTGAATGTCTACTGAAGAGAGGGCTTGTTCTGCAGTTATGCCCTTGTTGATGAAATTTCTTCTGGAGAGATACCCATTGCCATATCTCTGTGCCATTTTTAGGTGCTCGGCAAAATCGGTCCTCTGATATTCAGTCCTTTAGCTATCCATTTCCCCTGCCTCCTTTCTTAGTGCCAACTACCCTACATAAATTGTGCTATAGACAGTCTTAAAATACTGCTACCTCTGTGGTGATTCAATATCACTTCAGTTTTATCACCAGGTGAGAAGGGAAGCATACATTCTGAAAGGCTTTAGTTCTAGAAATCTACTACCCTCCCCCCCCCCCCCCAAATCAACATGCTTCCTTTTGAATGAGGTCAAAAACTTTCAGAGGGGCTTTTCTACCGTATAATTTACAGTTTATTTGTCATGATCATTTTTTTTTATTTTAGAAGCTTCCTGATGGATTAAATACACTGAAAGATGGGCTATACATATTCTAAATTTAAAATATTTCCTATTCTTAAAATTGTATTACCTTTGCACATCCAGTTTTGCAAATATACATAGACCCTCCTCCTCTGACCTCCAGGGGAGGAGATGTCAAAACTAATCTAGGCAGCCAGCTTTATTACGGTACTCAAATGCTCTTAAGATTTAGGAAGTATATTCACTTCATGTTTATTTAACTGGGCTTTGTACAGTTTATTTATCTTTTTCAGTAAATACAATTTGCTAGGTTGAGTTTTTGCAAACAAAGAGCCCTGAATTCATTCTTGCTTAACGATTTATTTATTAAAATATTTATATCCTACCAGTGATTTATACCCCGCCAGAAGGTTAGACCAGAACCAATGAGTTGAAGAAATTAAATCAGAAGAGTTTTTGGCTAAGCATCTGCAAGAACTTCCTGAAAGTTAGAGCAGTTCCTCAGTGAAAGAGGCTTCCTTGGGAGGTGGTGGGCTCTCCTTCTTTGGAGTTTTTTTTAAACAGATGCTAGATGGCCATCTGACAGCAATGCTTATTCTGTGAAGTTAGGCAGCTCATGGGAAGGAGGGCAGGAAGGGTTGCATCAGTACTTAGTTCTCGTGGCCCTTGCTTACATACCCAGGGAAATGTAAGTCAGGGAAATTGGGGTCTGGCAGCAATTTTTCTCTTCAGTTTGGCCAGGGACCCTTGAGGTTTTCTGTGGGGTTTTTTTTTGCCATTTTCTGGGCATGGAGTAGGGGTCACTGGGGGTATGGGGAAGAGATATTTGTGAATTTCCTGCATGGTGCAGGGAATTGAACTCAATGACCCTGGAGGTCCCTTCCAGCTCTATGATTCAAGGCAGCTACATATGGTACAATTATTAGCTCTTGTTTATTTCAGCTGTGGCAGTTCCTCCAAACACCATTACTTCAGAGATGGAAAAGAATAACATTAGCACACACTCCCTCCTCCCTGCTAGCAAGGAAATTTGTGTAGGCAACAACTGGAGGTATAGAAAACTGTGCCGTCAGAAGCAAATTACATTTTAGGGAGACAAAGGCCCTGTTCATATATTAGCAAATTGTAATGTCCATCACCACAGGGTTATGTACCTCTACCCCTAGCTACGTATTTCCCATGACATGGCACAGGTCTTTATGGATACAGAAAAAAAAAAAATTCCTTGACATCATTTGTGTAATTCTTCCCTTCAGAGATGCATGAGGGTGGATAGAAAGAGTTTCTTTAGAGACAATGATTGTGGGTAGAATTCTAGAGAGAAAACTTTTATGTTCAACACTACAGGAGGTCAAGAGCAGAAAAGAAGGCTGCACCAACTGTTCCATTCTGAAAAGGAACCCAGAAGCCTGATAATTTGAATCCCGTGGTAAATCTCTGCTCATGGAAGGCATTTGCGTCAGCAGAACTAGATTTTCTCTACCTCCCAACTCCTGCTGCAGCCTGAAGTGCTCCCAGAAACTCTAGTCTTGAGGGGCAGGAACAGCATGAGGGATGAACTGAGGGTCTACAGAGAGAAAGCGAGGTGGAAATCAGAAAAAAATTACTTCATCCCCCCTGTGTTAGCAGATATTTAATGTGGGGTTTAAGCCATCACTGAGCTAAAGAAACAGGAAAACCTAGGCAACATCTGAGAATAAATCCAATTTCAAGAAGAAAATTGGCAAAAAGATGGTCAATAGTAAAAAGCTGAGGTGTTAAAACTCAAAGGCAGTTTTAACCATCCACTCCTTCCTCCTAAGTATACACCCCCCCAACACACAAATGAACTGCTGGTAAATGCACAGTGTGTGGCCTCTGAGTGCCCTCAAATTCATTTCTTGTCAACAGCCTTATCTTGAATTTGAACTCTGTCGTGCTGGCGAATCCTGCCTAGAACAAAAGTTATCCCAGCAGGCAGGATCTTCAGGTGTGAGAGGAACAGCGGAGGCAACTAAGTCATCAAAAGCCAGCATTGTGAATGCAGTCTGGGTCACATCCCTACAAGGTACCTAAAAGGAAACAAAGGAAAAAAAATCGGTTGTGTTCACACACAAACATAGCTAAGATTTCCATAACCAGAAAAATAAGGCTAGGGTTATTTTTCTTTCTCCTGGTGGCTGTATTAATAAAAATTATCCATTCCACAATAAAGAGAAACCTGTGCCCTCCGTCATACATGTCAGGTCATCACCTCCTCCTCCTCCATTCTTTTATGTGCTCAACACACACTAAGTGTTAGGCAGTATCAGTTCCAGATTTTGAAGGCCCCTTCAAGTCACTACCAGCCCCCCATGTATGCCTTCTTCCCTCCCCCCCCCCACATGCCTGTGTCACTTTCCTGCCAAAATGGGAGCTCTCCCACTGCCTGTAGTGATTGTGGCTGGGAACGTGGGGGCGCTAGCAAGAGTGTGCATGGGAACCCAAAATCTGAAGAGAAAATCTAAGGTGAGGGGGAATACTGTAATGATCCCTTGTCTAAATAGAAGAAGAAGAAGATATTGGATTTATATCCCACCCTCCACTCCGAAGAGTCTCAGAGCAGCTCACAATCTCCTTTACACCTTCCTCCCTCACAACAGACACCCTGTGAGGTGAGTGGGGCTGGAGAGGGCTCTCACAGCAGCTGCCCTTTCAAGAACAACCTCTGCCAGAGCTATGGCTGACCCAAGGCCATTCCAGCAGGTGCAAGTGGAGGAGTGGAGAATCAAACCCGGTTCTCCCAGATAAGAGTCCACACACTTAACCACTACACCAAACTGGCTCTCCTATATAGACTTAAGGGCAACTAGAATGATTACGGGTTTGGAACACTTTCCCTATGAAGAAAGGTTAAAATGCTTGGGGCTCTTTAGCTTGGAGAAACGTCGACTGCGGGGTGACATGATAGAGGTTTACAAGATTATGCATGGGATGGAGAAGGTAGAGAAAGAAGTACTTTTCTCCCTTTCTCACAATACAAGAACTCGTGGGCATTCAATGAAATTGCTGAGCAGTCGGGTTAGAACGGATAAAAGGAGGTACTTCTTCACCCAAAGGGTGATTAACATGTGGAATTCACTGCCACAGGAGGTGGTGGTGGCTACAAGCATAGCCAGCTTCAAGAGGGAGTTAGATAAAAATATGGAGCAGAAGTCCATCAGTGGCTATTAGCCACAGTGTGTATATATATGGCTGGATATCACATAAATGAGACCTTGTTGGGCTGGGCCATGTCATATTGTTTCGGGCCATGTCGGACCAGGCTATGTGTATACTTATTTAAGATTAGGTAGCAGATATATAAATTCTATAAAGGACACAGATAACCACAATTAAATATATATTTTTAAAAAACTTAAAACATGCTTAAAACGTTAATATTAGTTGGTATTAAAGGTGCTTTCTTTGTATCTCTCCCATGGATAGATAGATAGATAGATAGATAGATAGATAGATAGATAGATAGATAGATAGATAGATAGATAGATAGATAGATAGATAGATAGATAGATAGATAGATAAATTTATTGTCATTGTTCTCAACAAAAAGAGAGCAACGAAATGAGGTGCTCTTCCACAAACATACCAACACATCAAACACACATATTCATAAACCATTTAAAATGCATCTAAAACCATTTAAACCATTTAAATACATCTAAAACAGATAAACATTCATAAAACCATTAAAACCATTTAAATACATCTAAAACAGATAATCCTTCATAACCCTGCATTTAACCTAACCACAGCACTTGGATAGAAACTGTCCTTAAATCTGTTTGTCCTAGCCTTCAACACTCTATATCGTCTACCTGACGGTAAGATCTCAAATAGCAAATGGCCCAGATGTGAAGGGTCCCTTAGGACCCTGGGATCCAGGGAACTGGACAAAGGAAGCTCTGGCTCTTTCCTTCCTTCCCCAGGAGACCAGAAGGGGGAGAAGCATCCGTCAATAGAAGGAAGAGAGGCTTGGCTCAGTAGCTTTGCTATGCGATTGAGAGAGATTGGGAAAACAAGCTCTGCCTCCCCCTCTTCCTCCCCAAGGGAAGAGCCTTAGCAAATGGAGTTTTTGCTCTGTACCTCCTGTGTGATTGAGCAAGCCTTGCAAAGCAATCTGTTATGCAGAAAGAAGCAAGAGATAGGGAGAAGGAAGCAGACAGCCAGTTGCTCAAAGGCCTGATAGGAGTGCTCCGGGGGCCTGATTCGGTCCCCGGGCCACATGTTTGACATCCCTGATTAGCAGGGTATATTTTTTTTAGTCCAGTACATACATGCGGTAGAGCTGTGATAGGATAAAGACACAACATGACAGAATGATAAAGAACTCTTGAGAACTGCAATCAGGGCTGACCTCAAGTGTTTTTTGTGCCTTAGGCCAGAAGCAACCTGCATGTCCACCCACCCACGCATGGAGCCACCACAACCTAGGTGTGTGTGGAGCAGCTGCTGTGAGGTGTGGAGCTAAATGACAGCAGAGTTGGTGGCTGCCTGCCCTCCCCTTCTTCCCTTGGGAGGTGGAGAAGGCAGGCCAGGAGAACAGGCCCTGCTGAGAAATCATCTCAGGCATGCAGAGCCGACGTGTCCATTAGGCAATATTTGGCAATTGCCTTGGGCACTGGCTCTTGCGAGGGGCATTGTTTCTGGGTGCTGAGTTGTCAGAGGAACTCTTCTGGCCCCCTCAGCACCGACAAAAAATGGCACTTTCAGTCTTGGGTGAACTCGGAGACTGAAAGCGTGGGTTGTTCCTTCAGCTTTGAGGGATTGGAGGATTTTCCTCCAATTTCTCAAAGCTGAAAGAGACGCATTTCCCTCCCCTTGTGTCCTCTGAGGGCACAGGGGAAAGGAAAGGTGGCATGTTCCTTCGGCTTTGAGGGATCAGAGGATTTTCCTCCATTCCCTCAAAGCCGAAAGAGCCACGTTTCTCTCCCCTCGTGTTCTCTGAGGGTGCAGAGGAATGGAAAGGCGACGTGTTCCTTCAGCTTTGAGGGATCAGAGGATTTCCCCCTGATCCCTCAGAGCCAAAAAAGTGGCACTGAGTGCTCAGCGGCCAGCATGTTGACATCACAGTGACGTCATCATGGTGCGCGCACACAGGTTTCAACTTGGAGGGAGCGCATGTTGGGGTTCTGCCTTGGGCGGCAGAACTCCACGCGCCACCCCTGCAGGCATGTAAAGGCTGCTGCTGCCATCACAAGGGTGTGGAATCTGGAGGTACAGCTGGTGGCTGCCTCCTTCTCTTTGGCGCCTGGGGTGATGCTGGCCATGTGATCAGGCTGTGACGCTGGCTGCTGCCTGCTCCTCTCAAAGGTGAGGTAGGCCAGGGAGAAGGGGTGAGGGGAGCTGCACAAGCAAACTCTGGAGCCCAGTGGCAGAGCTGGTAGCTGCCTTCGTTTCTTGGGAGTGAGGGTGAGGTGAGTGTTCCCTCTAAGCTGAGTTAGTGTGAGCTAGCTCACAGTTTATTAACCTCTGGCTCACACATTTTTTAACCTTAGCTCAGGACAAATGGCCCCAGAGCAAGCTAATTTATGCGGCAGCTCACAACTTTCAGGCCAGTAGCTCACAAAGTAGAAGTTTTGCTCACAAGACTCCACAGCTTAGAGGATTGGGGGCAAGGTGGGTGAAGGGAGAGGCAGACTGTATGAGCAGGCCCAAGTACCTAGCACCTCCTTCAATCATACAGGTCAAGGTGACAGCAAGAGGATGTAAGACTTAAAACCAGGGCTTTTTTTCTGGAAAAAGAGGTGCTGGAATTCTCAAGATGAAAATGAAGGAGAAACACATGGGTGCCTCTCATGAACTTTTAAAAATTTTTTGAGAATTTTGTTTCCACAATGAGGTTCTAGAACTCCATTCCACCATGTTTCCCCAGGGAAAAAAGGCCTGTTTAAAACATTGATCACCTTTCTTCCTTACAGAGCTCAAGGAGGCTTGTGTGTGCACAAATCGCCATTAAGTCGCAGCAGACTTATGCTTGCTCCATACTTTTCCATATCAACAAGGTGGCTTACAATATGAACTACAATACATTAAAACCAAAATTGAAAATCATAGTTTAGGACTGCTAATTTTGCCCAGGTTTGCCTAGTGGGCGGGCCACCCCAGACTGTAACTGTTATTTAAATGTGGTAGTTACCCTCAAAAAATATTGTTTTAAAAACTACCAGAACTTCTTACCTTAGCATACTTCTCTTTAGATTCCTCTGGTTTCCCCAGAGCGACTGCAACGTGATGGCAATTATCTAACCTGGTTTCCTAGTTGAGATTAAAAAAAAAAAAAAGAATAGTATCTTGAGACTATTTTGATGTTTCTGAACTCTGATATGCTACAAACACAGGTTTGGATACTATATACAGCATTTCTACTTAGAGAAGAGGGAAAGGCAATTTTCACTGATTTACCCTTCCCACTACAGCACTCCCCCCCACTTCAATCCCCTTGTGTCTGGGAACCCACAACCAAAAAGGCTCTGTTCCTCTCCATGCACGAAGTGGGGATAACTACAACACAATTCAACAGAAAGGCCCATACCTACTGAAGCCAGGTAATCTTTTAGGTACCCTGGCATATAACAATATTTTTACCAATTAGTTTTCTTTTGCACCACAGATGGTGAAAAAGCAAACCTCTCTTTTCTTATCTATTCCATCTGAATGCAAACTTCGCAGGGGAAAAAATTCTCCCTTTCAAGATTATTTCTAGTGATTTAATTTATCAAAATCCCTCAGTGCAAACAGAAAAATCAAAATGCTAGTTCTTGCTGATTCTGGCATGAGGCCACCTTGACCACAGAGGTCAAAAATTTTTTGGATGTTCCAACAGGGTGCATTTCAGGGTTGTAGAAGTATTTTCAGCATGTAAAATGGATTTTTCTCCTTTTTTGGGGAAACATTAGAGAGCTTAAGAGATTTCATTCCTCAGTATAATTAATCACCCCCCCCCCCCAAAAAAAGTAACAAGATAATATCTAAATTCAGGCTAAAATTTCTTAATATAGATAACAGTTTTAAACCTATTTGCAGGCTTAATAGCCAAAGTGATGTAATAGTTAGAATGCTGGGCTAAATCCTGGGAGAGACAGGTTCAAATCCCGCTTGTCATGGAATTCAATGGGCCAGTCACTTAACCTACCTCACAGAGTTGCTATGAGGATAAAAGAAAGGCAGAGAACCTCAAAATATACTACTAAATGTAGTGCAAACTGGAAGGAGTTGTGCAGAAGGGACCACTGATACCCAACCATTTATTAATGCCTGAAGACCAACAGGCCATAAGCATACAAAAGGATTATATAGTAAGTAAGTAAAAGTAAAGTAAAATTTTATTTGTATCCCGCCCTCCCCCGCCAAGCAGGCTCAGGGCGGCTAACAACAACAGAAAATAACAATACATTAATAAAACATTAAATTAACCTTAAAACCAATTAATACATTAATTAAGAACCGTTACTAATCTAATAGCATTAAATTAACTCTAACCGTAATATTATCATTTGACGCTATGCCTGTCAGTTGGTATTGATGGCGGATCTCTGGACTGGACTATTTTGATGTTTCTTTGTTATGCACTTATAGTTCAGCTATTCATAAACGCCAGTTTAAAGAGGGTGGTCTTGCAGGCCCTGCGGAACTGATTAACATAGAGCCAATATAGAGAACATAGATTTACAATATGGAAAACATAGATATGAAATTTTGTGTTAGAAAATGATACCACTAAGTGCCATAGACACTTTTTTTTTTACAACCGCCAGAGTCACGTTTGGATCAATCTCTGCTAATAATCTTGCTACAATCTCTTGTTCTGTGGAAGAATTCCATTTTTGGATACAAAAATCCACGTATCATAAACCAATTTTTTTTTATCAAAATCTATAAAGAAATGCCAGTGTCTAAGTCACTGGATTTATAGTCACATACAATGCAATCCTAAGAGCACTTTCCTGGAAGTAAGCCCTACTGAATAGACCTTAGTAGAATTCAGAGTAGACCTGCTTAGGATAGCCCTAATAGCCACTCAGAGAAAGGAATTCCCAGGTATCTGCCCGCTAATTCTTCTAATGGCAAGGCATTTCATCTAGCCTTGGAGAAAAGCATTCTATATTTAAGAACCACTAAATAATTACAGTAAGCAGGCAGAGACTTTGGTACTTCCATTGAATCAAGAATCCTCAATGAGTGGAAGGTAGTTAAAGGATCCAACCCACTTTCTAACAGGAAAATGAATGGTTCATGCCATAATGTAACCAGACCATCCACAGACAATATAGGGTTTCCACATATGTGGAGGAGTACCCCCCCCCCAACCTGTATGTAGGAAAATATGTATTTGTAAATTAAGTCTGGGGGACACTCCTCCTTGAGGAGCAGTCAACATGGTCCAGGAATTATATGAACATAAGACAAGCCGTGTTGGATCAGGTCAATGGGACATCAAGTCCAACACTTTGTCACACAGTGGCCAAAAACCAGGTGCCACCAGAGAGGCCAAAACTCCCGAAGCCCTCCCACGATTCCCCCCAAGCACTAAGAATACAGAGCATCACTGCTCCAGACATAGAACATTGAGAATAATTTCACGGCGGCGTGGGAGGCAAGATACAGAGAGATGGGGAAGCTGTCCTGCTTGTACCCTTGAGAATTCAGAGCTTTTTTTGTAGCAGGAACTCTTTTGCGTATTAGGCTACACCCCTCTGATGTAGCCAATTCTCCAAGAGCTTACAAGGCCCTACAAGAAGAGCCCTGTAAGCCCTTGGAGGACTGGCTACATTAAGGGTGTGTGGCCTAATATGCAAAGGAGTTCCTGCTACAAAAAAAAGCCCTTTGAGAATGTAAAGAGTCACAGATACTTTAGGTTGGGGAAATTATCCAACATGCCCCCCCACTTGCATATCTATAATTTTATTGAATATATTTACCTGATTTATATCCCACCTTACATTCCCTCCATTTTATCTTCACAATCACCCTGTGGGTTAGAGTCCGGCAGAAAGTGTGCGACTGGCCCAAGGTCACCCACCAAACTTCCACACAGAGTGGAGATTCGAACCTGGCCTCCCACATCCTAGTCTGACACACTAACCATTACACCACACTGGCCGTGAAAGAATATATAGCAACACACAAAGTACTGTGCTATTTGAAGTCTTATATAATACAACTCCACAGAATCTTTTGCAGCTTTACCTCAAAAGTCCAGTCCTTTTCTTCTTCGCCATCCAGAAGCATAATTGTCTCATTATAAGTTTTCCCTACTTCCAGCTGTGCCGGGGAGATATTAAACTCAATCCTCTGGAGATCGAAACCTATTCCAACTCCGATGGCTTTTATAAAGCTCTCTTTTAATGCCTACAAAGTAAACATTCAAACACAGGAGGTTGCCCTATATGGAGTCTGCTTTGTCATTAAGTTTTTCTGGGATGGCATGACAGCTTCGGTACACAGAGTACCCCTCCGAATCCTCTCTTGTTGCCTCTGAACAGCGGATGTGAGAGTCACACTATTACTACGTAACGCCTATGCTTATAAAATCCCTGCATGCCTATATGACTCCGGTTATTAAATCCCTGGTGTCTCCCTCACTTGTACATATAATGAATTTCCGTGCTTACATCATGCAATTACGGAGCTGAAGGGATAAACCTGGACTAGCATAGGAAGTCTGTGCTGATACTTGTACAGAAATGGATATAGGTTGAGCATTAGTCACAACATTTCGAGGGCTGTTGACCGATTCTTTCATTTCTGCTGATCCTTCACAAGCCATTCAAGTGATTATTTATGACAGTTATGCCCTCCCCTGCATCCAAGGGGCCCAGAGTGATTTGTATCTGGTTCCCAGCCAGTTTCTCAACCATTCCCGACCTGCTCAGCTCGGGCAATTGACCTAGGCTGTTTTCAGAACTCCCATTAAAGATGTGACAGGTCAAATAAAATTAAATGAATTTGCATCTTATGAAACCACCCACATAGCGTAGGTGATTTCATCCATCTCTAGGCTGGGAAATATCTGGAGATCTGAGGGGTGGAGCCTGGGGAGGGCCTTCAGCAGGGTATAGTGCCACAGAGCCAACCCTCCAAAGCAGCCATTTTCTCCAGGGAAACTGATCTTGGTAATCTGGAGATCAACTGTAATAGTGGGAGTTCTCCAGATGTCACCTGGAAGATAGCAACTCTGACGCAGTGTCTCTTTTGTGATATTGAAGCTCCAAGATAAATCTGTGACACCTCCACCACAGCCCAAGTGTTGGGGTGCGGGTAAGTGAATAGTTTATTTAGATAATTATACCCTACATTTCACCTCAACAGGGACTCAAAGCCTCCTTCTCCTCTCTTCCATGTCATCCTCGTCATCAACCCTACAAGGAAGGTTAGGCTGAGAATGACTGGCCTATGCTCTCCTGTGAACTTCCATGGCAGAGTGGGGATTTGAGCCTAGTTTCCCTGGATACTAGTCCAACCCTCTAACCACTACATCACGCTGGTTCTTTATGGTAACTCGAGGGATTAGGGAAGTCTGGCCTTGCCAGACATTTGCACGGTCCATTTATGCCATTTCAGAAATAAACCAGACATTTTTATTTCATGACTCATGAGACTGTAAGCGGGCCCAGAGAAATGAAGCTTGAATCATTTGTTGCTAAGAGGCCATTTGGACTTTAATTCTTTCTTTCGTCTTCCTTTTTAAAAAAAAATCCCTAACAGTCCAGAAGCAACGACCCCAAAGGCAAGCTTGTTACGTTTTTAACTCTGAGGCCCGCTTATCAACATTGCCCACAATCAAATAAAGCTTTCCTTGATTAGTCTATTGATTAAACTTGGCAGCCCTGAATTTTTTCTTAAAATGCAAACAACACGAGGGCTGGTTCTAGAATGCCAAGAACTAGGACTCATTAGCCTTTTAAAGTCTTAGAACAGAACAGGCAGAAAGCAGCAACGAAGATCCTCAAACGTCTGAACCGTCATTCTACAACACACACAAATTCACTTCCCATTTGTCACAGAGATGCTGCTCTCTTAACGCTGTCCGGCTTTTCAAGGTGCCACAATATTTTCTGAGAGTCTCTGAGAACCTCTGTAACTGTACTGCTAGCCCCCACCCAATCAAACACCAAAGCTTCAATACAGGAGGTGCCTCTCTCCTATGCTTAAAGGATTTTTGTGTGCATGTGTGCGTAAAAAAGTGCAGTCAAATCACAGCAGATGTATGGTTACTGCAGCAAGGGGTTTTCAGGGCAAGTAAAAAGCAGAGGTGGTTTGCCATTGCCTTTCTCTGCTGAGTCCTCCTTGGTGGACTATCCTTCTTACCTTCCACAATCTGACGAGATCACGCTAAACCATGCTGCCTTCCCACCCAAAAGATTCCATCAGGAAGCTCCAATTCAAAGCACTAGTTATGACCAGCGGCAGCACTAGGACATCAGCCCAAGACCAGTGTCCCAGGCAAGGCACTGCCACTGCCCCAACGCCAGCACTGGGAAAGGTGAGCGCAGCCGCAGCGAGGCTCCCACTTTCAGAGTGCGCACCGCCACTGTCCACCGTTGCTCTGCTTCTTGCATCTTTGACATGAGAGGCAGAGCAACGGTGGGCAGTGGCAGTGCACATGCTGACACCAGAAGCCTTGCTGTTGCTTCTAAGCGGACTATAGTGTCCACACCATAGATCTCTACAGGGGCATTATACCATCAGCTGTTTTATTTTCAATCCCCTTCCTAATTCTCCCCAGCACACAGTTTGCCTGGGGATTATTAGGAAAGAGACTAAAAATAAAATGGGTCAGTGGGGGAAGACAGGCAAGGTAGAAGCATAATAAATTTTTTAAAAATAAAATTATTTTTGCCAATACTTTAAAATCTATTTTTGCTATATTACGGTTGGGCTTTGTTGCATTTCTTGATTTTATCTATTTAAAACATTTCTAGCCTGCATTTCTCCCAATGAGACCCAAGTTGGCTGACAAAATAAATAAAAATAATTCTATGCATAGAACACGCATCAGTACCGACAAAAGATTATTCAAGTTCACCACTGCAGGGGGGAGAAATGCACTTTCAAATGCTCTGTCAAACTGTACATGGTTTCTACTCTGTACACAGCCTTTATGTGCATTCACTATAACTTGTAAACAGGGCTACCAAGCTTACCAAGGTCAATATTATCTACTCTACCTGGCAATGGCTCTTCAGGGTATCAAGTAGGGATCACTCATATCACTTGTTTCTTTACCATTCTAACTGCAGATGCCCAAGACTGAACCGGGGACCTTCTGCATGGCAAAGAGATGCTCTGCCACTAAGCCATGACTCTCTAGATTCAGATGTGTGATATGACCATGTTTTCCATGAGCAGCAACGAAACAGCAGTATACAGAGCTGTATGTACTTAACTGTAAGGCGGGAGGGATGAGGAGAAAAATTCCCTTTGGCTGGTGGAAGGAACATGCTTTTGCAGAGATGCCTCCTGATTCATTTTGAAAAGAGTCAGTAAGAATCTTAGAATTTCAGAATCAAATAAACAAAAAAATAAAACCCCAAAATGATGATCCCTGGGAAAAGGCTGTGCTGTGCAGTGGTTAGAATTTTAAAAAAAAATTGCCTTATACTTCCTCTGCAAGTTTTCAAAGCAAATTCCTTCTTTTAAGTATTATGAAGTGAAAAAGAATAGTGTGCTTCAAAGCAAAGACACTCAAAAGTCTGGGCAGGGATGGTGTTAACTAGATCATGAACAAGAAAAAAAAGCATTCCTAGATAAAGAAGCTCCATTACCCAATGTCTATGAAACATGTCCAATTGAAGCCATTCATTATGCATGGATGTGATCGTCCGCCACTCTTCTTCCGTAAACTGACGGTTCATAATGCGAAAGAAGTCAGGAATCGAACCACTTCCTGCAATTAGAAAGGTAAATTATCGGTGGGAAGAGCAGAAGGAGGATTCCACGGTTACTGCTAGTTTGTTATCCCTGATTGTGGTTGCAATTAGAATACATCACATCTTGTTAATGGATGTATGATGAGAGCAACATTATCCTAATGTTGGTTCAATGGCTTTATCCCCCTCCCTCAAAAATTCATAATTAGTTTACCTACTATATTTAAACAAAATTGTCTTTAAATCACAGGGATCATTTAAAATGTAATTCCTGAGTAAGAAAGCCTTGGTTAATTTCTTCCTTAAACTAACAAGTCACAGCTGACTTATAGCAAACCTATACATTTTTCAAAGCAAGAGACAATCTAAGGTTGTTTACCACTACCTGACTTTGCACAGCAACCCTGACATTCCTTGGTGGTCTCCCATGCAAATACTAGCCAGGGCTGACTCTGTTTAGCTTTCAATATCTGGTGGGGCTATCCAGGTTATTGTCTGGTTAACCTTACTGATGCTTAACATCGGTGCCAGTGACTGCTTAACTTTCATCCCACTACCTCCAACCAAGGACACAACATTATCATCAAATGTTCCTTGTGGAGAAATAATGTTTTTATTTCAGAAACCAGATTGATCTTCCCTATACTGTCCTGGCCCCTTTTTTGTGCTGCTTTTAAATACAATGAAGAAAGCCTGTTCCATGGCAGGAAGGACAGAAGATCCAATCTGAAAGCTACAAGTGTTTGCATTCTTATAATGGATGTTTTTATTAGAAAAGTGAAGGCAGTGTACTTTTTAATGACTGACTCCTTAGTACATTTTCCCAGCTCAGCCCACCACATGGCTTTACATGATCTTTCAAACTAAAACAAGAAATCCAGCCAGGGGTCGTTCTGTAGAAAAAGAGGTGCTGGAGCTCATTAGCACAACTCTTCTGCATAACTCATTTGCATATGCCACACACCCCTGACATCAGTGGAAGGTGCACTAAATTATATCCGCTCAGCATCTACCTTAAAATGCTTCTTGAATTATAATTGTCATCATAAAACCTTCCTTTCTCCTCTGTGGCCACAGTGGCATGATAAAGATTTCCATCTGCCTGCTTTATATGTTTTGGTTATTTCCCCTTTTTTGTGTGGAAAAAAAAATATTAGAAAGTTTGTCAAATCTTAAGAGTTCAGCAAAATTCTCACAGGAGGTGAACAATGGCGCCCAGAAGCATGTTTTTTTTGGGGGGGGGGGAGGGGGGAGAAAGAGCACAATAACATTTAGAGGTTTTGGAGCTCTGCTCCTGTGAGCTCCTGCCCAAAATGAGGCCTGACTCCAGCTATGTTGCATGACGGCTATGATGCATTTTAAGACTAACCATGTACTTTTAAAAAAGAGGAGCAATCACTGGATATCAAGGTGTTTGCATAAAAAAAAATAGCTGGATGGACAGCCATAAAAGAGGAGTCTGCCCCACTCCCCCTTTCTTTTACCTAAAAAGTCTAGACTGAATCGACAATTACTTTCTCTAAGCAGAAACAAAAGACGTTTATATCTGTAAAGGTCAAGCAATTATTTCCATGAGATTACAACATAAATTTGCAAAAGAAGCGAGGCCTACCTTCATACTGGATTCCATTATCAGAAGATTATTTTTTTCCCCAAAGTGTGTGGGATAACCACAAAAAGAAACCTTACAATTAACCTTCATTCAGGTAACATAAATCAAAGTGGCAAATAAATTAACGCTGTTGGTTTTATTTGTATTTAGCTTTCAGAAGAAGAGTAGATTTTTACACCCTGCTATCCTCCACCTTAAGGTGCCCCAAGGTGGCTTACAATGGCCTTTCCCTTCCTCTCCCCACAACAGGCATCTTGAGTGGCAGGTGGGGCTGAGAGAGTTCTGAGAGAACTATGATTGGCCCAAGTTCACTGGTAGGCTTTAGGTGGAGGAGTGCAGAATAAACCCAGTTCTCAGATCAGAGTCCATCACTCTTAACTACTACACCATGGTGGCTCTTAACTGCCCAATGTTTTCCCTTTCATTTCCTATAAAAGGGACATTTACTCCAACCCAGTGATATTTACTCCATGGCTCATGGAGAGCCACATTCACAGAGTCACATCTACTTCCATCACTGGCATGAGGCCTGCACTACAGGGAGGCTCACAGCTTACCTGTCCCTCTGATGGTGGCTCCTTGACGATGGAAAGCCCCTGGCAGCTACAAGCCCTACTGGACAAAGACCTTGCCCACTCTCTTGAAACATGGGATAGGTGCCACCCTGGGGAACAGTTCTACGAAGAGTAATAGGATTGCCAGGTCCCCTCTTCAGCACGGGAGCAGGACATCACGCACAACATCCCAAAGCAACTATGTCACCTGGAAGTGACATCATCGCATCAGTGACATCAGAGGTGATACTCTGGTTTTTGAGCAAAGCTTCATCTTGTAGGTGTTGCTAACTGGATCTCAGCCTACACAGTTCTTATCATCTTCAAGGCCAGAGTTAGGAGCCTGGTAATTAACTTTCCATGAGAACCTGGCGTCCGCAGGATGGGAGGAGAATCAGGAGTGATGAGGTGATTTTCTAGGAGTTTCCATCAAGAATGTATCCTGATTGGGTAACATCATCACCTGATGCTGCTTGACCAAGAAATTATAATGAAGCCAAGAACCCGGAAGAGGAAGCTAGCTTGGATTCCAATGGACTAAAGGCCTGAAGTAGGCCTAGGCTTCTGGTGCATGACAAAAATGATGATGCTATGTTGCCAGTGATAAGAGACCTAGGCCTCTGTTTGATGTTGGCAAATCCTCCCACTGGCCAGCTGACTGACACTAGGGGAGGAACCAATCGTATGACAGGAGTCTAGGAATATTAAATAAAGTTGAATTAATCTGTAAAGAGTAGGTTATGCTGAGATAAGTACCTATAGTCAAGAAGGAAACTTATAGTTTAAGAAGATAGACAAGCTGGAACGGATCCAGAGGAGGGCAACAAAGATGGTGAGGGGTCTGAAGACCAAGTCCTATGAAGAAAGGTTGAAGGAGCTGGGTGTGTTTAGACTGGAGAGGAGGCAGCTGAGAGGTGATATGATCACCATCTTCAAGTACTTGAAGGGCTGTCATCTAGAGGATGGTATGGAATTGCTTTCTGTTGCCCCAGAGGGTAGGACCAGAATCAGTGGGTTGAAATTAAATCAGAAGAGTTTCCAGCTCAACATCAGGAAGAACTTCCTGATAGAACGATTCCTGAGTGGAACAGGCTTCCTTGGGAGGTGGTGGGCTCTCCTTTCTTGGAGGTTTTAAAACAGAGGCTAGATGGCTATCTGACAGCAATACTGATCCTGTGGACTTAGGGGGAGGTATTTGTGAATTTCCTGCATTGTGCAAGGGGTTGGACTAGATGACCCTCAGGGTTCCCTTCCAACTCTATGATTCTATAGTGAAAAAACCAAGTCCCCTAATCAAGCTGCAAAGTGGTGGTGGTGGGGAATTAGTACTCAACTTTCTGATGAATTTGCACTGGCTTCTTCCATTGCATTTCCCTTGTATGAAAACAGTAACTGTTAGATTGACAAGAGACTTCTTTTGACACAATGTCAAAAAAGATCATGCAAACCATCAGCTGAACATCCCATTTCCAAAAAGCAAGTATGCCAAATTAAAACAGGTAATATGACATAATAATCTTTAAGGAAAAACTAACATAACAAGCAAATAACTAAGGACTAGGAAGCTGTTTTAGAATAAAGATATGCAAATTTTAAAGCATCCATTGAAAAAGAGCCAGTTTGGTGTGGTGGTTAAGTGTGTGGACTCTTATCTGGGAGAACCGGGTTTGATTCCCCACTCCTTCACTTGCACCTGCTGGAATGGCTTGGGTTGGCCATAGCTTTCACAGGAGATGTCTTTGAAAGGGCAGCTGCTGTAAAAAACTCTCTCAGTCCCACTTACCTCACAGGGTGTCTGTTGTGGGGGTGGGGGGGAGGTAGAGGAGATTGTGACCGCTCTCAGACTCTGAGATTCAGAGTATAGGGTGGGATATAAAGTCAATATCTTCTTAAAAAACAAGTTTTGAAATAATAAAAGAGAAAGTTACTGAAAAACATGCACAACAAAAAGCAAAACACCAGGTTGTACCCTATGAGTATTCTGCAGCTTTCCCCGCTGCCCCCAACCCAGCAGACCCTTGAAACACAAGAAAAGGCCATGCTGTGGGACCCTCAACAATAGACAGGAACACGGGTCAGAGGGCCCGCTATGCAGGGAAGTGGGAGAAATTGTTCATCCTTGTTTGTCAGCTGAATGTTCATAGGATACAACCAATCACCACCTAGAAGTAGATTGTACTAAAGCACATGAAGTGTTGCTAGGCAAGGACATTCAAAAGATTCCTTCCCCTTTCTCTGGTTCAGTATTTCTACCACAAAAACTTTCAGGTTCTCTTGTGGTCCGACTATTTTCATGGCGGGGGAAGTATTTGAAGTGAAATGTCTTGAATAAAATGGACAGAGATGCTGACAGTGAAGAAAGCTCCAAAGAAACACATCAGAGCATTCTCAAGGCGGTAGCAGAGACAATTTTTAAAAAGAAAAGAGGAGGAGGACACACTTCACAGCACATTGAGGCAGCCTGAAGAAAAACGGAAGTATAATATCAGCAATTTGATGGGGGAATCACATAACAATCTATTCAGTATTAAACTGGGCCTTGAAGCTGTAGTTTATGAGGCTGAGAACACTGGAAAATTATTACCAGACTCATTACTTTAATTTACTGTCACTAAAATTCAGCAAATTGTGGTGGTGGGGAAATAGACAATGCCTTTGCAGAACACATTTTGCTTTGGGAAGTAAAACATGTCATCCTTTATGAGACCTTTTTTAAAAGGCAAATCTGATTCCCTGCTTAATGCATTTGCAGTAACACATTAGTTCTTGAAGTTTCATATGGGAAAGTTTTTTAAGAACTTCCCTGGCCCCCTTCACTTCATTTAGCCATGCCTGGGACAGACAGCCATTGTGCGTAAGTCATACTACTTAGGTCAGCTACAATGAAATCCTAAGAACATTTTCAGCGAGCCCTATTGAATAGACCAGTGTAGCGCTAACATTGTTAATTACTTAATTTTTAACCTCTCCTTTCCTCCAAAAAGTTCAAGACAGTATACATTAGTCTCCCTTCCTCCATTGTATACACATCGGGTTGCCAAGTCCAACTCAGAAAATATCTGGGGACTTTGGGGGTGGTGTCAGGAGACTTTCCCATTCCAAATAAATAAACAATACTGAATTGCAGTTCCCTTGAATACAGTCTTCATTTCCTTGTCCTCTTTTTTGCCTTTTTTGTTCCTAGCAGCTGCACTTCCACTAAATGAAAGTGAACACACACACACACTCACAAAACAGCCAAAATAAACAGTTTGCATGGCCACACTTTTCTGATCTCCCTGGAACAATGGCATAGATAGCTTTACTTACTGGAGTAGCTGAATGTAACAATCTGCTGTATTTCAACCATTTTAAGGAGAGAGATCTCTAGGGGGCTGGAGTTTTCCTCTATCCCCTAATCAGGTTCTAGTTAACTCTTTACTATTCCTTTTACTATACAAACAGCTTTGGAAAAGAATGCAAAATGAAGAGGGACTGTGCTCTCTCTCTTCCTCTCTCACATACGTGGCTCTGTCTGTTCACCCTACCCCCATGCAGATTCAGTCTCACCGAGATTTAAAGACACACACACCTTCCAAAACACAAGCAGTTTGCAAGCTTCTAAACCTGCCTGAGATCTAAAGTCACATGGTAACTGTTGGGGCACACCCCCCCCCCAGTAAGAGCTTGCAAAACTGGAGGATCCCCTGCCTGGACCTGGGGACTGGCAAGCCTATATATTCACACCAACCCTGTAAGGTAAGTTAGGCTGAGAGAGAGAGACTGGCCCAGAGTTATCCAGTCAACTTTATATGTTGAATGAAGATTTGAACCTGGATCTCCCACAGTGCCATCCTAATCAGTCAAATCCTTCCAAGCCCTTTGGCTGCAATGGATAGAAGGGTGCAACTCTGCTTAGGATGGCACCACCACATCATGATCCATAACCAAACCCAAACTACACTGCACTGGCTCTCTTGGATCTGAGGGCCTGTATTCAAAGCTTACTGGTGAACTTGCGCCAGTAATGCTCTCCTCATAGGGTTGTTATGAAGAAAAATAAAGGGAGAAACATATATGCTGCCATGAACTTCTTGAAGGTGTGATCGGATAAAAATGTATAGGGCAGGGGTGGCCAAACTTGCTTAATGTAAGAGCCACATAGAATAAAGGAGGGAGGGAGGAAGGAAGGAGAACAGATGGGGGAGGGAGGAGAGAGGTGAAAAGAAAGCAACTTTAACTTTAAATGCATTCTCCAAGCCACTGGCTGGCTTGGATTGGAGAAGTGATTTGAAGAGACAAATGCCTTCTCTAAGCTGACCAATGGGGTGGTGGAGGTTGAAAGCCACACGATATGTGTGAAAGAGCCACATGTGGCTTCCGAGCTGCGGTTTGGACACCCCTGGTATAGTGGTCAGTTACCAATAACTCCCCACCAGAGCCTTAGAGGAAAATGGAAATTTCCTGAATAAACAGACTAAAAAGCTCCATGATGACCTAGATAGCTCACCTCCTCGACTCAGAAAAAAATAAGGACATAATTTATTTGTTGACTTCAGTTATACTCTGCTTTTCTTGCAGACTTGAGAAAACAATGAAAAAAATTATTACAAATCTTTGCCATACGGAACAACTGCAGGAGCTAATAGATTAGGAGAATCATATATTATCATGGAAAGAACATAAGGGAATAAGAGACTTTAGGAAATGAAAGTTCCTCCTGCCAAAGCGACACTTTGCTTTTAAAAAGATAATTTTTTTGCCTTGTTAGAACTCCGTTTCCCCTAGAATTAAATCTTGACAAGGGATTCGAGTTGTCTTCCATTCCCCGCCCTCTCTGTTTCTCAGAAGAGCAGTTTCACGTCAAAATGTATAGCGCTGCCAGTGCGGTTTCTCTGCATTCTTATTTTGAAATTGATGTCAGAAATCTGAACTGTATTCCCTGGACAGACAGAAGAAAAAGGAGGCCTTCATCAAGAATAAAAGTAACTTTCTTCCTTCAACTTCTTGAAAAATGTAGGGGGAGGGGGGCGTTAATGCACAAGACAGCTCTTGGTTTTTATTTCTTAAAAAGAAAAGAAAAACATGCTATATTTGTCCATCGTTCTGCATATTATAGAGGCTTGTGTGTTGACTTATATTGTTCAAGAAGTGAGATAAAATCACAGGAGAATCTCTTTGCAGTATCCCTATTGCAAGAGATCTTATTAGCGGCATAAATGTAACAAAGGAGTTTTATTGGTCACAAAATGACTGAGGAGACTCTTTGGCAACTCATATGCCTTCTGCTGATAGTTTAAATGAGAACTTCTCTTTCCCTTCAGGCAAGATAACACAGTCTATTTCTTTTCAAAACAGCATGTCAAATACCATATGGAAGTAGTAGTTAGTGTCAGACTAGTATGGGTGTGACAGCTGGACAATGAAGACAGTTGACAGGTAGAAGGTTGATTCATTTGAAATGTGGTGTTGGGAGATACTGTAGACTGGCAAAAAGACAAATCAGTGGGCTCTAGATCAAATCAAGCCTGAATTCTCTCTACAAACCAAAATGACTACGCCGCTGCTATTGTACTTTGGTCACATTACAAGAAGACAAAACTCACTGCAAAAGACAATAACGCTAGGAAAAGTCGAAGGCAGCAGAAAAAGAGGAAGATCCAACAAGAGATGGATTGACTTAATCCATCTGCAAGATCGAGCAAGGCTATTTGGAACAGAATGTTTTGGAGGATGTTGATCCATAGGGTCACCATAAATTGGAAGTGACTTGATGGCACTATGAATCCCCCACTCTGCCATGGGAGTTTGCTGGGTGACCTTGAGTCATTCACTCAGCCTAACTTAAAATGGTTGCCAGATCCATCAGTGGAGGCAGGGGTCCTCTGCTGCCAGGCCTCATCTCCCCACTGCCAATCAACTGACCAGCTGGGGGAAAATTACCTCCCAAAAGAGGAAGATTCATCTAACATACAGCAATATGTTTGATACACTACCCATGTGACCTGGAAATGACATCATGTCTGGGATGCTGGGGTGACACTCTGGTATTTGGGCAACAACTCTGTGGTACAAGCCAAATTTACCATAGAGTTTTTGCCCAAATACCAGAGTGCTGCCTTGTCATCTTAGACATGATGATGCCACTTCCTGGTCACATAGGCAGTGATGCAGACACACTGTTGTACGTCAAACGGGCCTCCCTGCAGCTCCCAGTAAGTTTTCCCCACCCTCCTCTCTCTTTTCCAACAGAAAAAATGGGAATCATATAACCGCAAAATAATTAAGCTCCATCAATGCTGCAATCCAGTACATTCTTATCTAGAAGCAAACCCCCACAAAACACCTGAGCAAGCACCAGGGGCTGTGAGGGGGTGAGGAGGAATAATTGGTTCCCACAGTCTTCATGTCTAATTTCCTTCAGAATGAATCGTATCAGAAACTCGCTCTCTCTAGAGTGTTAATTTTGGAATACAGACAATCCAGCTTTGCGTCAGCAGTTGTAAAATTAGTTTTAAGTTATTTTTAATTGATTTCCCTTGGCAAAGGATAGATGATAACCATTAACTGAAAGGAGGAGGAAAAGCCCTAAGGACAGATGAAAATATTTACATACCAATGCAGAAAGCAAGTAAAACGCTTTTGGAAAGGACTGATAGGATTGTGAGTGTGTGCATATTTACAAGAGTCTCAAAATTTGTAGTGGGCTCAGATTTCAGAAAGAAAACTGACAAGCCCCAAACTGTTATTGTTTGAAGAACATAAGAACATAAAAGAAGTCATCTTGGATCAGGCCAGTGGCCCATCTTGTCCAACACTCTGTGCCACACAGTGGCGAAAACCCAGGTGCCATTAGGAGGTCCACTAGTGGGGCTTCGGCCATGTCTAAACATCCCTGAGAATAAGAGGAGGGTTGACTTTGGATGATTGACCCTCCTGAGGAAGACATCGGATGGACCAAACCATTCCTGGGGGTTCATCTCCCCTAGAGGGAGGAGTTAACTCCCTTCCCTCCTCCATCTGAGGCCTTTGCCAGCCCTAGGGTCTTGGCTAGAACCATGGAGGCCAGCAGGGAGGACCAAACAGTGGTAGATGCCCTGGATCCCCGATATTGACCTGAATTTATTTTATAAAAGTATGCATACCCTGTCTTTCCTTCATGGCGCCATGTGATTTACAACTCCCAATGTAAATATTACAACTCCCAATGAAAAATACAATGAAACCCCAAGCAACCACTCTCCTGCCCAACAAATATCTACAGGGTGATGTTGGAAGGTGCTGCCCAGTTTCAGCTGACTTATTACAACCCCATGGCAATTTCAAAGCAAGAGATGTTCAAGGGTGGTTTGCCACTGCCTGCCTCTGCGTAGTGACCCTGGACTTCCTTGGCAGTCTCCCATCCAAGTATGAGCCAGGGCTAACCCTGCTTGCCTTCCATGCTCTGTTGAAATCAGGTTAACTTGGGTCATCCAGGTCAGGGCACTTTCCTACAGGCTACATCCCATTAAAAGCTCTGGTGCAGATGGATCAGGCCAGACTCATTTGTTATGAGGGCCGGATCTGACACAGAGACCTTGTTGGGAGAGGCCATGTGTGTCATAAAATGTAATGCCAGGTAGTGGATATGTAAACACTCTGTGCCACACAGTGGCAAAAACCCAGGTGCCATTAGGAGGTCCACTAGTGGGGCTTCGGCCATGTCTAAACATCCCTGAGAATAAGAGGAGGGTTGACTTTGGATGATTGACCCTCCTGAGGAAGACATCGGATGGACCAAACCATTCCTGGGGGTTCATCTCCCCTAGAGGGAGGAGTTAACCCCCTTCCCTCCTCCATCTGAGACCTTTGCCAGCCCTAGGGTCTTGGCTAGAACCATGGAGGCCAGCAGGGAGGACCAAACAGTGGTAGATGCCCTGGATCCCCAATATTGACCTGAAACACAGGTCACACACAAAGATTTAAAAACAAAAAACAAAACTTAAAACATGCTTTAAAGATTGGCACTTTTGCAACGGCAAACAACCCTGTAAAAAGTCTGCCGTGAAAATGCTGTGAAAGCAACGTCACCCCAGAGTCAGAAACGACTGGTGCTTGCACAGGGGACTACCTTTACCTTTTTAAAAATATTTTCTTAACAGTTTCTGATAACTGACACCTCTTGCTCTGAATTATTGCATCAAAATCTAGAGACAATGTCTGTGATGCAGCAATCTCGAATAGGCTGTTCAGGTGTGTGTGTTAGTTACAAACCTACTTTTGATTTATTGGCATCCATTACAGAAATCTCATGGCCTATGCTTTGAGCCCAAGACCCAGGAGGAAACATGAAATGGCTGAGTTTTGCTAGCTTTCGTACATAAGCTGCTTTGTGTGATGGTTAGCCGATGGAGAAGATAGAGGTTTTGCTCTGTAGCTCCTGTGCGATTGAGCAAGCCTGGCAAAGCAAGCTGTGATGCAGAAAGCAGCGAGAGAGAGAGAGAAGGAAGCAGATTACAGTAAATTGTTTGTAGGCCTGATAGAAGCACCCCCCGGGGGCCTGATCCAGCCCTTGGGTTGCACATTTGACACCCCTGCCTAGTGACACAACGGCCTTGCAGAGCCTTCCAAAAACTTCTAAAGATAGTGGTCACCAACAGATCCTCAGGAACCTTCTTCCACAGGTTAGGAGCTACTACAGAAAGAGCACAGGCTGTGGCTGATGGCAGGTGAGTTACCCGAAAAAGGAGAACAGTTAGTAGGCTGCATCCTGAATACCATAGTTCGCGAACAGGAATATTTGGGAAGAGATGGTCTCAGGAAACAGGAAGATGCAGCCAAAATTACATACTTCCAGGTCTCACGGGTTTCAGTGGAAAAGAGCTAAACACTCATTTATTTATCTTGCTTTCATCAACAGGATTTAAGAATATTAAACTGTGACTGGATTATATGGACTATGTCTACACTTTCTGTATCTGAAATTGTAAAGAGCAAACAGATACCCGTGAGGAACTTGTAGAGGATGAAACATCCCATCCCACCGGCATAAATCCCCTTTGCCCCAGTAATCTCTGTGCTAATTTTAAATGGTCTGTTTTTGGAGACCATTAAAAAAAATATAGACAAGATGATCATCAATCTGGCACATTGCTAACTTTTTTGTAGGGAATTGCAGAAAAAAAACCTCTCATAGTAAAAAACGGCTAGAAAAAGACGCTACCAAATAACTTGACTCTGAGAATACAAGTCCTTTACAAACTTTCCCGATCACTACAAAACTTGAGTCCAGTGGCACCTTAAAGACGAACAAAGTTTATTCAAGGTATAAGCTTTTGTGTGCACACACACTTCTTCAAATGTTACCTTCAGATATATCGGAAGTGTGTATGCACACAAAAGCTTATACCTTGAATAAAACTTTGTAGTTCTTAAAGGTGCCACTGGACACAAACTTTGTTCTGCTGCTTCAGACCAACGTGGCTGCCCACCTGAATTTCTTGATCACTATCCGTTTTGTTTGGCAAGGATGTTGAGCTTTCTACATTAGGTTTTTCAGCCCTGTCTCCCTAAACTTCCCCACAGAGGTGATTAATGAATTCATATCCACAATGAAAATGCACAGTGGTAGAGCATTTCCTTGGTAAGTAGAAGGTCCCAGGCAGGCCTCAGATTCAGTGGGATCTCACAGGAGTGCAGCAGCTCCTGAAACTTTCTGAGAGTTCCACCTCCTCCTTCTGAGAGTTCCACCTCCTTGTCCATTGAATAGTAGGTGCAGCTGCATAACAATCTCTAGATGAGCTCCACCACCTATTTTTCTACAAAACGACCCCTCCCAGGTTCAATCCCCAGCATCTCCAACTTAAAAGGGTCCAGGCAAGTAGGCGTGGAAAACCTCAGCTTGAGACCCGGGAGAGCCGCTGCTAGTCTGAGTAGACAATACGGACTTTGATGGACTGAGAGTTTGATTCAGTGTAAGGCAGCTTCATATGTTAGGCTTGCTACCAGCAAGTAGCTGGTAGAATGAAACGTTCTAAAGTCTGTGCTAGCCCAGTTTTGTAAATCAAGGCATTACCCTACAAGGACTGTCTGTAAGGACTTTATACAGGAGTGAATGCTGCATCTTCTGATGCTCAAATTGCCTTTGTAGCTTAAAAGAACAAACACAACAGCAACGCCTTTTATCAGTGTTCCTGATTGGTACTACGCAGGGCTGGGAGAAGTGAATCCTGAACAAGCAAGAGGTCTTTTACAGAGCAACAGCACAACCCTGTGGCGTTTCGTAAGATATTCACTTTCAGAGGAAAAATACAAAACCACCCATCACTGCAAGCCGCCTCCTGGCAACTTCAGAACTTCCTTCCAAATACGTCCCCTTGGAAATTCTCACTCTAACATTTCAGAATGTAGAATTCATCTTTTATTTCTACTGGCATGATTCATGGATGTCTCTAAGGTAAACCACAAACCAAGCTTCTTTTGCTCTTATTCTGTAGTGCAAATCATCAGCACAGCTACACCTTTCAAAGTCCATTGACTTCAATGGCTATAGAAGGATGTAGCTTTGCCCAGGATGGTGCTGCTAGCCTGCCCCTGCTGCCTATCCCAGCTAACTATTTTGATGATTTTTTTATACTCCTTTTAATCGTTATACATTGACCATCATCTTCCTCAAACTCTGTTATTAAATCCCCTCTGCTCTTAATTCATCCTTCCAAACATCCAGCAAACACATGAGTAGTTCATGTCCTAGAAACCCTCAGATACAGTTTTAGCTGAACATTTCAAATCATCGTGTCAATAGCCCTACAGCTGCCGGCCATGTACACGTCTCCTTTCTACCTATACTTTCCCCCAGGACTTTTTTTTGTCGCAGGAATTCCTTTGCACATTAGGCCATGCACCCCTGATGTAGACAATCCTCCAAGAGCTTACAGGGCTCTTCTTACAGGGCCTACTGTAAGCTCCAGGGGTATGCAAAGGAGTCCTTGCTACAAAAAAAAGCCCTGCTTTCCCTGTTTTCTCTTTCAGGCTCTGCCTCCTCCTCACATTTCTGGACTGTTCCTGGTTCCAGCTCTCTTCTACCATGCTTCCCTCTGTCTGTGGTCTATTATTTTCTTAAGAGCTTCTGCTTGCTCTGCTCCTCTCAAGGGCAATTATCCCAAACATGGTGCCCATGGGAACTGTAGCAATCATCAATGGCTTCCTGTTGTCTATTTGCTTCTTCCCCAAAACATCTCTTCCCCAAAGGAAACACTAAATCTTGGCTGTCCTCAAGCGGCCATTCAGAAACAGCAGCCTTCCAAGTTTTGTGACTGGTCTCAGCAACTTATGGCAGCCATTTTGTGACTGGGCGAGCACGCTGCAGCAACCATTCTGTTGTCGTGTACAAACCGCATTCTCTACATTCAAAAAATTCTCACCAGCTTACCAAAAAGGGAGTTACTCTTAAGCAGGCTTACCAGTCTTTCACTGGCAAGTAACACTGTCTGCTGCTGCAGAAGAAAAAAATTGAAAATAGTGAAGTCATCAACATCGCTACATCACTTCCAGGTAAAAATGGGATTTATGATTCCTAGAGGTACCCTTTGTCACTTCTGGGTTTTGCCTGGAAGTGACATAGAAGAAGAAAAGTTGGGTTTTATATCCTGCTTTTCTCTACCCTAAGGAGTCCCAAAATAGCTCACAATTGGCTTTGCTTCATCTCCCCCCAACAGACACCCTGTGAGTCAGGTGAGGCTAAAAGAGTTCTGAAAGAACCATGACTGGTCCTAGGTAACCCAGCATGCTTCATGTGGAGGAGTGGGGAATCAAACCTGCTTCTCCAGATTAGAGTTTACTGCTCCTAACCACTACACCATGATGGCTCTCTACACCACCCTGACACAGAGATATCAGCAACGTGGCACCTCCCTTGTCCCTGTCCCCAGCCCTCTTGTCAGTTGCTCTGCCCAGTCTGACAACCCTACTGTTGAGTCGCTTTAGCCAAGGCAGCCAGACACTTTCTGACTGACCCAACTCATTATGATTTAATAGCAGATCAGCCAATCGCTGGCATAGACTCTGCTGCTTCCATAAATCCCCTAATGGCTACAATATATATCACCCAACTGGAAAAATTAGAGTCACCAGATCCATCTCAAGAAATATCTGAGGATTTTGGGAGTAGAGCCAGGAGCAGGATTGTGACAAGCACAACTGAACTCCAAAGGGAGTTCTGGCCATCGGACTTCAAGGGACCGCACACCTTTTAAATGCCTTCCCTCCATTCTGAAATAATGAAGGATAGGGTACCTTCTTTGGAGGCTCATAGAATTGGACCCCCTGGTCCAATTTTTTTTAAACTTTGGAGGGTTTTTTTGAGGAGAGGCATCAGATGCTATGCTGAAAATCTGGTGCCTCTACCTAAAAAAAACAGCCCCCCCCCAAATTCTCCATTATATTCTCCATTATAGGCTATGTGTCTCCACAGGGGATAACAGAGTGCCCAGCAGATATTCTCCTCCCCCCTTCCCTGGTTTCTGATGACCCTGAAATGGGGGGATGGCTTCCAAACCAGGGGATCCCCTACTCATAACTGGGGATTGGCAACCCTAGGAAAAATGGGGATGTTCATTCCCGTATGAGCGCATGACACAGGTGGACCTTGCTGAAAGATGTAGTGAGCCACCAGTGCATGTTACCTGGCAAGCTTGTCTTCATCACATCAATGCCAACTTGACGGCCAGGCTCAGCTGCAAGGATTGCGTAATTCCCCTGATGAGAGATGTTGAAGTTGAAAGGGGAACAGTTACTGCTTATGTTGTTTGCAGGGACAGGTTTGCCTTTTGGAGTCCTTTCTAGCCGTATTTCATTCCAAGGAATGCTCAGTTTTTCAGCAATTAATTTCCTTATCAGCAGACGGCCAGCCTATGAAAAATACAGAAAAGATGCACACTAGGTACAAGCCTTTGTTTATAAATATAAACCACAAGCCTTTGTTTATAAATATAAAAGCAATTCACTAAAACAGCTTTTCCTTTTTTTAAAAAAAAAATCTGCTGATATCTATTACACAGCTATCTATCAAGGGTGTGTTGGCCTAATATGCAAAGGAGCTCCTGCTAGAATTCCAACCCTGCTGATTCCCATATGCTGGTTATCAGTTCACCTGGAGAAAACTGCCATTTTGGAAAGTGGGCTCTCTGATATTATGCCCCAACTGAAGTCCCTCCCCTCCCCAAACCCTGCCATCCTCAGGCTCCACCCCCAAAATCTCCAGGTATTCCCTGGCCCAGAGCTGGCAACCGTATTCTTGAAGGACACACATGACCTTCACATTGCTGAAGCAGGATTTTCATATGAGATTGGCCAGCAAGCAGAACTTCCCCAAATGACAATGAAAATGCTTGGCCTCTCAGTGAGACCACGCTACAAATTTCCAGTCTAGCACAAAACTCACTGGCCGAACTTAAGGTAGCCATAGTTCTCCTGCCTAACCTACCTTACAGGGTTGCTGTACGACTAAAACAGAGCAGGGAGGACCATGTACACTAATCTGAGCAGCCTGTAGAAAGGGAGGGATTAAAAACATCCCAGAGCGCTAAAATGGGCTTGCAAATGCAATGCCACTCAAATGCAACATCAGTGCTCTGCCACCTCTGTCTGCCCTAAGGATCTCATGTGCCAACACTGTAAAGCAAAGCAGCAGCAGAACTGTGCAGCACGCACAATGCTGATGTACATAAAAACATGGTGCAGCATCACATTTAAATCCGGCTTAGGCACAATCCTCTTGGAACAGCTGTGTCAAACAGAGAAAGAAAATGAACTCTTAATTTTTTTTTTTTTAAAAGCAAGTCTGAAAGGAGGGACGTCACAGCTGGCGAGATGGTTTTTCTGTTTTGCCTGGTCTAGTGGTTAGTGCAGAAACAAGACACAGTCTTTCTACGGCTTATGCATCTCTGGTACATTGAAAGCCACTGGCTTGGACACCTACTGCAGTAGCTCCAATCATCTGGGAACACCTTAATGTTCAAGGAGTGAAAGAGGTCGAAAAATAAATATACCATGGCAGCCTTGGCGTCACGGGCAAAGACAAATTGACCAATGCGCTTCTTCTCTTCAGGCTGAACCAAGCGCATGGCCAGCAGCCAGTCCTCACGGCAGGGGACCCAGGAGGCATAGGAAAATGCCCAGCGCACACTCTCCATAGCAAGCCGCTCCAAGGAAGCTACAGGCCGGAGCATAAATGAAAGCTGGCAATGGGAAGGACGTACCCAGCCCCTTAGATCAGAACTGAGGCTAAGAGCTGCCGGACTGGAAAAATCCGGGTTCAGATCTCTGCTTTCCTAGGAAGCACCATGGCTGGCTGCAGCACCTCACTGAGGCCACCAAAAGGTGAAGTATAAAGAAAGGATTTGTGTTTGACTTCTTCAGCTAGCAACCAACCCAGTTACTTTTCCTTTTTTGCATGAGGTCTGAGACTCCCACTCTCCCTGGGGTCATGATGGGTGGGGAAAACCTATGGGGAGGGGGGAGAGAGTTCAAAGGAAAAGGTTAGAACGTGGGTCTAAGAGAGGGCTACCCAGGCTGGTCTTCTCTAGGCATGCAACAACTCTGGACACACTATCTTAGAAGCAAGCCCTATTTAAATCAGTGGCACTTTCTTCTGAGTAAGCGTGCACCGGGCTGCTAAACTGCAACGCAGTAAATCCAGCGCTCAGCCCCTGGAATTGCAAAAAAAAAGAAAGAAAGCCCAAGCCGACCACCCGTGTCGCAGGCAAGCACCACCCGCTCGTAAAGGAGGGCTGCAAAGCGGCAATCCAAAGCAGCGCAGAGCGAACGTCGGCTTTACGCAGTACGGACCAATCACCGGGCGCCGAACACTTCCTTTCTCTGCAGAGGACATGAAAATAGAAGTTTATTTTTAATCTTCATTTCCGGTCTCCAATCGAACACTGCCATCTGCGGGGCAAAATAGGAGTCAAATTGCACCTTTAAGACCGACAAAGTTTTATTCAGAACGTAAGCTTTCCTATGAATAAAACTTTGTTCGTCTTAAAAGTGCAACTTGACTCCTTCTTTGTTCTAACCAACACGGCTGCCCACTTGGATCTATCTGCGGGGCAGGAAAGGGGCGGCTCTATCACCTAAATTTTCCGTGCCCTCTCCTATTTCTTGCCCCGCATTCTCACTCGGAAGCCGGAAGTACTGCTTTGGTGCAACTTGAGCTCAGGACCCTTTGGAGAACCGTCCTGAAGCCTGACAGCACCGTCTACCGTTACAAAAGACCGGGAAGGCGGGTTCTAAAACTGGAATGACACGCAGTTCTACCAATCCGAAAGCAGTTCCTTCGACAGGCAGGGAAAGGAGCCAATGATTAAAAAACGGCGCTTTTCTGTGGTGGTATTGCGGTTGTTCACTGGGAGATGGTAGAAGATACTGGTGAGTGGCTTTTGGGGTGCAATAAGGAG
Organism: Heteronotia binoei; assembly: GCF_032191835.1. Classification (NCBI taxonomy): domain Eukaryota; kingdom Metazoa; phylum Chordata; class Lepidosauria; order Squamata; family Gekkonidae; genus Heteronotia; species Heteronotia binoei. The sequence goes on from NC_083225.1 coordinate 168,807,251, forward strand.
AAACGGCGTAATTGTTTAATAGCGAGTTGTTCGCTACGTTTGGGTGTTAAATTCGCCAGGGAAACTGTCAGAACTATGTTCTTCATTAGACGGGGTTGCGTCAGGGCGGACCCATAGAACGGATCTTGTGGGAAGAGCATCTTTCTCGGTACCGAGCATGCGCTTATTTGTGAGCATGCGCAAACAGCAGCTGACGCTCCAATCATAGAAGTTCCTGTACATTTCATTAGGTAGATAACTCATTGCGCGGTTGTTAAAACCGTATGTGTGTGTGTGACCCAGAGCGTAAGATATAGAAGGAGCATGAAAACGCAAGGCCAGAATTTTCTAGGACTCCCAAGTCTTTGTTATCTTATCTCGTATTACTGTTGTCTCAGAGTGTTGTTGGTCCCACTGAATTCAATGGAGCGCAGGCCTCAGATTCAGAAGGAGCTCAGCTTCTGAATCTTTCTGAGGGTTCCCCCTCCTCCCCACCTACCTTGTCCATTGAATAGTAGGTGCAGCTGCACAACAATCCCTGGATTAGGAGAGCGGGCAGCCAGCCCGCCACCAGGAGCTTTATAACACCCCCAGCAGCCCTCATTAACCCCTGGAGAAGCCCGTGCCACCCTTTCTCCACGTATGTGATTTGGGGAGGCTGGTGGCTTGCTGGCCTTTTGAGTGGTGGGGCAGCCCAGGAGAGCCCCAGGCGAGTGAGGCCTGCTTGGGCTGGCTGGATCTCTACCCAGCCCAAGCAGGCCTCTCTTGCCCGGGGCTCTCTTTTCTTGCATCGGGTTGCTTTTGGCTGGGGAGGCAGCATGTGCTAATACGTTGTGCTAATGAGCTCCGTCACCTATTTTTCTACAAAACGACCCCTGATAGAGCGAATTCCCAAACAAATATATATGCAGTTGTATTATTATTAGGCTGATCCCCACACACACACACAAACCTGGCTCACTAATTTAATGGGGATTACTCTGAAGGAAGTGGGTTCTCTTTTGGAATGATGTGAATACTCCATATAATGAACTAATTGGGTGTTGAATACTGTAGTGACTAGACTAGGTATATTGGTGCAAATTGATCTCTCGGGATTCCCCTCCGCCCTCTTTACGTCATTCTTTATAGTGCATCATTTGTTGCCACTACCTGTGATCATTTGCCAGGCCCCCTTCTCCAAACAACCTTGCAGAACCCCAGGAGGGGTGCATCCAGGAGAACAGGTATCCATATTTACAAACCCACAGAAGTTCCAGCCCCTCTCTTCTGCTTTTATCCACTCTGTCACCCTTCACCCAACATCCTGTCTGTTGAATAAATTTGCTTTGTCCAGCATTATAGAATATACTTGGCATGGAGCACCCGCAACAAAGAAGGGGAGAGAAAATCAATCTTTTGTTTAAAGCAGGTTACCCGCATGAAAGTGCATCAGATTTCTAACAGAATATATTGGGCATAAACAACAACAAAAAGAGGAGAGAAAAATCAATATATATATATATTTAAAGCAGACTACCACATGAAAGTGTAACAGATCTAAAGTGTTCAGTACTTATGTCCATTATGTCCTTGTAGTTATGGGCCATTGGATGGAGTGCTGTGAGACCTTCAGCACGTACCTTAGCACATTTAGAGGGAAATAATCTATACTAATTTCAGAAGAACTTGCTTCTGAGTAAGTACTTTGAATTGTAGATATACATCCAAGTCCTTTCTCAGCTATGGGGTTTCTGAGAAGTCTTGCGAAGTTAAAGATGGACAACTGAAGCCAGGACTGCCAAGAGGAGAGGACTAGGAGTACATTTTGGGGCCCACTGAGTTGGGTGAGTCTTGATGCATGCTGCTTTCTATCTGTTTTCTCTGTATCTATCTGTTAGTCTTTAAGGTAGTACAAAGCTTCTTTTGTTTTTCTCTGCCACAGGCAAAGATCTTTCATTGTAGAGGTAGAATCATGTTCACTGCAATGGGACTCATCTAACATCCTAGGTGGCATATTAGGAACCAGCTGAAGTTTCTGAACGCTTTTCAGAGATGGCTTCACAGTAATGGAGTCTGGATATTACTAGAGTGTGGATTCCTGTGATTAGATTGTGCTTCTTTCTAGGTGTGACCTCAGCTCATAAAGCATAACTGAAGTTAGGAAAACTAATCTATGTTAAAGCTGGATCTATCAATGCATTCAAACTGTAAACCCAACTTTTAAGAAGGTATCCACCCAGTTCAGTCCCTTATCTTTGGTCAGGCTCCTCACCCATCAGTAAAGCCACCATTTTATTTGGATTCAGATTCAATGGATTAGCCTCCATCTGTCCCAGCACTGATGCCAAGCACCTCTTCGCAAGGTCTGTTGCCTTGAAAGCAGATACAGAACAGTGTAAGCAGTTTTAAATGTACAGCTATAATTATAATACCAATACAGATATAATGCACTTTCTGTACAACAACAGCAACAGCCATTACAAAAATGTTCTACTCATCCGTTGGTTTCTGTTACCAAAATATATGTTTTGCAAAAATGAGATGAAGTGTAGGGATGGCTGGATCTTGGAAACGAAGTAAGGTCAGCCCTAGTTAGTATCTGGATGGGACAACACCAGGGAATATCAGGGTTGCTATGCAGAGGCAGGGAATGTCAAAGCACTTCTGAATGTCTCTTGCCTTGAAAACCCCACAGGGTCACTGTAAGTCTGCAACTTCATGGCAAAATGTGTGTAGATAAATAGGCAGAACCACGTTGTGTGTATATATACAGTGTGTGTGTATAGATAGATAGGTGTGTGTGTGTGTATACATATACACATCATATGTATACAGAAACCACATCATTTTGCTTTTATTAATGAAACTGTTTGGCGACTGCGCTTGCTCTGGGGAAAGATAGAAATCAAATGGTCAGCTAAGGCCAAAATTGACAGTGGCAGCAGCACAAGAATGAACCCGATCCGGAGTGTAGGGGTGGGGGGCACAAACTCCATATATGAAAGTGAAGCAGCAGGAGATGAATTTGTTCAAAGTTAAGTTGGCATTAAACTATTAAAATTCATGGGATTAAACTATTTAGGAAGGGTCTCCACAATTCTAGGAAAGCTTCAGGTGCCGGCTCTTGCCCCAACCCCCAGTTAACCATTCACTGCTGAATGTTTGCTTTTGTGAGCAAATCTTCCCAATACCTTCTTTTCAAGGTTTTCTTTTTGCCTCATTGGATTACTCTAGCCAGTGTGAGTTTGAGCAATTAGGCAACGTCTCTTGCAGAGCTGAGACTCCATCTCTGCAATGACAGTAGGACTTCAGCAGTTCCTGCCGGTTCCCCTGCTGTTTCTCAAAGTAATTCCAAAACATTAAAGAACCCTTTCAAGACCACATGTGCCCCTTTTGTTTTATAAAAGTAACATTAGCATATATTATTGATAAATGCCAGCTTTTGTGCATTCCTGTCTCTCAACAGTGATGTTGCAACTGGGAAGTGGTAACTGAATATTCATTATCCCTGTTACTCATAGAGATTTTCACTGTAATTTCTCCCCCTTTTCTTTCACAAAGCAAAGATTGCATGAGCTCTGGGCCATCCCAGTGCAAAAGGTATAGTGTAAGTGTGCATTGCCTGGAACTCCACGCCCCCTTGGGAAGTCCTAAAGGTGACCCGTCATGCTAGGAGCTGGCACATTCCTGCACACCCCACACAGCAGTCTTTGAATTGTACCCTCTATATACTGAAAGCAAGATTTTGTTCTTGTATGAAGAGAGAATATCGATATGGGTGATTCTATAATTAATATGCGATACATCATTATAATGTTGAAAAAGTGTTATAGCGAAGACTAAGAAGCAAAAGGGAATATGTATTTAATGCAGGAGCATGCAACCATAATGTTTTATTAACGTACGTTCTGCATTTCTGCTTAACTGTGGAAAATATGTTTGTTACAATTTGACTTGGCATTTTGTCTTTATTTTCCATAAATCCGCTATTTTTTCTGTACCATACCACACTTTTTTCTGCCATCATCTTTTCCTTCCATTCTCATCTCTCTGTTCCCCTTTCTCATCCTTCCTTCAGTCTTTCCCCCTTTTGTCTCCCCCATCTCTACCCTTTTCCTCTGATTTCAGCAGCAATAGCACAGAAAGCTTTTTGATCTCCCAGACATTCATATAGTGAGAAAGTCTCAGACTCAGGTGGGTTATGCAGCATGACTAGCTGTAAACAGGCGATAAAGACTGGCCCAATTCTTCAATGTCCTCTGAAGTCAATAAGAATAAGGAGTTCTCTTATTACTGTCCCTGGGGCGGGAGGAGGTAATACTATTTCCAGGGCCTTTTTTCAGCAGGAATGCAGTTCTGGCTGGCTTGGTGTCAGGGGGTGTGGCCTAATATGCAAATGAGTCCCTGCTGGGCTTTTCTGTTTCTATTGCATTTTTAAAAAATGTAATTCACTTTGACCTTCAGTGAGAAAGGTGGACTACAAATGGAGAAGATAAGTAAATAACCAAAATATTGGCATTCTCCCATCCCTTCTACTTTTGATGGGCTTGGGCAGGCCTTAGGTACTTTCACAAAGAAATGGGAAAGGGCCACAAAGAATGGCTGCTTGGAATTTCCCCAGGGGTCCTCCAATAAGCAGGGTGGGAGGTGCTGTCGGCACAATGGCCTCTTTTATTCAGGACTCATTTACGGTACAATCCTATGCAGAGTTACTCCACTGTTTCCTAAATCACTGGGTTTGAACTGTGCATACAATTACACTGTTAGTGGAATAGGTAGCTTCTTGGCTTTTCACAAAATAATGTGTTAATTAGCTTAGTCAATAAACCAGCCAGCCAGCAGATACCCTGATCTCTGACAAGTTCCTGGTAAAATTACACAATAGAATAAAATATACTAAAATAATAAGTTATTAAAATATTAGGGAGATAAAGGACAACTGGAAGGTGATGCAGAGCTGCCTTACAAGGCCATGCTAGTTACTGTGAAACACATTAATCCCAAAACAGCATGGAGAGTAAAGCATAGCCCTAGGGATGATACCCTGCACTGTTCCTCAGGTTGCCAGCTGTAGTACCTGGAGATTTTGGGGATGGAGCCTGGGGAGGGCAGCATTTTAGGGAGGGGCTTCAGCAGGGTATAATGCCACAGAGTCCATCCTCTTAAGCAGCCATTTTTTCCAGGGGAAGTGATCTTGGTTGTCTGGAGATCAGTTGTAATAGTGGGAGACCTCCCAGTGCCACCTGAAGGCTGGAAACCATAACTGTACCACTTGGGTAGGGAATTTATATTCCTATTAGTAGTGGAGATCCATATGCCCTCTTCTGTCTTAGGCCACTAGTTGTTCAAAATACCTCTCAGTCACAGTTGTTATTTGCATGTCAAACTCATGAAATGGATTTTTCCCCCAATTGCAATGAATTAATTTAAGAACATCATCTCTGTGGTGTCAGTAACTTTGTAAAATTTCGCCCCCCTCAGCAATAAGAATAGAGTGAAGTGGCCATGGCCAACTGGCATGATTCCATTAGTGCTCCAACTTGCAATGGGATCTCGACACCTGAAAAGAAAACCAGCTCCTTGGTAGCAGAAGGCCACGGGCAGCAAATCTTAAAGGTCCTGCAAAGCTTCAGAGATCAAAATGTCTTTTTCGACTTCAAAATACTTGTGAAAGACGAAATAATCTCATGTCATCGTTGTGTACTAGCGGCAAGCAGTGACTTTTTCAGGTAAATCGGTTTGTAAAATGGCACTCATCCATGTGGATATTTTTAGAGTATTACCAGGCGAAAAATGTAGCTGGGTCATGCACATTTAGGCATAACATTTTGAAATGATTTTTGTTTAATATTTGACCTCTAAAAGTGGAAGAATAGTGTGTATTTTTATAGATAAAACCTTAGTAAAATCCAGTCAGCTGTGAAAGCATTGTTATCATTACCTCTTTAAGTAGGTGATATTCAATATCATGACCCCAAACCGGTAACCATTCACCATTAGACATATGTAAAAAAATTCCAGATGGAGATTCACATTCCCATCTGCGTTGAAAGCTACATCTTCTGGGCTAGTTCAATATTGCTTTGTTAATGGGCTTTCAGTAACAGAAAGTAACAGGTGATATATCTGCTCTTCTCTTTTACTTGCTTTAAAAATTATGTAGTTTAGACCTTACTTTTCTTCTGCTGTGAAATTCAAAGCAACATATATAGGATTCCATAAGGTTTCCCATCTGGGCTTAGATTAGACCTATACTTGCTTAGCTTCACAAAGATGATTGTTTCAGATGTCTTCGGATTATATTGTGAAGAAGTTTAAATGCAACCTATACCTGAAAATGCATCCTTTTAGCATCTCCGTAACTAGCCCACTGATATTCTACAACCTTATGACCAGAAAAAAGATCTGTGAAGACAGTTCCATGAGTCCAAAAAACTTTATGCTAGTTTTTTTAAAGGAAGATCCAGTGGGCATTTTTAAAGCTGTCCTTGTGGGCTTTTTTTTAAGAAGGAGAAGCTGTAGCTCTGTAACAGAGCATCTGCTTTGCATGCAGAAGATCCCAGGTTCAACCCCCATTATTTCCAAGTAAAATGAGCAGATAGAAAGGGATAGGTAAGAGACCACAACCTGCGGTTCTGGAAAGCTGCTGCCCATCAGTGTAGACAATACTGACTTTGACTGTCTTGTGCGTTTATTAAATCACCATCCTGTGCTGCATGGCAAACTGTCTAGAAACTAAAGGGAATTTCAAATGTAGGATGGGATGGGAAGGCTGTTCAAAGAAAAAATAACTGTATTCTGCTGGACATATATATGTGTCTTTGAGAGAACTCAAGGAGCTCTTTGGATTCTGACCTGTGACTTGGTTTTTGTAGACAATGACATGATCCTGTATTAAATTTCAAAATGATGAAGCCTCATTTTATTATACAGAACTAATTAAAACTGGTGAAAACTTGTTAGCGATGAAACATTAGCTGTTCTTTTAATACCGTGTTTGCATTGAAGTCGTTTAGTATTCATTCACTGACCTAGTAATTCACCTTGTATTGTCCTCTACCTTACAAAGCAACAAATACAATCTAGTGTAATTTTTTTATTGTCATCTTTCCCTCTGTGCGGAGACAGCACAGATATTGGAGATTATTTATTGTGTGTTGATCTTCTCTGTTTTTTAACTGCAGAGCCATGTTTGAAGTTAACATGAAAGAAAGAGACAATGGGAGCGTTACTATTAGTAATTTATCACCCACAGCAGTGAAGGCTTTTCTAGATTATGCCTATACTGGAAGGACGGAGATAACAAATGACAATGTAGAAATGCTCTTTCAACTCTCATCTTTCCTCCAAGTTTCTCTTCTTTCGAAAGCTTGCAGTGACTTTCTGATTAAGAGCATTGATCTTGTCAACTGCTTGCAACTGTTGTCCATATCTGAAAGTTATGGTTCCATTCAGTTGTTCAACCATGCACTAGGGTTTGCTCAGCGCCATTTTTCCTTGCTGCTTCAAACAAATGATTTCTTGGAAATGAATTCTGAGATATTGCAAAAATGTCTGGAAGCTGATGAGCTGAATGTCCCAGATGAGGAACATGTGTTGAATGCTGTCCTTCGGTGGACAAAACATAATTTAGAAACTAGACAGAGGCACCTTCCCTGTTTGATGAAAGTGGTAAGATTACATCAGTTGTCTGAGGAGGTGTTGCAGGACTTCTTGCTTTCTGAGGAACAGCTGCTTAAAAGCACCAGCTGCCTAGCAAATGTCCAGGAGGCAATCAAATGTGTGCAAACCTTCAGTGGGTTGTTTCCAGATGCTCGGCCATCAACAACAGAGAAGTACATACTAGTTCACAAAACTGAGGAAAACAGTGTATTTCGACATACGTTTTGCTATAACATTCAAATCGATAAATGGAAAGAATTGATGCAGGCACACATAATGGATCTCCCAGGATCAAGTTTATCTAGTTATGGTGAAAAAATATTTATAACTGGAGGATGCAAAGGGAAATGTTGCCGGACGATAAGACTGCATATTGGCGAAACGTTTCATGATGCCACCAACCAAACTTGGTGTTACTGTCCAGCAAGTGACAGCATCTCATTAGTCTCTCCAATGAAAAAGCCAAGAACAATGCATGCATCTGTTGTGACCCTAAATCAGTTGTTTGTGATAGGGGGAAAGACGAGGGCATCTCAGGGAATGAAAAGCCTTTTGGATGTGGAAGCATACAGTCCTCTTTCTAGAAAATGGAAATCTGTGAGTCCTTTACCAAGAGGCATATATTACCCAGAAGCAAGTGCATGTCAGAGTATAATTTATGTACTTGGCTCTGAAGTAGAAATTACTGATGCTTTTAATCCATCTCTTGATTGTTTCTTCAAGTATAACGCTGCAACTGATCAGTGGTCTGAGCTGGTAGCGGAATTTGGGCAGTTCTTTCATGCAACGTTAATCAAGGCGGTTCCAGTGAACTGCACGTTGTACATTTGTGACCTTTCTACCTACAAAGTTTATAGCTTTTGTCCAGATACTTGTGTCTGGAAAGGGGAAGGCTCTTTTGAATGTGCTGGTTTTAATGCAGGAGCAGTTGGAATAGAAGATAAAATTTATATCCTTGGTGGTGATTACGCTCCTGATGAAATCACTGATGAGGTACAAGTCTACCACAGCAGTAGGTCTGAGTGGGAAGAAGTTTCATCCATGCCAAGAGCTTTAACTGAATTTTATTGTCAGGTGATTTGGTTTAATAAATACAGGGACCCATGGTCATTTTCAGGAGTATAAGGGTTCCGTTTATTAATTATGTTCAACTTCACAATACTATTTCTTTATTATTATTATTATTTATTTAATTAGATTTGTGTCCTGCCCTCCCCTTATGGACTCAGGATGGCTAACAACATTTTAAAATCAACAATTCAGCTTAAAAATAAGACAATATAATAAAACAGCAATTTACAGACTATAGGCTAGTTATCCAAGATTTGTTTATCATCGCTACTATTGTTACATTTTTAATTTGAATGGCACTGTAAATTGGGGCCACAATCTCCCCAGGATTGGTTTCCTCTAGTCTACATTCAGTTCAGTGGTAGAGCAAAGCTTGTAGATTGCATCCATATTCAGAATATATTCAAATATCTCACTCAGGACCAAATCGTGTTAGTTGCTGATTTCATTAAAGAAATCATAGGTTGGATTCAAAGGTTTCACTAATGGTAGAGCCCTAGTCCAGCACATGAACCTTATCTCTGGTCACCTCAGTTTGGCTCAGTTCTTCAGGCTCCTTTCCTGAAAATAGTGGTTGTGACAATGGTACATGTCCCACATTTGGCCACAGTGAATACAGAAGCAAAGGGATGGATTAAACAGAAATTCAGAAAGCAGCAATTTAACTTTGCTCTTAAAATTGTTGATTCCTGGATATTAACATGCCAGCATAGAAATGATGGATATCTCTGACTAATTCAGTGTCGTGCATGTAGTATTGTTCACAAATTATTTTCACTGAATTAGAACAGAATGCTTTGAATTAAAATACGCTGGCCAAAGCAGTTTGGGGGTGGAGCTGTGTAATCCTTTTTATGTAATAAGGAGCTTTCAGATTTTAATCACTGTCAGATTCTTGGCTCAAGTAGTTGGAATTTGCTCCTATGAATAGAGCTATCCACAGTAATAACAAGATTTTAGCTCTCCATGTTGTCTACTAAAACATCTTATTTTTTCCTCTCTATGGTGAGGCTGTGGAAAGAGTTTTTTTTCTTAATGTTGATAATTATGACATTCAGGGGACAGAGTTCTTTTTCTTAAAACAATGTAGATTGGGGGAGGGGGGACAAATGTATATCCTTGGCTTCAAAGTACCTTTTTTTAAAAGACCAAGAGCATGAAAGAAAATTCAGTTGACTTGGTGCTACAATGAAAAATGATTCATGGAATCAAGTTCTATAAAACCTGTTGATTATACTGAAACCACTACATAAGTCAGAAAGAAGTAGTTAATGAATAATTAACAGTTACATGGCTGGAGTCTCTAATAATCAGCTATACTTTTGGTGATTACTTTTAGTAAATTTCATCACCACCAAGCACTAGTTTATTTATGCCTTAACTATTGCCATTATTCCAATGAAGGATGTATTTTATGTGCATGTTTACTTGGATGTAACACTTATTGAAGTTAGGATTTACTGAGTAAACAGATGTAGGATTGCTTTGCCGCATGGAAGGCAAAGTGAAGGCATGAGAAGTTTGTGAAAGACGACACAATGAGGTTAAGAAGTTACTTTCCCACAGATGTCAGTAAGCATTCTTCCTTACTGGCTTGATAGTCTAAATCAGCGGTCCCCAACCACCCGGACCGGTACGGGTCCGTGGCCCATCAGCAACCAGGCCGCCAGCTGAGCTCCCCCCCGCCACAGTGCCCCACAGCCTCCCCCCCCCCGCCTCCTCCTCCTCCCTCTGTGTTTATTATGTTAAACCGGGGAAAGCGCTTTCCCGACTCTTTAAAAGCTCATCTCCCTCCCCCGCAGCAGCAGGAGAAAAGGCAGCAGCGGTGAGCGACCGTTGAACAAGCCGCGCTGCCCTTGCCTCCAGAGGCAAAGGCAGTGCCGCTTGTTTAGCAGATCGCTTACTGCTGCTGCCACAGTGGTGGTGGGGAGGCGAGCTTTTAAAGAGCTGGAAAGATGCTTCCCCTGGCTTAACATAATGAACACGGAGGGAGGAGGAGGAGGAGGTGGGGGGGGGCAGCGGGGTGGTGGCCAAATTCAGTTCCCCCACTCTGTGGTTTCCCCACCCTGCCGGTCCCTGGTGCCAAAAAGGTTGGGGACCACTGGTCTAAATAACACAGAGCTGGGATTGCTTCAAGACCCAAGACTTCTGATCACTGGTTTCTTTTTTATACAATCCAGCTCTTCTCCTGGTTGAAATTTATTTGCACTAATACAGCACTTCGTTTGGATGAACAAATGAAATGCATAGGGAGTGGCTGTGGTTTGGTGGTAGAAAACAAGAATGGCCTGTAGAAAATCCCATGATCAGTTCCTGGCATTTCCAGCCACAGGATCAGGTAGCACGTAATGGGAAAGATCGGTTTGCCCATTGGAACAGCCAAAATTGAGCTTGATAGACCAGGAATCTGAGTCAATATGAGGCAGCTTCTTAGTTCTTTAAGGCTCTATCCTTAAGTATACTTTTAGGGGCACAATAAGCTCTATTAATTTATTTCTGAGCAAAGTTAGATAGGACCAGGCTGTAAGAGCTCAAGTATAAAGTGCAAATAAGCATTCTATTACAGACCTAAAAAGTAGCCATAAGAACCTGATTTTCAAGAATAAGTATTATCTAGCAGTCTCACTTTGGTTATATTTTCAAGTAGTTTGAAAAAAAATCATCCTTGCAACAAGATTATGTAATCATACTAAAACAGTTAGTATATACAGATATTGTGTTATCTATAAAGCTAAAATATAGCATGACGTGATGAGCATTAATACAATGTATACAATTTCCTCTAATCAGTTATTAATTTCCTGACTAATTTATAATGAATGATGATTCTTTAGTATAATAGAAAGTATTTCTATAGTAATCACAAATGTAATGTCAAAATGTAGTATTTCATGCCATTGTTTTTGCACAATGTAGGTTATTTTCTGTGTCGAAGAACCATTATGTCTACAGGAAGTAGAATTGGAATAGTCAATCAGATTCTTGTTTTAACCCATGTGATTCTGTTGGCATAGCATTAGTATGATCTTGATGGTCAGGTGTCTTACAAATACTTCATTTTATTATTTGGAAATATAGAATCTTTGACTAATAGATTTAGATAAAGAATGATACAGTAATGCATGTTGAAACAGAAGGTACAGCTATACTATCATTTTTCTGTTATTTGAAATGTGATGAATCGTTATACCTTCCAATAAAGAACATTTGAGGTTGTGTTCTAATGGCCAGAGGTCACCAATAAAAAAAATCCAGTACTCATATATAAGGTTGCACTGATTTCCACCTCTCCCCCCACCCTTGAGACTTGAGAGAGCCTCCACAGTGCCAGTATTCAGTACTGGTAGATATGACCCCTTCCGATCAGCTGTTTTTAAATATGTTGATTTTAAAAGGCATTCCACTAAACAGAGCTTCCACTTGAAATGCTGAAGATCTACTGCCAGTTAGGAATAACCTCACATTTTTGATTGGCTGCACCTCCCACAGCAACTGTTCTATGGTTGCACACACTACCCTGTGTCAGAATTCCAAAAATGCCTGCAGATGGAAAAAAGTTGGGGATCCTTGCATTATGCCCTTCTCAAAGCTACATTTCTCATGGGTTATTGATTGATTGGAGGCTATGGCAGGCTTAACACTGATTTACTTAGTGCTAATGCAATCTGAGAATGCATGGATCATTTCATCCAAATTTTGAGAAACTTCCATTGGTGTTTTGCTTAAAAGCCAGCATAGTCACGGTGGGCAAAAAACTGGCATATTGAACATATGAAGCTGCCTTATACTGAATCAGACCCTCAGTCCATCGAAGTCAGTTTTGTCTACTCAGACTGGCAGCGGCTCTCCAGGGTCTCAAGCTGAGGTTTTTCACACCTATTTGCCTGGACCTTTTTTAGTTGGAGATGCCAGGGATTGAACCTGGGACATTCTGTTTACCAAGCAGATGCTCTACCACTGAGCCACCGTCCCTCCCCAATAATATTATCAGGATTATTTTTATAATACTTACACCTGTGCAAAAAACAACTGCAGAATTTTAAAACTAGTATGTTAAGAAGATGCTGTTCAAGATTTCCCTTACGTTCATAAACAAGTACAAGCTGATAGCAGTGATGTCACCGGGGCTTTTTTTGAGCAGGGACACACAGGAACGCAATTCCGGCTGGCTTGGTGTCAGGGTGTGTGGCTTAATATGCAAATGAGTCCCTGCTGGGCTTTTCTACAACCCCCCCTGCACGAATCAATGGTGATGTTGGGGTGTGTCCTAATATGCAAATGAGTTCCTGCTGGGCTTTTTCAACAAAAAAAGTGCTGGATGTCACAAAGTTGGTGCTCTGTAAGGCTCATTGTGCTTAAAAAACACTGACAGCAGTAATATTAATGCTGGAATGTTGATTATTTTACGTAATGAAAGAAAGTTGTATTTGAACTAGTGTGAGATAGACAATCTGTATCTCATACTGAAGAATCATCTTCCCCTTTAATTTTGCTTTTTATAATGAAAAAGAAAAGCTGCAAACCTACGTAGACTTGCTTCTGAATAAATAGGATTAGATTCAAGCTGTAACAGTGATTCTAAAGACAGCTATGTGGAGGTAAAGTTCTACTGAAATCAGCGGGATTGAAAGTTTTGGGTATTAACATTTTGGTGGCACTTCCTGTTCTGTGAAGCATGATACGGATCTTATGTTCCTTTTCAATTCTGGAAGTGTCACATGACAGCAAAAGCCTTGATCAAGCTAGCTAAAGAGCATTAGGACTGAGTGCAAGTTTATACTTTACGCATCAAGAATGTGTGCTCTGTATACACCAGTGTTTGGAGCAGTATCACCATAAAGTATGAAGTAGCAGGTGTGTGTTAAGCACTCTCTGTTCATGCACATGGGGGAGGGGAAGCTGGTTGGGTGATATCCACTAGTTAAAAACGTGTCTTGGTTTATGCTTCCTTTATAGCTGTGAGCACTGAGCAGAGACTTTAACCTGTTTCCCACCCAAACCCAACAGCACAATATTCACTCACTTCACTTGCAGTATAGATCTTTCAACATTGGAACAATATGATCTCTGAATCCAGCTCCTGTCAGTAGCCTGGATGCAAAGTCCCATTTCTGTTGACTCTCTCCTAATCACAGTAGGAAAAATTGGTAGGAAATATTATTTTATCTACCACAAAGATATTTTTTAAAACTTTATAGCTACTATGCAATTTGTATGGACAAGCTGCAGTTGGGACCTACCCCTTTGCAGACTCTGGGCATGGGTAAGCACAGAGAAGGAACCATGTCTGTTGCCAATTGTGTGGTTTTGGTACAGGGCAGGGCCCTGCAGCATGAGGGCCCCCTGAATAGGGCTCGCAGCATGCTGGCAGGGCTGCAGGCAGTTCTGCCCTTCCCCTATTTAAATTGCCACTGCTGAGACCTCTTCCAAGTTTTCAGTTTTTCCTCCCACCCTCCCTAGTTTTGTTCTTATGGGGTAAGTTACCAGAGCTATTTTGAGCAGAAATGCCATTCCGGCTGGCTTGGCATTGGGGTGTGTGTCCTAATATACAAAAATGAGTTCCTGCTGGGCTTTTTCTACAAAAAAAGCCCTGCAAGTTACTATTTTTGTTTCATTTTATTGTCACAGTTTGGGCATCGGTACAGATCTTTTTGGCTGGGGAGGTGGTGCCTACATTCCATGTTCTGGGGACTCCCTTAAGAGGTCTTGGGGTGGAGCTAATTCAATGGCATGCCCATCTCAGGGGCTGTCAGCGGAGCTCTCACCACCAGGTAGCAAGGGAAACCATGCAGTGGTCAGTGTCCACATGGCTCCTAGGGTTTGCCACACCTCAGTTTCATCATCCCCAGCAGATGGCTGGATGTAAGGTTACCAGGCAGCAGGGGGTCACCCACATCAGGATCCATCCCTGTGCTGCACCAATGCTGCTGCGGTGTGGTCAATAAAGGTGTGGCCTCTTTGTTTCTTCAACAAATCTGGTAGTTTTGTTGTGCCATTTCTCACCGGTGTTCCCCTTGTCCCACAAAGGTTTCTATTAAACGTGAAGAAAGGACTGTCCATCACCATTTTAAGCTTGTTCACATAACAGATTAGAAGTTCAGGAGAACTTTAAAGACTAAATTTATTCCAGCATGAGCTTTCATGAGGCAGACCTCATTTCTTAGATGTTTATGAGCAGGGTATCTGGAGATTTTATAATGAAAATCATGGGGCAGGGGTGGAGAGAGGAAGAGTTGGCTTCATTTGAATCTTGTCATAAATCTTTCAGGTGTGATTCCCTATGTAAAGAGCAGGAACATATTTGGTTGGAACACAACAGTGGGGAATGAGACCTACTCAAGAAATTAAACATGATCTCTCGCTCTGGCCTAAACAGAAACTTGGATTTCCTTACTCACTATAATTTCTAATAGCTTAGCAAGCCCCAGTTTTTCATGAAACCCCATGCTGTTAGTCTTTAAGGTGCCACTAAACTTTTTGACTCAGCCTTCCATCCTTCCGAAGTTGGTAAAAAGAGTACCCAGCTTGCTGGGGGAAAAGTGTAGATGACTAGGGAAGGCAATGGCAAATCACCCCGTAAAAAGTCTGCCGTGAAAACATTGTGTAATCAACATCACCCCAGAGTCAAATGACTGGAGCTTGCACAGGGACTTCCTTTACCTTTAAACTTTTTTAAACATCTGCTTCAATAGACTAACGGAGCTATGATTCTGGAATTAACTCTTAATGGGTACCATTTAAGCTTTTTTATATATATCTCCAGTGTTATATCTCCACCTTCCAGAATCAAATGTTTTCCATAGTTCCAGAACCACTTCTACCTGATAAAACCCACTGCAAATGACTGTATGAAACGAAAGATTTTCCTAGTGTGGAAATGTGGAAAAAGCATCTCTCTGGCAGGCCCAGAGTTATTATTTTAAAGAAAAACAAAGCGTTGGGAGGGGAGTGGGAAAAGGAAAGGTGCCAGCAGATGACCAACCATTGCTGCCCTCATCTAAAAGCCTGGTGGAACAGGCCCTATGAAATTGGCCCAGTGCGACCTTGATGTCATTTGGCAGAGTTCCACCAGGTTGGGACCAAGAAAACAGATGTCACCAGAGGAAGTAGGGTTGCCATCTGCCTGCAGAAAAATGCTCTGGCCTTTCAACAAAGGCTTAACAGGGTGTATTTGTCAGATGATATTATTCACCTCCATCCCACAAAAAGCTTTGTCAGTTTCTATACGCTGAAACTCTGATAAGAGTACAGGTCATTTAACCCATGCCTTGTTGGCAAACCTAAAAAGGAACCGGTAAACTGTGAACTTTCTTGAGGTTCAGGCCTTATCCCAGTAGAAGAAAATGTGGCTGTTTTTGGTTGATAGCAACCACAAATGTGGCTCTCTGCATGCTGTGGTGTAAATGCCACTGTTTCAAGCCTTCCCCATTTTGGTTGCCTTTTTCTACACCCCTTCCAGTTCTGTATCCTTTTGGAGCCCACATTTTTGGCAAGTTATTCCCTACAATTCTAATATCTTTCATGGACAGTCACTTCCTGTTGAAACCCCAAGGATATAAACTAAAAATCCATAGTTTCAAGTGCAGTGGTGGCCAAACTGTGGCCCAGGAGCCACATGTGCCTCTTTCACACATACTTTGTGGCTCTCAAAGCTCCCACTGCCCTGTCAGCTGGATTGGAAAGACATTTGTCTCTTTAAATCACTTCTCCACGCCAAGCCAGCTGGTGGCTTGGAGAATGCATTTAAAGTTGCTTTCTTTCCACCTCTCCCTCCACCCGTCTGCCTTCCTTCCTTCCTTCCTTCCTTCCTTCCTTCCTTCACTTGCGGCTCTCAAGCATCTGACATTTATTCTATTTGGCTCTTATTTTAAGCAAGTTTGGCCATCCCTGCTCTAGTGCAACACTTCACACTTTTCAAACATTTTTTAATTTACTGTGTTGCTGCCCACTCCCCCAGTTTGCTTTTTGCAATTGTTTTAATGTCCACTAATCTGAATAATCTGGAGAGCACAAAAGTAGGCTTGAAACTCAACATCAAAAAAACTAAGATCGTGGCATCTGGCCCCATCACACCTTGGCAAATAGAAGGGGAAGCCATGGAAGTAGTGACAGACTTCACATTTCTGGGATCCAAGATTACTGCAGATGGTGACTGTAGCCATGAAATTAAAAGACGTTTGCTCCTTGGGGGGACACCTATGGTGAACCTGGGCAGTATAATAAAAAGAAGAGACATCACCCTGCCAACAAAACTCCGTAGTCAAAGCGATGGTATTCCCAGTAGTAATGTATACTATGAGAGCTGGACCATAAGGAAGGCTGAGAGCAGAATAGATGCTTTTGAGCGGGAGAAGACTCTTGTGAGTCCCTTGGACTGCAAGATCAAATCAGTCAGTCCTAAGGGAAATCAACCCAGACTGGTCACTGGAAGGTCGGATGCTGAAGCTCAAATAGTTTGGCCACCAAATGAGAAAGGAGCACTCCCTGGAGAAGATCCTGATGCTAGGAAAGACAGAAGGCAAAAGAAGGGGACGGCAAAAGATGAGATGGCTGAACAGCATTACTGATGTAACTAACACAGTTTTGAGCAGACTTCGGAGGATGGTGGAAGACAGGAGGGCCTGGCGTGACTTTGTCCATGGGGTCGCAAAGAGTCGGACTCAACTGTGCGACCGAACAACAATAAATCTGAATAATTTGGCGTTGCCTCCGATTTACAGTTTGCCGAATCCTAGTTTCTTGCTTGCTGTCACTAACCCTCAAAAAGGACCTGTGGAGGGAACTCGATCGACTAGAGGAGGAAATCCAGCTGAGAAAACTTACAGAGGGGCAACCAGTCCCTCCACCTTCTCAGCCCCGCCTGTTTCCATAGAAACAGGCCACAGGAGCAAGTCGCTTTACATACCCTAAAAAGGTTTTCCGCTCTTCCTCATTCAAAGCTAACAAAAACGCGTCACCTTTTCAAACTACCATAGACCCCCAAAACGTTCTCTTTACTCTTTAAGCAAGGAAATCAGCCCCATACGACGGAAGCAAAATAAAGGGCGGGTTTGCTACGACCACGCCCTCCCTTCCCCACCCGCGTCTCGTCCCATTCTCTCTCCAAGGACGACTGGAAAGGGCGGGAAGCATGGGCGAGGCGATCAGCGACCACCCTCTCCCACAGCCAATGAAAGTTGACGAGCAGATCTTCGAACCAATAGACATGACAGAAGAAGATTCGGCCAAAGGGAAACGGGAGGTGGGGGAAAACGAGCGCGGCTCGGGCAAAGTTGCGCGAGTTCGGGAATGAGGCGAGGGGGAGGCGGTTGGAACCGTTGGGGAGCGTGCGCCGCGCGGATGACGAGGAGGGAGGCTCCCGGCCAATCACAGCGCTACGTGGCGGGGTGAGTGACAAGCGGGTTCGCCAGCGGCAGGGGGGTGGGTCAAAAGGCCGGCGTTCCGAGGGGGGAGCGTTGCGCGCAGGTGAGTCACTTTTGCGCTGCTGAGGATGGGGAGGATAGAAGGAAGGGGAGGAGCCGCGTTAATCTGCGGGGAGCAGTGGGGCAGGCAGCGGGAGGCGCTGCCTTTTTTTTTTCTTTTGGTTGTGAGGGAAACTTGGCGGTTTCTTCCTCTCCCCGCCCTTCACCCTGCGTAGTTTTCCTAAGGGGCATCCTTCCGCCTTCACTTCTTCCCAGCCGCTTCTCATTGCACCGTCGGAGGGAGGCGGAGGAGACAGTCCACGGCCTCACCTCCTTCTCTAGCAAGCTCTAGGGGAGACGTTATTTCCCCCTCCCTTTCGGGCGGGTCGTAACGTCTGTGCTGGTTTCAAGGAGAAGGGTGGACCCTTTCGCCCCCCCTCCTCCTCCCTTGCACTGTAGGATCCGTGTGGAGCTCTTGAGGCGCAGCAGGTTTAATATCAACCTTCCCTTTCTCCTGACTCAGCTCTATTTCTATTCCAGTCGCAGAGAGAAAAAAGTGGTAGAGCCCTCTGGTGATAGAACGGGCTGTACCAAGATGGGTAAGCCGTGATTGTCTGCAGCGGTAGAAAAGAGCGAGGAGGATCCGGTTAAATCCTTAAAGACTCACAAAATGTGTGTGTGTGAGGAAGGTATTTGAGCAGTGACTCACAATAAGAAGATAATGGATTTATACAGGGGCCGTTTTGTAGAAAAATAGGTGGTGGAGCTCATCCAGAGATTGTTACGCAGCTGCACCTACTATTCAATGGACAAGGAGGTGGAACTCTCAGAAAGATTCAGGAGCTGTGCTCCTTTGAGCTCCCACTGAATCCAAGCCCTGGATTTATATCCCACCCTATACTCTGAATCTCAAAGTCACAGAGCGGTCACAATCTCTCCCCACCGCCCAAGGACACCCTGTGAGGTAGGTGGGGAGGAGAGAGCTCTTGCAGCAGCTGCCCTTTCAAGGACAACTCTGCGAGAGCTATGGCTGACCCAAGGCCATTCCAGCAGGTGCAAGTGGAGGAGTGGGGAATCAAACCCAGTTCTCCCAGATAAGAGCCCAAGCACTTAACCACTACACCAAACTGGCTCTCAGCCAGTGTTCCCTCTAAGCTAAGTTAGCGTGAGCTAGTGCACAGATTTTTAGCCTCCAGCTCACACATTTTTGTCTTAGCTCAGGAAAAATGGCCCCAGAGCACCATAATTTATGCAGTAGCTCACAAAGTAGAATTTTTTGCTCACAAGACTCTGCAGCTTAGAGGGAACATTGCTCACAGGCAGCCTGCCACAATTTTTGTGAGCCTTCAAGGAACTATACCGCTTTGAGTGGAAGGTTGAGAATAGTTTCTTGGAGGCATGTATTCTTTAAAATCATCTCCCACAAGCAGAAAGCGAATAG
Source organism: Heteronotia binoei (assembly GCF_032191835.1). Lineage (NCBI taxonomy): Eukaryota > Metazoa > Chordata > Lepidosauria > Squamata > Gekkonidae > Heteronotia > Heteronotia binoei. Next base: position 168,826,787 of record NC_083225.1, read on the forward strand.
AAATAGCCATGGTTATGTTTACAAGAAGTTGTGGTGTCAGTATTAACTAATCCCTTGTGGCACTTTAAAAACTTATTGGCACTTAATTCCTCTGGCAAGTAACTTGTTTCTTTTTTAAAAACCAGTGTTTTGTTTAGTTTTTCTTGACTATGCATTGATTTCATGCAGTTGCATTTTGTCATGTGCTACTTCCGTTTTATGGCCTCTTCCTGTGCCTCCCCTCCCATATATCCTACACAGAACTATAGTAAGGGTCTGCTGCATATACCCAGTTGAATGGGTGATTGACTGTAAAAGTTTATGCTGGTATAAATTTCCTTATCATGACTGTTTCCTACTTGTACAGAGGGATGTGATTAGTTTAGAACAGGGATCCCAGCCTGTGGTCACCCTTGATAGCAATGCAAGTTAAGGAAGCTATAAAAACAAAGAGGCATCTTTTAAAAAGTTTAAGGTCTGCCCCATTGAATTGATCATAAGGGGGGGACTACGGGCTCTGATAAAAGAAATTAGGCAAGCAAAAATTGATTTTGAGGAATTAGCTGTTAATCCCACCCTGAGCCTGCCTTGGCAGGGTAGACAGGATAGAAATCCCATTAATAAATAAAATAAAAAATAAAGGCATCAAGACAAACAATACATATTTTAAAAAATATATATTCAGAGCAGGAAAACAGCCAGAGAAGCAGTTGGGCCTTTAGATGACCAAGGATCAAAGGAATTACTAAAAAAAGATGGGGAGACGGCAGAGGAGTTCAATGGATTTTTTGCTTCTGTGGGAAGTATGGGGCATATACCAATGCCACAGCCACTCTTTTCAAGAAGGAAATCTGAAGAACTGAGTCAAATTGAGATTATGAGAAATAAAGTCCTAGACTTCTTGCGGAAATTAAAAATCAGTAAGTCTCCAGGTCCTGATTGCGTATACACGAGAGTTCTTAGGGAACTCAGATAGTTGATCTACTATCGCTAAGTACAGCCGCTGTAACAGAAGACTGGAGAATAGCAAATATTACACCAATTTTTAAAGAGAGGTCCAGAAGGGAACCAGGAAATTTATGGCCAGTCAGCCTAACATTTGTCCTAGACGAATTAGTAAAAACTGTAATCAAAGATAGAATTATTAAGCATATAAAGGAACAACACCTGCTGAAGGAAAATCTGTTACTTCTGCAAACGGAAATACTGTCTCACCAACCTTTTGATGTTCTTTGGGAAAGTGGACAAGCATGTATACAACCAGTGACCCGGTAGACATTATATACTTGGACTTACATAAGGTCCTCTTCCGTATTTTCCTTCTGTACCAGGTACCTCGCTAAAGACTCCTGAGTCAACTTAGCAGTCATGATATAAGAAGACTGGTTCACATGGATTAAAACCTGGTTAAATGGGAGGAAGCAAAGAGTAGGAATGAATGGGCAGTTCTTATAGTGGAAGTAAGTGGCGGGGTCCCACAAGGATCTTTATTGGGGCTGGTACTAAAGATCTGGAACTAGGGGTGAATAGTGTAGTTGCCAGGTTTGTAGATGGACACAAAAATGTTGAGGAGGATGAAAACCATGGCTGACCGAAGAGCTCCATGAGGATTTCCACAAGTTGGGTGAGTGAGTGACAATGTGGCAAATGAAGTTCAGTGTTGGTAAGCATATGGTGATGCACATTGGGACAAAAAAGTCCCAACTTTAGGATTAGGTCAGTGAGGTCTGAATTTGATGAGACTGATTGAGGAAAAGATCTTGGTGTCAATCTATTGAGTTGCAGCAGTGGAAAAGACAAACTCTATGTTCAGGACTGAAAATACAATAGCCAATATTATAATGTCCCTGTATAGATACATGGTGCAGTCTCATTTGTAATACTGTGTACACTGTACTCTGTGTATTGGAATACACTGTGTACACTGAATTTAGAATACTGTGTTCACTGTATTTCGCGAAGGACATCGCAGACTGGTACCGTAGAAAGTACAGAAGAGAGCAGTCATGATTGGGGGTTAGCGCGTCTTCCCTGTGAGGAAATGCTGAAGAATCTGCAACTTTTCAATGGAGTAGAAAGTTGACAATGAGAAAGTTTTATCTCTCTCCCAAAATACTCATGAGGGCCTGCAATGAATCTCATGGGCAGTTGATTCAGGACAAAAGAAAATACATTACACAGCAAGTGATTAAAATGTGGCACTTGCTGCGAGAGGATGTAGTGATGGTTATAAGAATGAATACTTTTAAAAAGGGATTTAGATAGATTCATGGAGGATAGGTCTGTTGGTGGTTTCTAGCCATGGTGATTGGGGGGAACTTCCACACACTAATCCTCTGAATCCAAGAGCTAGAGGTAATATCAGAGGAAGGTCTCAGCTTCCATGCCCTGTTGTTGATCCTCCAGAGGAACTGGTTGGCCACTGTGTGAGGCAGGATGCTGAACTACATAGACCAGGGGTGGCGGATGGTAGTTCTCCAGATGTTTTTTGCCTACAACTCCCATCAGCCCCAGCCAGCATGGCCAATGGCTGGGGCTGATGGGAGTTGTAGGCAAACATCTGGAGAGCTACCGTTCACCACCCCTGACAGACCATTTGTCTGATCTAGTGAGGCTCTTAAGTTCTTTCTGACCCTAAGAGGAGAACAACTACAAAATGCTACAGCAGTCACCAATCACAAAATGTTGGGGGGCGGGGCGGGATGAGATAAGCATAACTAGTTGTAACTCCTCAGCTTATCAGTCTGAAGCTCTGTTAACAGGATGGTTTTAAAAATGAACATATTTAATTTTTTTTTTTTTTGCATACATGTAGCTTACCTTCAGGTACACAGCAAAGATCCTTGTGCTCTGCTGGCAACTGTTGCAAAGGCAGCTATTAAAAGTTTTGCACAACCAATCAGAAGTCTTGATGGGCAAAAACCCCACCTGGCCCCACACACTTTCTAAAACCACTTGGTGGGCACCAGGGAAGCTAAATCATGTCAGCGATTAACCACCCTGATTTCATTCACAGTATCTTCGTGCATTATATTGTATAACAGAAATGGTTCATTTATTCTAATTCTGTTTATTTTACAATAAGCTTTAGGAATTCAAAGACCAAGTTACAATGAATTCAAACTGCACCTGCAAATTCTGGGGCATGATCTATAAATGAAAGTGTCTTGGAATTTGGGGCTACGATTTGTGTTGCAAGACTTCATCACCATCTCTGGTTTATTCTCATATTTCTGTTTCAAAATGATTTTGCTTGTAACTAATGAGAACAAAGGGTGTATTTTGTGTATTTGATCAAGAATGTATTGAAGAGTACTTAAATAAGTCTGATTATTGTAGCACTGTTTTGCAGCTCAAGAAGAATTGGAATGAACATTGCAGATGAAATTCAGTATTGGCAAATGCAAAACAATGTATCACAAAAAGAACTTCAACTATATTTACAACACACTGCATTCTAAATTTGCTGTTACTCAAGAGGTATCAGAATTGTTTTGGAGAGCTGCTTGTGAAAACATCAAGGCTGGCACTAAACAGGAAGATAATAAGGATACTTGGACAAAGATAGTGAAACAGCTTTTACAAAGAATATTTGTGCATTGAACTGTTGTGCATTGAACTGTTGCAGGTTTTCATTGATTATTTAGAAAATTCTATTATAAATCTGGGAAATGTATGGTGTAAGGAAAGGCTACAAAGGTAGGATTTGTAATTCTGAAATCAGGCTATTAGAGAGACAAAAATACATAGTGAATGATTGGATAGAGAGAAGCCAATATGAAGGGTATGATCTAATACTGTACAGCAGTGGTCCCCAACCTTTTTTGCCCCAGGGCCGGCAGGGTGAGGGCACCCAATTTGTCCTCCCCCTGCCTCCCATGGCACCTCTTCCCCTGTTTTCCTCCCCCATTCTTTCCTCCCTCCTTCACCCCTGTGCAGCCTTGCCACTGCCCCCCCCCCACAGCCTCACAGCCTCCTTCTCCCCCAGTTTCCTCCCTCCCTCCTTCCCCCCTGCGCAGCCTCACTGCCTCTTAAAGGTGCAACTTCCCTCCGACTTTGTTCTACTGCTTCAGACCAACACTGCTGCCCACTTGGATCTATCCTCCCCCCGTTTTCTTTTCCTTCGCTCCCCCACCATGCAGCCTCGCCTCCTCCCCTCCGTTTTCACCATTTTAAGGCCAGGGAAGGGGCCGTGAAGCTCCTCCCAGGCCGACACCCCCCTTCCAGGAAGGAGGCAAGGGCAGTGTCCTCACCGCTGTGGTGGTTTTCCTGGACAATCAGTGGATTGGCAGGGGGAGTCAGCCTGGGAGGTGCTTCACCACCGCTTCCCCAGCCTTAAAATGGTGACATCGGGGACAGGGGGGAAGGCGCAATGCGGGGGGGGCAGCGAGGCTGCACGGCCCATTGCAAACAGGCCGTGGCTCGGTACCAATTCCAGGCCCGGGGGTTGGGGACCTCTGCTGTACAGGGTATCAGATGAAGATTAGATGCAGTGCTTGAAATCCAAACAAAGTTAGTTGCACTTGAATTGAAATCAATTTGTTGGGTTTACAGAACTTATTTTCTCTGATTTAGGGCCAGTAACTTGGGTTTGGATCCTTTGAATGAGTTAGCTAGAGGCAAGCTAGATACTCTGTGCTATGGAGTGCACTTTCCTTGATGCTAAAACTTCAATTTGTGCAATCGCCCATTTAAAAACCACTGATATTTTGCAAATGAAACTTTAGTGGAAGGGGAAGTGTGCTTCATAATACAAATTACCTTGCACAGATGCAATTGTTCATAGGATCCATGCCTATAAAATTAAATAGTGCTTCATATAATAGAGACTGCGTGTTTTACTGCCAGTAGAAGATGACCAGGAGTAGGAACAACACTAACTATGGTAGATGTTGATACTCCCATTTTCATCTAAGATTATATCACTAATCTGGACCCTGTGTAGTCTGGATCAAGGAATGATGTAACTAGGATGACAACAGACAATTGCATCTGTCTTTTAGGCACTCAGTGAAAGGTAATAAACCGGTCACTTACCACAAGAAAAGCCAAATCTCTTAAGTGGCTAGACTGTGGTATGCTTTGCAAATTATTGTTCTGGTCATCAGCATGCTCTGATGAAACAAATCTTCTCAACCACTTGGCTCCATCCTGAAGGCTTTTATATTTTGATACCTCTGTCCAATAGGTTTGTGCAAAGAAACACACAGTCAAATAGGATATATCACAATGATTGTCTTTGTAGATGTTAGGTCAAATCAAGATCTAAATTAGTATGCCTGGATTAGCTCTTTCCCCCATGCTTCAGTGAATGTGTTGGAGCTCATTGTGTAGTGTAACAAGAAAAACAACAACAGCACAACAATTGTGTTTTATCAGTGTTTCAGAACCAAGCAAATATATAGAATCATTTTCAAATAACTTCCCGGATCTTATGATAGGCTCTTCCCATTTTTCTTATTTATGTACCATATTTATATACTACTTCCTTTTTGGAACACAATGCAGTTTGCGCAGAGTTGCTAAGAAGTTTCCCATCCATGCACCACTGACCAAACTTATAAATGTGAGTCAGCTGGGTATGGTGGTTAAGAGTGGCGGATTCTGATGTGGAGAACCAGGTTTGACTCCCTACTTTTCTACATGAGGCCAGCTGTGTGACTTGGAGTCACTCACAATTCTCTCAGCTCTCTCAGCCCCACCTACCACACAGGGTGTCTGTTGTGGGAAGAGGAAGGGAAGGTGATTGTAAGCTGCTCTGAGACTCCTTCAAGTAGTGAAGGGTGGGTATAAAACCAATTATTCTCCCCCACCACCACCACCATATTGAGTTCCAGTGGATTTTGTAAGGGTTATTTTTAAAAAGACAGTAATAGGGCATAGTGATGTTAGGGATTTATTCTACTTCTGAAATTCTTGTCAAAAGTCACCTCAACTATATAGCATTTTTTCATGAAAATGAATTTTTATCTGTGACAAAAAGCCAATTAGGCTTGTGCAGTCTCCTTGTGAATTGTAAACTTTATCACTTCACAACTGGATGTAGAAGTGAGTCCTTAAAATTAGCAGAACTGAAGAGAACAAGACAAAATATATTATATACTGTAAATAAATTTTCAAGATGGAATTTGAACTTTAAAAATATATACTGATCACTTGGCTTCCAATTTATTTTCTCTTCACCTCCCATTTCCTATCCTTTAATGAAATTTTATTGAAAGAATTTTAGTCTCTAAGATACAGCTGCATTTAAATAATGATAATGGTATGCAATATCAGAGCAGTGTTCCTATTTTCATATGAATTTAAACACCTGATTGCTTTAATCCATGCAAATACTAATAATTCACAAGCCTTGATGAGATATCTCATGCAAGAAACTGCAAAAGTTATAATTTAGAGGAAAATACTATGATCCTTTATCTGGTTGTGGCAAAAGCTCAGTATTATTTGCTGCTTCTGAATTAATTAGTACCTTTTCAATTTATGAAAACTTCATTCCTGGAAGACAAAAGGAAGCAACTTTTGTGTCAGGGATTCTGTCCCCCCACCCCACACACAGAATTTCTTTCCAGTCAATTCCAGAATATCCAAAATTTATGAGTAGATGCTAACCTCTGGAAGAGTTATATTAAAAGAGCAGCATCACATTTGACATGTGGAAGAGGCCTGCTTGATCAGGCTAGGGCCCTGTGTAGCCTAGTATCCTGTTTCATCAGTGACTTGTTAGATCAGGGGTGTCAAACATAAGGCCTTGGGGCCAGAACTGGCCAAGGCTCTTATCTGGTCCACAAGTAGCTGCTAAGTACGGAAATATAAGAACTCCCCCTTTTACAGTATCCCTTTGGGGGGAAAAACTAGTCTTGCATATAATTAAATACATTTATTGGGGCTTTTGTGGACTCCCCAATAAATCAATTGCTTTCACTGCTAGGAATCAATTGTTTCTGTTTGTATTTTGAGTAAAAGATAATATTGTTAATTGAGTTTGCCTGTTTCCTTTATAAAGTTTCTATCTTCAGTAACTGGCATTACAGTTTATGACAGACATGGTCTGGCCCGACAAAGTGACATTTATGTCAGACCCAGCCCTTGTGACAAATTAGTTTGACACCTCTAAGTTAGATGTTAATAGGAATTATCAACAGTCTTCACTGCCCCCATTGTTTGCCCAAATGACGTTGTATTCGGAGGCATTATTGCATGTGTGCCTGAACGTTCCATTTAGCCATCATGGTGAATAACCATTGATATACCTATAGGGCTGCCAGGTGAGGCTGACAAGCTGGCAGGGGACTTACCAGGAGGCTCCAGGAGAGGGGAGGAAAGAAGTGTGATTGAACTCCAAAGCGAGTGAACTGCTGTTGCATTTAAAGGGTTGTGTTCCTTTTAAATGCCTTCCCTTCATTGGAAATAATGGAGGATAGGGACACCTTTTGGAGCTCATACAATTGGACCCCCTGGTCCAATGTTTTTGAAACTTGGGGGTTGGGGTATTGAGGAGAGGCACCAGCAGCTATGCTGAAAATTTGTTGCCTTTACCTCAAGAAACAGCCACCCTGAGCCTCAGATACTCACAGATTGATTCTTCATTATATCCTATGGGGACTGATCTCCATAGGGTATAATGGAGCATCCAGCAGGCATCCCCACCCTCTCTGATAAGCCATAAAGCAGGGGGAGGGGCTCCAAACTGGGGGATCCCCAGCCCTCAACTGGGGAATGTCAACCTTGTTGCCTCTCATGTCAGTTAGAGCTTAACTCCCTCCGAAAGCCTTCTAAACTGTTGTCCATCACCATATTTTGTGACAGCACTTGTGAAAATAGCGCATTGCATGAAGTAGATCTCCCTTGTATGGATTTACAGCCAATCATTTTCATTGGGTAGTCCTGCATTCTACTATTATATGAACAAGAGAAGTTTCTACCTAGTTTTCCATAAAACTGTAAACCTTTCTCATGGCCAAAGCCTGAAAGTGTTTCTAAGTGCAAAGGCTTCAGGATGCTCAAGTCATTTAGTAGGGTGGGTTTGTGTTTCTTATGACTTTTCTGATATCCAGAGTTCTTGCACCTAGCCTTACAAAATTCAGTTGGCTGGGCATGGAAGCCCAGAAAGAAATTTGCCTTCAGACCGAGCAGAATTTACATCTATTAGAGGCCAGATGTCCTTCCTTGTTCTTGAGGCCTGAGTTTTGTGTAACTGTCACTTCCTGAGGAAATTCCCTTTGGGATGCTGGGTGGCACAGCTGGCAGAATCTACAATGTTAAAAGAGCCAATAGTATAAATGAACTGGCAAAATAAAATAAATTAGAAAGAGACAGAAGCCTACCGACTGTTGTAGAATGGCAACCGAAGCCCAAAGTTTGAACATGCTGTACAGTCCTCTGAGATTTTATGATGCCTCTATGTAATGTGGCTGAGAAGGAGTTGAGTATGAAAGGCAGTAGCATTTTAGCTGACTTCAGTCAAGGGCACACTGCTTAAGGAGAAAGAACCTAAATTCATTTAAGCAGATACAGTTCCATGTATGGAACTACACAGATTAGCAACTGCCGTGATGAAACATGACCATCTTGTTTGGTATTTCTGTGACAGTGCCTCTTGTCCAGTGCTCATTTCCTTTGCACGATTATGTCTGATTTGAGGTTGAATGGCTCTCTGTGCATGCCCAGTTGAATGGCTCTCTCTGCATACCCAGAATCAAACTTTGTTAGTCTTAAGGATGCCACTGGACTCAAACTTTTTTCTGTTGCTTCAGACCAGCACGGCTACTGACCTGAAACCATTTTGTTTGTTTTCCCAATACAGATGAGGTGGCATAGTGACACCATTATTCATTACAATTGTGTAGGCCTTTCCCATGCAGTCCTTATTGCAGGACAGTTACCCCATTTACTGCTTTAACAGATTGGAAGTTAGCACACTGTACAATTCCTGTGTGCTTTGCAGGGATCAGATGCTTGACTAAACACATCAGAGTAAGTTGAAACTTAGTTATGGCGCTTTAGGGTTGACCAAGTCTAAAAAGATCTAGTCAGCTGATTTGCCAAATAATGATCAAGTTGCATTAAAGCATTAATTAAATAATCAGATTATTATTGGGAACCTTGTGAAGACACTTTCATATTTATGTGAATTATTCTTTGGTGGCAGTGGTGGATTAGAAATGTTTTAATAAATTAATTACCTTTTGTCCAGGAATAACAGTATTAGCCAACAGTTACAAAATTTAAACAGAAGAAACTAAGGGAAACTAACAGCAGCTATTTGAAAGTATTAGAAAGTATATAAATAATTTACTGTATACTTTTAAAAATAATTTTCCAGTTTATTCCCCAAATAGATATTGAACTGATTTGTAATTTTATATGTTACAACAGTGTAGCTGCCATAACATGGATAGCCCAGGCTAGCCTGAGCTTGGCCTCTAAACAAGGGGTCAGCCCTACTTGCAAGGGAGACTTCCCACCAGGGAAGTCTGAGGCTGCTATTCAGAGGTAGAAAATGATAAACCACCTCTTAACATCTCTGGTCTTGCAAACCCTATAAGTCACCATAAGTTGGCTGTGAATGGCAAAAAAAAAAAATGTGCATCTGAGATAGAACCCTTTATTTTCAGTACTGAATTTTAATTATATTAGGGCATTCTTTTTCTTAAAATTGTGTTGCTACAATATGTTGCGTTCCTGAGGCTACTTTTTTTTGGGGGGGGGATATTAATGTTTAATGGAGTTAAATTCATTGACTGAAATGCAATCTATGACGGTTTTCGCACACAGCTTACCTCGCAGTCACAATCCTGTTCCCTCTGCAGCGTCTGTCGGATATCCCACCATCTGCGCTGGAGTTACAGGAAGTGCCGCGGCTTTTGCATCGCAAACGTAAACTGGGTTTTAGCGGTTTACGTTTGCTACGCAAAAGCTGCGGCACTTCCTGTAACTTCGGCGCAGATGGTGGGAAATCCGACCAGACGCTGTGGAGGGAACAGGATTGTGACTGCTAGGTGAGCTGTGTGCGAAAACGGTCATTATCTTTTTGTTTGCTGTTTATATCTAAGCTATTAAAAGAAGAAAATATAACAAGGTACAACTCCTTACTGTGCAGGAGCATACGGAGTTCCAGGTTGGTAATTATGAAACGAAGGAATTCACCGCTGATCTCTTTTTGTCTGCTACAGAAACAAGTACACTGAAAGCTGGAAAAGATGAAACAACTAAAGAGGAAAAGAAAAAGCAATTTTAGTGTTCAAGAAACTCAAACACTACTTAAAGAAATCCGAAAAAGGAGAGAAGTGCTTTTTTCTAAACAACTCAATACAACAATTAATGAAATGAAACGGAAGGCTTGGGAGGAAATAGCCGAGTGTGTTAATGCTGTGGGTGAAGGAGAGCAAAGGACAGGGACAGAAGTGAAAAGACGATACCTCGACTGGAGAGCCCTTATGAAGCGAAAGCGATTGAATTCCAACATCAAGCTTGTAGGTGCTGGGTTTCACCTTCCTTCATCTGATTTGGATGATTCTCTTAATGAAGATATAGATGAGAAAATTGGATTTCCAAATGAATCTAATTTTGAATGGCAGAATATCACAGACTTCCGGGAAGCAGGGGGGTCATTAACTGAAGTCAAAGTAGAAGAAGAAGAGGAAGATCCACAGAGTTTTGAAGTGAGTAGTTTCTGCACTGTAAGCCTACTTTGTATGTGTGAGGTGTGATTTTGGGGTTTTTTTTGGCTTATATAATTTCAGTGACAACTGTACCCATAATCTCTTACACCTGATGAGAAAGCAGTCTTGGTCACATCTGTATGCCAATTTTGGATAAAAAGACAATATATAAAATGATGGTGTTGGTTCCGTCACTCCTAAAAGTTTTGTGTTAGCCTGGGAGTCTCTTTTATAAGATGTAGATTTCCGGCCTGGTGGCTAGAATTACATTTTTAACTGGAAGCATCAACGGTAATCTATATTTATTTAATTTTCTTTTTAATTGGATGCTTTGATTTGGATCTTGTGAATAGCAGGTGGAAAGCACTGGCAGTGTATCTTCCCTGCTTCCCTTTCCTCCAGAGACATTTCTCTTCCTGGGAAAGTTTATTCCGGGGGATTTCTGTGTACTAATAGCTTCATTTTGCTGCGTAGCTGTAGTGGGAAAGGAGAAGGGGATGAGATTACCCCTTCTGCCTCTGCTCATGGAAGAGAAAGCAAGCAACTAATTTACCATTGTAGTACACATATGCACACTGTGGGTGAAGGAACTGCTGTATTGAGTATGTTATTTTACATTTCCTTTGGTGGGGCTATAAAGATCAGTAGCCAGATGTGAAACTCCCACAGTGTTTTGTGCCATTTCAAGTATCTTGGAATGCACCCACATGACCTTAAAATGTTGAGTGCAATACAGATTGTTTCATATAGTATTGGATTTATCATACTCTGTATGCGGTATTAAATTGGGACCATTGAAGAAGGCCTTTGTGACCTAAACATGCCTAGTCTGATTTCACTACTCCACATGTAAAGCCAGATGAGTGACCTTGGGTCAGTCACAGCTCTCTCAGAGCTCTTTCAGCCCCATCTACCCCACAGGGTTCCTCAACCTTTTAGGTATTCAATTCCAGTTTGGGGTCAGGTTTTTGCTCCTTTTTGTGTAGTTGAGCAGCTATGTGATCACCGTAAGATCTGCTTTAAGCCTTACAGCATGCCTGACCACCTGTGTTAATATGTAAAATCATACCATAGGGTTTATGCAGGCAGTATGCAAATGAAACTATGGATTAAACATGTGAATTGTAACTGTAAAATGTAGACCATCTTTATTTTTCCAGCTTAGAACAATATTAAAAGTAATCAGTAAATACTTCAATTGATTTTCCTAGTTTCCTATTGAGGAAGAAGAAGAGATTTTGTCCTCCGTGTTGCCAGACTCCAAAAAGGAAAATGATCTTCCTGATTTTGCCCATATTGAAGAGTTCGGCAATCTAAGCTCTGCCCAAGCTAGGCTGGTTTATGAAGATTCCCATTTGCTCATCAGCCTGGAGAAACAGAAGTTGGAACTCGAAAAACAGCGCCTGGATATCGAAGCAGAGCGACTGCAAGTGGAGAAGGAGCGGCTGCAGATCGAAAAGGAGCGGCTGCGACACATTGACCTGGAGCATGAAAGGCTTCAGCTGGAAAAGGAGCGGTTGCAGATGGAGAGAGAGAAACTGAGGCTTGAGGCTCTGCATGCTGAAAAACCCTCCCCAGAAAATGATGCCAGCCAAGCAGAGAAGCCCACTGTGCAGCCTCTGGATCTAGAAACGGAAAAACTTAAAATTGAAAAGGAGCGTTTACAGCTAGAGAAGGAGAGGCTGCAATTCCTGAAGTTTGAATCAGAGAAGCTGCAAATTGAGAAAGAACGCTTGCAAGTTGAAAAGGAACGCCTGCGAATTCAGCGGGAAGGGCACTTGCAGTGAATTTGGCCTGAGCAACTGTGCTTTGTGCTTCAATGTTTGTATTTTTTCTTAAAAGGTTAACTTGATTTCATTAAAATTGTTGGGCAACCTGTTCTTCAAAGCATTTCACCATTCGCAAAAGCCCTGCTTTACATTGCTGTTACTGTGAGGATTGTACCCCGACAGTACACTTTCCCCCCTTTCTCTTGGCCAGAGTTGAATGTTGCTGTATTCAAACTTTAAAAGGTGCTGAGGAACAGTGCTCAGCAAGTCAGTGTGCCTGTGTAAATGGAGCTTATGTGTGAAGCTGCATTTCACTGTAAGAGAAGTGTTTATGTCCTCTTGCATTCTCTGTTATATAGCTTTACGTCCACATTAAGGATCAAGGCGTAGCTGTATCTTCTCATTTTAAGAGTATTATTCTAAATCCGTAGGAGCCTTCAATATAAATTTGCATCTGATCTAAAGGAATAAGATTAAAGCTCGGCCTTTCGTGTTACATTGTGTTACCACAGAAAGTAATGCCTTTAATGTGAAGTGTGTTCTTCTCTGGATGGATTTGCAAAAGTGTCTTTGAGGCTGTTGGTTGTGTTCCTACTCAGTACATTTGCTTGTAGAAAATTAATAAATGAATTTTCATTTATGAAACATAAATTTAACCATTTATTGCTAAGGCAGATCTTAGAAATTCTGGTGTCTGTAGATAACTTTGGTGACCCACTTTGACATTCATGTGTTTGAACAGGATATATCTTGTGGGATTTACATAGATTATTTGTACATGTAAGTTTATTTATATCACTATGTAATTACTTTTATTTTGCAAATAAAGTGTTATTTTTTTATTACTGAAAGATGTGTGTTTCTCAGATGTGAAACAAATGTCCTTAGCAACTGTCCACTGAACCATCAGGAGTGGCTACCATGGATCCCTTTCTGAACTGTTCTGCTGCCAGAGAAGATGGTGTGTGTTCTCAAACTTGTCATAAATAATTTTGATTTCCTCAAATAAAGTCTGTTTCACAATAACCTTCTCTCCCACAACCCCTCCCCCCAGCAGTTATTATATTGTGTTCTGTCCCCAATGCTGAATGAAGACAGCTAACATTTTATATTAGTTTCTCTTAAGAAATTAAACTTTCGCCTTAAAATTCTATGAATGTTCCTCAAATAGCTTGAGCCTTTAGTGGAACCATAGAGAACTTCTGGGAGTTGTTTTCTGTCTTTTTGCTTGGGGTTGGGACCAACTGGTATTGTTGGTAGGTTAGTGCAGTATCCCTGAGGCTTGCAGCTCACCAGTGGCACTGTCTGCACCTTTGGGGTGCACCATTCTTGTGTAGCTGTCCTGATATTTACCACTGACATTTGATGGCATGAGGTCCTTTCCCCCCCTCTTCATTTCTCACTAGACACTGGCCATGTACCAACTACACACATCCTGCCACAAACTGCTTGTTAAGTGTCTTCACTACACATTGGCCCCACTTCTGTTGCTTGTGTAACTGGACTGTGGAATACCATGCCTGGTTTCTCCCATTTTTTCTTTCTTAATCGCAATAATCAATCATTAGTCAGTTGCTTCATAAGGCATAAAGTAGAGTTGCCAATTCATTTCATGCCATGAAATGCAATACTTTTAGATCAGTAATTACATTGCATCAGGTTTATGATCCTTCCTGAGATAACTTACCCTTGATGGATGGCTCTATCAAGGAATGCATTAGGAAGAGGAAAGTGAAACTTTTAATTTAGATTTTTCTGTAGTAGTAGTTTAGTAGTTTTAACACTTTTTCACTTGCCTAGTTTATCTCTAGGAGAGGGAATGAGATTAAGGAAATGAGAACTTCCACCCTATGAGAATTAGTTTTAGCTCTATTAACGTTTTGTTTTGGGATTATTCCAAGTCACAGGGAATCCTATATCATTTTTATTGATATCTGATCTATTCCACTGTGAACATTGTACTAATGCAGGGGTGTCAAACATGTGGCCCAGGGGCCAAATTAGGCTTCTGGAGGGCTCCTATCAGGCCCGCAAGCAATTGGTTGTCATCTGCTTCCTTCTCCCTGTCTCTTGCTTCCTTCTGCATAACAGCTTGTTTTGTCAGGCTTGCTCAATTTCACAGAAGCTACAGAGCAAAACATTTCCTCCATTGGCTGAGGCTCCTCCCTTGGGAAGGAAGGGGGGAAGGAGAGCTTGCTTTGCCAGACTCAATTGCACAGCCCAGCTACTGAGCCAAGCCACTCTTCCTTCTATTGGCTGAGGCTTCTCCCTCTCCTGGTCCCCTGGGGAAGGAAGGAAAGAGCCAGAGCTTCCTTTGCCCAGTTTGGTGTAGTGGTTAAGTGTGCGGACTCTTATCTGGGAGAACCGGGTTTGATTCCCCACTCCTCCACTTGCACCTGCTAGCATGGCATTTTTCACCTATTCAGTGATTTCATATTATGGGTCAGCCATAGCTCTGGCAGAGGTTATCCTTGAAAGGGCAGCTGCTGTGAGAGCCCTCTCCAGCCCCACCCACCTCACAGGGTGTCTGTTGGGGAGGAAGGTAAAGGAGATTGTGAGCCGCTCTGAGACTCTTTGGAGTGGAGGGCGGGATATAAATCCAATATCTTCTTCATCTTCTCTGGATCCCATGGGAGAAAAGCGAAGCACCTTTAAGACCTAGATCTAATGTTTTAAGGTTTTTAAAAAATCTTTAATTGTGTTTGTCTGTGTCCTTATATCTCTGCTACCTAATAAATAGGTACATACATGGCTTGGCCTGACAAGTGCTCATTTATGACTTGATTCAGCCCGCATAACATGAGTTTGACATCCCTATACTAACATAAGAACATAAGAGAAGCAATGTTGGATCAGGCCAACGGCCCATCCAGTCCAACACTCTGTGTCACACAATGGCAAAAAATTTTATATATACACACACACTGTGGCTAATAGCCACTGATGGACCTGTGCTCCATATTTTTATCTAAACCCCTCTTGAAGGTGGCTATACTTGTGGCTACCACCACCTCCTGTGGCAGTGAATTCCACATGTTAATCACCCTTTGGGTGAAGAAATACTTCCTTTTATCCGTTTTAACCTGTCTGCTCAGCAATTTCATCGAATGCCCACGAGTTCTTGTATTGTGACAAAGGGAGAAAAGTACTTCTTTCTCTACTTTCTCCATCCCATGCATTATCTTGTAAACCTCTATCATGTCACCCCGCAGGCGACGTTTCTCCAAGCTAAAGAGTCCCAAGCGTTTCAACCTTTCTTCATAGGGAAAGTGCTCCAGCCCTTTAATCATTCTAGTTGCCCTTTTCTGGACTTTCTCCAATGCTATAATAACCTTTTTGAGGTTCGGCGACCAGAACTGCACACAGTACTCCAAATGAGACCGCACCATCGATTTATACAGGGGCATTATGATACTGGCTGATTTGTTTCCAATTCCCTTTCTAATAATTCCCAGCATGGCGTTGGCCTTTTTTATTGAAAATGCACACTGTCTTGACATTTTCAGTGAGTTATCTACCACGACCCCAAGATCTCTCTCTTGGTCAGTCTCTGCCAGTTCACACCCCATCAACTTGTATTTGTAGCTGGGATTCTTGGCCCCAATGTGCATTACTTTGCACTTGGCCACATTGAACCGCATCTGCCACGTTGACGCCCACTCACCCAGCCTCAACAGATCCCTTTGGAGTTCCTCACAATCCTCTCTGGTTCTCACCACCCTGAACAATTTAGTGTCATCTGCAAACTTGGCCACTTCACTGCTCACTCCCAACTCTAAATCATTTATGAACAAGTTAAAGAGCATGGGACCCAGTATAGAGCCCGGGGGGAACCCACTGCTTACCGTCCTCCACTGCGAAGACTGCCCATTTATACTCACTCTCTGCTTCCTATTACTCAGCCAGTTTTTGATCCACAAGAGGACCTGTCCTTTTACTCCATGACTCTCAAGCTTTCTAAGGAGCCTTTGATGAGGAACTTTATCAAAAGCTTTCTGGAAGTCAAGATAAACAACATCTATCGGGTCTCCTTTGTCCGCATGTTTGTTCACCCCCTCAAAGAAATGTAACAGGTTAGTGAGGCAAGATCTTCCCTTGCAGAACCCATGCTCAGTCTTCCTCAATAACCCGTGTTCATCAATGTGCCTACTCATTCTGTCCTTGATAATGGTTTCTACCAACTTTCCCGGTATTGAAGTCAGACTGACTGGCCTGTAATTTCCCAGATCTCCTCTGGAGCCCCTTTTAAAGATGGGGGTGACATTTGCTACCTTCCAGTCCTCAGGAACGGTTGCAGATTTCAATGAAAGATTACAGATTTTTGTTAGAAGATCCACAAGTTCAACTTTGAGTTCTTTCAGAACTCTCGGATGTATGCCATCCGGACCCGGTGACTTATTAGTTTTTAATTTGTCTATCAGTTGTAGGACCTCCTCTTTTGTCACCTCAATCTGACTCAGGTCTTTCAACACCCCTTCCAAAATTAGTGGTTCTGGGGTGGGCAAAAAGTTCTCGTCTTCCACAGTGAAGACGGAGGCAAAAAATTCATTTCGCTTCTCAGCCATTTCCCTATCCTCCTTCAGTAATCCTTTTACCCCATCGTCATCCAAGGGCCCCACTGCCCAGGAAGCTTTCTGGCAACATGGGACATGTGTTCTATTTTTGAAATCCTGCTATGTTAAATCCCACACTCAAGGTTCCCATCCTGAAGTTAGTTTCCCATCTTAGCCAATGGGTGCATTGTACTCAGGCCTCTTTGCTGTAGTAGCATTTGGTGATACATTGCATTAGGAAATTGCATTGATGTTGTTAGCCGCCCTGAGCCTGCTTCGGCGGGGTAGGCGGGATATAAATAAAATGATTGATTGATTGATTGAAATGGGCAGCTTTAATGCTAGTCTGCTTGTTCATCCTTGCTGTAACTTGACAGAGTGCAGTGATGTAGACTCTTCTCACAGATACGGAGAGGAAGAACCTTTGCAGATTTTATAGCTTCAGCTGCTGATTGTGTGACTGAGAGCACATGAGAATATCAGCCATCAGACTTACCAATGAACTCAGTGAACTGAAAGAAACAATCCTGTCCCCCCCCCCCCCCCCACCTCCGGAAATGTTAGTAGTTGGACGTGACTCAAAAGAGCCAGTGTGCTGGTGAGTTTTCACTTGTGGAAGTTTGATGAGTTTGGCTTCTGTAAGCACAGCAGTGTGTTAAGCTTTTGAAACATATAAATCACGACAGCGACATAATACAGCTTACATGCACAAGTGATGACTCCCACAAATGGCACTTTCTGAATGGGGCCTGGCTGTGACCCTGCCGATATGGCCCTGCAAATTCCATCACATTCATATGGTGTTTGCCCACATGTATGAACTGCCCTTTAGTGGTTCAGGTATAATAGAACCTCATCATTCACAGAGGATCTGTTCCCAGGATCACTGTATCAATAGTGGAGGCAGGATTCTGCTGCCTCCCAATAGCACCCTTCCCAAATTTCCCATAACATGTAATGACTGTGATGATGACAGAGAGGGTGCAAAAATGGTCTGGACTGGAGACATAATCAAATCATGGACTGCGAACAATTGTGAATCCATGAGTTGTGAATGTGCAAATGATGATCTACTGAATTATATGTACGCTTGTGACAGCCATTGCTTTGTGAGTTCATTTTTGTTTTTTGCTTTTACAAAATATAATACTTGATAAAATACAGAATAATCTATCTGCGGTCACAATGAACCATTGTGACTCACTGCCTTTTACCAGCCTAGGAAAATTATTGAGCAATGACAGCCGGAGAGATAATAAATCCATCTAGAACTAAGGAGTAAACGGGAGACCTAATATGCATAATGATGCATAATTGTTTTCTCGCTGTAATTATAGCTTATGAGGCCAAATAAGCTTGTACACTGACATTGGCAAATTCATACAACTATTTGTATGAAACTGACCATCCGCTGTCATTGTTCAGCTGCTCCTCCGCTCTGCCTTGGAAAAGTAAAGTCACAAAAATAAGCAATCCTGGAGAGAAGGGAGTAAACAGCATACCTTCCAGTTGTCAGCCAACAGGAGAGTAAAAGACTGGATGGAAAGGGGCTGAGAAGAACCAGAAGGGCTTAATGAAAAGTGGGATCACTAGAGGACTGTGATCTCTGAGGAGAGGAGATGGAACCATTCCTGTATTAATTTTATTGTTCTTTCTAGACTGTCTTGGTGGTCCTTCTGTATTGAAAGCTGGGACAAAAGTCAATGATATTATGAATGGGCAATAAATAGGATTAATTTGGTAAAGGAAGCCACAGCCCTCATTTTGCAAGAGCTGAGCAAAGCTGCTACAATCGGGCATTTTGGAGGTTATAAATTCATAGGGTCATCAGAAGTGACTTGATGGCAATTAGCACACGCAGATGCACACACACAAAGCAGGATATTGGACAAAACAGGGAGACCCAAATTAAAATGCCATCTCAGACGCAGAGCTCTCCGGGTAACTTTGTGCCAGTTGCTGTTGCTCTTATTAGAGTGTTGCGAGGACAAAAGTTTTAAAAAGTACTAGCGATGAATGCTGATGGACTTAATTGCTCTTGCGTTTATCCACAGAACAAGCTCTTAGTGGCTAACAACAGAAGTACTTTATCTGTAATGTTCTGTCAGCCAACAGTCTTCAGAGCTCAAGGAAACATCAGTCATATTCACAGCTCAAGGACCTTTGCCGAACAAGCCTTTCTGTCAAAGTAATCATTTACCTCTGTGTGAGGGAAGAATTTGGCCTATCGACTCTGCACACATTTCCACCCCCCTCCCCCCCCCAAAAAAAAACATTCACCGGTCTTGTGTGGGGGGAGCCTGATTGTCAGCCCCACTGCATATATGTTGTATGGTGTAAACATAATGAAACTGCAGCCATATTGCCCCAGCCCTGATCTCTGCAATCCTTTCATGATCGGGATACATCCTGGCTCTGGTATTGATAACTGAATTGCTCAAAAGTAAAGGGTGCTGTACAAAACAGAGTGAAAATGGATGCACTTCCCCTTGATTTCAGTAGCAGCATTTACACATATTGTGGGGCATGAAGACCCACTGGGAGGCAAATTTTTAAAGATGTTGCCCCAGTTTTATACCTTTTGTGGTGCAAGTGACATTGACTGGTTGAAGCAATCATCTGACCTGCAAATTGGCTCTTAAGGACCCCAACCAGCCTCTGTTCATAGAGCTCAAGTCGTAACGGGATTATTTGCAATCTTAATGGGATTATTAGGTCATATTATCTCAGGTAGAAAAAAAGTATATTACAAATGTCAAGAGTTCACAGATTTCTGCCAGCATAAAGAGGTCTTCTAAAAGGGAACACAAGATGAACATTATTAAGGAGGCAGTTATCAAGCAAGGGAGCCATTAATAAAAAGACCCTGCTTCTCATTCTAACCAAATATACAGACAACTCAGATCTCATCAGATCTTGGAAGCAGAGCCAACACTGGCAAACACTTGGATGGGAGACCTCCTTGGAATACCAGAGCCTGGAGGCATGGGCAAGCTTTTTTCAGCCACCTCTTTGAATATGCTCCATGCCTGAGTAGGGGTTACTTACCAGCAGTCACTATGACTTCCAGGTGCACACATTCCCATCCATACATGCACATAAAAATACAAAAATACCAACACCCCTTCAACTCAGAATATATGGACAACTCAGTTGAGCATCATTCATGAAGTGTTTTAGGAAACTTTTGTTTTGTTTTGCATCCTTGGTTAAATGCTTATATCTTACTAGTTTTCATTGCAACATGGTTAACAATATGTTACTCTATTTGCTTGAGGCAAGTTCTATGTTGTTTATATTATTTGCTGCCTGGATTTATGCAGAAATTTGATCGTTCTAATATGAAATCACTGAATAGGTGAAAAATGCCATATATATCAACAAAAACAGTTGCCTCCTACTGAGACTGTAAACTCTGTGGTGAGTTCTTCCTTTTCCCCTTCTACATAAGAACATAAAAGAAGCCATGTTGGATCAGGCCAATGGCCCATCCAGTCCAACATCATGTGTCACACCGTGGCCAAAAAACCCAAGTGCCATCAAGAGATACATCAGTGGAGTTAGAAGCCCCCTACTGTGCCCCCCAAGCACAAGAATACAGAGCATCACTGCCCCAGACAGAGAGTTCCAACAATAAGCTGTGGCTAATAGCCATTGATGGACCTCTGCTCCATACGCTTATCCAATCCCCTCTTGAAGCTGTCTATGATTGTAGCCGTCACCACCTCCTGTGGCAGTGAATTCCACATGTTAATCATGCTTTGGGTGAAGAAGTACTTCCTTTTATCAGTTCTAACCCGACTATTCAGCAATTTCATTGAATGCCCATGAGTTCTCGTATTGTGAGAAAGGGAGAAAAGTACTTCTTTCTCTACCTTCTCTATCCCATGCTTGTAAACCTCTATCATGTCACCCCGCAGTTGATGTTTTTCCAAGATAAAGAGTCAAGCGTTTTAACCTTTCTTCATAGGGAAAGTGTTCCAACCCTTTAATCATTCTAGTTGCCCTTTTCTGCAATTTTTCCAATGCTATAATATCTTCTTTGAGGTGCGGTGACCAGAATTGTACACAGTACTCCATATGAGGCCGCACCATTGATTTATACAGGGACTGGCTGATTTGTTTTCAATTTCCTTCCTAATTATTTCCAGAATGGCATTGGCCTTTTTTCAACATGCTATGACACCATGATCTGGATCTTTCCAATGCCCCTTTCTACATCATTGGCTGCCACTGATAAGGACAAGTAAACTGCATCCGGACAGAATAATCGGATTCCAAATTGGGGTAGGGTGGAGAATGCTAACATTGTGGCCATTCAGTATTAGCATTCCGGCCCCCCAATTGTGGCAGTTTTGTGTTTCTGGCCATCCTTTGCCCTGAACTGGTAAAAATTACTCTCTTCCTGAGTAATTAAACTGAAGGAAGGAATGCTAATACTGCTTTCTGCTGCTATTTTTGCATTATCCCTATGTATGACGTAAAAATTGTCAATGTACAGTTTAGGGTTGCCAAGTCCAATTCAAAAAATATCTGGGTACTTTGGGGGTGGAGCCTGGAGACATTGGGGGTGGAGCCAGGAGCAAGGTTGTGACAAGCATAATTGAACTCCAGAGAGAGTTCTGGTCATCACTTTTCAAGGAGCTGCACACCTTTTAAATGCCTTCCCTTCATTGGAAATAATGACGGATTGGGACACCTTCTTTGGGTCTCATAGAATTAGACCCCCTTGTTCAATTCTTTTGAAACTTGAAGGGAGTTTTGGGGAGAGACACCAGATGCTATGCTGTAAATGTGGTGCCTTTACCTCAAAAAACAGTCCCCCCAGGGCCCCAGATATCAGCAGATCAATTCTCCATACCCTATGGGAATCAGTTTCCATAGGGAATAGTGGAGTGCTCAGCAGACATTTCCCCCACCTTTCTGGTGTTCCTGAAGTGGGGGGGAGGGCTTCCAAACTGGGAGATCCCCTGCCCCCACCTGGGGATTGGCAACCCTAGTACAGTTCATATATGGGATTATCAAGTTCCCCAGACTCAAGTTTTAGTATGCTTACATGCGCAAGGGACACCTGTATTAAGAAGAAGAAGAAATTGAATTTATAGCCTGCCCTTCACTCTGAATTTCAGAGTCTCCGAGCAGCTTACAATTTCCTTTAGCTTCCTCGCCCACAACAGACACCCTGTGAGGTAGGTGGGACTGAGAGAGCTCTCTCAGAAGCTGCCCTTTCAAGGACAAGCTCTGTGATAGCTATGGCTGACCCAAGGCCATTCCAGCAGTTGTAAGTGAAGGAGTGGGGAATCAAACACGGTTCTCCCAGATAAGAATCCACACGCTTAACTGCTACACCAAACTGACTCTATTAGATGGTGGTCCCACAAAACAATGCTCCAATTGCTCCTTCCCTCTTGATATTAGATTTTTTTCTCACCCTCCTTTCAAGAAGCTCAGAGTGGAATACATGAACATCCCCCCCCCCAATTTTCCTTTGCAAAAGCCTTGTAAAATGGGTGAGCATCAGAACTGAGTGGGAATTTGAACCTGTGTGTTCCCCCGCTACTGGTGTAACTGCTACAGCCAGGGTCTCCAACCTTCTTCAGCCTGCAGAAACCTTGTGGAATTCTGACTTCGGGTGATAGACACAGCCACAAAACTGCTGCTGGAAGTGGAGCCAGCTACGAAACTGCCGCTGCAAGAGGCAGAACCAACTGTACAATAGCAGGGTGTGAGGTCATGCATACCTCTTCAGCATTTAAGGCACTTTGCTCAACAGGATGGCTTTTTAAATGAACGTAATATTTTACAAGGTTTTTCTGCATATACAGAGCTTACTTTCAGTTGCACAGTGAAGATCCTGGAGCTGTGGTGGCAGCTGCTGCCAAAGCAATGTTTGCAAAGATCTGCACAGCCAATCAGATCTTTAAGCCAATCATAACTTTTGCTGGGAAAGTCTGCCTGCTTTCTAAAGACATTTGATGGGTGGCAGGTAAAGGTGTTGGCAAAGCCCATGGGGACTCCTGCACCACCCCATACAGGTTCTGTTAGTGAGCCCTTTTAGGTCCTCCTTCAATTAAGCCTCCCTCCAGACCTACTTCTTTAACCGTATTGAAGTATCTCACCCACATTTCTACTACAACCTGGCTTTTTCTCTGCCTCATCCCATGACTAGAAACCAGGTTAATACGTTGCCTTGGGGATCCTGCAAAAAAAAAAAAAAGGCATCTTCCTGCCAAATTCTCTCTTTTCCTGCCAACATTATCTAGGAGTATTCCATACCTGACCTAATGCCACCTGGCACAAAGTGGAGGCAGAAAAACTCACAGAGCGATGACACACTTTGTGATGAGAGTGCTGTTGATAGAGAAGTGTTATGGTACAGAGGAGAATGTATCACAGGGTTGCAGTTTTGGGTGGTGTCTCTGTGCTGAGAACGGCAGATCACCTGGCATGTATGGTAACATCCTGACTGCTCCCTTTTACATAAGAAAAGCCATGTTGGATCAGGCCAATGGCCCATCCAGTCCAACACTGTGTCATACAGTGGCCAATATATATATATTGAATAAAAATATGGAGCAGAGGTCCATCAGTGGCTATTAGCCACAGTGTGTGTATGTGTATATATATATATATATATATATATATATATATATATATATATATATATATATATATATATATATATATATATATATATATATATATACACTGTAGCTAATAGCCACTGATGGACCTCTGCTCCATATTTTTATTCAATCCCCTCTTGAAGCTGGCTATGCTTGTAGCTGCAACCACCTCCTGTGGCAATGAATTCCACATGTTAATCACCCTTTGGGTGAAGAAGTACTTCCTTTTATCTGTTTTAACCTGACTGCTCAGCAATTTCATTGAATGCCCACCAGTTCTTGTATTGTGAGAAAGCGAGAAAAGTACTTTCTCTACTTTCTCCATTCCATGAATAATCTTGTAAACCTCTATCATGTTACCCCGCAATCGACATTTCTCCAAGCTAAAGAGCCCCAAGCATTTTAACCTTTCTTCATAGGAAAAGTGTTCCAAACCTTTAATCATTCTAGTTGCCCTTTTCTGGACTTTTTCCAATGCTATAATATCCTTTTTGAAGTGTGGTGACCAAAATTGTACACAGTATTGCAAATGAGACCGCACTATCGATTTATACAAGGGCATTATGATACTGACTGATTTGTTTTCAGTTCCCTTCCTAATAATTCCCAGCATGGTGTTGGCCTTTTTTATTGCAATCGCACACTGCCTTGACATTTTCAGTGAGTTATCTACCATGACCCCAAGATCTCTCTCTTGGTCAGTCTCTGCCAGTTCACAACCCATCAACTTGTATTTGTAGCTGGGATTCTTGGCTCCAATGTGCATTACTTTGCACTTTGCCACACTGAACCTCATCTGCCATGTTGGTGCCCACTCACCCAGCCTCAACAGATCCCTTTGGAGTGCCTCACAATCCTCTCTGGTTCTCACCGCCCTGAACAATTTAGTGTCATCTGCAAACTTGGACACTTCACCGCTTACTCCCAAGTCCCAACTCCAAATCATTAATCAACAAGAGCATGGGACCCAGTACTGATTCTGTCTGCATGCCATCGAAACAAAAATCTATCTGTTCTGCGTGGACGCTATTAGTTCACAATAGTCAAAGTTTAATAATCACTGGAGTTGTTGCAGTAAATACGTTTCAGCTTAGACTGCAATGGGGACAAGATATTGACCTCTTTTCTAAGAAAAGTCACTGTGTGCCCTTTTCACTTGCTGGTGGTGATGATATGGATGAGGTGGCACAAACACAAAACGAGTGAAATTAGGTATCATTCTGCAATACAGAAAGACAAAATGAGTGCACTGTAGTCAATTGCTGGCTCTAAATTTCTTCCCTGGATGGGTGCGCAGAAACACTTTGGCGGCTTGAGGAGGGCTTATCTGACCCGAGGGCAGAGCGTGAAGAGCACCAACTGTGTGTTGCTTTTTCATGCAATGCAAGGAGTAGCCTTAGAGGTTCAATATTGTAATGTCGAAAACATTGCATTTATATTAATCTTATGGTGGCTTTAAGATTAAAGCGAAGCAAGAACGTTTGTTTCCCATCAATATTTTCAAAACTGGTCTACACAGCAAGAAAAAAAAAACACACCCTGCTGTCTTCTGTCCAGTAAAAGCAAATTAATTACACACACATACACACACACACACACACAAAAAAAGAACATGGTTTTATTTCCAGTGGTGGCAGCAAAGTTTAAAATCATTACTACTGTCTTTTGTTTTCTGGATATGTCATAGAACAATAATGGTATTATCTATCATAACCCCTTATTTTTGTTACTTACCACTTCATTTTGTTACAGACTGTTTCTGTATGATATTAAATGCTCTGGATTTAGTGGCACTATCCAAACACGCCTGGCTATTATGCACAGTCAGGATGGAATTCAGTGTTGCGGGTGGTATGGGACTGCTCCTGAAAGAAAACAATATCCCTGCGTCAAGTTTCCCTCGCCCAGAACTTGAAGCATCACTTATCCCACATTGTGATGTAAAGATATTTTTTACATTAATTCTTTCTTAAGGGAATTAATAATTCTGCTTGCCTGGAAGGCTGTGGCAGTGGCAGTGAAGCCTCTTTTGAAGAAGCCCTCTTTGGACTTGTAGGATCTACCATCCATTTCTTGGGCAAGATCTGGAGCAAGCGCTCATGCTGCAACGTCATTCTTTTTCTGGAGGAAGTGGACTTGCTGGACCTTTTGTAAGCTGGTTTCCATCCTGATTTTGAAACCCAGACTGCTTTGGTTGCCCCGGCTGGTGATCTTCTCTGGGAGACAGTCAGGGATATATGCTTGTCTGAAACTTCAGGACCTCTCAACAGGTGAGTAGGATACAGGGGCAATACCCTGGAGTGGTTCTGTCCTTGTCTTGACAACCAATATCAGAAGGTGGTGCTGGGGAATAATTACTTGGGTATCTTGCAATTACTCTGTCGGGTCCCATCAGATCTTATTTCCCATGCAGCTTAACATCCCTGTGAAACCATTGAGAAACCTTGGAGTGAGGTCTAATCGATATGCCGATGACACTCAGCTCTGTTTCTCCATTGCTGCTCGTTCAGTGGTGCTTTCAATGTGCCGATGGTGTGGTTGGGGGCAAAAAACTAACTACAATTTAATTCAGACCAGATTGCATTGTTGGTGGGTGATGTTGCCAATTAAGGATTATTAAGGAATCAGGCTCTTCTGGATGAGGTTGCAATCTCCTTGGAAGGATAAGTTTGAAGCCTGGGAAGTACTGTTTTATACTGATGGAGAACCAGGTCTGTTGCATGGAGTGCCTTTGCTCAACTTTGATTGTGCACAAGCATCACCCTTTCCCTGAGAAGCACAATTTGGCTATGACTGCTTATGCTCTAGTCAACTCTGTATTGGACTCTTACAATGTGTCCTGCATTTAAAGGCTGTTCAAAAGTCACAAATGGTACAAAATTCAGCTGCAAGGCCACTGAATGTCACAAAATATTGGGAGAATATCCTATCACTTTAAAAGAAACTGCACTAGCTGCCTATTTATTTCTGGGCATAATTGAAAATGCAGGTTATTACCTTTACTTTGGGACTAGGGAGCAACTGTTCTTGCATGTTGTAACTGCCCGTCAATTAAGATGTTCAACAGCAGCCCTGCTCTGTGTTCTCAGCTTCAGATGCAAGGCCTTCTTAGTGGTGGTCCCTTGCTTAGGGAATTCTTATCTACAGTTGCTCACCTAAAACCTGGTTTGATTAAATTGAGATGCCTGGTGAAAACTTCTTTATTCTTATTGGCTGTGGGCTGATTTTTGTTTACCTTTGCCAATACCTGACCTAGAATCAATTATCTTTGTTGCTGTGTGATTATATATTTTAATGATTTTATTGTCTTAAATATTTGTTGTGAATTATTCTTGCTCTGAAATGCTATATATAACTTAGAGAATGTGGGTATACCTTGCTTCCAAGTCCTTGTACTGTGGCTGTTGCAAGGAATGGAAATGCACAAAATCATGATTTCATCATATAGGGTAAGTGACATGGGGTGGTGGTCAGAGAACTTGACACAGGGCGGCCATTTTCTCTGGCAGCCCTGTGTTTTCAATAATGTGTTATTCTACTCTCAGAAAAGCATCAATTCAGGGAAGAAGAAATAGGCTTAGAGATATATGATCTGTCTAGTTCTTGTGGAGTGTCCCAGTCCAGTGTCTCTTGCCTAGGACAGATGCCGAATTCCTTGTGTCCTATGATGGTAGAATTCACAGAGGTCTCAGATGTCATTGATGAAGTGCTGCTATCCAAATACATAATCATGTCCACCTCCTGGCTTGTAGTGGTCCAGTGGGTAGTTGCACGAGGGGCATTGTGCAAATTCTGAAAGTTCCACTTTGAGCACTGCAAGAAGTGCTGGCAACCCGATAACAAAATATCTGGGCTCCTGTTTCTGTAGCAAGTACTGAAGAGGCTCTCCTTGGTTCCTGAGCCCATTCGCAGGAAGGGCAGGCTAAAAACTGAATAAATCAAATCAATCATTCTCAACTGTCTTGAGGAATTTGCATAAGAAAGTGAAGCCAGTCTAATTTCAAGGGAGTCATCATTCAGGATTCCACAAACATCAAAGGGGAAGGAGAAGAAAAAGTTGAGTTCAGCCCCAGAGCTTACATTTCACTTCCCAATGGTTTGGCAAGGAAGTATCGCTAGTCATTCAGTAACCCCACATCTCTTCCCTCTGGTTGTACAGAAAGCAAGGGGTGAGGAGTGCAGGCCCCTTTGCCTTCTGCTCTTCCATTCTTTTCAGCATCACAGCTTGCAAGGTGTGTGTGTTTATCTTCCTGCAGCTGCAATCCAATAATAAAGAGAACCATATACTATTCCTGTTATTTCTATTGAAGGCAAGTCATATATTTACCAGAGACATGGGAGAAATTACCACCAATGGAAACAATATTGGAATATATATGCACAGGCGTATATAATTCAAGTGGTGAGCCTGTTGTGGAAATGCGGGCAATGCATTTTTGCTTAGATGTACAAGTGTCTGTCCTGGACTGAAACCAAGACTGGTATTTACATCAGAAGCTGACACTGCACAGCAGTGATTGGTTGGAAGCCAGTGGTGCCATTAATCCCGCCTCTTCCCCAGGACAGCTTTTACATGTTTTTTAAAAATGAGTCTGCTTTTTAAAAATGGAAATTAGGGAAGGGGGCATATACTTTCAATTGAAAGAAATGTGCATGCAGTGTTTAAAAAATAGATGCCGTGTGAAGCATGGGGCAGACGACTGAATCAATGCTTGAAGCAGTGACCAGAACAAGGCTCAAAAGATGGTACTGTGTGCATCATACATGAAAGACCATGGGGTGGTACCTGGTGAAGCATCAGAAGACAGAATTTTTTAGGGGGGGTTACAATTTTCAGTGGTCCAGGCAGGGGTTTCAGTGCTGAAAATAGCTCTTTAGCCCTTTCCTTGAGTAGCAGAAGCAGAATATGTTAGGTGAAATAGTAAAAATGCAGAATACACCATGCAACACCTGAGAAATTAAATTGCATAATGCACACATGTTGCAGAACTGCATGTCTTTTGTCACAGGATCTGTTCTTTAGCACCAAAAACACATAATGTACATGTGATCATGCCGAACCAACAACAAAGCCAAGAAGAGTCCGCTGTTACCTTTGTCCAAAAAACGCATGCTTGGTTAAGCTTCATGTCAAAACACACCTTCTTCTCCCCCTCAATTCTGTTCCTCATGGTCAGAAAACCACTCCAGGTCAGTAGATATTAAAAGAACAGTTGTTGTTTTATTCTTTTTTGGTGGGTACAAAAACCACAGTTTCTTACACAGAACAAGATTATAAATAATATTGGTAACATGAGTGACCCGTAGTCTCTTTTGATTCTACACTGCAGACTGATGGTGTTCTCTAAACGTATTTGTTGGTTTCTTGTAGTTAGACAGATGCAAATCCGTGGAACACTGAATGATGGAACAGAATGACGGTAACAGCAAATGAGAGGATGACCAACAATGCTTATAAAAAAAAAGTCTTTGAATTTTATTACAGTGATGGCATCTTATATCAATTATTGCAATGAATTGTTCCCTAAGATGGTTAGAAAAAAGAATTGTGTTGTCCTCTACTGAATTTACATCCGTTAAGAAGCAAGCATGTTTCAAGATTCCTCTTTTTTTTTCCCAAAGAAAAAAAGTAATTAATTTCTTTTATTTTTTTCACAGGATTTACATATTTTATTTCTTATCACAGTTTAGTGACTTGTTTCCACAGCTGGATATTCTTTCCACTGTATAATGTTGATCTTCTGGAGACACAGGTTAGCATGTTCATTGACTTCTAGAGCTATTGGTTCCCCACTTGGTCAAGACAAAGACCAAAAGATAGTCCTTCCTCATGTACGTTCTTCACAGTTTTTTTTTTTTTAAATGCGCTAAATTGGCAAGTCTGATTAGTTTTTAAAAGTCCGCTCAAAGTGAAATTTGTTGCTGTTAATATTCCTTTCCCAGCCCCTCCTCCTCCCCCCAATAAAACTAAATTATGATTTTTTTTTCCTGATATAAAATCTGAGTTTGGGTTTCCGAGCTGAGCCCATGCACACATTTCTTGCTGATGATGTCTGGCATGTCGGGATGCCCGTCCCCTGACTCAGCCCGTTCCTAAGTTCATCAATGACATTTCCTGTGTCATGTTACAGTCCATGCTGTATTCCCCTCAGTCACTGACACAGTTTAATTAAGGCACTCGATAATTTTTTTGGTTTTTATGGTAGGTCTGATGCAATTACCGCCAATCCTGAACTTTGTCTAATTGCAGTTCCTGTGTGTACGGCCTTCGGGCAGTCAGGAGTCAGAACGCGACCGTTTTCTCCCACGCTGCCTGTGATGGATAATCTGGCTTTGTTTCGTATGGCTTCAGAAAAGGTCAGCTAGGAGGCAGGAAAAAAGGAAGGACAAAGAGAGGAGGGGAAACAGAGAAAGGGAGGGAGGGAAAGAGGGAAGTGTTACAATATTTCTGTTCCCCAAGAAACCAGCACACGACAAACACCAAAAATATCTAGAGGTAGACATCTGCATTATCGTGTTAACTTAATAGACACATAGTGCCATGTACATTCTTGTGTGAAAACTCTCAAAGAGATCAAGCTGGAGGTGATGATTATACTAAAATTTAGTAAAAGTCAATCTCTGGGGGCAAAATTTAAAATTTTCACTGTTGCCCAGATTGTTCCTTAGGAGATCAGTCACTATTGGTTTCCTGTCAATTTTTGTGCTTACTTTAACGGTAGATCTACAAACCCTGAAACTATCTCATAAATTACTTTATAAATGTGTAGATCATTAGTTGTATATGGTCTAGTTTACCCTATCAATCAATTTCTCATAAAAATACATGTTTTCTTTACAATTTGGCCACAGTCCATCCATCTAAACCCTCCTGAATCCTACTGACATCAGTGGATGGATTTCTCTTCCATCAAAATCAATGAGACGTCAAAGGTGCCTTTGGTGAGATCATGCATTGGTTCTATACATTTTAAGCATTTCTTTCTTGTTTTTCTCACAATTAGAATGGATGATATATAACACTTAAAAGGTATATAACACTTAAAAATGAAAAGCAACAGATGTTAATTTTTAAATGCTCAATTATTTAAATATATGTAGTCTCAGCCGAATTCTAGCAACCCCATAGGGTTTTCAAGGCAAGAGACAAAAAAAGCTGCACCGATTTCCCATTCACCTTATGCCACTCTCATGTTCGTCTTCTCAGCAGGGCTTCCTTCCGATTTTACACTATCTGCTCTGGGGCTGCAGCAAGTGTCGGCATTTTCACGCAGCAAACTGAAACCGCTAAAAACCAGTTTCTGTCTGCTGCGCAAAAACGCTACACTTGTTGTAGCCCCGGGGCAGATAGTACAAAATTGGAAGGAAGCCCCACTGAGAAGACGACCGCGAGAGCAGCGTAAGGTGAGTGGGAAATCAGTCCTGGTTTTCCAATTGCCTGTCTATCCACAGGAACTCTGGATTTCCTTTGTGGTCTCCCATCCAAGTACTAACCAGGGTTGACTCTGCTTAGTTCTGAGATCTGATGAGATTGGGTGGTGGACCATCCACATTTTAAAAAAATGTTAAGGGGCCCTGACTAAATAAGTAGGTTTTGACTTGCCCTTTGGCAAGCTGATTGGTAGAATCCTTTGCACACTGACCTGGGAGAAAACCGCATTGAGCCATGGGGGCTTACTTCTGAGTAAACATGCAGAGGATTGCACAGTTAGAACCCTATCTGCATGTAATTGGAAGCAAGTGTGATAAATGAGCCTTGCTGCTGAGTAAAAATGTGGTCAGGGCAGGGGTTGAAGAAGGTCTCTGGGCTTCCTCCAGAAAAAAATGCTGCCCCATTTGCAAGTAAAAGGACAAAAAAGGCCCCAATAAAGTCAAGGGGGCTATGAAGAAGAAGAAGATATTGGATTTATGTCCTGCCCTATACTCTGAATCTCAGAGTCTCAGAGCGGTCACAATTTCCTTTACCTTCCCCCATCCCCTCAACAGACACCCTGTGAGGTAGGTGGGACTGAGAGAGCTTTCACAGAAGCTACCCTTTCAAGGACAACTCCTACAAGAGCTATGGCTGACTCAAGGCCATTCCAGCAGGTCCAAGTGGAGGAGTGGGGAATCAAACTCTGCTCTCCCAGATGCCTTCCCTACCTTCCACCAGCAGCCCCCCAAGACTTGAAAAGGACTGGTGGATAAAGATCGAGGGGAACCTGCAGACAAAATGTCATGCAGCATATTAGGTTGCAGTGAGGAAGGAGAATCAGGTGATTCTCTCCCACTGGGACAGGAAGTGTGGTGGAACATGTCTTCCATTAATGCAAGAGGATAGGTAGGTGATTTTACTTGATTTCCCTTCTTCACTGTTGGCCTCCATGCCCTTCGGCATTTTAACCATGAGGCTTCCTTGACCCTTGCCTTCAGTTGTGGGGGAATCTTTGCAGGCTGTGGAAAGAAGGCAGGAGAAGACCAGTCTCCACAAGTACCTTCCTCATGTAATTAGGCTGAAAGCTTTGTTGAAATCAATTGGGCAATTTAGTTCTAAGTAAAGTCCAATGATTTGAATGGGATTTAATTATGACTAACATGTTGGACTGAGGCCAAAATCTGCATGGATCTTGTTTGCTAAAATATTGGCCAGGACACACATACGGCATGCAGACAGACAAGAGCAAAACACAGAAAAAGAAGGCCAAAGGAGAGATATACAGGACAGATTCAGACAACCACCCTCAACCCTGCAATTATCTTCTTCGGCGAAAGTTGGCCAAGAGATCTTTTATGTGTAGGCTGCCTTCAGGTAACCTAGTTGCACTTGACTTTGCATTCACATTTGCCCAAGTTAGTCTATTATGGCAGGGGAGAACACTTGTCTGAATCATCCTTCTGAAAAAAGGAGCAGAGAGGGAAAAGAATCCTAGACAACTCCAGGGGCAGGAGGAATGTGGTTGTCTTTTCTGTAGAGCATTATGGGTAGCAGGCATATTTCCCCTTAGTTCTGACATCTCTTCTTGCCTGAGACCCAAGTGGAGCCTTATCTGCTGCTGGATTCCAAACAATTCTAGCAATACATGAAGAGTCTCCTGTGCCAGTATGGAACTTATTGGAGAAGGGAGGCAGCTTTAAACCAAACGGTTTTGATTACTTAGAAATCGTAGTCATTTACACACATGCATGCACACCTTGATCCTTGTGATCAAAATGCTGTACAAAATCCTTCTATTGCTCCTGTTCTTAAGACTACCAAGCACTGCAGCATCACTGAGGCTATCAGGAGTAGGGATGGGTACGAGCCTGCTCATAAGCCAAAATTTGGTACAAACTTGGGTGGGTTTGGAACCCCCAAATCAAGGTGCCTTCCCCAAACATTCCCAGACTTATGTGTGGTTTGGCTGTTCTGAGTCATTTAACCCATCTGTTTAGCTCCCCCCCTATCTGAAGTGGGAAAGGGGGAGCGAAACTGACGAGTTTAATGGCTTGTGGCCATTTAAATCTAATAGCTGATGGGTGGGCCCACCTGGCTATTCACTTCAAAGTGAGGGAAGCTGTATGGACTGGTGAAATATCTGCCAGACATTTCAGCCCAGCAGCTGATGGGCAGACACTCACCCCGCTGTTAGGTTGAAATAGCTATGAGCCATTTCACTGCCTCATTTCACTCCCACCCAGTCTGTTGGCTGTCATCAGTAGGAAGGCGCAGAACTCCCTGTGGTACTCTGATAGAATGTGCCAGGTCCCCATGTCCTATGTCACAAAATAGAGTTTGATGTAGTGATGGGCCAGAGAGGAATATGACCTTCCCTGGAGAACTGGTATTTCCTTCCTAAGGAAGAGCTTTCATCCTAAGCAGTAGCTTCAGGGCACCACTAAGTCATAAGAAACACAATGTTGCTACCAGAAATAGCAGCTATGTCTCAAATTCCCATCTCTCTCGCTTAATGTACTATTTCCCATGTCCAGATGTCATGATGCCATACATTTCCTCATCTCTGCTCTATCCCCTCAAATCACCCCTTCCGTCCAAAATTCTCTTTCTTCTCCAAACTGGTTCTTAGTAGCGCTCAATATTCCATTCCCTCTGGAGCATATTTAATCCTCATCATACCCTTTGCAGGGGTCCCCCTCCTTTTATCTATTAGTTAATTTATGAAGTAATGTTTTCCTGACTACCTTGACAGTCCCTCAAGTGTGTGGAATCTCCTACCTTGTCTGGGTTGGGCCCCATGATGCAGATTTGTTAGCCACTCAGTTGCCAGCCAGGTTACTATTAGAGGGATGATAGTTTCTATGGAAATGGACCAATTATATGTTTTGCCATTATGCAATTTTGAGGTTTCCTTGGAGGAAATGCATCAGGAATTAGCATGCAATAATACATTTCCCGTACTAGTTGATGTCTGTCTTTCATGTCCTTCTTCTGGGTGTCATCACCCTGTTCTCTTTTCTAGAACCCTGAGAGGTCATGCTCCAAATATATGATCAACTAAGGCTCAAGCAAAACCCAAGGATGGGGACTTATATTTAGGATTTCCTGGTTTTTTTTTGTTAAAAGCAGCTGGGGAGGGGGATGTGAATTGGATTAAGAAGAATTGCAGATTTATACCCCGCCATTCTCTCTGAATCAGAGACTCAGAGCAGTTTACAATCTCCTATATCTTCTCCCCCCACAACAGACACCCTGTGAGGTGGGTGGGGCTGAGAGGGCTCTCACAGCAGCTGTCCTTTCAAGGACAATCTCTGCCAGAGCTATGGCTAACCCAAGGCCATTCCAGCAGGTGCAAGTGGAGGAGTGGGGAATCAAACCCGGTTCTCCCAGATAAGAGTCCACACACTGAACCACTACACCAAACTGGCTCTTTAAGGCATACAGGAAGTGCATTTAGCGTCTATTCATTCCCTCTGTGCCTTTTCCATGCCTTAAATCAGCATAAAGGTACCCATTTGCTGAAAACAGGGCTTTTTTTGTAGCAGGAACTCCTTTGCATATTAGGCCATACCACTCTGATGTAGCCAGTCCTCCAAGAGCTTACAGGGCTCTTAGTACAGGGCCTACTGTAAGCTCCAGGAGGACTGGCTACATTAGGGGTGTGTGCCTAATATGCAAAGGAGCTCCTGATACAAGAAAAGCTCTGGATGAAAACATTAAACCCCATCGCTCCACTTCATGAATTGTGATGCCGTAGGATGCTTTGCACTTTTTATTTCCATTCAGACTCTGAAAAAATCTTACTGGGGGGAAGCATAAAAGCCTTGGTTTGGCCTAAAGCAGCTTTTGAGTGCAGCCAGTGCTGAGATCAAGGAAATAATGCACAAGTATGCAAGAGACTGCAGACCCCAAAAGGGATTAAAACATGGAAGGGGGCACATTCTCAGATTAGCATGTGGTCACAACCTGTGGCTACTTTGAGTCCTAAGACACTCTTCAGCAGTTCAATGAGGAAAGTCTACGGTTGCTGGATCCCTCCTGGCAACCAATAGGGGATAGAGGGACTCACCAGGAATGGGAGGGAGGCCCAGATAACATTGCTGGCAACATGGTTACATCACTTCTGTCATGCACTGAAAGTGACTCCATTACACTGTGACATTGTGATGACACTCTGGTATTTGGGCAAAAACTCTAAGGTAAAAATGGCTTCTACCATAGAGTTTTTTCCAAGTACCAGAGCATTGCCTGGATGTCACAGGTGTGACGTCACTTCTTGTGTACACTGGAATTGACATTGCCATGTGGTGTCACCTGGACCTTCCTCTTTCTCCTGTTAAGTCCCCCCCTCCAGCCAGCTGATTGATGGTGGGGTGGGTCCTGGTGGTGGGGGATCCCCACCTCCACTAGGGGGTTGGCAACCCTAGGAAGAGCTGACTTACATGAGTTGAGGATTATCTCCATTTCTCAAGAGGAACGCTGCCCTCTCTTTGGAATCTAGAGTGACAGAACTGCCCAGTAGTCACAAAGAAGCATCAGTGATGCAAATGAGAATACGAAGCATCTGAAAACATTTTTTTTTTTGCAACTAATAAGGCCAGATCCTGAAAATCTGTTTTTGTGACTGGTGTAAGGAGTGCCCACTGACACGAGATGTTCTTTTGCCATATCAACAGAAGGCTCCTGCCCAGAGGGGAAGTTTCACCTTTAATGGGACCACATTGTGTGCTTCAGTGACAAATCCTAGAAACGAGGGTGGGTGGGGTGGTGGTGGTGGTGGTATTATTTTTTTAAACAAAGCTTTTCAGAGACTGGCACATGGTGGAAAAGGAATGTGGCAGGCAAGGCATTAGGAGTTATTAAGGCTGAAGGGGATAGAAACTAAGGGATGACATGAAAGGCATTGAGCTATACCGAGTATGGGCATTGCCTCTCCCCTTTTGGAGGCAATGCCCAAGCTTCTAGGGGGGGGGGGGGTTGTGTGTGTGCGCCAGTGTAAGGGTTTAGGGATCGACTCACTTATAATTAAAGCCAAAATTTGTGGTCCGGGGGGGATGAACATAACAGCTGATTGGAGTATACCCTGACAGGCAGATTCCATCAACAAGTTGAACATCTAACGAGTTCATTGAAATTGGTGGGGTTGCATGCAAACCCGGTGGCTGATCATGACCCACTGACACAGTGCCTTGACCTATATCCTTAAGATGCACACTTGTGTCTTTTCTGTTTTATCCTGCTCCCAGAATGACCCAAATGTGCAGGCTAATGCACTGCTTTTTTCAACATGTGTGTTTTAAAAAAAACTCACTGTTTGGCAACTTGTACCTGTGAGCCATGCTGTGAGCTGAAGAAAATGAAGGGAAGACACATGCATGTGCAGAGGGCTTATGCAGACGTAATTCTTTTATAGCTTGAGTCCTCCACCTATGCTTTACGTGACTGAAATTCTTTCAGAGGTCTTTGGAAGCTGGGTTCCCAGCAGGGCTGATTTGGGCATAAAGTGTTCCCAAAGAACCAGTAACTTTTCATTCCATGTGCACCAA
The DNA here is from genome assembly GCF_032191835.1 of Heteronotia binoei. NCBI lineage: Eukaryota > Metazoa > Chordata > Lepidosauria > Squamata > Gekkonidae > Heteronotia > Heteronotia binoei. The sequence continues at coordinate 168,863,341 of NC_083225.1, forward strand.
GCCCCCTCCCTCACCTTCTTCAGCCCCCTTCTGAATACCCACCAAATTCCTTGGACTGCTCCAGCTATAATGGCCACACACAATTCTCTGCTCATGCTGTGTTTGCTCTGTATTGTATTCTTCTGTTTTGTATTGGCTGTGCCTTTAGACTGCAACCTCCTTGGGCAGGAGCCCGTTATTTGCCTGGCACATTTCACCTATAGTACAGCACCGTGTGCTCCAGTGCTGTATACATAATAAGTAAAAATAATAAAAAGTAGTTCTTTCCCTTTTACCTTCTTCTAGACGGTAAAAGAAAACTTCTGCTTCACCACTTATCAGTTACATTTCCTGATAGCTAAATTCTGTTTTCATTGCGTGTTGTAGTTTCATCTCTGTGGATATGGTTAAATAGCATTACTACTCTGAGGTTTATTATTAATACTATGAACTGGTTCAGACATTCACTTTCTCAGGAATGCATCCCAGAGAGGTGAAATTTGTACTTTCGCACTGCACAGATTAAGTAATGTGTTGGCCCAGTTCATACGATCGTGATCCGCACTTTGTGAGAAGGAAGAGACATGGTGTTGCCAGTGCAGTGCTGGCAACTGGCAGGAGACTAGTGGGGACAGAGACCTGGCAAGACAGCATTGTGCAAGACTTAACTGGAAGTGATGTCACAATAGTGATCGGGGAAATTCCTAGAGTGTTGCATGATGTAGCAACATCACTTTTGGATTCCTGACTGGTAGTGAGGTGGCATTATGCAGCGCTGCCCCACCACCAGTTCATTGAGTGCTGGCAGGAGTTTCTGTTAGAAGAACAGACTAGCAATGGCTCTTGCTCAGTCTCCAAGATGACAAACACCATAGAGCAAGTTAGGGAGCTAAATTCATACCAGTCTCCTTCCTATCTACTCTACTATCACCCTCTCTGATTGGTAGAATGTAATCTCAGGGAACTTCCTTCCTGTTTGTTCTCCTTCTTGTCCTCCTTCTTCTTCCCTGCATGCATCAGGAGGAGCAACATGGTGTCTCTCCTCCTGCTCTGAACTAACCAGATAGCCTACTATAATTCAAAGCCATCCACTTAGCTAGAATAGTTTAGACACTCTTTCTCTCCACTACACTTATTTGTTATGTTTCTTTTAAAAAAATAAATCCATCAGTATTGGTTTCTTAACTTAAAGCAAGGCTTTCTGTGCAGTTTGTGAGATAGTTTGGTAACCGTTTGACTAAGCCATGCTGCTGCACTGAAGCTCAGAAAGAGCACTCTGTTAACTGAAGGTAAAAACGGCTGCCTGACCAGTCCAGCCACCCTAAACCAGATCCAACAGTTCCCCTGCTGGCAGCAGGCATTTGGCAGCTCTTAAGAACTGCTTGAGCTGAACCCATGCATGAATTATCAAGAAGTGCTACATACTTGGGAGTTGGGGAAAGGAAAGGGACATGTTCTATTCCCACCACATCGACATGGAATGTCAATGCATCTACAAACTGGCCTCTAACATTTATTTACTTCCTTCCTTGCTTCCCTAAAACATGTTTATGCTGCCTTTCCATTCAAATAGGGGAACATGGCAAAATTTGGAATGGTTGAACAATTTCAATTATTACATACATAAACCAAAATGGCTGCCTTTCAAAGGCAGGATCTGTCTGTCCGTGAGCTCATCCTACATAACTACAAGCTACTGATACTCCCTCTAATCTGTGGAGTCTTGTGAGCAAAAATTCTATTTTGTGAGCTACTGGCATTAAAATTGTGAGCTACTGAAGAAATTAGCTTGCTCTGGGGCCATTTTTCCTGGGCTAAGTCAAAAATATGTAAAAAACTGTGAGCTAGCTCACACTAACTTAGCTTAGAGGGAAGTGCCGATTCCATACTGTTGTCCTGCCCGCCTAGCTTCCTCATTCACATGCACCCTGTAGAGGTGGGGGACTGCTTTCTTGAAAAGCTGCTCCCCCATCACTGTCAAGTGAGTATCCTTGGCCTGGGCAAGACTGATGCTAGAGTGGCATTGGATCCAGAGATCCAGTGGCTGGTTCCTAAGAGTGTGAAGTTTGCACTAAATGTCTTACCTGCGTTCCTCAGTGAGATGCAGGTGCAACTATGTACAGGACTGCAGCCCAAGATCTGTGTGGCCCAGGACATTTCACATTTTGACATGTGAGTGGCATCCTCTGCAAAATTGCAAGGGTTCCTGGGGCACACATTCTGACTAGCATGAGGTGGCACCAATGCCTCTAGACACACCACCACTCAAAGCAACTGGTCAGGTTGCTTGTGCCATTGGGCTGGCCCTGAATAGAGGATGATGCAGCTTGAGTAGATAATAGTTTTTAAAAGGGTTGCATTGGGTATGATAGATAGCATCATTGACGGTGATGAGCAAACTCAGTTTTTTACGTTTCCTTTCCTGTCTGCGGCCAAATAGGTTTTGCGCATTTCCCTGTAGCACTAGAAAAGCAGGTGAAACCCATTTACATAGAAGCAATAAGTGTGATGAGTCTGGACCATGTGCTCAACAAGTCCTCTGCAGCACCACCTTCAACATTTTGAGAAAATCAATTGCTGGCTGGAGATACTACCTGGTTGCTATCTTCACAGGTTTCTACAAAGGCTCAAACACATCATACCTAATGCTTTTTTGGAGGGGTGGAACCCATACACCTCACTGCATTGCCTGTGGGAACCACTTGCCTTCCTCTACAGGGACTGGGTTCCTATGCATGCTGAAAAGGTCACTGTTTCCCCCCATGCAAACTGGCAGCTTTGTTTGTTTCTTCTGTATCAAGTGGCATTCAAAATGGGAGGCTCTGCTCTCAGTTGACAAAATGCTGTCAACATTCACTGTGGACTGAGGACCTGCTTGTAACTGAGAGGAAGGGTCCAAGCAATCCACCCGTCATGCCATCAGGTGTTCTGCTTTTGAGTCTTGGTCTCCCTCTGTAAAAGCCCTGTGGGGCAGAGTTGTCAGCTACAGTACTGCAGTCCAAGCTCTGCTCACGACCTGAGTTCGATCCCGGCAGAAGCTGGGTTAAGGTAGCTGGCTCAAGGTTGACTCAGCTGTCCATCCTTCCAAGGTTGGTAAAATGAGCAGCCAGCTTGCTGGGGGGAAAGTGTAGATGACTGGGAAAGGCAATGGCAAACCACCTCGTAAAAAGTCTGTCATGAAAACGTCGTGATAGGATGTCACTCCATGGGTTGGTAATGACTCAGTGCTTGCACAGGGGACTACCTTTCCCTTTTACTCCTTCTGCATCTAAAACAAGTGTCTCTATAGCAAATGTTTTAAGAAACCTGCTCTCCTTTTCCTCCATTGGCTCTATAAGGAGATCTTATTGTCTTATTCGTTCATTTAAAAAAAAAATACAGTTGGACAGTGAAATCTAAAATTTCAGAGAGGTGTGAAGACCAAAATAAATTTATAACTTTCCCATAGAATCAAAAATATATATTTTATATTTATGCGCTCTTTTTTAAAAAAAATCAGACCCTTTGCAATGCAGATGTCTATGAGTAGCATATGAGTAAATATACTAAACATCTGCAGCCAAAAGTAATGGAACCAGTTATTTTTTTTAGAGGAAGCTCTCTTTAGAAGCAAGCAGTTACCACCACTGGACAGACAGGTCACAACACCGCATGACAAGATGATACATCACCCACTCACTGTTAGTAGGCCCTAAGTCCTACCCCTAAATTTTAACACTCTCGGTTCCATATACGTTGTAACCTTCTCTATAAGTTGCTAAATTCTGGGTATTCTGCGAGGAAGTTGGGTTAAAAGTCTGTGCACTCTTTGCCACCTTCATTCTCTTCGCCTCAGCCCTGGATTTGTAACAGAACTCTATCAGAGCCACCAGCATAGCCAAGCCCAGGCCTCCAACCAGAATGTAGAAGACTCCTGCAACGTTGCTGAGACTCAGGGCACTCGTCTTGTCCTGGGGGAGAGAGAAGGGATGGTGTTAAAATGCGGATGTAAGGCGCGGGGGCGAGCAAACAAACAGTACTGTACGAGAAAGCACTGACATGATGACTAAGCAGTTTCCCTTGAAATAAGCAACAAAAAGACAGCCCGGACAAGCGTCTGAGATAATTGGGCCTGTCGGGGTTTACGGAATTGACAAACATATAAACAAACAACATTTTTTGTAAAGACAAGGTGCCAACCCTTTCTTGCATAAGATTATGTGTTCTTTACCCATACTGTAGGATGCAATTAGTTGCTCAGTAATGAATAGCTGCAAAACAGATTGCCACTATTAATTGCAGCATCAATAAAGCTTATCTGTGTCGGCTCTCAGGACTAATTCAATGGTGATCTGAGTGTGTGGGATATTAGAAGATCCTTAAAGTGCTTCCTGAAAACTAGTTATCTCTGGTGGGGTCCCTTTCACACTCAGTGCATTAACTGGACCTGGTTTAGTTAAGTAGCAGACTTCTGGAGAAGTTTTACGCAGAAATTTACCCTTCTAAATCCATTGAAGTTAATGGGCTTTGAAGGGTGTCACTCTATTCAGGACTGTCCTGTTGATGGCATTTAAACTACATTGGCATCCCATGAAAGCCTTTGTGCTTCCTTTAGAATATGTGCAGTGCATAATGAGTCATAGCCAATGACTCCTTTCTAGAAGACTTCCTTTGGCAGAGAATAATTCCCTCTGCTGAAGGAAGATTGAATGGAAAGGTGTCTCTGGGTCTAGTACAGTGTCTTTTTCATAAGAGGTAACCATCTCTCTTCCTACCACAAAATGAATGACCCTGAATTTATACAACCACTTGGAATGTGGTCAGTGAGGTGGGAGATAGTCTTGCAGGTTGGGAGAATCAGAGTGCCTTGTTGCTTAAGTACAACTCCATACAGAAATGTAACAGCAGTCTCTGGATTGGGACTGCTGGATGGAACTTTAGCACACCTGATTTTCCCTAGGTATGTTATTCATTTTTAAAAGTACACTCTTTAAGTCACTGAAGATGTAGGTTACTAGGTTAATAATAACATTTACATCAACAGCCGATAATCCAAAATAAATTGTTTTGCAATTTTTTTTAAGAATTAGTAGATACTTTCCACAGTGAGTGCCTTGTGTTGGAAGACATTTGGGCATCTAGTTGCACATTTGACTGGTGGTTGGACATCTGCTTGCATATCTGACATTTCAGGATATCAAGAAGATGTGTCTAGTCTGTGTTTTATCATAATTCCTTGGGCTAAAAGCATTGTCAGGATTTGGCATTGTACTAGACATGCCATTAATAATAATAATACTTTTTATTTGTATCCCGCCCTCCCCGTCATTAATAATAGACATATTTTAAAACAACAGTAGTCAGTGTTCTTATTCGAAACTGAAGTTCATCAGCATGGAGATTACCCAGTGTGTTTGTTATAACTGTTTAACTTGAAGAAGTTCATCTTCTACTTTTTCTGCTATCTGGTTTCCTATTTTCGAATATCTCACTTCACAAGAATCTATTCCTAATATAATTAATGATCTT